>NC_136070.1:715842827-716442827 GCF_964261635.1 Lissotriton helveticus
GAGAAGGAATGAGTGTGGGACGGTGTGTTCCATGGTGCCCGAAACCCAGTCTCAGGGCCTGGAGGGTTCCATAAGGGAACACCAGGTTGGGGACCTAGACTGTACTTGTAAGCCATTTGAGGAGGATCTCCTAGTGTCTGGTGAACGGGGAGTGCCTGTAACCAGGCCTCCATCGGTTCTGGTGTCGGGCAGTGCCGCTCCATTTGGGAGGGTACGGAAGTCCAGACTGAGGGGTGAGAGGGGGAAGGAGTCCACAGTGGGAGAACCAGTGGGTCAGGGACCAGTTGGAAGGGCTGAGTCCCCAGTGAGTGACCATGGTGACCTCACTTCTGTCCTGGGGGATCTTCCCGTGCTGTCAGGTGGACAGGGGTCGGGAGATCTGCGCCAGGCAGACTGTCACAGGACACATGAGTTGTGTGTCACCCTCACGGGGGTACTATGTGAGTCCCCAGAAGTCCTGGTGTGCCAGGCAAATGCACAACCACAGGTTTTGGTCCCTGGGTTGGGAGATCAGGTTCAGGATTTGCCTGACCTGGAAGGAAGGACATCTGTAACCAGTGTCCTGACCAATATGGTTCCCAGTGGTACCCCTCCAGTAGGGAGGGTGCAGCGCTCTGGAAGGGGGTGCAGAGGGAGGGAGCCCTCGCCCTGACCCCGGTACAACCTGAGGGGTTAAACCCTTGGTTGGGAGACCAGTTGCTGGAGGGAGGTCCTGAACTGGTAGGAAAGTTGTGTTCTTGGTTGTCTTGGTGGACAGGGTTGCCCCTGGAAGGAGGGCAGGAGTCTCACCCTGGGGGTGGACTGGGCCGCACCTTTGTGTTGGCCAGGTGGGTACTGTCTACCAGTATAGGCACCTCAGTGAGTGAAGTCCTGGTGCACCAGTGAAGTCCTGGTGCGCCAGGCAAGTGTTCCACTGCAGGGGTTAGTCCCTGGGTGGGGAAGCCAGGTTCAGGTGTTGTCTGACCTGGAGGCTTGGGAGCCTAGGTTTGAGGGCCAGGCCCGGGGTATCCCCCCTGACCTGGAAAACCAGTTGCAGGATAGCACCCCTGAACTGGTGGATGAATGGTGCGGGACACCTGCCACAGGTGCCCTGGCTATTCTAGAAGGGGGTACCGCTCCAGGTGGGAGGGTACAGAGCCCCAAGGAAGAGGAGGACCGGGTGTGGGGAAGCCCACCACAGCCTCCTGTCCAGCCGCTGGATACAGGTCCAGGACTGGTGGGTCAGTGCCAGAGTGTCAGACCTGACCTGACAAGAGAGGGAGTGGACAAAGGGTGCCAAGCACCTGGGGCTACTGTCGCCTACCCTCTGACGCCACAGAGGTTTGAGCGCCCTGAGAGGCATGAGGCCTGGGTCTCATCCCCGATCACTGTTGGCGGTCACTGTGGCTTGCTGTCGGTCTGTTGGGACACACTTGTGAGGAAATTAAGGCTAGGTGCCGCACAGGTGGTGTCCACAGGTGAGGAGAAGGGTTCCACATGGATTAGCATGGTGGACCCTGAGAGTATTGATAGAGTGATTGAACTGGGTTTAGGACGGCGTAGAACAGGACTGCCCTGCGAGGTGGAAGAGGTTCAGGGTAGCCCAGTTAGGTCCCAGTGTAGTGGGAGGGGTGTAGGGGCTCATGTCCGGACTCAGCGGAGAAGGAATGAGTGTGGGACGGTGTGTTCCATGGTGCCCGAAACCCAGTCTCAGGGCCTGGAGGGTTCCTTAAGGGAACACCAGGTTGGGGACCTAGACTGTACTTGTAAGCCATTTGAGGAGGATCTCCTAGTGTCTGGTGAACGGGGAGTGCCTGTAACCAGGCCTCCATCGGTTCTGGTGTCGGGCAGTGCCGCTCCATTTGGGAGGGTACGGAAGTCCAGACTGAGGGGTGAGAGGGGGAAGAAGTCCACAGTGGGAGAACCAGTGGGTCAGGGACCAGTTGGAAGGGCTGAGTCCCCAGTGAGTGACCATGGTGACCTCACTTCTGTCCTGGGGGATCTTCCCGTGCTGTCAGGTGGACAGGGGTCGGGAGATCTGCGCCAGGCAGACTGTCACAGGACACATGAGTTGTGTGTCACCCTCAAGGGGGTACTATGTGAGTCCCCAGAAGTCCCGGTGTGCCAGGCAAATGCACAACCACAGGTTTTGGTCCCTGGGTTGGGAGATCAGGTTCAGGATTTGCCTGACCTGGAAGGAAGGACATCTGTAACCAGTGTCCTGACCAATATGGTTCCCAGGGGTACCCCTCCAGTAGGGAGGGTGCAGCGCTCTGGAAGGGGGTGCAGAGGGAGGGAGCCCTCGCCCTGACCCCGGTACAACCTGAGGGGTTAAACCCTTGGTTGGGAGACCAGTTGCTGGAGGGAGGTCCTGAACTGGTAGGAAAGTTGTGTTCTTGGTTGTCTTGGTGGACAGGGTTGCCCCTGGAAGGAGGGCAGGAGTCTCACCCTGGGGGTGGACTGGGCCACACCTTTGTGTTGGCCAGGTGGGTACTGTCTACCAGTATAGGCACCTCAGTGAGTGAAGTCCTGGTGCGCCAGTGAAGTCCTGGTGCGCCAGGCAAGTGTTCCACTGCAGGGGTTAGTCCCTGGGTGGGGAAGCCAGGTTCAGGTGTTGTCTGACCTGGAGGCTTGGGAGCCTAGGTTTGAGGGCCAGGCCCGGGGTATCCCCCCTGACCTGGAAAACCAGTTGCAGGATAGCACCCCTGAACTGGTGGATGAATGGTGCGGGACACCTGCCACAGGTGCCCTGGCTATTCTAGAAGGGGGTACCGCTCCAGGTGGGCGGGTACAGGGCCCCAAGGAAGAGGAGGATCGGGTGTGGGGAAGCCCACCACAGCCTCCTGTCCAGCCGCTGGATACAGGTCCAGGACTGGTGGGTCAGTGCCAGAGTGTCAGACCTGACCTGACAAGAGAGGGAGTGGACAAAGGGTGCCTAGCACCTGGGGCTACTGTCCCCTACCCTCTGACGCCACAGAGGTTTGAGCGCCCTGAGAGGCATGAGGCCTGGGTCTCATCCCCGATCACTGTTGGCGGTCACTGTGGCTTGCTGTCGGTCTGTTGGGACACACTTGTGAGGAAATTAAGGCTAGGTGCCGCACAGGTGGTGTACACAGGTGAGGAGAAGGGTTCCACATGGATTAGCATGGTGGACCCTGAGAGTATGGATAGAGTGATTGAACTGGGTTTAGGACGGCGTAGAACAGGACTGCCCTGCGAGGTGGGAGAGGTTCAGTGTAGCCTAGTTAGGTCCCAGTGTAGTAGGAGGGGTGTAGGGGCTCATGTCCGGACTCAGCGGAGAAGGAATGAGTGTGGGACGGTGTGTTCCATGGTGCCCGAAACCCAGTCTCAGGGCCTGGAGGGTTCCATAAGGGAACACCAGGTTGGGGACCTAGACTGTACTTGTAAGCCATTTGAGGAGGATCTCCTAGTGTCTGGTGAACGGGGAGTGCCTGTAACCAGGCCTCCATCGGTTCTGGTGTCGGGCAGTGCCGCTCCATTTGGGAGGGTACGGAAGTCCAGACTGAGGGGTGAGAGGGGGAAGGAGTCCACAGTGGGAGAACCAGTGGGTCAGGGACCAGTTGGAAGGGCTGAGTCCCCAGTGAGTGACCATGGTGACCTCACTTCTGTCCTGGGGGATCTTCCCGTGCTGTCAGGTGGACAGGGGTCGGGAGATCTGCGCCAGGCAGACTGTCACAGGACACATGAGTTGTGTGTCACCCTCACGGGGGTACTATGTGAGTCCCCAGAAGTCCTGGTGTGCCAGGCAAATGCACAACCACAGGTTTTGGTCCCTGGGTTGGGAGATCAGGTTCAGGATTTGCCTGACCTGGAAGGAAGGACATCTGTAACCAGTGTCCTGACCAATATGGTTCCTAGGGGTACCCCTCCAGTAGGGAGGGTGCAGCGCTCTGGAAGGGGGTGCAGAGGGAGGGAGCCCTCGCCCTGACCCCGGTACAACCTGAGGGGTTAAACCCTTGGTTGGGAGACCAGTTGCAGGAGGGAGGTCCTGAACTGGTAGGAAAGTTGTGTTCTTGGTTGTCTTGGTGGACAGGGTTGCCCCTGGAAGGAGGGCAGGAGTCTCACCCCGGGGGGGTGGACTGGGCCACACCTTTGTGTTGGCCAGGTGGGTACTGTCTACCAGTATAGGCACCTCAGTGAGTGAAGTCCTGGTGCGCCAGTGAAGTCCTGGTGCGCCAGGCAAGTGTTCCACTGCAGGGGTTAGTCCCTGGGTGGGGAAGCCAGGTTCAGGTGTTGTCTGACCTGGAGGCTTGGGAGCCTAGGTTTGAGGGCCAGGCCCGGGGTATCCCCACTGACCTGGAAAACCAGTTGCAGGATAGCACCCCTGAACTGGTGGATGAATGGTGCAGGACACCTGCCACAGGTGCCCTGGCTATTCTAGAAGGGGGTACCGCTCCAGGTGGGAGGGTACAGAGCCCCAAGGAAGAGGAGGACCGGGTGTGGGGAAGCCCACCACAGCCTCCTGTCCAGCTGCTGGATACAGGTCCAGGACTGGTGGGTCAGTGCCAGAGTGTCAGACCTGACCTGACAAGAGAGGGAGTGGACAAAGGGTGCCAAGCACCTGGGGCTACTGTCCCCTACCCTCTGACGCCACAGAGGTTTGAGCGCCCTGAGAGGCATGAGGCCTGGGTCTCATCCCCGATCACTGTTGGCGGTCACTGTGGCTTGCTGTCGGTCTGTTGGGACACACTTGTGAGGAAATTAAGGCTAGGTGCCGCACAGGTGGTGTCCACAGGTGAGGAGAAGGGTTCCACATGGATTAGCATGGTGGACCCTGAGAGTACGGATAGAGTGATTGAACTGGGTTTAGGACGGCGTAGAACAGGACTGCCCTGCTGTGTGGGCCAGTTTCCGTGTTCTATCGCCTTAAGCAGGGAATCCCATCGAGGTATCGTTTGGTCTACCCTGGCTTTAGGCTGGAAGGGGGTTGTGTTGGAACTGGCCCTTCTTGCAGGGTCATCCTCAAACTTTTTGCTTCTTCCTCCCTTATTTTTCCTGACCCGTGGCTGTTGGCAATAGGACTCTGCGCACTTTACCACTGCTAATCAGTGCTAAAGTGCATATGCTCTCTGTGTAAATTGTTATTCTGATTGAATATACATGTTTGGCATATTTGTATCACCATGAAGTCCCTAGTAAAGTGCACTGGGTGTGCCAGGGCTGGTGATGACAAATGCTACTAGTGGGCCTGCAGCACTGATTGTGCCACCCACAGGAGTAGCCCTAAAATGATGTCTCAGGCCTGACACTGCAGTGCCTGTGTGCAGTTTAGAACTGCCATGTCTTCCCGGTCAGTGTCCCCACTGACCAGGCCTAACCCTTCCCTTTTTGTGCACATCAGTCACCCCTATGGAAGGCCCAAGGTACCCCCCTGGGCAGGGTGCAGTGTATGTAAAAGGTAGAGCATGTACTAGTGCAGGTGACATGCTCTGGTAGTGAATGGCAGCCATTTTCGTTTTTCACTACTGTACGGCTATCTTGCTCCATAGGTTAACATGGGGGATGCTGGCTACAGTGGTTAACAGCATTTCTTCCCATAGGAACAAAATAGGACATAAGTATCTAGTATCCCTGAACTCAGAATTTAATAACACATCTTTTAGGAAAGGTTGTTTTTAAATCCTTTGTTTGAGAACAGCACTTTTAGAAAGTTGCTGTTTCTTGTCTGACCCTTCTGTGTGCCTGGGCCTGTTTGTGTATTGACTGTCTGGTTTGAGAGTGACAGGGGCTGGGGGATTCCCCAGGAGGCTGGATGAGTCAGCACTAGGCTGAATGACTACAATTGCAACTGGAGTGGTGGGAGGAGTTAGCACCTGGGCTGAATAGGGCTGTGCCTGCCTTCCACAATGCTGGCTCCACCCCCCTGCTGGGCGGCTGAGGACCCTGCCCCTCACTCTGAAAGGAAAGATGCAGCCAGCAAAACAAAGTGCTCAGGATCCACCCAGAACTGGTTCAGACCGGGCTCAGGGCCCACATGCACCCAGAGAACAAAGACTTTAGGGGTATAATTACAGGACCCCTGACAACAGAAAATTAGATCATCCTTGAAATCAAGAAGGAACCTCTGCCAAGGAGAAAGCTGAAACTGAAGAAGGAAGATTGTCCTGCTGTTGCTCTGCTGGACTGACCTGTTGCTTTGCTGCCAAGGAGAGGGGAAGGACTTTGCTGCTGAGCTGTGTCCCCTGTCTTAAAGGAATCTCCAAGGGCCTGAGTAGAGCTGGCTCCCTGTTTTGAAGTCCCAGGAACAAAAGGACTTCACCCCCAGCTTCCCTGAACTCTGCTGAGAGAGTTCTGTCCTTCCTAGAGTGCTTGATCCAGTTGTGGGGCCTCTGGAAGTTGTACCTGAGCTGGGAATCTTGAAACTAAGCTTGAGGGACTTTTGAAACTGAAAAGTGTTGCATCGCTCGCTTGCGGAGCGCATCCCCGACAGTGCGAGAAGTTTCCCGCTGCTACGGAGGTCGAGAACGTCACAGCGCCTGACGCCGCTGCTAGAGACGTCGCATCCTTCGTTTGCGGGACGCACCAGACCGGTGCGGGAGAATCGAACATCGCTGCGAGTATCGTCGCAGAGCCTGTCGTCGCTGGGTGAGCACGCCGCACTGCTTGCTTGCGGACCGCATCACGTCGCTGCGAGCATCGTCGCAGAATCAACGCATCGAGGAGCTGCGAGAGAGAGGATCCCCGCTGGACCGCGCATCGTCGCCCCGGAGATCGTCGCAGCCCCTACGAGATCGTCGCATCGTGCCTTTGCGAGAACAGACTTCCTACGGAACCTACGCACCGGAATCCATACAAGTGGCCTTCCTCCCCATACAGACCGGATTCGTCGCAACACGCCCGCTGCTGCTGCGGGGCTGTCGCATCGCCTCCCCAGGGTCTCAGGAGCAACGCATCGCTTGTTTTCCACCGCACCAGCTTCTGCTTTTGGAACTTTGTTGCAACTAAAAGGTACTGTGAGTAAACGTGACGCAACTATGAACTTTTCACGCATCAGTAGAGAATTCTATCGCAACGTAGAGAATTCTATCGCAACCTAAGAATTGTAACGCAACCTTAAGAACTCTTTTTGAAACCATATTCTTGAACTGTGTATGTTGGATTTTTGTCGTTTTGGTCTTGTGTAGTTAAGATTAAAAATACCTTTATTTTTCTAAACTGTTGTGGAGTCAGTTTGTGGTGTTTTCACTGTGTTACTGTGAGTGTTGGTACAAATACTTTACGCATTGCCTCTGGTTAGCCTAGACTGCTCGTGCCAAGCTACCTAGAGGGTGAGCAGGGGTTACCTCAGAGGGTTATCTCCTTGCCCTGACTAGAAGCAAGGGTCCCTATTTGGACAGTGGTACCTACCTCTGCCAACTAGAGACCCCCAGATCTAACATTGGTGGTCAGGCGGTGGGATTTTAACTCGTATTTTTACTTGACCCACAGTAATTGGTGTACATCACTAGTGAGTGCAGACCACTACGCCATCACATACTGTTTGGTTTTTTCCGGTGTCCTCCTGGAAGTATTTTTGGATATTGAGACTCTGGCTAATGTTGCACCTGTAAAATCCTGCCAAAATGGAAGTCAACTTTTTCCACCTGTGCATCTACACAGAAGAGGAGATAAAAGCCTTTTGCAAGAAGAGGGGGCTGCCCGTGGAGAAAGGTTCCACAAGGAGGGATCTTGAGGCATGCCTGTATTCCCACAAACTTTGACAAAATGAGCAATTACGAAGATATATCTAAGAGTACTGAGGCCAGGGCCTCCACCTTCGCTTTTGATGCCAAAGATGTAGATCAAATATATTCCCTCATCAGGGAGGAACTCACACAGGACACCACCAGCCGGTCCAAGGAGCAAATTATAAGACAATTAATCTACCTTTCAAAAAGGAAAACTAACCAACAACTCCATGCCAGTACCCTCATCAAATATCACCGGAACCAACGCATACCACGAGGCTTAAGAATCGCACTCAAGCCATCCCTTTGCAAACATTCAAAAAAATTCCAAGAACGTTGGTATGAGATACTCAATAAATGTTCACTGGATTTGATTCTCCTAATCATTCAAGAACTATCTACAATATTGGATGAACTCACTGCAGAAATTGAGGAAACTTCCACAGAACTTTCAAAAATGATGACAGAGGACGAATTAAACACAACCCTTGAAGACATTAAAAACCAAATTGAGCGTCACTCCAAAGAAATTAACGAACGCAAAATCAGGAAGTTCAAAAGAGATACATTGGACTATAGATTAGGGGAAGTCTATACATGGGCCGACATCTACGCTCAAAAACGCAGGAATCGACCATATAATTCCAACACAGATACGTCATCATCTGATAGTGAACCTAGACAAAAAACATACAAAACCCAACCCATGTCCAAAGCAAAAGTTCAAACAACCACGGAAGAACCTACTACTAGCAGAACACCTGAACCTAATCCTTTTTTAGAACAGGGCCAAGCCCAAAAAGGAGACCCAGGAGAGGCAAAAGAAAAGGACAAGGAAAGAGACCCTCCGACTACCAGGAGCACGAGCGCAACAATCAAGGACAAAGAAAAAGAAAAAGACAAGAGACCCAAGAAGAATTTATAACAGAGCAACTAGCTATCAACATAAGTGACCAAGATTTCACCGACTATGAACTGGGATTACTACAGAAGGGTACTTCCTTCGTACCAACCACTTCCACTAACCAGTTAGAACTGGAAGTCAGCTTCTTCAAGCTCATGCGCAAACTTCGTCTAAGACATTTCTTTGACAACGTAGTACCAGAACGACCACAACAAGAGAAAGATCAACTCTTGGGACTACGTCCCCACAGCACCTTCCAAGCGCCAATAAGCCACAATACATTAGACCTTTTCGAAACTATGGTCAAACAAGACCTCAACAAGATCAGCCACAACAAACCAAAAAAAAGGAACATGACACAAAAAGATCACGACACGTTGCTCAAACTGGCAGCTAACGACCAAATCATATTTACCAAAGCGGATAAAGGAGGAGCCATCGTGATCATGAACACTATCATGTACGACAACAAAGTTTTGGACCATGTTTCTGACACTAACACCTATTGCTTACTACATCAAAACCCAACGACAGAATACTCAAAAACTCTAGAGACTATTATCAAAGAAGCTCCTTCCAAAGGAGTCATCAATGAAAGAACAAAAAACTTTTTAATTACTACCAATCCTAGAAGTCCATCGCTACGAATGGTACCAAAAATCCATAAAAACATCAGGGACCCACCAATGAGGCCAATTGTCTCAACACGAGGCAGTATACACGAACCGATCGGACAGCTAATCGACAGATATTTGCAACCATCAGTGCAAGCCATGCAAACCTATATTAAGGATACTTCACAATTTCTATTAAAAATGCAACAACAACCATTCAATCCAGAAGAGAAAGTGATCTTATGTACAGCTGATGTATGCAGCCTATACACGAGCATACCCCACAACATGGGGATCGAAGCCATGGAATCAGCCCTTGTAAACACAGACCTGGATCAAGACCTACAAGTATTCTTAATGGAACTGATGTGCTTTATCTTACACCACAGCTATTTCAAAGTTCATGAAAAATGGTACCAACAACTTACCCGGATGGCCATGGGCAATTCGGCCGCCCCGGCATATGCGAATATCTTCATGCAGTGGTATGAACATCAACATATCTTGACCAAAACAGCCTGGACCGACCATTTGAGATTGATCATCCGATACATTGATGATTATTTCATCATTTGGAATAACTCAGAGGAGTTACTACGTGCTGAACTTATGAGGTTCAATCAAATTGATCCACGGATCCAATTAACTTGGAACATATCAAACACCTCAGTAAATTTTCTGGATGTGAAAATATCATTAACTCCACATGGCTACACCACAGAACTATATGTTAAACCGACCGATAGAAATAACATGCTCTTACACTCGAGTTTCCATGAACCCAACCTGATAAGGAACCTGCCATTCTCACAGATGGCCAGAGTAAAAAGAATCACCTCAAATCCAACAATCCCCAACAGTAGTTTGAAAGAAGTATCCAACAAATTTATCAACAGAGGTTACCCACAAACTTTAATTGAGGCAACCAAAGCAAGGATCGCACAATTGGATAGGCAGGATCTCTTAATCCCCAAAACTAAACCTGAGCAGACACGTACAGTGGTAGTCTCTAAATATTCAACTGCCAGCAACAAATATAAACAAGCCATCTTAAGACATTGGTCTATACTAAATATTGAACCCGATTTTAAACAAATCTTCAAACAACCACCCCTCTTTGCATACACAAGAGCGAAAAACTTGGGAGAAATCTTGCAATATAAATCCATGAAACCAGTAACATTTTCTGGCACGAAACCCTGCTTCAATTGCGGAAACTGTAACAGCATAATCAAAGGGAACACCATTTACCACCCGATGAAAGGAAATGCAATAAAACTAAGAGTAAACGCCACTTGCGATACCAACAATTTGATATACGGAATAAAATGTCTGTGTGGCAAAATGTACGTCGGAAAGACTGAGCGACGCATTAAAGTGCGCCTCACGGAGCATAAGTCAAACATCCGATTGAAAAACCTTAAGTCAGCACTATCCTCACACTACGTTGAAGAGAATCACAACGTTTCACAAATTAAATTCATCGTCTTGGAAACCATACAAAAAGTGGAGGGTATTGATAACAACAAAAACCTTTTGAAAAGAGAGAACTATTGGATTCAGAAGTTATCGACCCAAAAACCATTGGGTCTCAATGAAAGAATTGAACTGTCTTGTTACCTTTAATTATCTGCTCCTTGTACTGTAACTAGTGATAACTGTGTGCCTCCATCACCTTCTGTGACACTACTTTATTACACACGCACTTTATCCCCCCATTTTCATCCAGTCACTTTCACTTTTTCATTAGCTCACATACCAGACACAGAACCACCCATCCCACACGCACCCAGTTTGAGTGCAGACCCATGCACGTTAAGATTAACAACATAGATTTTTCTTTATATATTTTTTTCACCACCTCATGTAATTTCCCAAACAACAGCAATCCTGTCCCAAGAACATTTTTCACTCGAGTTAGCTTTGGGTTTACCCCACGATGTAACCATGTCTATGTCATTCTCATTTAACATCCCGTTTTGAGGCTACTACGGAACAGCATAGTCTTTCCTTAGTGTCAGTCACGTGTCACGTGACCGGAGATTTTCAAAATACCTAAACGCGGGCAGGATCTCTTGCACCGGCGTGTTTGAAGATTAACTAACGAACCGCCACATTTCCTCACCAAAATGCAGGTCAGTTATGAACTCCTGATACTTTTGAACCTGATGCACTACACTTTGATATTACCGTAGCACGCCTTGACCGCGTCTTTTCATATATTCTTTACAGAACTGATGTATCACTGAAGACAGGCATATAAGTGACATGGAATTATATCGCATACTTTTTGCTCGTATCTAACCGTTTTTAAATGCATATTGCCATGATCACTATAGTGTATAATTCACTGTTTGAGGAGTTGTTACATCTATTAGGAGAACAGTAATTAAGAGTCACATCACTGTGACCTGATAAAGCATATTATTATTTGTTTGCACTGTTGTTATCATTTAGGACTTTGTTAGAAGTCAGACTAACAGCTGATTACTCTATTGTTTTATAGTGTCTATTCCCTGACGAAGGGCATGTTGTTAATGCCCGAAATGCATTGGACACGTAGCAAAGACATTGCCTGATTGAAAAAACTGCATAACATGTATCGAAAAATATGAGATATCAAAACTTGGAACATTGAAGTCAAAATATATGAAGTACAATATAAAGATACTTAAAGAAACTCTTTGATTGGAAGTCTTTTTTCACAAGACAAATATGTGTGTGCCAGCTAAGGGATGAAACCAGAGACCCTCTGGTTTCACTTTCTCCACTTGTATTCCCATGAGGCCAGAATTTGGGAAGCAACATTAGCAGATGATTCTGAGGAGGAGGACTTCTCTGACAGTGAGGAAGAGAAAGATGAGTGGCTCCTTGCTGCTGAGCAAAGGTGCAGAGAAGTAGACCGGCTAAATAAGGAAGGTATGATCCGGTGGTCCTTAGCCCAGAAAGAAAAATGGGATGCTCAAGGAAGGAGCTTTGCTGAGTTGGAGGTGGAGTCCAGCTCAGATGGTGGCAGCATGTTTATGATATCTAGTGCTGAGAGAAAGGTACAAACACCCAGAGATGTGGCGCCTGACTTGAGGGAGGGGGTCGACTTACACCAGGGGGTTCAGGTTTATGATGTAGTTCCAGTGGAGTGCAGTGTCCCTGAAGTAGATTGGGGGACTGGCACAGAGGACCATATTCCTAGTGGTGGGAGGGACACTCTACTGACTCTAGATGAGAGGTACAGGGAGAGGGGTTCCCCCGTGGTAGAAACCTTGGTGTGTGTGTGTGAAGACCAGCCAGAAGAGTGTGGGTTGTGTGAAAGAGGCAGTCAGATACAGTCTTGCCAGTCTCAGGAGAGTGGTGTGGGGTACTTGTGTGAGGCACTGGAGGGTGAGGCAAAGGGTAGCTTGGTTAACAACTGTGGGGGGCTGTGTGATTCATTTGTTGGAGAGCATATTTTAAATCCCTGTTTTCCAGAGCTATGCCAACACCCGGTGGAGTGTGAGTTCTCTGACCCCAGAGAGCTTGCATTGGAGGCAGACCTCTTGGTGGATTCCAAAGGGTCTGAAGAGGCATTGGGGAGTGATCCCAAAAGGAGTGGCTTAGATATCTTCCAGACCTGTGAGGTGGAAGAGGTTCAGTGTAGCCCAGTTAGGTCCCAGTGTAGTAGGAGGGGTGTAGGGGCTCATGTCCGGACTCAGCGGAGAAGGAATGAGTGTGGGACGGTGTGTTCCATGGTGCCCGAAACCCAGTCTCAGGGCCTGGAGGGTTCCTTAAGGGAACACCAGGTTGGGGACCTAGACTGTACTTGTAAGCCATTTGAGGAGGATCTCCTAGTGTCTGGTGAACGGGGAGTGCCTGTAACCAGGCCTCCATCGGTTCTGGTGTCGGGCAGTGCCGCTCCATTTGGGAGGGTACGGAAGTCCAGACTGAGGGGTGAGAGGGGGAAGGAGTCCACAGTGGGAGAACCAGTGGGTCAGGGACCAGTTGGAAGGGCTGAGTCCCCAGTGAGTGACCATGGTGACCTCACTTCTGTCCTGGGGGATCTTCCCGTGCTGTCAGGTGGACAGGGGTCGGGAGATCTGCGCCAGGCAGACTGTCACAGGACACATGAGTTGTGTGTCACCCTCAAGGGGGTACTATGTGAGTCCCCAGAAGTCCTGGTGTGCCAGGCAAATGCACAACCACAGGTTTTGGTCCCTGGGTTGGGAGATCAGGTTCAGGATTTTCCTGACCTGGAAGGAAGGACATCTGTAACCAGTGTCCTGACCAATATGGTTCCCAGGGGTACCCCTCCAGTAGGGAGGGTGCAGCGCTCTGGAAGGGGGTGCAGAGGGAGGGAGCCCTCGCCCCTGACCCCGGTACAACCTGAGGGGTTAAACCCTTGGTTGGGAGGCCAGTTGCTGGAGGAAGGTCCTGAACTGGTAGGAAAGTTGTGTTCTTGGTTGTCTTGGTGGACAGGAATGCCCCTGGAAGGAGGGCAGGAGTCTCACCCTGGGGGTGGACTGGGCCACACCGTTGTGTTGGCCAGGTGGGTACTGTCTACCAGTATAGGCACCTCAGTGAGTGAAGTCCTGGTGCGGCAGGCAAGTGTTCCACTGCAGGGGTTAGTCCCTGGGTGGGGAAGCCAGGTTCAGGTGTTGTCTGACCTGGAGGCTTGGGAGCCTAGGTTTGAGGGCCAGGCCCGGGGTATCCCCCCTGACCTGGAAAACCAGTTGCAGGATAGCACCCCTGAACTGGTGGATGAATGGTGCGGGACACCTGCCACAGGTGCCCTGGCTATTCTAGAAGGGGGTACCACTCCAGGTGGGAGGGTACAGAGCCCCAAGAAAGAGGAGGACCGGGTGTGGGGAAGCCCACCACAGCCTCCTGTCCAGCCGCTGGATACAGGTCCAGGACTGGTGGGTCAGTGCCAGAGTGTCAGACCTGACCTGACAAGAGAGGGAGTGGACAAAGGGTGCCAAGCACCTGGGGCTACTGTCCCCTACCCTCTGACGCCACAGAGGTTTGAGCGCCCTGAGAGGCATGAGGCCTGGGTCTCATCCCCGATCACTGTTGGCGGTCACTGTGGCTTGCTGTCGGTCTGTTGGGACACACTTGTGAGGAAATTAAGGCTAGGTGCCGCACAGGTGGTGTCCACAGGTGAGGAGAAGGGTTCCACATGGATTAGCATGGTGGACCCTGAGAGTATGGATAGAGTGATTGAACTGGGTTTAGGACGGCGTAGAACAGGACTGCCCTGCTGTGTGGGCCAGTTTCCGTGTTCTATCGCCTTAAGCAGGGAATCCCATCGAGGTATCGTTTGGTCTACCCTGGCTTTAGGCTGGAAGGGGGTTGTGTTGGAACTGGCCCTTCTTGCAGGGTCATCCTCAAACTTTTTGCTTCTTCCTCCTTTATTTTTCCTGACCCGTGGCTGTTGGCAATAGGACTCTGCGCACTTTACCACTGCTAATCAGTGCTAAAGTGCATATGCTCTCTGTGTAAATTGTTATTCTGATTGAATATACATGTTTGGCATATTTGTATCACCATGAAGTCCCTAGTAAAGTGCACTGGGTGTGCCAGGGCTGGTGATGACAAATGCTACTAGTGGGCCTGCAGCACTGATTGTGCCACCCACAGGAGTAGCCCTAAAATGATGTCTCATGCCTGACACTGCAGTGCCTGTGTGCAGTTTAGAACTGCCATGTCTTCCTGGTCAGTGTCCCCACTGAGCAGGCCTAACCCTTCCCTTTTTGTGCACATCAGTCACCCCTATGGAAGGCCCAAGGTACCCCCCTGGGCAGGGTGCAGTGTGTGTAAAAGGTAGAGCATGTACTAGTGCAGGTGACATGCTCTGGTAGTGAATGGCAGCCATTTTCGTTTTTCACTACTGTACGGCTATCTTGCTCCATAGGTTAACATGGGGGATGCTGGCTACAGTGGTTAACAGCATTTCTTCCCATAGGAACAAAATAGGACATAAGTATCTAGTATCCCTGAACTCAGAATTTAATAACACATCTTTTAGGAAAGGTTGTTTTTAAATCCTGTGTTTGAGAACAGCACTTTTAGAAAGTTGCTGTTCTCTTGTCTGACCCTTCTGTGTGCCTGGGCCTGTTTGTGTATTGACTGTCTGGTTTCAGAGTGACAGGGGCTGGGGGATTCCCCAGGAGGCTGGATGAGTCAGCACTAGGCTGAATGACTACAATTGCAACTGGAGTGGTGGGAGGAGTTAGCACCTGGGCTGAATAGGGCTGTGCCTGCCTTCCACAATGCTGGCTCCACCCCCCTGCTGGGCGGCTGAGGACCCTGCCCCTCACTCTGAAAGGAAAGATGCAGCCAGCAAAACAAAGTGCTCAGGATCCACCCAGAACTGGTTCAGACCGGGCTCAGGGCCCACATGCACCCAGAGAACAAAGACTTTAGGGGTATAAGTACAGGACCCCTGACAACAGAAAATTAGATCATCCTGGAAATCAAGAAGGAACCTCTGCCAAGGAGAAATCTGAAACTGAAGAAGGAAGATTGTCCTGCTGTTGCTCTGCTGGACTGACCTGTTGCTTTGCTGCCAAGGAGAGGGGAAGGACTTTGCTGCTGAGCTGTGTCCCCTGTCTTGAAGGAATCTCCAAGGGCCTGAGTAGAGCTGGCTCCCTGTTTTGAAGTCCCAGGAACAAAAGGACTTCACCCCCAGCTTCCCTGAACTCTGCTGAGAGAGTTCTGTCCTTCCTAGAGTGCTTGATCCAGTTGTGGGGCCTCTGGAAGTTGTAACTGAGCTGGGAAGCTTGAAACTAAGCTTGAGGGACTTTTGAAACTGAAAAGTGTGGCATCGCTCGCTTGCGGAGCGCATCCCCGACAGTGCGAGAAGTTTCCCGCCGCTACGGAGGTCGAGATCGTCGCAGCGCCTGACGCCGCTGCCAGAGACGTCGCATCCTTCGTTTGCGGGACGCACCAGACCGGTGCGGGAGAATCGAACATCGCTGCGAGTATCGTCGCAGAGCCTGTCGTCGCTGGGTGAGAACACCGCACTGCTTGCTTGCGGACCGCATCACGTCGCTGTGAGCATCGTCGCAGAATCCACGCATCGAGGAGCTGCGAGAGAGAGGATCCCCGCTGGACCGCGCATCGTCGCCCCGGAGATCGTCGCAGCCCCTACGAGATCGTCGCATCGTGCCTTTGCGAGAACAGACTTCCTACGGAACCTACGCACCGGAATCCATACAAGTGGCCTTCCTCCCCATACAGACCGGATTCGTCGCAACACGCCCGCTGCTGCTGCGGGGCTGTCGCATCGCCTCCCCAGGGTCTCAGGAGCAACGCATCGCTTGTTTTCCACCGCACCAGCTTCTGCTTTTGGAACTTTGTTGCAACTAAAAGGTACTGTGAGTAAACGTGACGCAACTGTGAACTTTTCACGCATCAGTAGAGAATTCTATCGCAACGTAGAGAATTCTATCGCAACCTAAGAATTGTAACGCAACCTTAAGAACTCTTTTTGAAACCATATTCTTGAACTGTGTATGTTGGATTTTTGTCGTTTTGGTCTTGTGTAGTTTAGATTAAAAATACCTTTATTTTTCTAAACTGTTGTGGAGTCAGTTTGTGGTGTTTTCACTGTGTTACTGTGAGTGTTGGTACAAATACTTTACGCATTGCCTCTGGTTAGCCTAGACTGCTTGTGCCAAGCTACCTAGAGGGTGAGCAGGGGTTATCTCAGAGGGTTATCTCCTTGCCCTGACTAGAAGCAAGGGTCCCTATTTGGACAGTGGTACCTACCTCTGCCAACTAGAGACCCCCAGATCTAACACTACCCCTCCTGTTAACTCCAGTGAGTTCCACAGAGTGTGATTGTTGTGAGGACTTCGAAGGGCACGCTCCCCTTTTCCATCACTCTGCAAATGCGCCTTTTGGAGCAATACTGGTTAGGGAATGGTGGCCAAGAAGTCCTCCTGCTACCTCCAGTAAGTGCCTTACAGTGGGATTCCTGAGAGCTGATCAGAGGTCCTGCTCCCTTTGTCCACCACTCTGCAAACACGACTACCAGTTAAAAAAATATAGAAATTCACTTTAAAAATCAAAGGTTACAGGGACATTATAGTTAGGAAATAGATTTTGAACAACCTTAGAAATTCACTGAAAAAAACATAGGTTACAGGGACGCTATAGTTAGGAAATAGCTTTATGGAAAACTTAGAAATTCACTGAAATAAACAAAGGTTACAGGGATGTTATAGCTAGGCTCAGATTTCCCTGGTACAAAACTAGCAGTTATAATTACCTGATCTAACTATAACTTAAGCCTCCGCAATGCACTGCTTATGGCCTCACATAATACATCACTCATGACATAGTCAGAACATCACTGATGACATCACTGATAACATCTCAAATCACATATTTTTTTAATTCTATTTCCTATCTTAAGTCATGAGCAATGTCCCCTCACATTGACATTCTAGCCTTTTCTGTTCCAATGTTCCCTCCACCAATACTTCTGTTGTTCTGTTTCCATGGTGACCAACAATGTAACCAATCACACATATACTTATTTTAAATGTATTGCATAACCTACTTTTAAAAATAACCTTGCTTACACCATCCAATCAAATGTGATGTGCTAAACTTTACTTGCTAGAGTCAATCAATCGATCGTGAACTTTTATCTCGCATTTAGATTAATGCATAAAAAGTACATCGAAAAACTTTGCTAAAATACAACCGATAAAAACATCCTTACTAACAGACAATTCATTCTTCAATATCTCATTGATCTGATAGACCATTTAAAAACATCAAAAAATACATAGGTGCTAAGAATGTCAAAAAGTATGAGGACAGCTATCTGACAAACAAAGTTATACTAGATTTCCCATTAAATTGCTGAATCAGTTAAAACACCCAATAAGAGCATTCATACTAAAACACTTTATGTAAATATAAAACAGCTCTTAACCCCTCCGCTGCGCTGAACGTTCCGCGCTGGTGCGGAATGTTCTTTGCGCTGGCGGGGCCGCGACGTTCAACAGATGTGGGCAGCACTACCGAGGTAGTGCACGCGACGTCCGTTGAACGTGGCCAGCCCTGAAGGGGTTGATAAACAGAGTTAAACTGATCTCAGTATACTTGAAAGGCGCCATACACTACAATGGGACTACCGATAATGGAGTAAAAGAAGCTATAGAAGGCAGAAACATTTCCAAACTCAGTGCATAGAAGGTCTTAGAACCTGGGCCTTAACACCTTGGCTGCTTGAGTTATTTTCCTCCTGTGCTGGGCCATAATGATAATGGGTGTGGTCATGACGAGCTCAGCTCGTCATGAGCATCCTAGAGGTATACCTCATGATGAGCTGAGTTCGTCATGAGCATCGAAGGGGTTAAATCAAAATATTCACCTTCTGATCCTTAAAACAGCTAATAAATAGGAAGCAATCGTATAGCACATATAGGGAGTGCCCAGTCCTCATTATACTTCCTAAACCTGGTTATGCATACGTAGACTGAGTTTTTTCAATAGAGGGATGATGAATTTACCCCTCTCAGCCTTAAAAAATGAGCAAAAGAATAGCAAGTGCAAAATAGATTGTTTAGAGTAACCGTCACAAGGACAAAGAGACAAATGGTTTACCGAATAAAACTGAGCGGGATACCCAGCCATTAACGGGATATAATTCAGTCTAAATCTCACAAAACGATGTCTTATATTGGTGATGAATGACAGATAAGATAGATGCCCAGTTGCTCAAAAGGTGATGCTCAATAGGCGATGACTGAGATTCTAGTTTGATTATTTTTCCTGTCTTGAGTGCGTTTGGCGATAAAAATTTCCGGGTTTAAAATTTAAACCCGGAAATTTTAAATTTAAAATTAACCGGGTTTTCAGAAACTATGTACAATGAGAGGGTGTATCATACAAAAACTCTAAGTCCAGTTCACTAAAGGATTGTTTCCCTTAGGCTAACCAGGCAATTGATGTAGCTAGGTCCAAGGATAAAATATTCATTAGCACTGTTTGATTTAGGAGGACAGTTTCCCTTTTCCAGATCGATAGCCACACTATCAGCAGAGCCAGGTTTATGGTGCCAGAAATAAACGAGAAACATAGGGCCAAATGTAGGTAAATATCATTTACCAATTCTAAAATACCGAATTTTACCGATTTAGGTATTTTAGAATCGGTAAATGATATGTAGCTAAAGATTCAGTAAATTTTACCGAATCTGTAAGATTTGGTAAAACCCTAAGATTTGGTAAAACCCTAAGGGCATGTATGCCTGCCACATGGCACTGTTAAAAAAGCACAAAATTGCTTTTTTAACGGATTTCGTTATTTACCACCAACTTGTAGTTGGTGGTAAATAACGAACCCTTACAAGTGAAAAGCACTCACTTGAGTGCTTCCTCCATTAAGGATTCGGTAATTTACCGAATCGGTATTTAAGAATTTGGTAATTTACCGATTCCTTAAACTACCGATCCGGTAAATTACCGAATGCTTAAATTAGGCCCCTACATCTGAAAAGCCTAATACCGGTCGGTAACGGCCGAAATTCAGTAATTTTGGCCGTTACAGACCGGTATTAGGCTTCCTACATCTGACCCATAGTTCCTTGTAAGCTAGAATGTTTGGACAAGAAATTGGAATGGCTAGTAGTCTTTGTAAGAATTTATTTTCTGTGGCTATGCCCCAGACTGCAGTGCCATAGGTAGCTATCGATAGTGTTTTTTCAGAGTAGACTTCTAGCATTTCTTTAATTTGTTTATCCCCCAAATTTTGGGTGAACTTCCAGAGGCCTACTATACTTCTAGACATCTTGTTCACTCTATTTCTGACCATTACAGACCAGTTTGATTTATCATCGAAAGGATGCCCAGATAAGAGAAATTATCTACTCTCTCCAAAGGTGTACCATTTATGTGATATCGCATTAATTTTTTCTTTTCTTCCATCACCAGAGCCATCACATAGGACTTGGTTTTATTAACAAATAAGCCAAGCTCAGCCATAAAAGCAGAATAAGACTTGATACACTAAAGTCATTTTTAACTGGCTTCATTTTCAAAACTGCCTCATTCAACTGCAGACTTCTCCTGTGTGCTACTGCTGCATCCTTCAAAATGGTTAAAGTGTGAATAGTGGGTAATAGCTTTGTGTTCTGGGTGAGAGAGTTTGCAAGAAACAGAGGGATTGACAGAGATCTAGGTTTGCCTAATGTGGTTATTAATTGGGTTGACCAGAGTGGGTTAAAGTGATATCAACTGTTTTTATTGGTTGAAAGAATTATGGAGAACCAGCATCCTTACCTCATGATTGTGCAGTGTGGTGGCAATGACCTGGGCACAATGACTGGGTAAGAACTGGAAATCCTAATGAAGAATACCTTTGAACAAATACTGCAACTTCCCCTTACATTGTCTTAATGTTTTCTAGCATATGTCAGATGTAGAAATGGAACTGGTCTTCTGAATTCTGTACACAGATAGAGAAACTCAGGAAACATGTTCATAAAACTGTTTCAGCATTCCTCAGAGACCTTAACATGGGCTCTGTCTGCAATAATAACCTGCGCTTCAACATGCATGGAATATACAGGAGAGATGGTGTTCACTTCACAGATGAAGACAACAGAGTGTTTCAGAACTAATTGAAACTCTGCATTCACTCATATATGTAGTCATCGTATACTCACAATTAATACAATAGCTCTTCTAAGAGCCACCCTATGTCCAAAACCATTGTTCAACGTCAAGAAAGGGAACATGGGGATAGATATATAAATCTATTTAGATTTATATAGAAGGCCCTCACTCACCAACCTGGTTGGTGACATGCTTCATCATCGGGCCCCACCGGGAGAGACCGAGTGCCTCCCTGATGTGCTTCGACGCCAGAGTTACTGCGAAGCTGTTTTTTTGTGTTGTGAAGAGTGGAAGGGTGACAGTGTGATTTACTTAAAAATGTCTGGATCGTGTCACAAAAAGTTTATTGGGTGGCCAATCAGACATATTAAAAACAAGGTGTGGGAAGGGGGCCAAATAAATTGTTCAGCTACTTCCTCTAAAGTGGGGGTCAACATGTTTCTGCCATCGTGGTGTAAATTACCTGGCATTCGTCAGGACCTAAGAGTTGTACCTTGGCGGTATGGATGCGCTAAGGCCTAAAAATGACAGTAACAAACACCTACGGTCTCTCCCATAGGTGGGACCCTATGATGAAGCATGTCACCAACCAGGTTGGTGAGTGAGGGCCTTCTATATAAAATCTAAATAGATTTATATATCTATCCCCATGCTCCCTTTCTTGATGTTACAGTAGTCACACTATTTCGTTGTTTATACTACTTATTGGGGGACCAAGAGTGTTTTCTCTACATTATCCCTCTCTCTCTCTTGTTGATTGTGAATGTCACTGGGTGTGACAGTGTCTGTATAGAATTCTAAATGTGTGTGAAAGTCTCTGTATAGGTTTATGAATCAGTGTGACTGTGTAAATAAGTGTGACAGTGTGTTTATTGATATCTTAATGGGTGTGAAAGTGCTTGTATGGGTTTGTGAATGGGTGTGACAGAGTGTCCATTGGTATATGAAAGGGTGTGACAGTATCTGCATGGGTATAATAGTGGGTTTGAAAGTTTCTGTATGGGTATGTAACTGGATGTTATCTGTATTGGTATCTGAATGGGTGTGAGATTAAGAGAGAGTGTAAAAATGAATATATATATAGTTGTCTCTTTCAGTCACATTTACTCCAACGATACCCTGTGGAGTTACATGGGGTGCCACCTTGAGACCCACAAGGGGTCAGTGGATATTGCAAGTGGCACAAAACAAAGTTTTTTCAGATTTCTGACACCTACTTATCTCTCTTTTATAACATGTACAAAGTTTCAGGAAACCTCTAATCTGCCCCCCTTCATTTAGTTCGCAAACACATTTTCAGTTCCGGGGACTGTTTACCCGACAAACAAAATGGCGGGTGCAACTTTTCTGTGAAGGTGCGGTCAGCCAATCAGAAGTTCGCCAGTGTGTGTGAATCAGCAAGTAATCCACGTCCCCAGATGTACAAATTTGTTTTCCAGTTAATATCTCCAAAACTACTGAATGGATTTCCACCAAATCACAAAAAGCATGATCTGTGTACCAACATCTAGATTCCTGCCAAATTTGGTGTAATTACATTCAGCGGTTCGGGCTGCAGGCTTTTTCAGAGGTCCTATGACAATTAACATGGGGAAAACACATTTTGGGAACCCCCTTTTTTCTTGGCCCCTGTGACACAGCTCACCCCAACACTTTTCAAGCAGCATCTGAAGTACCGGGAAATTATTTTGGAAAATTTCATGGAAATTCATCAAGCGGCACCAAAGATATAGACACCTGAAAATGGCTTTTT
The DNA here is from genome assembly GCF_964261635.1 of Lissotriton helveticus. Lineage (NCBI taxonomy): Eukaryota > Metazoa > Chordata > Amphibia > Caudata > Salamandridae > Lissotriton > Lissotriton helveticus. The sequence goes on from NC_136070.1 coordinate 715,865,372, forward strand.
TGATAGAAGCTTGGTCCTAATTATAAGTACTTTCTGGCTATATATATAAATCTTGCTTAATAATCCATAATTTATTAAGCAACAGAAAGACGCATTTCGGCTCACATGCCCTTATCAATTGCTGCAACACAAAACAAACATGGTTGGATATAATGCTTAAAAAAAAATCTTGCTTGTGCCCAAGGGACAGTGAATGACTGTAAAACAACAACCTCTAAGGGCAACGGAGGGCAGCTCATACAGAGTGAGATTTGTTATGGGGAATCAAATATTGGGCCAGTCTGTGGTGAAATGAATGATGTTACACAGGCTTGCTTTTAAATTCCTATCCTAGGTCGAACATTGATTGTAACATAAAGTGGATTTACATCTAAAAAGCAGCCATTATAGCGATATGCTGAATATGTGTATTGTACACCTAAGATGTCGGCCAAGTATTGGTATTGTACCTGGATGGCATAGTCCTCTTATTGAGCCCTGCTGCCCTCCAATAGGAGCGCCATAGGATAGATTTAAAAGCATGATATCTGACCATGTTTGTTTTGTGTTGCATCAATTGATAAAGGCATGTGAGCTGAAACGGATCGTGCTGTCACTAAACAAATGATAGACTATGAATCAAGAACGTGCCCTTGAGTTCCTGTGATTTCTCCATGCCCGGAGAGTTTTTGTTTTACAATATATATATATACATATATATATATATATATATATATATATATATATATTATATATATATATATATATATATATATATATATATATTACCTACTGGCGGTCGCCAGTAGGTATATATAGTTAGGATTTTTTCTCTATGGGATTTTTGAAAATTCTATGTCTAATAACTTTGGCGTTTGTGGACGGAATTGGCTGAAATTTTCAGGAAAATGGCACATTTTGTTTCTGAGCAGCCCTTGAAAATTTGGGGGGGGTTCGTCAAGGGGGGGCCGAGAAAAAAGGGGGGTCCCAAAACGTGTTTTTAACATTGAGTTTTCCATAGGGCGGTTGGCCTCACTTTTAGCCCGAACGGCTGAATGGATATGCACGAAACTTGGCAAAATTGTAGGGACTGGTAGCCCGATGTGCCTTTTGTAGGTCTCAATATATGTGCTCCAGTGGATTTTGAGAAATTAACGTTTAAAAAAAGATATATATCTGTAACAGCGGACCTGGCAGCGTCCCAGGACGCGTACTTTTCGCGCAACGGAGCTTTGTGAAGCGAAGCTGATTGGTTCTCCGGCGTCTGTCAACATTCCAAAAAGTCCGTAGCGGCCGCCATCTTGTCTCTCGGTAGGATCGAGAGACAAGAGGAGGTCAAAACAAAGGGGGAAATAACTATAAGGGGGCATAGTAGATCCTCGCTGACCCCCTAGGTTTGATGTGGAGTTTTTAAAAGGGCCCCGCGGGGCAAAAAACAAACAAAATAATAATAATCGAACGGCTGAATGGATTTGCACGAAACTTGGCAAAATATTAGGGACTGGTAGCCCGATGTGCCTTTGCTAGGTCTCAATATATGTGCTCCAGTGGATTTTGAGAAATTAACGTTCAAAAAAAGATATATATCTGTAACAGCGCTCCGCTTCGCGTACTTTTCGCGTTACGGAGCTTTGCGAAGCTGATTGGTTCTCCGGCGTCTGTCAACATTCCAAACAGTCCGTAGCGGCCGCCATCTTGTCTCTCGGTAGGATTGAGAGACAAGAGGAGGCCAAAGCGAAGGGGGAAATGACCATAAGGGGGCATAGTAGATCCTTCCTGACCTCTTAGGTTTGATGTACCATTTTGCCAAGTTTGGTGTAATTCCGTTCAGCCATTCAGGCTGTAGACGTATGTAAATGTCCTATGGAAAATTGCATGGGGAAAACACATTTGAAAGTGTTGAAATTTAGAACCAATTAAAATGTTACTTTGGTTTTGTATTTGTGTGTGATGAAAGTTAATTGGTTATGTATATATGTCAAATGAGAGGAAACCACAGCCATTTTGTGATACTACTGTCTGAGGTACATTTGTGAGGAATTTTTGGTGGTGAATTTCTGGTGTTTGATTTACACAGTACTAACACTTCTGCTACTTTTAAAAAGGTGAGTTGTTAATTTGTAAGGGGAACTATGTTGTACACTTGAAGATAATTTGAAAAATGTTTTCTGTTATTTATTTGCAGTCCTTCTGTTATACTAAATACTTGATAAAGTTAGTTTTATATTATGTATTACTAAAAACGATAAATGAAAGTGATTATTTTTTTCTGCAATTTACAGCAAGCAATTTCAAAATAAAATGGCTCACAATGAAGAGACCGTGGCAATTTCTTTTGAATTGTCCACTACATTGATTGAAATTGAGAGCACCAATAATGAAATATTGTCACAAGGAGGACATGACTTGTATGATTCCATTAGATTGATTGAAATGGACAGCACCAAGAATGAAATATTGTCACAAGGAGATGACTTGAATGATTCCACTACATTGATTGAAATTGAGAGCACCAATAATGAAATATTGTCACAAGGAGGAGATGACTTGTATGATTCCATTAGATTGATTGAAATGGACAGCACCAATAATGAAATATTGTCACAAGGAGGAGATGACTTGAATGATTCCACTACATTGATTGAAATTGAGAGCACCAATAATGAAATATTGTCACGAGGAGATGACTTGAATGATTCCACTACATTGATTGAAATTGACAGCACCAATAATGAAATATTGTCACAAGGAGGAGATGACTTGAATGATTTTTTTGATCAATCTCTTGATGGCGAATTTATCGAGTGTTTGGAGACCATAGAGTTACAAGAATCATCATTGGAGACTTTTAATGAGGACATTGCTGATGAGGACATGTTACTAGTTCTTTCAAATTTAGAAAATTCTGAAGAATAAATTTATATTTAGAAATCAAAAATTGTTTGAGACATTATTCATTTTTATTTTTAATTTATGAGGTTGTAGCGAAGTGATTGTAGTATAAAATGAGACTTATAGTATAGAGTGCAACATTTTTATGTTACATGGTAAGTTTACTCATATTTACTTCCCTTCTGCCACTATATTATCTCCAATGTGTATTTGACATCTCTTCTTCATCTCCGGCCTCCTTTCTCTCACTGTGTGTCTCCGATGCATCTTATCGCTGCTATTTTGTGTAATTACAGAAGAGAGTAAAATAAAATAGTTCGGAACGTGAAAAGGAGGCAAAGTAGAGTACTCCTCACCCCCTAGGCCTTTTTAGGCGGTCCCAAAAGGATCAGTTTCTGCTTTCCTGAGAGATTATGGTATGAGTTCCATATACCACAATAACTTGCATTACAACATGCAAGATATCTATCTCCTATTACCAACTTTTGGAGATATTCGCGCTAAGCGCGAATATCTCCAAAAAGTAACACCTGCCCTGAGCAGTTCTTAGGCATGTTATCCAATGGGAGGTGGATAACATGGCTAAGAGCATTAGCTCGGTAATGCATGAATATCGCTGAGTTTTTAGCGATATTCATGCATTGCGGCCGTTTATTATCGCATTTGCGATAAACCTTGATAATAGCAAGGTTTATCTTCGATAATTTCTGACGATGCTTAGTGGTAAAAAATTGGTTGGTAAGCATCGTTAGCGATAAATATCGCTTAACTTTGGTAATATGCCCCAACGTCTGTTAACGTTCGATTCGAAGGAAATGAGGAAGTGTTGAAAAACATTGTCTGCGCCATCTTGCCTTTTTTGAAATGCCACACTTTTGTCGTGCACGGCAGCCATTTTAGATGTCTTGACCAGACCCACTCTCTGCGCGCTGTCGATTCGTAGCATGGCTCCTCACCCACGCAAGCATCTTCCCTAGGCACTGGTCACCACCGCTCTCTGTCTTATGCATGGGCAATAAACCTCCCCCCATCTGCGCTGCTCTTCCCTGAGAATCACACTCTGTGCCCGCCCGACACCTCCCTTTCGCCCTATTCACTACTGCACCCTCTGACACTCCTCTTTCTCTGTGTCCGATTGTCCAGGCTATCAGCTAGCCCTGCAGATGTAGTTTATGGCCCCAGCTGTAAAGAATCACCCCTCTTCAAAGGAGTTATAGTAGATCAAGGCCCACACCCGATGAGATCCGTCACACCACACGTGTTCCTACTATCTGAAAACCATCCTGTATTGTGATTGGGGAGGGGGCCGAGCCTGAAGCGGAAGATTCCAGGAATGACTCTTTGTACATCAAAGTTTTTACAATTATGTGTCACATTAAAAATATATAGCACTCCAACAAAGTAGTAGGAATATAAAACTTTAATAACATATAAATATATACAAGAAAACAAAAACAGTAAAAACATTTAAACAACGAAGAGACCGTGGCAATTTCTTTTGAATTATCCAATAGATTTATTGAAATTGACAGCACCAATAATGAAATATTCTTGTCAGTAGCGGTCTGTTGTGCGAATAGTTCCAAGGCAGCAGAACGCGCTGAAATCTAGATGGCACGAAAGTGATGTCTAGTAAGTTGCCGCCCAGCAAAAAACGGCGTGGGGCGCCGCGGGGGTGAGTGAGTCCAGTAGGCACCACAGCTATTCTTACCGGCATTGCAGAATTACTGCTGGGGACAATGCCTGTGCTGTAGCAGGGTCACAGCAGAAACAAAAAGGATTCTGTTGAAGATGTTGTTGGTTTTCAATTTGAAAACAGTTCTGGTGTCAACTGCTATGCTAATGTAGTGGTTAATGTTTTGTTTTCTCTAGAAAATGTAAAAGAGGGGGAGGCAGTCCAAAGTTCCGTTAAAAGGGCAAAGGAAAGGATCGGTGGTTTGAACTATCAGTCAAAAAGGGGAGGGGGTGCAATAATTTTTCCTACCGGGTCACACTGTGCTTTCACCGGAAGTGAGGTCTGCAGGATTCTAGTAATTCAAAGTGAGGCTGGCGCCAGCATGGGAGCGCCGACGTCCCGCGGATACAGTTTCGTCACTCCACGGGCGATCATGGCAGTCATTCCCCATCGGGGGTCGGAGACTCCCGCGGCTCCTCTAGAATCTTCAAGGTCGTGGAGGACTACGGTGGTGGAGTCAACCAGTGACCGGGCCATTTCTTTATGCTGGGCCCGCTCTTGCCAGGTCGACCACCATTTTGAGAGTTCGGCAGCTACCGGCGATCGCGGGGTCACATGAGCGGACGGGCTCCACCCTGCCGGGCGAGACGTTGCAGCATGGCCACAGTGGAAGAACCCTTTTCCGGGCGCCTGGAGCGCTGAGGGTGCAGCTGGGAAGCCTCCACCTGGGGAGGCGGGAGAGGCCTGTTCGCACCGTCTCTCCCTCCCAGTGCACCCCACGGCGTCTCGCTTGAGATTTGTTATGGCCGGACCAGGCGATGAGGACGAGGGGGGGGGTCGGAGGCATGTGCAAGACATCCCCCCCCAGTGTTGTTGCAGCCATTATAAAAGAAAGAAGTGTCCCGTCCGTCTTCGGGCCGGGCTTCCGGTGGATGTCGGCCGGACGCCCCTGGCTCTGGCCCCATGAACGGGTTTCTTGGTTTATCGGCTGCAGCCGGATCCCGTCGGCCTCGGCCCCCCGACCGTTGGTGGTCGGACCGGAAGAGCATGTGGCGGGACTACCTGCAACTCTCAAGGGCCACCGCGGCCGGACTGGGAGAGAGAGGGGAGGGTCGAGGAGACATTCCCCCCCCCTGCAACTGTTCAGCGTTGTAAAGGCAATCCCCTGGCCGGGTCCCGCTGGCCTCGGCCTCTCCTCCGGCTGCACCCTACGTTAGGATCTCCTGGCCGAGGCGTGGCAGCAGGACCTGCCTTATATGGGCTGCTCCCGGCTGGGCGTAGCCGGAACCCTGCCCCACCTTGGAAGTTTCCAGAGTGGGGGTGGATGTTCTACTGACTTGCATTTTCCCTAGTCTATCGATTTTTTGGGCGTGGCAGGCGGTGGGACAGCGAGGGGTGATTTGGTTTCTCTTACTGTTTTTCTGGTCTCTCACCACTGGCATATTTTAACGTTTTCTTGTTTCTAGGACATTAATAGGTTTTATCATTACGTTATGTTATCGTTTCTTTGTTCGTTGTTTAATAAAAGTTCATGTTCATCAGTGGCCTACTGATTTTCGTTTTCCTATTTTTTTCTTTCCAGGTTGTTTCATGGTAAAGTTTCTGTTAACAGGATACAGTGATCACTTCGTTATTATTGCATATGTCCTTTTCACTAGGGGTGCTCTCTGGTCGGGCCAGATGACGTATCTCTAGTAAATGGTCCGGGTGAAAAAGGTGCATCAATCAGTGGGGAGTAGATAGGCATGACAGATTACAACGGGGGAGAACGGTCCGCATTACGTACCCTTTCACTACTTGCAAAGATTTTCCTACGTTTATTTGCAAACAGGGAATACCTCCAAAAAGAACTAATTCCCAAACAGTCAATGTTCGGACAATCAATCAATCAATGAGGAATGAAATAGGTACGACGTGTTAAAGGCTTGCGTTACCTACCCTTCACTATCTGCAAAGGGAAAGAGAATATTCCTATTCTTCCTCGTTTGCAGGTAGAGAAGATCCTTAAGAGAATTAACTTCGAACAATTCAATGCTCGATTGAAACAATCAACAAGGGGTACTGTGAACACAAATGAACGCCGCTTATATACATACGCATTGCTATTTTCAACAGGTTGTTCCTAATGTTTCTATTTTAGCGAGTAATTTACAACAAGGGGTGGTGATGGACAGAGTCTCTGAATTAAGCAGAGTACTCTCACCCAGTCAAGAGATCAGGGCTAGATCCAACACCGTTTTTTAGCTCATTGCACCATCCCAGTTTCAGAACCTGGCTGTATGCAAATTAGTCTGTCCCTGGCCCAGTGCATCATGGGAACAGGGCAGACCAGACTACAAAAGCCAATTCTTACACTGGGAAGGAAACAAGCTTCCGGGGACCGGTTTCTGCCATTTCAGGCGTCTTCGGCCCGGCTTGCTTGAATCCTGATGGTGCAATGAGCAAGGGACTCACATCTGAGTAAAACATATTTAAACTTTACAGAAACACACAGTCACTGGATGATGTCATCAGTGATCTCATCAGTGATGTCATTTGAGATGTCATCAGTGATGTCATCAGTGATGTCACTGACCATGTCATGAATGATGTAATATGTGACATGATCAGCAGTGGATTGCGGGTGCGCGATATATAGTTAGTGCAACTAACTATATATGGAATTTCAATGGTTTTGTGTGAGTAAAATAAGGTTTTTTAAATGCTAATTCCTAACTATATATGGTGTATAACCTATGGTTTTTTCAGTGAATATATATATATATATATATATATATATATATATATATATATATATATATATATATATATATACATTTAATCACTCACTCATACAGTCAGTCATGCACCTACTAAATCCTTCACCCAGACACTTATACATCCACTCATTCTTCAATATGTAAGGCATATTTTAACTTTACAGAAACATACAGTCACTGGATGTTGTCATCAGTGATGTCATCAGTGATATCATTTGAGATGTCATCAGTGATGTCATCAGTGATGTCACTGACCATGTCATGAATGATGTAATATGTGACATGATCAGCAGTGGATTGCGGGTGCGCGATATATAGTTAGTGCAACTAACTATATATGGAATTTCAATGGTTTTGTGTGAGTAAAATAAGGTTTTCTAAATGCTAATTCCTAACTATATATGGTCTATAACCTATGGTTTTTTCAGTGAATTTTCAAGGTTTTGTAAATGCTAATTCCTAACTATATATGGTCTATAACCTATGGTTTTTTCAGTGAATTTCATTGGTTTTTTAACAGCTAATATCTGTAGCTGTAAAATGTATTCTTCTTTAAATCCAAAAATATATTTTATATGTTTATTAATAATTTTTTTTTAAAATATTTTTTTTTCTTCGTTCCCGCTTCGCGAATCGGGAAGCTTCCCGTTAGCTGACCTTGATGCCGCGAAATAGACCGCGAGCCGGTAAACGTTTCTTTACCGCAACTGCCGCGTTAGAAAACAACATCGTGACGCCTCCCGTCCGCATGACGTTTCGCGTTGTCGCGTGATACGTCATATGACGTGCTACGTTAGCAAACTGGTACGCTTACCGAGTCGCAAAGCACAGGTTTCTGGAAGCAAACCGGGAGGCCCTGCAAAGCGCTTAACGTAAACGCAGCAAGTCATGTGACTTGGTAATAACACTTTTCATTGGTTCATTTCACTTTTGGTTTCCTAATGATGTAAGACTAGGTCATATAATCTAAAATGAACACTTTTCATTGGTTGAGAACTATTGTTTTTCCCAAATGATGAAAATCCCTCCTTCTTTCCTCACTCTGACTTTCATCATTGTGAGAGAAAGACCCTTTGTTACCAGTGAGCAATGGCTTCTTTAGTAGCTTCAGCTGGTGCTTCCCCACCACCTCCACCACATCCAAGGAAGAGTGGACCACCTGCTCAAGTTATAATTCAACAAGAAGAGGAAGAAGAGGAACAGGACGACGAGCACGAAGAGAGGCACTTTTTGCCTGAGGAGCCCAGGACGTCTCACCGGAAAGAAAACTTCATTTGGCAATTTTTTTAATTCCCAAAGGTCAGAAAGAAGTAAATGCAAGATACGTAACTTGCCTTATATGTCAAGATAGACTGTCCAGAGGGACCGACAAAAAATACAGTTTCGGAAACTACACAATGCATCGCCATATGACTAGGTGGCATCCTAACAACTACAGTGCTGCACAGTTTCGTAACGACCTAGATAATCTCCCTATTATGGCCAGAAGATCTGTTGTACCAGAAGTAACGGGACCAGAGGGCAGGGAGATGGTGCCAAATATACAAACGAGATTTCATGAAGTAAAACAAGTCTGCGTATATTGCAGTGGATTCATTTGCTACGGAGAAAGAAGCATCACTCTGATCAACAGAGCTATTGACTATCATATGCAAGTTTGTACGAAACGCCCCAAATAATAAATACTTTTTTTTTGTTTTGTTGCTCCTGTTGAGCCCTTTACAATGAATCGTTTTCATTGCCCCCTCCAAGAAAAACCCCCAAAAATATAAAACTGTTCAGAAAAATTCAAAAAAAGTAAAAAAATGTTCAGAAAAATAATAAAAAAAATATAAAACAACAAAAACAATAAAAAAAAAGTTCTTTTCAGAACTACCTCCCCGTTATTAAAAAATTGGTACAATATTTGGAACTGTGCCAACCTCTATTTCTCGTAGTTCGCTTCCCAGTTCGCTCGCCGGTACGCGAACCGGAAGTGAACCAAAATGTTTTTTTTAAAAAAAGAACAGTAAGTATAAGGGAAGGAAACAGACACTTATGTTAAAAGAAAGACAGCTATAGGGGAGTAAACTAGAGATACTATTACCCGTAATCCACTGCTGATGATGTCACATATTACATCATTCATGACATGCTCAGTGACATCATCAGCAGAGGATTGCGGGTTTTTTGGCAACGTGCCTTATCCACGGTTTAATAACGCTGCCTTTTGCTTTATATAAGTTTTCAAATTGTATGAAATATATACCAATAGGTCGTTATGAACCTTTAGGTAGTGCTTTTCTTCATGAGGTCTAGTCGCTTCCATACACATACAGATGTTTCAAAGATGATCAAGAAGTTTATCTGAATGGAGAGGAATGCACTGAGACGCCAGATCATTCACTAATATGTAGGCACATACAGTTACACGGTTCATGCAACAAACACCGACCAAATATGGCTTGCGTGTTGCAAGGCACGCCAGTTCCTGCTATCATCCCCACGTTCAAGTTGTTGGAAAATGGTAGTTATTTGATGCTCAATAATGAAGATTGTTCTGGGTTAATTAAAAGTATTCCTTTTATCGTAACAGTAAGTGAACGGGTTATTTGCTGCAGAAATGTTCTATTTCCTCCCACACATGAACATAGGGAGTTTTCAATCTGGCCACAAATACCAACCTTGGGAGCAGATTTCAACGGCATGGCAAGAATAAGAGCTCTTTTGTCTCAGAGAGAGGTGGCCTTGAGTTCGGCCCGTGAAACTTTCGTGCTTCACATAGCGAACACCCGTACAGAGGTGCAGACCCTTTTCAATACTGATTCGCCTTTCCATTTCAGCAAGATGGTTCGGACTATCTTTAACGCGTCCTCCACAAAGGCCCTGGCGCACTTTTTTAAAGTTGTTACCAGTGGTCTCGTGACTTCATTTGAGAAAATCTTTGGAGTCATCCCTGCTTTCTTTCATTCTATTTTCTCCACTGTGCTTCGTGGATTCCCATTTTTACTTGCATTACCAGCGGACGCTCTTGTGCTTTTTTACATTTTTAAATATGGATGTCCCTCCTGTGCAAGCTCCCGCCCTGCAGCTGCTGACACTGTTTCGCAATCGCATGCTAGAATATTATGGCACAATGCCGTTGGCGATATTAAGCACGGCATATGGATTATCTTTTCGATTCTCCTACTTCACCTGTGTCCAGCCTGTATTTCACTGCCTGACCTGTGATTTCGATTGGGCCATTGATTTGTGTCTCTGCGGACCGGTTTCTCCTGACGTCGACTTTAATCAGCTGATGACTCCTATCATTACTCACGAGTTGGTTTGTCCTGGCGAAAGGATTATGGCTGTGGCATTGATGCATGGACTAATTGGTCCCTGGAATTTACTGGCGGCAACACAGTCTTTCTTGGAACAGAGCTTTCTTGAAAACCCACCGAGCTGTCCTCTGATGGTGATAGAGGATCCGGTGCTGGGAGAGCACGTATGTTCTTTTCCGCTTTTAAATTGGATGGCTGAACTCTTTTCGGATGAAGACGGTGACTTCCTATTGGAGGCTGTTGCAGCTTATTTTGCATACACAGTTATGTCATAGACCTTTTTCATGTTTGATATGCTGAGTACTAGCATTTCATTGACAATTCATTGAGTTATTTGTCAAGTTTTTATTATTTAGCTTGCCTATTGGCTTAAGACTCGATAAAGTACTTGGCTGTTTTATTTTTCTTTAGCATTAAATTTTCCTAGTTTTTAATGTTTTACCTTGCGGACCGTCCACATATAAAGTTGCAATCTGCTCTCATGAGATGGCACTTCTATTATCTTATTCAGTTCGTTTCCGGATCATGGGGAGGTGTCATCTAGGTCCTGGATATCTTTACACCGTGTTAAGTTAGCATGGGCTCATTACCGGTTTAAACGCCTTTTTTCCTTTTTTGCAACTTCTGCACACAACACTTAGTTGTTGCTTTAGCTTTCAACCTAGTAGTTCATCGTGGTTTACATGAGAATAATATGTTATTGCTCTACTATCTGCTTTGCTTGTTAAACTATATCTGTACAGCGAGTGCTGAAGTTTCAAGAACAACACGATACAGAATTGTTATGAGGTCTGATCTCCACGACTTCATACTCATAACATAAGTGCAGCTTCTGCCAATTCTGGGCATGAGGCGGGTTTTATATTGCTTTGCCGAACACACATACACAACAGTTGATGCGGTTCACATGAAGAGAGAGCTGGTGTATGCTGATGTGATTCCTTCAAATCTAAGACACTAAAGTATGGGCACGCCCTAAACCAACACAAACAGACCTTCTTAGCAAATAATATAATATGTGTATTAGGGAGGGTGAGATATAAGCAGCCGCGGGCCGTGGAGGGAGTTACGGTGGGGCAGGTAGGCGGGGAGGGGGAGGGGCAGGGTGGAGCCCTCTCCACCCTGCCCCTCCCCCTCCCCGCCTCCCTGCCCCACCGTAACTCCCTCCACGGCCCGTGGCTGCTTATAAGTGTTGCTAACTCTTATTCATTTACAGCATGTTAACATACTGTCACCATTCGCTTTTTATGTACTAGTAACTATGCTGGTAATTTTGCTACTGATAATATGTGTACTTGTATTATCTAAGATACTACGCCTGAGAAGACGGCATTAGTAAATAAACATTTCAAATACACATGTGTTCTTCTTAACTCCATGTTCTGGTTTCTAAGAAATATATAACGACCGACTGTTCATGAGTTCCACGTATCCTGAGGTACTATAAGTTCATATTCTGGATTGTCTAAACATTAAGAGTTTGTTATATCCAATGTGACACTGTACCTAGCTTGCTAAGGGGTTTTTGATTACTAAGGTGAGTTTTGGGGCACCCTAATTCGCCGAGGTTCCAATCCTCTGTCCACAGTTCTGTGTGAGAACAGAAACCCTGCGACAGGGGCACCCCCGACCCTTGCTGGAGCTTCATCACACTTGCGATACAACTCCAGCAATGCGCCACCTTTACGGCACAGATACATCACGCATCTGTGCTGTTTTTGCCCCATGATGCGCCGCATTGTAAATGCAGCACACCATAGGTGACGGAACAGCGGCACAGAATGACTAACACATCCCTGGTGATGCGCCAGTCATCATAAATCTATCCCTATGCTTCTTATCTTGTTAGAGATGAACCGCCATATGTATCATCAAAGTTTTTTGCATTTCCTAAATAGCGAACTTTAAGGAATAAATAGCGATTCTTTACCATTCCTAGTTTGCGATGAGCTATTTGCTAATTACAAATTACCCATTCATTTCCTTCATTTCCATAGGGCGGTTGGACTCACTTTTAGCTCGAACGGCTGAATGGATTTCCACGAAACTTGGCAAAATTGTAGGGACTGGTAGCCCGATGTGCCTTTGCTATGTCTCAAGATATATGCTCCAGTGGTTTTTACGAAAATTAACTTTGAAAAATATATATTGGGCTACATTGGCCTATATATATGTTGGAGCCCAAATGTAGCCCAATGTAGCCCAATGAAGCCCAATGAAGCCCAATGTAGCCCAATGTAGCCCAAAGATGGCCGCCAGAGACAAAAAAAACAAATGTAGCCCAAATATCAGCCAGATGTAGCCCAACTATAGCCCAGTGACAGAATGACCAATCAGCTTCGCAAACCTCCGTTACGCGAAGCGGAGCGCTGTTACAGATATATATCTTTTTTTGAACGTTAATTTCTCAAAATCCACTGGAGCACATGTATTGAGACCTAGCAAAGGCACATCGGGCTACCAGTCCCTAATATTTTACCAAGTTTCGTGCAAATCCATTCAGCCGTTCGATTATTATTATTATTTTTTTTTTTTGCCCCGCGGGGCCCTTTTAAAACCTCCACATCAAACCTAGGGGGTCAGCGAGGATCTACTATGCCCCCTTATGGTCATTTGCCCCTTCGCTTTGGCCTCCTCTTGTCTCTCGATCCTACCGAGAGACAAGATGGCGGCCGCTACGGACTGTTTGGAATGTTTACAGACGCCGGAGAACCAATCAGCTTTGCTTCACAAAGCTCCGTTGCGCGAAAAGTACGCGTACTGGAGCGCTGCCCGGTCCGCTGTTACAGATATATATCTTTTTTTAAACGTTAATTTCTCAAAATCCACTGTAGCACATATATTGAGACCTACAAAAGGCACATCGGGCTACCAGTCCCTACAATTTTGCCAAGTTTCGTGCAAATCCATTCAGCCGTTCGGGCTAAAAGTGAGGCCAACCGCCCTATGGGAAACTCAATGTTAAAAACACGTTTTGGGACCCCCCTTTTTTCTCGGCCCCCCCTCGACGAAACCCCCCCGAATTTTCAGGGGCTGCTCAGAAACAAAATGTTCCATTTTCCTGAAAATTTCAGCCAATTCCGTCCACAAACGCCAAAGTTATTAGACATAGAATTTTCAAAAATCCCATAGAGAAAAAATCCTAACTATATATACCTACTGGCGACCGCCAGTAGGTAATATATATATATATATATATATATATATATATATATATATATATATATACCAAGCACAGTTCTCCTGTTCTGGAGCCCCCAACCCTACAGGGCGGCCTCAGGAAATGGGCACGGAGCAGCCCATGAAAACACCACCGTGTAAAACAACAAACTGAGGCCCAATACTGGAAGCGTGATTTAATTCAAAATTCAGCTTTCATTTTCCCAACGTTTCGGCGTGACTGCCTTGATCACGGGTGAAAGTCAAACAAAATAGTGCGCAGGTGCGTGCTTTTAAAAGGGCAAAGTCACATGACTGGAACAAGCAACTACAATCCCCATAGTGCATTATTAAGTATTTTCAAAGTATCGCTCGTAAAGTTCTTGAGTACAATACCAGTTTGAGAAGTTTTTCTTCCTTCATCAATGTACTGTTAACAAAGTGGTAAATCCTTTAGAACACAGTCAGGTGCATTGCCACGCTGCCGCGATGTTAACACTTTAAATGTGAATTGAATCAAGGTTCTGCTCTCAGCACGATCGTAGCAGGCTGTTCTCCTGCCAGACTCCCTTCCTCACGCAGGTCCATTTTCGCTGTAGTAGCGCTCCTTGGTAGGCTGGGTGCGTGAGTGGGTCATGCGCCTCCTTTTAACACCAAGCACAGTTCTCCTGTTCTGGAGCCCCCAACCCTACAGGGCGGCCTCAGGAAATGGGCACGGAGCAGCCCATGAAAACACCACCGTGTAAAACAAGGAGCGCCATAGGAGAGATTTAAAAGCATGATATCTGACCATGTTTGTTTTGTGTTGCATCAATTGATAAAGGCATGTGAGCTGAAACGGATCGTGCTGTCACTAAACAAATGATAGACTATGACTATGAATCAAGAACGTGCCCTTGAGTTCCTGTGATTTCTCCATGCCCGGAGAGTTTTTGTTTTACAAAATATATATAACAATGCTTCTTTAAATACTTTTGCGAGTTTGATATTTTATATATATTTATATATATATATATATATATATATATATATATATATATATATATATATATATTCACTGAAAAAACCATAGGTTAGAGACCATATATAGTTAGCTGGACATTTTATTGACATAAAACCAATGAAATTCCATATATAGTTAGTTGCACTAACTATATATCGCGCACCCGCAAGCCACTGCTGATGATGTCACATCATTCATGACATGGTCAGTGACATCACTGATGACATCACTGATGACATCCCAAATGACATCACTGATGACATCACTGATGACATCTCAAATGACATCACTGATGACATCATGACACACCAATACCAGTTACTACATACGCACTCACTGATTCCTACGTCTACACACACATTCACTTATTCACCCATACAATCACTCATACATACAGTCACTCATTATTACAACACTATCATATGCACTCATACACCTATGCAGACACTCACACACTGCCACTCATCCATGGAGTTACTCACACACCTAGTCAGTCCTGTAAAGAATCAATCACACTTCCATTTCCTCATCTATACAGTTAAACACAGAACACCATACTTCAGTGACATCACTGATGACATCACTGATGACTTCTCAAATGACATCACTGATGACATCTCAAATGACATCACTGATGACATCATGACACACCAATACCAGTTACTACATACGCACTCACTGATTCCTACGTCTACACACACATTCACTCATTCACCCATACAATCACTCATACATACAGTCACTCATTATTACAACACTATCATATGCACTCATACACCTAGTCAGTCCTGTGAAGAATCAATCACACTTCGATTTCCTCATCTATACAGTTAAACACAGAACACCATACTTTTCACACATATACTAACACATACTTACTCTCTTATACAATCACTGATACAAGTACACATTGATATTAACCCTGGGCGTAGTTCGCGGAGCCGCACTCCGCGGAGCTGCGCGAAGACGCAGTTGCACTCCGCGACCTTCGCGTAGCTCCGCGGACATGCGTAGTAGCTTGCTAGACCCGTTCGCGCGCCGTTTTTTGTCTTCGGGAGCGCGGTGCGCGTGTTCGGGGCGCTGCCTGCATGCTCGAGATAGCTAGCGCGCTAAGTTACTCAAGAGGTTTGTCCCGCCCGCTTGCGTTCCCTTATTTCCAAAGTGCGTGATCGCGTCAAATATCGCGCGAACGTACCCCCGGCGCACGCGATAATGTTATTCAGCGCGCGAGAACTACGCTACGCACCGGATCGCGGAGTAATCGACAGCTTCGCGTTCTCCGTAGAACGCGGAGTTGCCAAAACTCCGCAAGCTCCGCGAACGGAGCGTAGTTCTTCGCCCAGGGTTAATTGATATGCACAGAGTCACACACCTCCCAGCCAGCCACACACACACTCAGTCTTCCATACATCCACTCATTCTTCAATATGTAAAACATATTTAAACTTTACAAAAACACACAGACACTAGATGATGTCATCAGTGATGTCATTTGAGATGTCATCAGTGATGTCATTTGAGATGTCATCAGTGATGTCATCAGTGATGTCACTGACCATGTCATGAATGATGTAATATGTGACATCATCAGCAGTGGATTGCGGGTGCGCGATATATAGTTAGTGCAACTAACTATATATGGAATTTCATTGGTTTTATGTCAATAAAATGTCCAGCTAACTATATATGGTCTCTAACCTATGGTTTTTTCAGTGAATTTTCAAGGTTTTGTAAATGCAAATTCCTAACTATATATGGTCTATAACCTATGGTTTTTTCAGTGAATACATATATAAACATATATAGTCTGCATATCTATATAAATATAAATGCATGCATACATATACATATATGCATACATATGCATGTTATTTACATGAAAGTTTTAAAAACACTAATAAAAGCAAAGCTAAAAAGCCACCTCATTACAAACAGAATGGCTTTAACTTAAACGAGGGCGAGATCTATTGCATTTTCAATGCTTGTTTACTTTGGTTCTATCAAGAAGGCATTCAGATGTGTCACACATTTGCCATAAATTCTGAATGTTAGCACTCTAGTTGCTCATTAGATCACTGTAGTAAAGCTAGTGCTCACCAGGGAAGTCTGCTGCTAATCATGGTTTGCAGCCATTTTCCTGCATTTTTTATCCCGCAGATTTTCAGTCCGCATACCATTATCCCGCAAGGTCATTGACCTCGCATACCATTATCCCGCATTTTTTCGAAACGCATGTGCATTTATCGCGCATGCCTTTACAAAGAATTACGTTTTAAAGGCATGTATGGTAAATGCATTTGCGTTGTGAAAACCACGATGACGAGAGAGGTAAGTGGGTTTGTGTTAATTTTTTCGTGGGTTAGTGATTGTGTAGTGTAGTGTAGTGTTGTGTAGTGTAGTGTTGTGTTAGTGTAGAGTTGTGGTGGTTGTTTAGTGTAGGGTCATGCTGGGGGTAGTGTTTTAGGGTTTAGGGTTGTGTTGTAGTGTTTGCGTAGTGTAGGGTCATGCTGGGGGTAGTGTTTTAGGGTTTAGGGTAGTGTTGTAGTGTTTGCGTAGTGTAGGGTCATGCTGGGGGTAGTGTTTTAGGGTTTAGGGTTGTGTTGTAGTGTTTGCGTAGTGTAGGGTCATGCTGGGGCTAGTGTTTTAGGGTTTAGGGTAGTGTTGTAGTGTTTGCGTAGTGTAGGGTCATGCTGGGCGTAGTGTTTTAGGGTTTAGGATAGTGTTGTAGTGTTTGCGTAGTGTAGGGTCATGCTGGGGGTAGTGTTTTAGGGTTTTGGGTAGTGTTGTAGTGTTTGCGTAGTGTAGGGTCATGCTGGGGTGTAGTATTTTAGGGTTTAGGGTAGTGTTGTAGTGTTTGCGTAGTGTAGGGTCATGCTGGGGGTAGTGTTTTAGGGTTTTGGGTAGTGTTGTAGTGTTTGCGTAGTGTAGGGTCATGCTGGGGGTAGTGTTTTAGGGTTTTGGGTAGTGTTGTAGTGTTTGCGTAGTGTAGGGTCATGCTGGGGTGTAGTGTTTTAGGGTTTTGGGTAGTGTTGTAGTGTTTGCGTAGTGTAGAGTCATGCTGGGGTGTAGTGTTTTAGGGTTTTGGGTAGTGTTGTAGTGTTTGCGTAGTGTAGGGTCATGCTGGGGGTAGTGTTTTAGGGTTTTGGGTAGTGTTGTAGTGTTTGCGTAGTGTAGGGTCATGCTGGGGGTAGTGTTTTAGGGTTTTGGGTAGTGTTGTAGTGTTTGCGTAGTGTAGGGTCATGCTGGGGGGTAGTGTTTTAGGGTTTTGGGTAGTGTTGTAGTGTTTGCGTAGTGTAGGGTCATGCTGGGGGTAGTGTTTTAGGGTTTTGGGTAGTGTTGTAGTGTTTGCGTAGTGTAGGGTCATGCTGGGGGTAGTGTTTTAGGGTTTAGGGTAGTGTTGTAGTGTTTGCGTAGTGTAGGGTCATGCTGGGGGTAGTGTTTTAGGGTTTAGGGTAGTGTTGTAGTGTTTGCGTAGTGTGGGTCATGCTGGGGGTAGTGTTTTAGGGTTTAGGGTAGTGTTGTAGTGTTTGCGTAGTGTAGGGTCATGCTGGGGGTAGTGTTTTAGGGTTTAGGGTAGTGTTGTAGTGTTTGTGTAGTGTAGGGTCATGCTGGGGGTAGTGTTTTAGGGTTTAGGGTAGTGTTGTAGTGTTTGCGTAGTGTAGGGTCATGCTGGGGTGTAGTGTTTTAGGGTTTTGGGTAGTGTTGTAGTGTTTGCGTAGTGTAGGGTCATGCTGGGGGTAGTGTTTTAGGGTTTAGGGTAGTGTTGTAGTGTTTGCGTAGTGTAGGGTCATGCTGGGGTGTAGTGTTTTAGGGTTTTGGGTAGTGTTGTAGTGTTTGCGTAGTGTAGGGTCATGCTGGGGGTAGTGTTTTAGGGTTTAGGGTAGTGTTGTAGTGTTTGCGTAGTGTAGGGTCATGCCGGGGGTAGTGTTTTAGGGTTTAGGGTTGTGTTGTAGTGTTTGCGTAGTGTAGGGTCATGCTGAGGGTAGTGTTTTAGGGTTTAGGGTTGTGTTGTAGTGTTTGTGTAGTGTAGGGTCATGCTGGGGGTAGTGTTTTAGGGTTTAGGGTAGTGTTGTAGTGTTTGCGTAGTGTAGGGTCATGCTGGGGTGTAGTGTTTTAGGGTTTTGGGTAGTGTTGTAGTGTTTGCGTAGTATAGGGTCATGCTGGGGGTAGTGTTTTAGGGTTTAGGGTAGTGTTGTAGTGTTTGTGTAGTGTAGGGTCATGCTGGGGGTAGTGTTTTAGGGTTTAGGGTAGTGTTGTACTGTTTGTGTAGTGTAGGGTCATGCTGGGGGTAGTGTTTTAGGGTTTAGGGTAGTTTAGTTGTTTAGTGTATGCTAAAGGCATATTCGTTCTAAAAGTTTTCGTTATTTTAATTTGCGGCCTAATAGTACATGCAGGATTTTTTTTGCGGACTGATGGTATGCGGGATTTCGTCATATATTCGCTAATCATACTTTCTATGGCAAAATGAACCCCCTCATTTTGTTCCTTTTTAAATTAAATGTTTTAAGAGTTACCACTTTATTCCAATCAAGATGGCTTCAGGTGTGCCATACCTTTGTAATAAGTAGGACTGTTAGCACTCTAGTTGTTCTTTAGAACACTCTGGGACATTCTGTCATTGGGCTATAGTTGGGCTACATCTGGCTGATATTTGGGCTACATTTGTTTTTTTTGTCTCTGGTGGCCATCTTTGGGCTACATTGGGCTACATTGGGCTACATTTGGGCTCCAACATATATATAGCCCAATGTAGCCCAATATATATTTTTCAAAGTTAATTTTCGTAAAAACCACTGGAGCCTATATCTTGAGACATAGCAAAGGCACATCGGGCTACCAGTCCCTACAATTTTGCCAAGTTTGGTGTAAATCCATTCAGCCGTTCAGGCTAAAAGTGAGGCCAACCGCCCTATGGAAAATTGCATGGGAAAAACACGTTTTGGGACCCCCCTTTTTTCTCGGCCCCCCCTTGACGAAACCCCCCCAAATTTTCAGGGGCTGCTCAGAAACAAAATGTTCCATTTGCCTGAAAATTTCAGCCAATTCTGTCCCCAAACGCCAAAGTTATTCGACATAGAATTTTCAAAAATCCCATAGGAAAAAAATCCTAACTATATATACCTACTGGCTATCGCCAGTAGGATATATATATATATATATATATATATATATATATATATATATATATAGCCACAGCTTTCTTCTTCCCACATTAAGTAGAGTAAAGACCACGGCACAGCAACAGATGAGTTTCAGCGTTTTATTTACACACCAGTGCAAAGAATAACGTGCATCAAATGGACGGTCTACGCGTTTCGGCTCCTGCCTTCCACTGGACCATAGAGTCCCTGGGTCTAGACCTTACTTATATAGTGCAATTCGTGTAAGTACCCTCTACCATTTCCATGGTCATCTAGACCAACCCAACCCAGCAAAGTTTATATACATGGCCAGTACATGTTAAAAGGTATATACACAAATATGAAAAATATATATAAAGTCAAACTCGCAAAAGTATTTAAAGAAGCATTGTTAAAAGAACAAAATAAGACAGCGCAAGGAGAAACATCTGACAGTCTGCAAGTGAGAGATTCCGAAGGATACCTAACTCTAATGAACATTGATACAACTGAAGTGGGGGAGATCTCCCTCCAAGATGCGGTTAATCAATCTGGGGCAGGCCTGAGTGGAAAAAAACCAAAATCGAAATTTTGTTCCACAACTGGGGCCAGGCAACAAAATTGACCTATTTCAGGAGGCAGTTATCCAAGACAAGTTAAAATGTCCTAAATATGTGGACAACTTAACAAAGGAAGAAAGAGAAGCTCTGAAGAGTCTATCAATGGATGACCAAATAGAAATAAAAGTAGCCGATAAAGGTGGGAACATAGTCATTTGGGAACGTACAGCGTATGTGACGGAGGCACATCGCCAGTTGAGAGACACCCAATTCTATGAAAAATTGAAACAGAACCCCACAATGAGATCAAAAGAATGATTGATGAGAATCTGGCAGAATGGTCATCGATGGGATTGATTGACGAAGGAGAACGTAAATTCCTAACTGTCACACATCCGATAATGGCAACCACATACTTCTTACCGAAGTTACACAAAGATCAGAAAAAACCACCGGGCAGACCAATTTTATCCGCGAAAGGATCTTTATTAGAACCATTGGCTGATTATACAGATTACTTCCTAAGGCCGTATGTAGTTCAATTGAGCTCCTACATTCAGGACACAAGTGATTTATTGAGAGCGTTGGAAAACACACCATGGCAGATGTCGTACTTTCTGATCACGATGGACGTCATTGCCCTCTATACAAATATTGGGAATGACATTGGAAAACATGCCTGCAATTACTTCCTGCAAGAAAGAAATTTGAAATACAGTGAACATAACAAAATGCTGCTTAATATGATATCAATCTGCTTGAGCCAAAATACTTTCACGTTTGGGGAAGAACTCTTCTGTCAAAATAGTGGGGCCGCAAAGGGATTTGCCTTTAGTCCCAGTTATGCGTGTTTAACTCTGGGATGGGGGAGCAGGAAAAAGCATGGAATTCGGCAAATGATCGCTTTGTCAATAAAATCGTCAGTTTGAAAAGATTCATTGACGACTTATTGATGATTTGGGATATCACAGTAGCAGAGTTCCAGAAATACTTCAATATCATCAACAATTGTACAAAAGATCTAAAATTTACTTATGCAATGAGTAAGGAAAGAGTGGTATTCTTGGATATGGAGATGTATATTAAGGAGAATCAGATCCATACAACGCTACACAGGAAACCAACAGTAACAAATGCCACCCTTGAAGCAACCAGCTTCCACCAAAGTTCCCTAATCTCCAGCATCCCATACGGGGAATTTTTTAGGATCCGAAGGGTTTGTAGTGAAGAAGAAGAATAGATAAAACAAAGCGGAAAAACATCTGAACGTTTTAAGAAAAGAAACTACAAATCAAATGTGGTATCAAAATGCTGGGAGAAAGCAAACTCAAGAACGCAAGAAGAATGCTTGACAGCAAAAATCCCCCAAGAGAAAAGGACAACAGAAAAAATACGTATGATAACGGATTTTGCACAAGAAAGCAGTGAAATAGAGAAAATCTTGAGAAAGAATTGGAAAATTCTTCAATTAGATGCTACTGTGAAGGAAATAGTGGGAAATCATCCCACGGTGACCTATAGAAGAGCAAAGAACCTGAAGGATCACATCATTCACAGACATTTTAAAGGCAAGAAGGAAGAAGATACTTGGCTTAAAACCAAAGGTTTTGTAAAGTGCCACTCCTGCAAAATGTGCCAAATTGTGAAGCCAACAAAAGCAATACAACTGGCGAATAAGAAAGTGTGGGAAATACCGAATAAGAAAGTGTGGGAAATACGCCAACTAATCACTTGTAAAACATCATACACAGCGTATGTGGTTGAATGTCCTTGCCCTCAAATGTACGTGGGAAGTACAATTTGTGAATTGAAGAAAAGAATAATGGAGCACGTTAGAGCGACAATTCACAAAGATCGGTCTAATGCAATATCAAAACAAATAGAATAATTCCATCAGGAAGACTGGAAACAGCTGAAATTCTATGGAATAGAGACAATCCCCAAAAGAGATCGCGGAGGAGACCGGTAAAAGCTGCTCCGACAAAAGGAATCGCGATACATTCTAAATTTGAGATCCTTATATCCGCATGGTTTGAACCAGTCGGAAGAGATGTATATTCATTTGTAAATAAAGAAGATTTAAAAACAAAGGGGCATATTACCAACCAATAGAGATAATTTTTGTCTCTAACCTATTTAGAGACAAAAATTATCGCCGCAAATCGGCGATTTTTATCGCAGATAAACCTTGCTATTAGCAAGGTTTATCGCAAATGCGATAAAAAACGGCCGCAATGCATGAATATCGCTGAAACGTCAGCGATATTCATGCATTATCGAGCAAATACTCTTAGCCATGTTATCCACCTCCCATTGGATAACATGGCTAAGAACTGTTCCTGGGCAAGCGTTAGCTTTTGGAGATATTCGCGCTTAGCGCGAATATCTCCAAAAGTTGGTAATAGGAGATAGCGATGTTAGCGACTGTTTTCAGTCGCTAACATCTTGGCACGCCCACTTTGCATGTCATTAGTGATAAATATCACTGACATGCAAAGCGGGGCCCAAGATGGTCACTATCTCCTATTAGCTGTCGCTAACTGGTGTTAGCGACAGCTTGGTAATAGGGAGATAATTTTATCTCCGCTTTCTTGGCTTTTAAAGCCAAAATAGCGGAGATAAAGCCCCTTGATAATATGCCCCAAAATTTGATCAAAAAAAGTGTTTCAGCGACAGAAGGGATCATTAGCCCCACTAGAGGGGAGTAAACAAAAATACAGAATGTGAAATAATAAAGTTTGAAGTATAAAAAGTTAAAACAAAGGAATGGATCACTAGCCCCACTGGAGGTGAGCTAAAGATGAAAACATACAAAGAAAACAATCAAGTTTTTGTGTTGAAATACGAAAGAAAAAAATAATTATAAAGAAATGGATAATTAATGGTTAAAAATGAAAACATTAAGAGGCAACCTGAAAAACCAAAAACATTTGTTTAAAGAAGAAGGAAAGGGAAAAAAAAGGAATAAAAAAAATTAAAAAAGAGGCAACTACACTTACCATAATGCAACTGACCATCTGAAACTAACAGGAAGTGATGTAATTGAACTTTGAACATTTTAAGGAAGCTTGAACTAATGGCCAGTTGATCATGGACAAGGTGTTGGGAAACATCGAAACGTGTCGATCAGACACGATTTCAGCCCTTTATTTAATGAAAGAAATATAAAATAAAAAAAGAGTAAAATTAACTTTGAGAGTGCAGCCCGTTTATTCATCCTGTGAATATAAGTGTGCTAATATATATATATTACCTACTGGTGGTCGCCAGTAGGTAGATATAGTTAGGACCTAGTTTCCATAAGAAATCCACAACATTCTATTTGGAATAACGTTGGCGCCGGTCGACGAATCTTCGCGAAATTCTCCAAGAAGATGGGGCGCTCTGATTCGCTCCTATCCTGAAAGTTTCGGGGTGATGAGTCAAGCGGGGGCTGAGAAAAAAGGGGGGTTTCCATAGGGACCTTTAAGTGAGGCTACAGCCCGAACTGCTGAACAGAATTACACCAAAATTGGCAAAAAGGTAGAGTTTGCTTTGCAGATTACGCTTTTTGTTAAATGGTGTAAATCCGTTTAGTAGTTTCTTAGAAAATCAAAAGTAAAATCATAGATATATCTATAGACAAAATACCGTACGCGTACTGCCCGAGGATAGTACGCGTACCATTACAAGCACGAGCTGCATGCTAATTGGCTGACAACTGTCTGTCAACATTCTAATGCAGGAAGTGTTGGCAGCCATCTTGTGCCTCGGTAGAACCGAGGCACAAGAAAACAGAAAACGAAACGTGAAAAAAACGAAAAGTGGGCAGGGTAGAAACACCCTGACCCCCTAGGCCTGCTCAGGGGGTCCCACAAGGACCCCCAACGCCAAGAAATCACGGGATACGCGTACCCTGCCGATCCCCCCTAAACAAATTAAGGCACCACTATGCAAACGCGCCCCCTGGCGCGTTTGCGGAAGCCGAACTAATTCCCCTTGAATACTGGGGGTCCCTGGGGGCCAACTAGCCCACCAGGAACCTCCAGTATGTGCAAGGGGGCTGCGTTGCAGAGACGTGTAAAGAGGCCACGCCCCTTTGTACGCCTCTCTGCAATGCAGCCCCCTGGTGCATACTGGAGGTTCCTGGTGGGCTAGTTGGCCCCCAGGGATGCCCAGTATTCAAGGGGAATTACTTTCCCCTCTGCAAAGGCACCAGGGGGTGCGTTTCCAGAGTGGTGAAGGTAGGGGCAGGGCTTGAGGTGAAGGATTGCACCACTCAGCAAACGCGCCCCCTGGCACATTTGCAGAGGGGGAACTAATTCCCCTTGAATACTGGGGGTCCCTGGGGGCCAACTAGCCCACCAGGAACCCCCAGTACATGCCAGGGGGCTGCGTTGAATAGACATGTAAAGAGGCCTCGCCCCTTTTTACACCTCTCTGCAACACAGCCCCCTGGCGCATACTGGAGGTTCCTGGTTGGGGAATTATTTCCTCTTCAATCCAGAGGTCCCCTAGGGGCAAACTAGCCCACCAGGTACCTCCAGTAAGCGCCACGGAGCTGCGTTGCAGAGTGTTGTAAAAAGGGGCTTGGCCTCTGAACACCTCTCTGTAACGCAGCTCCCTGGCGCATACTGGAGATACCTGGTGGGCTAGTTGGCCCACAGGGGACCTCAGGAATGAAGAGGAATTAATTCCCCAACATAAAACGCGCCACAGGGCGTATTTTCACACATGTCACCTCAGGCACCGCCCCCTTCCTTCAGCATTGTGCAAATATTCCTCTAAAATCAGCCGAACTATGAATTCGGATTTACTCACCTGTTATCAGGAGTGACCTCAGTGCTGCAACTTTAAGCCCAGTACTGATCCTGAAAAGTAATTTTAATCGTACTTACCAGTTACTTGAATTTCCTTCCATAGTAATCCATTGTATGGTTTTCACCAGAAAAGTTTCTAAGTGTTGATTTTTGAAACGTACAAATATTCCTCTAAAATCAGACGAACAACGAATTCCGATTAACTCACCTGTTATCAGTGCTGCTTCTTTTAGCCCAGCACTGACCCTGAAAAGTAATTCTAACCATACTTACAAGTAACTTGTATTTCCTTCCATAGGAAACCATTGTGTTGTTTTCAGCAGAAAAGTTTCTAAGTGTTGATTTTTGAAACGTACACATATGCCTCTAAAATCAGCCGAACTACGAATTACGATTTACTCACCTGTTATCCGGAGTGACCTCAGTGCTGCGTCTTTTAGCCCAACACTGACCCTGTAAAGTAATTCTAAGCGTACTTACCAGTAACTTGTATTTCCTTCCATAGGAATCTATTGTCTGGTTTTCACCAGAAAAGTTTCTAAGTGTCTATTTTCACAAACAACAAATATTCCTAAAAAATTGCCTGTATGACTTAAACGCATTCTTTGAACTGTGTACAGGAGATGCACTAGTGCTGGATCCAGGATCCACCACTGATAAAGAAAAGTAATGATAACACTACTTACCTGCTAAGTGAATTTCCTTCCATAGGGTAACATTGAGTGGTTTTACTTGGAAAGTCTTGTAAGTGTGGAGTTTTGGAACTTTAAAAAATTCCTCTAAAATAAGCGGAACTATGAATTCCGATTTACTCATCTGTTATCAGGAGAGACCTCAGTGCTGCATCTTTCAGCCCACTACTGATCCTGAAAAGTAATTCTAACCGTACCTACAGTAACTTGAATTTCCTTCCATAAGCTAACATTGACTGGTTTCACTTGGAAATTCTTCTAAGTGTGGAGTTTTGGAACTTTAAAAAATTCCTCTAAAATCAGCCGAAATACGAATTCCGATTTACTCACCTGTTATCAGGAGAGACCTCAGTGCTGCATCTTTCAGCCCACTTCTGATCCTGAAAAGTAATTCTAACCATACTTAGGGTAACTTGAATTTCCTTCCATAGGATATCATTGCCTGCTATATAAAATATATTTAAAAAATATAAAATTGAAAAAAAAAATATTCCAATTTCAATATTTTTTAAAACCTTTTTTTCCCAATTTATATTACAAATATGTAATGTAATTTAAAAAATAAAATATCTAAAAATAAATAGTTTAAAAAATGTAGTAAATCAGTATAAAAAATAAAATAACAAATAATACATTTAAAAATTGTCATTTACAAAACCTTTGACATTCACTGAAAAAACCATAGGTTTCAGGCCTGATATAGTTAGGAATTAGCATTTAAAAAACCTTTGAAATTCACTGAAAAAATCATAGGTTTCAGGCCTGATATAGTTAGGAATTAGCATTTTAAAAAACTTAGAAATTCACTGAAAAAACTATAGGTTTTAGGGGTGTTATAGTTTGCTGGACATTTCACTAGTACAAAACCATTGAAATTCCTTCGATATAGTTAGTTGTACTAACTATATCTCGCGCACCCGCAATCCACTGCTGATGATGTCACATATTACATCATTCATGACATGGTCAGTGACATCACTGATGACATCTCAAATGACATCACTGATGACATCATCCACGTGACAATCACATCCATCTCTTTATACACTAGTAAAATCTTTCATCGCGCATTGTAAAATACAGAGTATCATATTTGAATCCATTGACACAGCAATACAAGTATCTAAAAACCCACTCAGTGATTCCTAGATGTATACACACATCTAATCACTTACCTATAGATTCACTCATACATGCTGTCAATGACCAATAAAACACTATCAAAAATACTTATACACCTATATCGACATTACACACCAGCACACATCCTATTCACTTATGAAGTCATCCTACTCACTTATGCAAACAATGGATCATACTTACTTAGCTACACACTTATACAAACACCACTTCATCTATTCACATAGATAGTAACTCATACTTAGTGTATTATAAAATCAGTATTACAAGTATACAGTTATCCATACAGTCACTCTTACAATCATTGAGTCGTATGTGTACTTATTTATATATAACAACTGACACATACACTGCCTTTTATTTTTCTAGTTTGTTGGACATGTACCATTGAGAGATATATTTGCTCATCACCACACCCATAAAGATATTCCCTCACCCAAACAACTGTTAGAACATGTAGTTTTAACTTCATATACCTACTGAATCAACTATTCACACATCTTTGGGCAGTCACACCCCCCCACACCGAACCACACACACATACAAATACTTAGTTAACTAATCAATAACTAATATAGACTTTCACATAGCTAGTAACCAACTGGAGAAGCAGTTTACACAACAACTGACAAAGTGATACAGATATTCACACAGTTTAGTCACTATCCACTATATTTAGTGAGACACTATAAATTAGTCAAGTAAACAGTCAATTACACTGCTACTAAATCCTCCATCCAAATATTTATATTTATATATCCACTCATTCTTCACTGTAAATTGCTATATATATAATACATATTTAAATAACGAAGCAAACCACATTCACTGCAGGATGTCATCAGTGATGTCACTGACCATGTCATGAATGATGTAATATGTGACATCATCAGCAGTGGATTGCGGGTGCGTGAGATATAGTTAGTTAGATATAGTTAGTACAACTAACTATATCGGAGGAATTTCAATGGTTTTGTACGAATGAAATGTCCAGCTAACTATAACACCCCTAAAACCTATAGTTTTTTCAGTGAATTTCTAATTTTTTGTAATGCTAATTCCTAACTATATCAGGCCTGAAACCTATGTTTTTTTCATATATATATATGTATATATATATATTTGTATGTATTACCTACTGGCGGTCGCAAGTAGGTATATATAGTTAGGATTTTTTCTCTATGGGTTTTTTGAAAATTCTATGTCTAATAACTTTGGCGTTTGTGGACGGAATTGGCTGAAATTTTCAGGAAAATGGAACATTTTGTTTCTGAGCAGCCCCTGAAAATTTGGGGGGGGGTCGTCAAGGGGGGGCCGAGAAAAAGGGGGGGTCCCAAAACGTGTTTTTGCCATGCAATTTTCCATAGGGCGGTTGGCCTCACTTTTAGCTCGAACGGCTGAATGGATTTCCACGAAACTTGGCAAAATTGTAGATATTGTTTGCCCGATGTGCCTTTGCTAGGTCTCAAGATATGTGGTCCTGTGAATTTTGAGTAAATTAGGTTTGAAAAAAGATATATATCTAGAGCCGCGCCCGGTACGCGTACCGGGGAGCGCTTCGGGCGCGCCAGGCGACTTGCGCACGGCAAGCTGATTGGTTCTCGGGTGTCTGTAAACATTCGAAACAGTCCGCAGCGGCCGCCATCTTGTGTCTTGGTAGGATTGAGACACAAGAGGTGGCAAGAATCAAAGGGGGGAAATGAGCAAAAGGGGGCAGGGTACACCCCCCTGACCCCCTACTTTTGATGTGGGGGCCATAAAAGGCTCCCGCGGGTAATAAAAAAAAATAAAAATAAATCGATTTTCGCGGGGGGGGGGGAGCGCCCGGTACGCGCACCGGGGAGCTTACGGGGGAGCGTACCAGGAGAAAAAAAATGACAGACTTTTAAAAAAAAAAAATAACGCTTCTTTTTATAAATTGGAGGTAGTTCTGAAAAGAACTTTTTTTTTGATTTTGTTGTTTTATATATTTTTTTTTTGTTGTTTTATATTTTTTTTACACTTTTTAAAACAATTTTATATTTTTTTTGGATTTTTGTCAAGGGAAAAACAAAAACAAGGATTCCAAAACAAAAAAAAATTGAAAATTTAGGGACTGGAAGAGCAGCGGTGTTGCTGTTTCTTTAGGGCAATGAGTTCAACACTCTGCTCCCCATAGCAGAGCAGTTCGTCACACTCCGTGCACAGAAATTTGATGCCTGCAAACACCGGCTGAATGTTAGGGACCATTCTTGCACGGGGTGGTCCCGAAGGTGTTGCTCCACCAGTGGAGGTGCTGCCGCCATCTGTGGGTACATTCCGTGCCAGCTCTCTGACACTCTCCCTGGCAAAGTTGTTAGGGTGTCTTCTTTTCACATGCCTGATCAAATTAGCATTTCCAAAACTATATTTTTTCAGAGGATTGCCTCTGGATAAACTACTCCCACATATTTTGCAGGTTACTTTGGGAGCGTTGACTTTTTTCTGTCCTTCAGGGATGTCGTAAAATTTCCAGATGAAATGGGTTTTTTTCTTTTGCTGAGGAGGGTCCTCATCTAAAAATCCATCTGAATCACTGCTGGATGACTCTCTTGCAGCCATTGCTGGAGATCAGAAAAGTAGGAGATAAACAGAGTAGACAGAACAGCTCTTGCTCTCTCCAAGTACAAAGCAATAGTGAGAGAAATGGGTGGGTTTCACACAATTTGGAAAAAAATAAGTTCTGAACCAATGAAAAGTGTTATTTTGAAGTCACATGGTTTGACGCGCTTACGCTACGCGCCCCGGGGCGCGTCCCGGGCGTGTATCGTAAGCGCATCGGGCCGCTTAAGTTGCGCGATCGTGTGCGCTTCTGGGTGCGCTTACGCGGTGCGTCATAAGACGCATCTCGCGGCTACGCGATACGTGTCTTATGACGCAAGGCGTGGCGGCTACGCGATACGTCACGATGTTGTTTTCGTTCGCGGCAATAGCGCTTCCGGGATGCGCATTAGTACGCGCCCCGGGGCGCGCCGCAAGATTGCGCTTACCCGTGCGTTCACCTGTCCGCGCCCCGGGAGCGCACCAAAAATAATATTAAAAAAAATAAAAAAATTATAAAATATAAAATTCGATTTAAA
This sequence comes from Lissotriton helveticus, assembly GCF_964261635.1. Lineage (NCBI taxonomy): Eukaryota > Metazoa > Chordata > Amphibia > Caudata > Salamandridae > Lissotriton > Lissotriton helveticus. The sequence goes on from NC_136070.1 coordinate 715,895,550, forward strand.
ATGTATTATTTTTATAAATATTTGCTATTAAAAAACCTATGAAATTCACTGAAAAAACCATAGGTTATAGACCATATATAGTTAGGAATTAGCATTTACAAAACCTTGAAAATTCACTGAAAAAACCATAGGTTATACACCATATATAGTTAGGAATTAGCATTTAAAAAACCTTATTTTACTTACACAAAACCATTGAAATTCCATATATAGTTAGTTGTACTAACTATATATCGCGCACCCGCAATCCACTGCTGATGATGTCACATATTACATCATTCATGACATGGTCAGTGACATCACTGATGACATCACTGATGACATCTCAAATGACATCACTGATGACATCACTGATGACATCTCAGTTGACATTACTGATCACATCACTCATGACATCATTCATGTGATGATACGATGAACCTCTTCAGACTCTAATATAACCTTAGATACACTCAGTGTAAACAGACACTCACAGACTGTCACTCATCCATGGAGTTACTCACACACCTAATCAGTCTTGCAAAGAATCAATCACACCTCCATTTCCTCAACTATATAGTTAAACACACCTTACTTATTGAAACATATAATAACACATATTTACTCTGTTATACAATCCCTGATACAAGTTCACAATAATCCATACAGCCACTCACACATTCACTGGCTCTTATGCACAGTTATTTATATATGTCAACTACCACATGTACTGTGTTTTACATATGTACTTACTTTGACATGTAGCACTGAGATATCCATTCACTCACCAATACACTCATGCACACAGTAAACCGCCCATACAGCTGTTTCCACATGCACTTTTGAACCCATACATCTAGTGAATCAACTGCTCACACATCTATGCACAGAGTCATACACCTCCCAGACACCCACACACACACTCAGTCTCCCATACAAATACTTGGCCAACTAATCAATAACCCATATAGTTAGTCATATAGCTAATGATCAACACATGCATCAGATTACAAAATAACAGACACAATGATGCACAATTTAAAACAGTTTAGTCACTAACCCATGCACTCAGTGAGACACATTTAATCACTCACTTATACAGTCAGTCATGCACCTACTAAATACATCATCCAGACACTTATACATCCACTCATTCTTCAATATATAAGACATATTTTAACTTTACAGAAACATACAGTCACTGGATGTTGTCATCAGTGATGTCATCAGTGATGTCATTTGAGATGTCATCAGTGATGTCATCAGTCATGTCACTGACCATGTCATGAATGATGTAATATTTGACATCATCAGCAGTGGATTGCGGGTGCCCGATATATAGTTAGTACAACTAACTATATATGGAATTTCAATGGTTTTGTGTGAGTAAAATAAGGTTTTTTAAATGCTAATTCCTAACTATATATGGTCTATAGCCTATGGTTTTTTCAGTGAATATATATATATATATATATATATATATATATATATATACCCAATTTACCTTTTTTTATCTCCTTATCCCCCTACCTTACCTTCAATCTTCCCACTCCCCTCTTATATATTCTTATCTCAGATATTCCTCTTCTGCCATACTCCTCAAACTTTTCATGTCTTTTCTTTCCTTAACATGTTTCCTCTATACTGTAAAAATGGGTACTATACCATTATGTGAGCTTTGCTTCTAATTTTGTATTATTATCAAAACCAAACATTATTCCTCACCTAACACTTGGAAGACGTGCACTAGTTATTTTTCTTTAATGTTTTCATTGATGCACTGTTTTAACTTCCGTGTGAGATTGTAAACACGGAGGCTTTCTTCCTTTTTCATTGTTTTCTATTGCTATAACTACGGAGTTTAAAAAAATGGTGGTCATGTGACCAAGAGCCCGTGAGCTCGAAACGCGTCTGTTTGTGCCCGAATAAATATCTATACTGTACCTGGCCGGTGTGGCTTGTCATCCTTTTGCTGATCAACAGGAGGAATTTGTGGATTCGATTGAGCGGTGGCGCCCGCTCGAGCGACGAGCCCCGGCCCGACTTGGAAGGGTGGAGAGCTGCGCTGTAAACTTTAGAGTGACGTGGAGTCAAGATATCTCCGCCGGCCGGCTGCCATAAGCTTCCACGCTGGATGAGCTTTTTCAATGTTGATTGAGCCCCCCTCTATGCTGTGGTGATCGTGAACGGTAAGAGCTGTGAAGCAGCAGCCAGGGCACGCACGACGATTTTCATCGGTAGCGCGACCAGGTACTGACACGGTCGGAAGACCGATCTGCATTCTGGGCAATGGAGTACTTGAAGGGGCGGGAAGCCTCGGCAGAGAATATTTTTAAGAAACATAAAGGACCCAATGGAACCGGAGTGAATGGGTCCGTTGAGACAACTCCTCCTGGTGTGGTATCACTCAAACAAAAGGGGCATTCTCTAGAGCGACTACGAAAAAAAGAATTAAGCCGGTGGTGGGAAGCGAGATCTCTGCAGAGCTACATAGAGATGGATCGTGTCCCCCGGGGCTTGCGTATTTTCATTGTCCCAACTCTTAATAAACCTAAACCAGAAGTCTTGAAGGCATGGCGTGAAAATACTAATGCATGCTCTAAGATGATGATGCAGATTTTGGTTAAAAATGCATGGGAGGAGCATGAGGAGTTATTGAAAGAAATACAAATGCTCCTTGATGACCTGGCGAAAGAAACTGACCAAACTGAAGTGTCTAAAACCCTGCAGATTGTGGATGACAAAATAAAAACATTTGAAAAAGACTTAATCGCGAGAAAGCAGCGCAAGTTTGAGCGCGATGAACGCGACTACAAATCAGGAAGAATTTTAACATTTGCGAAAAAATTTGACAAGGCACGTTCCTTGCTTCTGAGAGACAAAGCACTTGGAATGGTGGATAAAGACAGGTGGCAATCTGGCACCAGCTTGAGTTCTGATGCGGGTTCAATTGATGGAAATGTGCAGGACAGTTCCAATGTAACGGTTTTTTTCGACGAAATGCGCCTCGTGTTGGAGGCCAACGAAAAGTCCATAAGAGGGAGAACCCGATATGAAGGCCGAGGAGGCGAGGCAAAAGTAAAAAACGACGGCAGCGGTGCAATAATCTCAGGAAATACTGGAGTGGGAAACAGAAGCCAGATACAGAAGAACAAATAATGAATGCACAGACTACAGAACTAACGGTAATGAATTTATCAAACAGACAATTAACTGAGAATGAGGAAAAGTTCCTTAGATTAGGATTAACTTTTTGTCCTGATCTACAATTTGATTATACGCAGACACGTAAAGATATGTATATGTTTGTGAGAAAACTCAAATTGCATAAAATACACTCGCATAAGAAAATTGATCAAGAATTGTCTAATAGTACCAACTTAACTTTGAATCAAGATATTGAATTGCAGAATGTCTTAGACACTCTCCATGAGGAAGGTGGGGTGGATTTGACACAATCACAGATTCCCGCTACCCAAGATAGTATTGAACTTGTCTCTACACCTGATACATTGTTATTCATAAATCCTGTAATCAATACTATTACCGTGACCACACCCTTCAGACCCAAATCTAGATACAGACCACAGTTACCACGGGATAACATAGATCTATTCCATGACCTAGTTAACAGTGACATGCTGAAACTTCTTAACAGACCTTTGGGTAAACAAAACATTACACCTCAAATGAGGGCGGCACTAATGGAATTGAAGAATGACGACTCAATCGTCATAAAGCCCTCAGACAAGGGAGGGAATGTAGTTTTGTGGGACAAGAAAATGTACATTAACGAAGCAATGCGGCAACTATCTGACACCACATGCTACACTAGAGTGGACTATACCTATCTGATTAAACTACAGAATAGGGTACACCAAAACATTCGTGAGTTGGCGAGTGAGAAGTTGTTGAGTTGGGATGAGACTAAATTTCTTATCAATGAAAATCCCACTACTCCCACATTCTACCTTTTACCAAAGGTACACAAGAACCAGACACAACCACCGGGGAGACCCATAGTGTCCTCTATCAATAGCCTTTTAGAAAATGTTTCGCATTATGTAGACTACTTTCTCAAGAACTATGTCAAAGATCTTATCTCACACCTAGAAGACACCAAAGACTTTCTACAAAAAGTAGAGAATATAAATTGGGAGTCTCACTTTTGGCTGGTGTGTTTAGATGTGGAGAGCCTATATACATCCATTCGACACAGGGATATTTTGAGGGCATGCGAATAATTTCTAAGAACAAGGAGTAGACATTTGGAAGCACACTCACAAATGTTACTCCAAATGATAGAATTGTGTTTGGAGGAAAAAAAAAATTGTTTAATGGGTCATTATTTAAACAAATCCAGGGCACTTCGATGGGCACCTGCTTTGCCCCCAGCTACGCCAACCTTTTGGTAGGCTGGTGGGAGGAGCAGGTGCTCAGGAGTGATGACCTGCAAAACTGGACTACCTGCATGAATGTTTGGCTCCGCTATATTGATGACTTTTTTTTGTATGGGAGGGGAGAGAACAAGAGCTATTGAAGTTTGTGGAAGCACTTAACTTGAACTGTTTAAATCTGAGATTCACTATGCAATACAGTCAAAAGACTATTGATTTCCTTGATATCAAACTAAAAATTGCCGGGGATAAGATCGAGACAGACATTTTTAGAAAAGAAACAGCCGGTAATTCGTTACTCCACTCAAATAGCTGTCACCCCCCAAGTTTCAGATGGGCAATTCCATTTGGCGAGTTTTTACGCACCATGAGAAATTGCAGCACCAATGAAACGTTCTTGAAACATAAAAAAACACTGCATGAGAGGTTCACTATGAGAGGATACCATCCTAATATGCTCAAAAAAGGAGAAGAGAGAGTGGCCCTTATTGATCGCAAGGATGCATTGTTTAAAACCTCAGCAACCAAACATCTAATTACAAAAACTCCTATAAGACTAATAACTACTTACAACACCCAATACTCCGCATTCAGCCAAATAGGAAGAAAGAGATGGGATTTCCTTTTACAGGATAAAGTGTTAAAAGAAAGATTAGATCCACACCCGTCAATAACTTACAGGAAAGGCAGATCCATCAAAGACCTGATTGCACAAAGCCATCTAGAGAAGAAGAAAACATGGCTTGCAGCAAAGGGAGGATTTTTCAGGTGTGGAAAATGTAAGGCCTGCAGCCACAGCTCTAATGTAAGGGAGGTTGAACTCAAGAGAGTGAAGAAGAAATGGAAAATCAATAAGAACATCCAATGCACCACAGACCATGTTATTTATGTAGTAACTTGCCCTTGTGGCAAATGGTACATTGGCTCGACCACCTTCCCCATTAAAAAGCGAATCCTTGAGCACTGGCGGGTAATTACGAACAAGGATTTTGCTTATAGCACGGCCAAACATTTTCATCAATACCATGATGGGGACTGGACTAAGGCAACGTTTTTTGCTCTTGATTCAATCCCGAAACGTGTAAGAGGAGGAGACCGACTAACGGCATTACGCAGAGCAGAATCCAGGTTCATTTTACAGGCAGGCTGTATCGTACCTTTTGGGATGAATATCGATGAGGAGATGTATGTACACTTATAAATTATCTTACCGAGACCTTCACAATCCCCTTCTTGTTACTCAGACTCCATGACTAAATCTGATTTTAATATTGTTTCTTTATGATTTATGCTGAAATCCTTAGTGTTTTGTTGATGTACGATGATGTTTGGATAATCAATTCTTGTGAGGAAATTATACTGTATAATAATGTTAATAGAGGACATGGCTTAACAACATTGTTAACTTTTATATTTACTTGTCGGAATTTGAAGAAACTAATCACAACTCTTTCCCTTTCTCATCTCTCTAGAACCATGCTGTCGCAAAAGGAGTAATACAAACCACAAATAGTGATTACTGTTACGAGCACCACTATTCCACGAAAACTTACAAGCACGGGATAGCTAAAAAATAAGGGACGAAGAGAATGAGTTTATTTGTCTTTTTTAGCATAAATCTTAAATATATACTTTTCTCTTCTTTTTGACAAGTTAGAATTTATAGTCTTCATCACTCCTCCTCTCTTCACATTTAGCAACAAGATTAGGTATATGGGGGCGAGAAAAGAAATTAGAACCAGAACTGAGGGGATAATTTTGAATTATAGGTTTTATTAACCTTTTTATTAGGGTACTATACCCAATTTACCTTTTTATCTCCTTATCCCCCTACCTTACTTTCAATCTTCCCTCTCCCCTATTATATATTCTTATCTCAGATTGGGGATTTGGGGGGGAGGCCGACCAGCGGGAGGCTCTCCCCCCGGGGAAGTTTGGGGCACCTGGGGAGGGGGGGGGAGGGAGGAAGCCTGACACTCTGGGCTCGCCGTAGCTGGCGTATTGGGCTGGTTGGGCTGGTTGGGCTAGTTTTGGGCTCTCTTTGGGCTGGCTGGGTATTTAGCCGGCCATTTTGTGTCACTGCACACTGTTCGTGGTGCAGTGACACAGCAGCCAGGGCTCTAGGCATTTTCTTGGTGGTGTTAGGCATTGTCTTGGTGCTTTGTGTTGTTTTCGCGTGTTGCGGGAGCTTTTGAGCTTCAATAGCTCAGTGGGGAGAGCGTGCGACGGCGGAGTTGGAGGACCCTGGTTCTAGCCCGGTTTTCGGCGCAGTTGCGGCTTGGGCGGTGATAAGTCCGGAGGCAGCGTGTTGACAAGATGGCGGAGGGCGATGATCCGCGGGTGGCAGAGGCTTTGAGGCTCCTGAGCAAGGCGGGCCGAATAGACATCGTGTGGCCCGACCTCAAGGTAAGGCCGCAGCGGCACGCTGCCAACTGCGTCGCTGCGGCTGTGGCGGCGTGTGAGCCGCCTCGGTCGCATCCGGCTCAGCGGGGTGGGAGGGGGGGCGGAGGAGCGAGGAGCAGAGGCCGGCGCTCGGAGGTAGGGCCGCGGGGGAAGGCACAGGGTGGCGCCAGGAAAGCTGGTCGGAGGGGGAAGAAGCGGGCATTGGAGTTCGTGGAGGAGGTGGGGGGGGGGAGCGGGGGCGGCCCGTGAGGCGGTGGTTGTGTTGGGAGGGCAGGGGGGGTGGGGGATGGTGAGGGGTCCCAGGTAGTGCTGCAGGGGGAGGGGGGGCAGTGGGGAGGGGGGGCGGGGGGCCGAGGGTGGTGAGGGGACTGTGGTGGTGGAGGGAAGTGGGGCAGGAGGAGGAGGGGGGCCGAGGGGCGCAGAGCATGGGGAGCAGAGGGGGGGAGGGGGGGGAGGGAGGGGCGGTTTCCCCGCTTTTGATTGAGGAGACTGAGGTGGAAGAGGAAGTGGGGGGGGAGGACACGAAGCTGGACTGGAGTTCGACGACATCAGAGGAGGGGGGCGTGGGGGGCAATGGGGGGTTGGCGTCGCCGGGGCTGCGGGGGAGGGGTGGGGGGAGGGGTCAGGCGGAGGGGCGTGCCAGACCTGAGGCCCTGGAAGGAGTGCGCGGAGGCGTCAGGGCGGCGGGCGGTAGGGGTGGGTCGGAGATGGGGGTGGGTCGGTGGGGGGGAGGCAGGGGGAAGGGGGGCAGAGGGAAGTGGCACTGGGGGGGTTGCGGTGAGGGGGAGGGGAGCGGCATGTGGGGGGCCTGGGGTGCTGGGCGTGGGGGGGGGGCGGGCCGTGCTGGGGTTCCGGGGTGTGGGGAGGGCCAGGGGGCTGGGCCTGGGAGGGGGGGTGGGACCTGGGGGGCAGGGGAATCCCGGCGCGGCGCGGAGGACATTCGGCAGGATGGGGGAGGGGAGCAGCTCTGGGATGGGGGAGTTGGGGGGGAGCGGCGCGTGGGGGGGGAAGGGGGGTTTTACCACCCTGGCATGCTAGACTCCACCTTTTTTCCTTGGCAGGAGCTGTTTGCGAGGCGCTCGGGGGAGCAGCATGCGGCTCCCACCCACCGAGGGGATGGGCCGGCTCTGTCTGGTGCGGGCGGCCGAGCTCCAACGAGGGACCTAAATCGTGACCGCGGCGACTGGAGGCGGGATGCGTCTCCGACAGCCCCTCCCCGAAGCGTCTTTACCGCCGCCGGGGGTGGGGGAGTGAGGATGGGTGCGAATAATTCTGCTTTGACTGCGAGTGTGGAGGATGGGGGGGCGAGTGTGGACTTGAGAGAGTTGATGCGGGTGTGTCGTGAGAGAGCGGGTTTGAGCCGGCTGGAACCCCAAGTGGGGGGCCGGGGTGATGCGGAGCCGGTTGATGGTGAGTCGGAGGAAGAGGGTGAGATTCGGGAGGACGTGGGGGCTTGTAACGTTGTTAACAGTGTATTGCAGGTGCCAGCAAGGCAGGTTGAGCCCAGAGTGACGGCCCCCTCAGTTCCTCTGGTTAGGCGGCGGGATCCAGCAAGGACGCCGACCTTGACGCCAGGTAAGACGGATGACGGTGCGGGGAGTGCCAAGCGGCATTGTGTGGAGGTTTCGGTGGGGACGGGGGGCGAAGAGGGGGATGGGTGACGGTTGGTGCGGGGCCGATATGTACAGGATGCAGGAGTTGGCACGGACGGCGCGGCGCAGGGCGGTGACGGGTCGAGCGCGGGCAGCGGGGCAGCGGCGGCTGGCGAGACAGAGACGGCGGGGGGAGGGAAGGAGAGTTGTGTGGTGCCGGTGCGTAAGCTACCGTACATGGGGCTGACCAAGCCACTGGGGGCCCACCTTTCTGCTGCAACGAAGGAGAAGATCTGGAAGGGGGAGTATATTGACATCTTGAAGCTTCTCCACAGGGAGTTGACGTCAAAGGAGGGGTCGAAGGAAGAAGAGCAGGAGTTAGCTAGGCGCCCAAAGGTGCCCCAGACGTTAGACAACTGGTCAGCGGCGTTCCTCATATACGCGAGCGTGTATTGCGAGAAGTTCCCGGACCGGTGCGTCGCGCTTTTTAAATACATGGATGTGGTGCGGAGGGCCCAGGTGACTTACGGCGGTTATGCGTGGTCACACTATGACGAGGAATTCCGGGTGCGCATGGCGGCGGACCCGGATGCGCAATGGGGGGATCTGGATTCGGATCTGTACCAGCAAACGATGGGAGGGGCCAAGTTTGGCCGCACCATTTACACGGCGAGCGGTCTGCCGCTGGTGCCGCCCCCCTTTGCGGCCCGCCCCACCCATGGGGGGGTGGGGCAGGGAGACTCTGGCGGTCAGGCCTCCGTCGGGGCCTGCTGGGACTTTAATAGAGGAGCGGGCGGGCGGCATGCCGGTTCCGGCACGAGTGCTCGTCATGCGGTCGAAGGCACCCGGTGCTGCGCTGTTGGGGGCTTGGAGGCCCGCCGGGGCAGCAACCTGGGCAGGGAGGTGCCCCAGCCAGAGGGGGACCGAGTGGGGGGAGGGGACGAGGCAGAGGGGGAGGAGCGGGGGCTCTGGGAAAAGGCTCATACGCCGGTTAGGATTGAGCAGATGGAGCACTGGTTGGCGGCGTATCCGCGGGCGGAGGACGCTGCTGTGCTGCGTCGGGGTTTTCGGGAGGGGTTCAGGTTAGGGAACGAGGGCCCTCGGATTGCTCGCTGGGCGGACAATCTGAAGTCGGTGAACGCACATAAGGGCATTGTGCGAGAGAAACTGTTCAAAGAGGTCAGAGAAGGCCGGATTGCGGGCCCCTTCACGGCGCCTCCGTTGCCGGGCTTGATCATTTCCCCCATTGGGGTGGTGCCCAAGAAGGAGGAAGAGCAATTCCGACTGATACAGCACTTGTCTTGGCCGGAGGGGGAGTCGGTCAATGCCTACATTTCGGCGGAGTTGGCGTCGGTGACTTACTCGTCGGTGGACGTCGCGCGGAGGCTCGTCGCGGCGGCGGGACGGGGGGCGTTGATGGCGAAATGCGATGTCAAGTCGGCGTTCCGACTGCTTCCGGTGCACCCGGCGGATCACCAGTTGCTGGGGATCCAGTTTCAAGGTCTCATCTTTGTGGACAAGGCGCTGCCGATGGGGTGCTCCATTTCCTGCACGCCATTTGAGCGCTTCAGCTCCTTCCTACAGTGGGTTTTTTCCAGGCGCACAGGCTCGGAGTCGGTGACGCACTATCTGGATGACTTTTTCCAGGTGGGGCGGCCCGGTGCGGAGGACTGTCAGCGGCAGCTAGATGGTTTGGCCGGGTTAATGGGGGACTTTGGGGTTCCCCTGGCACCAGAGAAGACGTGCGGTCCCAGTACGGTGTTGTCCTTTCTCGGTATCGAGCTCGACTCTGTCGCCATGGAAGCGCGCCTACCGGAAGACAAGAGGGCAGCAATGAGGGTTCTGGTGGATGAAATGTTGTCGAAGAGGAAGGTGACGGTGCGAGAGGTACAGGTGTTGTTGGGGCATTTGAATTTTGCTTGCCGAGTGGTGCGGGCGGGCCGAACGTTTTGCCGGCGTTTGGGTTTGGCGTTGTCCGGTTTGACTTTGCCGCATCATCACGTGCGCCTCTCGGCGGGAATGAAGGAGGACCTGCGCATGTGGCGGGCATTCTTGGAACGGTTCAATGGTGTACCCATGGCGCCGGCGGAGGACTGGGAGTGGGACGTCACCATGTACTCGGATGCGGCGGGCGGCGGCGGTTTCGGTCTGTACTGGGAGGGGAAATGGTGTGCGGAGCAGTGGCCGGAACATTGGCAGGCGGGCGGGAGGAGCATTGCGTTCTTGGAGTTGTTCCCTTTGGTGGTGGCGGTCACGGTGTGGGCGGGGGCTTTGGCTCACAAGCGCGTGCTGTTCCGGGTGGACAACATGGCTGTAGTGCAGGTGGTGAACAGGCAGTCGGCTAGGGACCCGCAGGTTCTGAAGTTGATGAGGGTGTTTGTCTTGCGCTGCTTGGAGAATGACATACTGTTTCAGGCGCGCCACGTTCCAGGAGTGGACAATGACATCGCTGATGCCTTGTCTCGTTCACAGTGGGAGAGGTTCCATGGGCTAGCCACGGAGGCGGAGGAAGTCAGGACGCCGGTGCCGGAGGAACTGTGGTCAGTGGGCGAGGCCGGGTCTTTCAGTTGGTGAAGACGTCGGTGGCAGTGTCTACGTGGAAGGCGTACGAACTAGCGTGGGAGGAGTTCCTGCAGTCAGGTGCGGTGAGGCAAGGGGACCGGTGGCGGCGCGAGGAACAGGTGGTAAGGTTCATGCTGGCGCTCATGGATAGAGGGTTGACGCGGGTGTCGATTGCGGGCAAGTTGTCGGCGGTGGCCTTCATGGGCAAGTTGTGGTGGGGTTACCCCCCGTCGGCGGGTGAGTTGGGGACCCGGCTGCTGGAGGGGTGGGCGAGAGAGAAGGGGGCTGAGGTGCGGCTGCGCCGTCCCATCACGGTGGCTTTGCTGGAAGGAGTGATTAACGCGCTCCCGGCGGTGTGCAGGGACCAGGGCGAGGTGGTGCGGTTTTCTACCTTGATGTCTTGGCTTTTCTTTGGAGCGTTTCGAGTGTCGGAGTTGCTGGGTGCGAAGGGGAGGCGGGGGGTGATGTGGGGGGAGGTGGAGGTGCGAACGCAGGAGGTGGCAGTGCGTCTGCGGCGCTCAAAGACGGACCAGTGTGGGGTTGGGACTTGGGTGGTACTGGGACCCGGCGGCCGGAAGGGGGTGTGCCCGGCGGCGTGGGGTAGGAGGTTGATGGCAGGCAGTGGCGAGAAGGAGGGGGAGGTTTTTGGCCGCGGTGGGGGTGACGGAGTGACGGCGTCTCAGGCTTTGGGGGTTCTGCGGCGCGCCCTGCGGTACATGGGTGAGGACCCCCTGGCTTTCGGGACGCATTCCTTTCGGATCGGGGCGGCGACGGAGGCGGCACGGAGGGGTTGGGGTAAGGAGGAGATACAGAGGCTGGGACGGTGGAAGTCCGATTGTTACAGGACGTACGTGCGGTTGAGGGAGGTGGAGGGGTTGTTGTAATGGTGATTCCGGATCTTGATATGTGTGTCTTTGCAGGGGCTGTGGCGGGGCCAGAAGCGGCTGTTCTGAATGTATATATTGTGGGACATTCCTTCATCAAGAGGGCAGAACAGGCGGAGTGGGACAGGCACCGGACACTCAATTTGGGATTGGATGTGGGACTGTATCATTGTCATTGGAGGGGGAAAGGGGGTAGGCGTTGGCATGAGTTATTACCCTTGTTGAACACAGTGGTGAGAGGGGGGGGGTGCCCTGACGTGGTGGTGATTCATCTGGGCGAGAACGATTTGGTGCAGTGCAAGGGACTGGCGCTGCTCAATCAGATGAAGAGGGACCTGAGGGAAATTAAGAAGCAATGGGCGGGCAGCCATATTATCTGGTCTGAGTTTATTCCCAGGCGTGTGTGGAGGGGGGCGGAGCGCCCGGGAGCCATAGACAGGGCTCGGAGGAAAATTAATCGGGAGATGTGGGAATTCTGTGCCAGGGAGGGGGTTGGGAGGATGGAGCACCCGGAGTTGCGCTATGGCGCAATATATTTTTTCCGGGAGGACGGGGTTCACCTGTCCAGGTATGGCATGGAGTTGTACTTAGTCCAGCTTAGGGAGGCTTTGGATGGGGCTTTGGGGGTGCTCAGGTATCCCAGGAGGCAGGAGTCCTAAAGGGGGGGGTCGAAAGGCGTAAGCGACTTTCGAGTGGCGCTTTCCTAAGGAGATAGGGTGGTTTTGCTGGAGGCCTGGGAATGTATGGTAGGCGGGGTGAGGTCATGGAGGTCACTGTGGCATTCAGTAGAGGGGTAGGTTGCTGAGCGGATGTGTTGTATTTCAGTTGCGATGTTGGGGTTAACTTTAGGGGTGGGGGTGGGGGGACTGTCAGGCAGTTGTTTATTTAGTGAGCAGTAGTTTTGTTCGGCACAGGCCAGGTGGGATTGTGTTATAGGTGCACCTGATTCCAATAAAGCGGCCTTTTTCACACATTTTGGTTGTCCGTGTCAGTGCTTTCCCCCCCCTCACCTACTGGTGTGCCCCAATGGGGATTTGGGGGGAGGTCGACCAGCGGGAGGCTCTCCCCCCCCCGGGGAAGTTTGGGGCACCTGGGGAGGGGGGGGGGGGGAGGAAGCCTGACACTCTGGGCTCGCCGTAGCTGGCGTATTGGGCTGGTTGGGCTGGTTGGGCTAGTTTTGGGCTCTCTTTGGGCTGGCTGGGTATTTAGCTGGCCATTTTGTGTCACTGCACACTGTTCGTGGTGCAGTGACACAGCAGCCAGGGCTCTAGGCATTTTCTTGGTCCCGCCCTCCCTCCCTTCAAAGAATATGTTGGCCCTGTTTCGGGGGGGTGGGGTTTTTGGTCCGGGTCTTGAGGGGTTTTTTTGGTTGATGGTGCACTGGCTAGGGTTTTCAGTTGTGGTGTCGCTGGAACAGGTGCAGTTACTGGGGCGCTTTCCTAAGGAGATAGGGTGGTTTTGCGGGAGGCCTGGGAATGTATGGTAGGCGGGGTGAGGTCATGGAGGTCACTGTGGCATTCAGTAGAGGGGTAGGTTGCTGAGCGGATGTGTTGTATTTCAGTTGCGATGTTGGGGTTAACTTTAGGGGTGGGGGTGGGGGGACTGTCAGGCAGTTGTTTATTTAGTGAGCAGTAGTTTTGTTCGGCACAGGCCAGGTGGGATTGTGTTATAGGTGCACCTGATTCCAATAAAGCGGCCTTTTTCACACATTTTGGTTGTCCGTGTCAGTGCTTCCCTCCCCCTCACCTACTGGTGTGCCCCAAATTCCTCTTCTGCCACACTCCTCAAACTTTTCATGTCTTTTCTTTCCTTAACATGTTTCCTCTATACTGTAAAAATGTGTACTATACCATTATGTGAGCTTTGCTTCTAATTTTGTATTATTATCAAAATCAAACATTATTCTACACCTAACACTTGGAAGACGTGCACTAGTTATTTTTCTTTAATGTTTTCATTGATGCACTGTTTTAACTTCCGTGTGAGATTGTAAACACGGAGGCTTTCGTCCTTTTTCATTGTTTTCTATTGCTATAACTACGGAGTTTAAAAAAATGGTGGTCATGTGACCAAGAGCCCGTGAGCTCGAAACGCGTCTGTTTGTGCCCGAATAAATATCTATACTGTACCTGGCCGGTGTGGCTTGATATCCTTTTGCTGATCAACAGGAGGAATTTGTGGATATATATATATATATATATATATATATATATATATATATATATATATATATATATATATATATATGTTCACACGCAGCTTTGCCTTAGCCCAGGAAGAAGATGCAGTAAGCATTGAAACGCGTTGGCAAGCAGAGTTAATGACGGACGATGTTACCCCTCTGATGTGCAATAAAGAAAGGAATTCCTTACCTGCTGTGAGTGATTCTTCCGCTGCAAGAGCCTTTGAAATACATAAATCAACACGACCGCTTCGTCGTGGGAAGAAGCACCGCCTAGTACAAGAGGAAGGAGTCGTCGGAGAAAGGGGCCGCCCAGACAAAGCACTTCTGTCCGGATCGGCACAGCAGTCTGCCTTCACTGCAGAGGGGACACATCATACCGGAGCACACTAATGTGCTTTAAATGTCACAGTGAACTTTCACTAACACTGTGACACTGCTAAATTTAAAAGACAAAGCACAACTCACTGCGAGTAAAAATGAACTTTCCATTACTACGAGTCCCAGGAATCACTCTGATGTGGTCACATGCTACAAAGCAGACACACCTGCATTCAAGTTCTACTAAAGATGAAAGCAGCACGGGACTGGAGTATTCACAAGCAGCTTTGCCTTAGCCCAGGAAGAGGATGCAGTAAGCAATGAAACGCGTTGGCAAGCAGAGTTAATGACGGACGATGTTACCCCTCTGATGTGCAATAAAGAAAGGAATTCCATACCTGCTGTCAGTGATTCTTCCGCTGCAAGAGCCTTTGAAATACATATATATATATATATATATACATATATATTCCAACAAGCAGGTAAGCCCATAAAGGAGTGAAGCCTCTAGGAATTTGCATCGCACTTCTCTTTTAATTACATCGTGCAAGCAGGCAGCATTTCAAATACAAACTCCAAGTAAAAATTAGCCAAACGCGTTTCAGGAAATGAACTCCCTTCTTCAGTGGCGTAGTCAAGAGTCACTGAGAGCACCGTTCATAGCACAATATATTTTCCAAATGCCGGCCTCAGTGGGCGTGTCCATCCGTGGAACTCTGGGCATTGTAGTGCATCAGGTTTTCCCCATGTGGGGAGGCTCTCTCAGAGTCTTTTAATTTAAACACATTATCCCAAGTGGGTCGAAGTCTTGTGATTTTCCATGCCGCATGCCCCGCTCTGCCAATGTAAATCCCATGCGCAAGCCAGCATCACCCTGCTGTGACGCCGTAGCTTGGTTCCTCTCATGTCTGCCAGCAGTTAGTAGAACCAGGAACGAGCCCGCCTGACAGCGGTGGGCCTCTCTCCACGGCAGGACACGGCCGTAAAACATTCCAACAAGCAGGTAAGCCCATAAAGGAGTGAAGCCTCTAGGAATTTGCATCGCACTTCTCTTTTAATTACATCGTGCAAGCAGGCAGCATTTCAAATACAGACTCCAAGTAAAAGTTAGCCAAACGCGTTGACAATAGTGAGAACGTGTAAGCAATTCACGGTGATTTGATGCCACAGCACTCCATTGACAAGAAGGCAGTGCGAACTGCCTCCGCCCACTCTGGTGAGAGTCCGTATAATTCAGGTGCTATGGCCTGCTGGACACTTTCTCATCAGTCTGCCTATGAAGAAGTGCGCTCAGCGCACGAAACGCGTCGGCTAAAGGACATCCACTTGTGTTGTTTGTTTTACCGGGACGTTGCAGCTTCCATGAATTAAACGCCGAACCCATACCTACCTGCTGTGCGGCTCTTTCTAGTCAGGACACACTTTGTTGGATATATATATATATATATAATATCCCTAGTCTATGTTCTTATAAAATATGATCCAGAATAAATCCAGTCTTTCCTAGTATTAGAAACCATTAATAAGAATGCATAATATTTTTTTATTGAATGTTAAATACAATGGACTTATTTACCATTGCCCTGTCTACAAAAAGCATGTGCCAAATATAAACTCCATGTTGTAAAGTAACCTTTCCTAGCGGAGCTTTAGGGGGTATGTTTTTCTCTATCAGTTCCTAACGACTGTATTAAAAAAAGAGAAGCGTTTAGCAGAGTTTTCATATTACAATAAATACACAAGTTCAATTATTACATAAAATACGGCCTTCATACTCTCTTTTGCAGGATCAATAGCTCGTATTATATACCTTATCTTGGCAAAAATGATAGGAAATGTCCTCCTCCCACAATGTTTTTTTTTTGGGCGATCCTTAAGCTACGAATCATTCCACACTTCTCTCATCTGCCTCATTACCTGGCAGTCACTATTTAGTTTAAACAATGTCTATAACAGGTGACTATACTCCCACCACTATCTGTATGTGCATCACACACTCACTGCACAACTCTTTCACATTTTACTCCTTGTGCTTTCCTGGAGCATCGCCACTTTTTATGCTCAAAAATCCTTCTACATTATACACCGATTCTTTATGCATGCCTCCTTCAGAACTTGCCTCCAAATGCCTAACTTTGTCGTTTAACATAATTAAAACTACTTATCGTTCCAAATTTCAACCGCAAAAAATCTGTGTATTGTGCTTTAAAAAAAAAAACGATCGAAGACATTCATTATTTTAACAATGTGTTAATTGGGAGGATATATTCCAAATAAAACTGTTTTAGATAATTTCATCTAGGAACAGATGCTATCGAACGAGAGGCATCATTCATTATTTTAAGATGCATACACATACAGACCCTGATAGTTTATACTGTCACAAACAAAGAAAACCACGTTTTCAAGAAATAAACAATGCACACAAACTATACAATTCGTTATAGGTTCTAAATAATTTTACTGCCTCCCGTTTTGGTAACCTGCTGAATACTTGTCATGAGATGAATTTTGCACCGGGCAACTGAAAACAGCATTGTAAAGATAATACAGTAAGGAAATGTACTAGAATGTCCCTTCCAGTAATGCTGCCCTGCTTTTCAAACCGTGAGTGGACCTGCCGCCGGCGGAAGTGTGTGCCCAGTTAGAGCCCTTGGCATAGGCACTTCCCTTGCATGCATGTCTGCTGCAAAGCCTTCCATCAACTTCTGAAGGTGAAAGCAGGGAATAAACTACTAAAGCAGGTTAATATAGTGCAGTTTATCCACCCCACAAGAGATAATACAGAGATCTAAGGCGCCAAGAAGACAATACATTACTCCAAGGACACGCTGCATTACAAGTACAATCTATTTGAGATCTTGTTGTTATTAGGATCCTCTGGTGTGCAAGCCCATTCGGTTGACAGTATCTCAATTCTAAATTACTTGAACATTCTTCAGTAGGAGCAATATTGATGTTTTATTCTTACGCAAAACCCTCAGTTCTTCATACGATGTATGCAGTTTTCTTATCAGCCCGAGAGAAATTGGCATCGTTAGGAATGGGGCTTTGTCAGTTTTTTATTTGCAGTTATATGTCTCTCGATAGTGTAAAAGCAGGCTGCCACACATGTCTGTTTTTCTTTGCTGGGTGTAGTACCACCTCGACCTGTCTTCCTTGTCACAGTCCTTACTGTGTGAGACAGGTAATCTTATAGCCTCCAACCTAAACTGTGTTTGTTTTAGAATCCTCACTTCAAAACCTGCCCAAAGTGATTATTTTCCAGTCCATGGCTCTTCTTTACTACTCCCACAGAGCCACTAACAAGTCTTGTTTTTCTTGTACTGACCCAGAGGCAGGCTTATCCTGTTTCCCGCACAGCGAGTGCTATATGGTTTTCTATGTGCAGCATTGCTCATGTTCCTAAGGGAACTGTTCAATTTATGCTGTGAGTTTCTCTGACTTGCGGCAGCTGGACCAAGTTCATCTGGGCTCAAGTGCTTAATTTGTGAACAAATAAGTGCTGGGGCCCTTATCAGGAGTCCACTGCAGCTTGCACAACCCATTGCCCATCAGTGCTGCCAATAACAGTAACAACACAGCAACTAACCATTACACTCCCACGTGTGACAATTCAGACTATTCCAGCTCCCAAAGTTATAAGAATGGCTTGGTGCAGGTATTAGTGAATTTTAAAATATATTGAATTGATAAACAACTGTTAGTGTGCTCGTATCTAAATCAAAAAAAGAGTACCACCATGCTGCAGACCAACATAAGCATCGCTGTTGACTATGAAAGGCCGAGCACGGGGAACCATCAGCTCAAATTAAGCACTGCTGGGCTCCCGTTTGGTGGGCCAGTCTTGTTGCAGGAGCATTGGTAAGGCGTGGCGTTTCTTGGTAGGGTGGTGAGGCATGTCCTAGTGAACCTATACTGGGCAGGATTCTCCTGCAATGTCTTGCTTCAATGATGCCCCATGTCCTAGAAGCATGTGCCAAGGATAGGTTGGATGCTGGTGATTGAGACATTGGCTATATAGTGTAAAAGCATTATTCCCCTGGTTTACCTCTCCGTTCCCTCCAATGAGGAGACCACATAGGCAAGGCTAGTTGGCCAAGGAGGCAAAAAAGAGACAGAATTGGCAATGCTATGGGAGCGATTCAAACATAGGCACCATAGTGATAGAACCTAAACTCTCAAAGAACCAGTAAGACGAACTAACAAGGAGACCACAAGTGAATCAGCTACAAAATACAAAACTAGACATAAAGAGTCAGTAGATCCCAACCATGACCGTGCAAGCAAAACTGTAATTAGGTGGCCACCAGCAGAACACTACCACCCACAGGCAGGAAGCCGGTGCAGCCACAGCGGGGTACAGAGGGAAATGTCTGTCAATGTGCAGTATACCTGGAAGGACTACAATTGTCTGAGGCCATCCAGAACCACCAAGCAGCTGGATGACCCCAGAGAGGACATAGATTGCCTTACCATATATAATGACTGACTCAGCACATTATAGAGATAATTACATTTAGGTTTACTAAAGATTAACAGCACGATCAATACATTAACGCAGTTCCCTGATATCCAGATGACAGGCTATATAATGTTGGGGTCAAATTATGTCTTGGTTAGTAACCATGGGGTCTTCTATGCACATCCTCTGTTTCCCCTCTTTTGGGGGTGTGGTGCTGATTCTCTTGGTAACCTTTCAGTCCGTGTGACTAGTTCTCCCATTCCACAGGCTATCATGGTTTCCTCCGCTAGTGAAACATTGCTGCATACTGGACTTCAGCTCGGGATTGTCTTTGTTGATGGTGTATGAAGATGCGTCTTTGGCACCATTCAATTTTATCTTATGTTTCTGTTTGTTACTTGTTACTGCATGTCTTCGTGGTTCGTCCTATGGAGCTTTCCTATCATAATGACTTCCTACATTGGGTGCCTACATAGCTACGTTTGGAGTTTTGCTGGGGTATAGGTTTATTTATTATTGATAATATTTCAACAGACCTTTTGTTCCTACATGATAAGGACTATGATAGGGACAGCAAGACGAGGTGATAATTCTCTAATTACTCACCCCCATGCTTGATTTCTTCAAACCAAGGTCTTCCTCGTCACAGTATGGTGATCACTCTATCTCATTGCCCGGGCTGCTGTCTTGTGTCTTTGCCATTTCTAAGTCTGCCCGTGGGCAGGTCGAACTTTATAATTAGTAATGCAGAGGAACCATGGGCAAGAAAACTAAGAAGATTTACCCCCAGGTAAGGAAGACTTGGACTCACAGTATTGATGTCTACCATTGGGTTATTGGGCTGCATCTCAAGCAGAGAATGAATGAACGTTGCATAGCCAGTGACCCACTTGGCTGAGCAAGCATAAAGTGCTGAAGGATGAGACTAGGTTCTAAGGGGTCTTGTTTACAGGAAGAGGGACCGGCCAGAGTTTGCAAACACCCACTCTTACTCTATGCCCTATGCTGACTAATCTTTAAATGCCACATAGAGCTTTTTAAGCAAGACATTTTTCACTGCATGAACCAACGCAGCTGACCTCAGACCACCTCAAAGGCTGGGTTGGGACTGCCAGGAAAAATATAACTGCATCTGAATTTACAAAACGATCACTGGCTTGCTTACCAGAGACTGTGGGATTAGCCATGGATATCTCGCAAGACACATCCAAAAGTCAGACTGGGGGGAGAATGGTAGACTTGACATTCTTGGCGTGGTATCCCCCCAAAGATTGTGCCTTCACTCCTCCTGTTTGTTGAATTAGATTTTTGGGGCTTCAAGAATATGCACATTCTCCGCTGCTAACCAGTGCTAAAGTGTTTGTGCTCTCTCCTTAAAATAAGGTAAAATTACACCTAAATGTCACATTTAATTTACTTGTATGCCCTTAGGAGATGATACTACATGTATCCAGGGCCTGTAAATTAAATACTAATAGTGGCCCTGCAGCACTAATTGTGCCACTGACTAAAGTAGCCTTTTAAATCATGTGCCAGGCCTGCCACTGTAACCTGTAGCTGAATCGAAAACTTCCATTTCAACCTAAAAAAATGAACCTTTTGCCAGACCTAAACCTCCTTTTTTAATACATACATGTCACCCATAAGGAAGACCCTAAAGGATCATAGGGCAGGGTACATTGTATCTAAAAGAAGGACATGTGGGTTTAAGTTTTACATGTCCTGGTAGTGAATAACTCCTAAAGTCATTTTTCACTACAGTAAGCCTTATCTCTCCCATTAACATGGAGTTACCTTATCACATTTAATAAGTGATAACTTTTGATTCCAAGCAGATACCGTATCCACACTTAAATGAATTGTAATTTTAAATCCTCTTTAATAATATATTCAGACTTTATGTCACAATTCTGAAAATGCCACTTTTAGAAAGTTGGCATCTTCTTATCCTAGTTGTCAAAAGGAGGGAGAGTGATCACTCGATCAATAGGGCACAATTACCACTACGGGAAGTGGAAGGTCCAGTACCAGCTAGTGCCCTCAACAAGTATGGGTCAACAGTGTACGGTGCTGGACTGTTCCTTAGAGGAAGGAGTGTGTATGTCTGGCGTGACCAGAGGTGTAGATCTCACACCTTTGGGCATCCATTTTGTTGGACGTATTTGCCTCACACACCCTTGGAGGTGTCATGCTTCATCATCGGCGTTGCTCCTCGTCGGGGAGGCGGTGCAATCCCCGGCGGGCTCACCTCAAAGAGGGGCTCTTTCGCGGAGATCTTTTTGTCCAACTGCCTTTTGGTGAAGTGCGGGTGTGCAGGTAATGTGGTGTGTAGCCTAGGTGGTGATTTAAAATGCAGTAGAGGGTACCGGAAACCACTTTATTCTGGAGGTCCCCCACTGCAATTAAAAACGTGAATCTAACTCCCTAGGTGCCGGAGGGTTAGGTGTACTGGCCCTAGATTAGATTAAGATTTAAAAAGGCTTGGTCGACATGTTTCTCGCCTGGGTAAAGTACCCGCGATTCATCAGGAGCTACGATAGATGAGAACAAGGTCTACAAACAATCAATAACATGCTAGTGTCATGTGCCTAATACCAAAGTGCAGATATTATTACCTCTGTAGCTTTATCCTATGCCTAAATGGGGAATAAGAACAGAGGGTTAATAACGTACAGTAATCGCCAGAGTTACTACATGGTCCAGGATCCATCTTGCACACAGTGTCATGCTAGTGATAGTGAGTTTATAATGGTTCCAAGTTAACATGAATGTTTTGTGACAACGTGAAGTGTACCGTCACACCAACGCATTGTAAGTGAAAGAACAGTTTAAAAACAACAGCAGTCCATCAGGAGGATCACTCTCCATCTCATTTGAATAAGGGTTAAGTGTGTGAAGAAATTGCTACCACTTAATGTGCGCCGGGCTACTCTGGATGGGTACCGACTCACCTAATGGTCTGGAATTATTTGCCACAACAAGGCTCAGCGGGTTGGTACATCAGGGTGGAACCAATCAGGTGTGGCTAAGGAAAGTAGACGTGTACAGGGTCAATTTGTGGCATGGTCAGGAATACAAAAGCCCTCTACAGGATCTGGGTGGGATCCACAGATACTGCCTTAAGGGAACCACTCCTCTTAGAGATGCCCAATTCGCCCCTTGGGGGGTTCTCCTTACCTCTCTACTCCCGTGTCCTTACTTTTTCACCTACCCATCGCCGCCGAGCTCGGATAGATACTGGAGCTCAGTGGCGCTTGCCATTAACAGGGGGAAGCGCCTGGACGGGGTCGTAGCTCCGTCCCCTGTGTTTGGTCAGGTGGTTTTCCTGGTTACTGTGGCGGCCATTACAGAATGGAGTTAAGGACTAGCGCAACCAGGTATCGGACTAAGCTAGCTAGTGAGTCCGTGATTATGTAGCGGGGGGGTCTTATGGGGCAACGTAGTGTCGATGGCCTAATCACCGTAGCTTTGAGGGGTGATATAAGGTTTGATATGTTAGGTAGCGAAACTGGCACCCTGTTGGAATGCCATGTCTACGACATTGTAGTGGTGGCGGCTATTATGAATAAGTGGAGGAACGGACCAAGTATGGATTAAGCCGCAGTATACAGGTCTCAGCTACTCATATCTGGTACAGTATAAAACCATGTATCTGGAAGATCTAGTGCTACAAGTTCATAATGAGTGCCACGGTATGTCCTCATTCAGGCCCCGACTGTCAGATGATAATCGGTGGACCCACCTTTGTTCTTTGTGAAATAAAGCTTGTTTAGAGCAATTGGGACTGGATTCTAGTATCAACCATTTGAGCGAGTCTGCGGTGTGATTGGTCTCCACATAGTGTTTGCACATCTTGGTGTTTGTCTTTCTGCAGCGGAAGTTGCTGCGGTGTTCGGTGATGCGGATTTTGATGGGGCGTGTCGTCATCCCAATGTATTGTAATCCGCATGGGCAGGTAAGCATGTAGATACAGTGTGAAGTGTTACAATTGGTGTGTCCCCTGAGCTCCCAGTTGAAAGTATCAGTGAGTTGTATTGTCTTATGCACTGCTGTGTATGCACATACCACACAGGAGCCACATGGGTAATGCCCCTTCACAGGAGGTAAATGCCAGAGTGTCTGTTGGGCCACCTTCTTCGTGACTTTGGGTCTCGTGCTAATAAGAATGTCTTTCACATTCTGGGATCTCTTGAACGCAAACCTTGGTTGTTCAAAAGTTAGGTTGCCTGTGTTCAGAATTGCCCAGTGGCGCTTGATCGCACTTTTGATTTTAGTTGATACAGGGTTGAACGTTGTCACACAGGTTATTGGTTGGTTCTCAACTGGTATTGGCTCTCGTTGTTCGAGGAGAGCTTCTCGGTGGTTGTTCCTGGCTCGTTTTTGTGCTTTAGAGACATCCCTCACAGGATATCCTCTGTCCATTAGATTCCTGGATAGGATTGCTGACTCTTTCTTGTAATCAGTTAGGTCACTACAATTTCGCCGGATGCGGAGGAATTGTCCAAAAGGGAGATTGGTACGTAAGGCTTTTGGGTGGTGACTGGTGTAATGGAGCAGGCTATTACGGTCGGTAGGCTTTCTGTACATCGTGGTACTCAGTGTTCCCTCTTTCAATTTTATTGTCAGATCAAGAAAGGCAATTTCATTGGGTGATACTGACATCGTAAAGCGTAGATAGGGGTTAAGGGTGTTGACCCACTCAAAAAAGGCCTTGTGCGATGTCGGTGGTCCTGTCTATAGGATCAGGATGTCATCTATAAATCTCCTCCACATCTTGATGTTGTTGAGGAAGGGATTGGACTGATGTTGTATGTGTCTGCCTTCAAAATCCGCCATGTACAGGCATGCCACTGACGGGGCAAAGGTGCTGCCCATCGATGTACCTTGGGTTTGGTGGTAGTAGTTCCCCTTAAACTCAAAGTAGTTCTCTGTTAACGCTAGGGTAGCGCATTCCATAATGAATGCAGGTGGAGTGACTGAGTTCCATGTTTCAAGCCCAAGTATTTCCTCTATTACTCCTAGTGTGGCCCTCTGGGGAATGTTTGTATAGAGGGCCTCCACATCAAGGGTAATCAGGAGGTTGATCTGTCCGGTATCCTGGAAAGTATCCAGTATGCGCAGGACATCAGAGGTATCTTGGACATATGAGGGAATGTGCTTCACCAGAGGCTGCAGAAAGTGGTCACAGAATTGTGAGAGTGGTTCCAGGACAGAATCGATCCCCGAAACGATGGGTCGCCCAGGTACCGGTCTTGTCCCTTTGTGGATCTTGGGGAGAATGTAAAAGTAGGGGACCCTGGGATCTTTTTTCACCAGAAAGTCCGCCTCTTTCTTGCTGATCCACTGTTCACATTCTGCACTATCCACCAGACCTGTTATTCTGATCTGTAGGCGTAGTGTCGGGTCACTGGGGATTGGTGTGTAAAAGCGTGTGTCACTTAATTGCCTTGTGCACTCAAGGTCATAATCAACGGTGTTCATAAGGACTGTAGCGCCACCCTTATCCGCCTGTTTGATGGTAATCAGAGGGTCATCAGCGAGGGACTTAAGTGTGCGCATCTCATTTATAGAGATGTTATGGTAGCTTCCCTGCCGATCTAGTGTGCTGATGTCTTTGAGCACTGCCTGCTCATAAGTGAGGATTTCATTGGGAATCAGCCCATTGTGAGGGGTGAAGGTGGAAGGATTGTGGAGGCCAGAATCTTCCGTTCGGTCGCTTGGTCTCCCCGCAAAAAAGGCTTTCAACCTGATTTTGCGGAAAAATGACTGTATTTCACGGGTTTGTTGGAAGAGGTCGGTTTTGGGAGTTGGTACAAAACCTAGTCCCTTTTGTAGGACCTTCTCCTCTCTCACAGTTAAGGGCCGGTCCGATAAGTTCACCACCAGACTCATTTTTGTCCCGACCTGTTCGTGTTCCTCGTGTCCATCCCCTGGGGGGGTGCTTCCTCCCACTGTACTCTTTTCTCTGGTACGTTGCCTCGCTTTCGCCCTCGCCCTCTGCCCCAGCCTCTGTCTAAAAAAGGGGGTCGGTTGGAACCTTGCGGGGCATAGTAGGGTGGATATTGCGGGACATAAGGTGGTTGGAACTGGGGAAATTGTGGGTAATGCCATAAGGGAGGCCCATTGGCAGGCTCGTGAGGAGGGAAGTTATGGTAAACTTTTTGTCCTCGTCCCCTGCCTCTTCTACCCCTCCCTTGTATCTGTGGGATTCCATCTTCCCCGCTACTATCAGACCCGCTGTTGGATCCCCTTCTAGAGGAAGTAGCACTGGAGTCCGAGTTGTAGTTCGTTCCCGGGGGGACATAGTCCTCCTTCAAGTAGGGATATACCTTTTCTTTAGAAAACCTTTTGATGTCCTTTTGTAATTTCGTCACTTTCTGACTCATAAGATATTCTTTGTGCTCGGCAAGTTCCTTGTTAAGTTCCGCCAGTTTCGTTTTAAAACCTGGGTTAGGAACCGCTGATTTAAGTGCACTTTCTGCTGCTTGAATGCGGGTCAGTAGTTCGTCTGCTAAGCATTTAGCAGTGTTAACAATGAGAATGAGGAGATCATGGGTACACTTCCATGAAATCTGGGACCATTCAACCTTGAATTGTCCGTCCTCCCAGAACATTCTGGCGATTACTGTACGTTATTAACCCTGTGTTCTTATTCCCCATTTAGGCATAGGATAAAGCTACAGAGGTATCTGCACTTTGGTATTAGGCACATGACACTAGCATGTTATTGATTGTTTGTAGACCTTGTTCTCATCTATCGTAGGTCCTGATGAATCGCGGGTACTTTACCCAGGCGAGAAACATGTCGACCAAACCTTTTTAAATCTTAATCTAATCTAGGGCCAGTACACCTAACCCTCTGGCACCTAGGGAGTTAGATTCACGTTTTTAATTGCAGTGGGGGACCTCCAGAATAAAGTGGTTTCCGGTACCCTCTACTGCATTTTAAATCACCACCTAGGCAGACCCCCCAGGATATAGCGGCATGGATTAGCAAATTTAGCGGCACAAAAATGGAAATTTAGCGGCACAAATATGGAAATTTAGCGGCAATTTTGCGGCATTTTATGTGGCCATTTTTCCTACAACAAACACAGATATCTTAGTTTTTTTAGTTATTTAACAACATGAAGCTATGTATATTTGGTTTCTTTACAATGTAGACACTTTTGGGCAGATTTACAAGCCCTTTGCGCTGCTTTTACGCCGCCGTTGCGTCACTTTTGTGATGCAGCGGCGGCGCAAAAGATGCACCATGGTGCGGGGTATTTACAACGTGATGCATCTCCCAGATGCGTCACGTTGCAAAGCCCTGCGCCAGAAGAGGCGTACCATTGCAGGTCAGTTTGTGTCTTGCAATAGCCTTAGAGCTTGGTGCCACTGTACCTGCTGCACTAATGATGGCTATACCTATTGCCCCTTTACAGTGTATTTTGAACACAACCTGATATCCCACCGGATGCCCGTTCAACAGACCTAAACACTAGAGAAAGAGCAGTCAAAACCGCCAAGTGGTCAATTGTTAAACAGTAGCGAACTGCATGTTGGTACTTGTAGTTTCGTTGCAAAATGTCAGCCTGCAAATCGTCTCCGATTTAAAAGCGGGGACTGGTTGAAGTTGACACCCATGACATGGGGCCACTTGACGCCCGTGTTAAATTTCTCGCCTCTAGGATTTTTCCCATGGCTCACTCCCAGGGGGAAATGGTCTGCAATAGGTGAGCTCAACCCTCTGACTTCATCCCTTGTCCAGCGCGCCTCTGCAGATACCCCGTCCCGTGTGCGCCTCAGCTCTCTTGGCTGAGTGGTTCTGTCTGTTTATCTTGAGGGACAGACATCTCTGCACGGCGCTCCGTCTCCAAGCCCGCGAATAGGGTGACCAACTGGCATTGGTGCAAATTCAGGACGGTGAGTGTAAAAATTCAGGACAAAGGGTCAAAATTCAGGACACAAATTCAGGACAGGAGGTCAAAATTCAGGACAAAACTTCAGGACAATAGGTACGTTTTACAGACACATCAGAGGTCGCGCAATAGTATATAAGTAAGCCCAGCCATTTCCAAACATATTTAACCGTTTGCAAACCTATCCATCATGTATCCTTCCATCTATCATTTCACTCATCCATCCCTTCATCCATCCCCTCATCCATCCTTTCACTCATCTCCATTATCCATCCACCCTTTTACCCTATCCATCTGTACACTTATCCATCCACTCTTCATCCCATCCATCCATTCACTCATCCATTCAGCCATTTACCCTTTCACCAATCCAGCCATCCTTTCACTTACTAATCCTTCCACCCATCCACTATTTTAGTCATCCATCCATCCATCCCCTCATCCATCCATCCATCCATCCCCTCATCCATCCATCCATCCCCTCACCCATCCATCCATCCTTCCTTCCCCTCATCCATCCATCCCCTCATCCATCCATCCATCCTTCCCCTCCTCCATCCATCCTTCCTCTCATCCATCGTTCCCCTCATCCATCCATCCTTCCCCTCATCCATCCTTCCTTTCATCCATCATCCATCCTTCCCTTCACCCATCCATCCATCCATCCATCCTTCTCATCCTTCCCCTCCATCCATCCATCCATCCTTCCCCTCATCCATCCATCCTTCCCCTCCATCCATCCATCCATCCTTCTCCTCATCCATCATCCTTCCCCTCATCCATCTTTCCCCTCATCCATCATCCAGCTACCCTTCCACCCATACATCCAGCTATTTACATTTTCTCTCCATCCGTCCCCTCTCATCAATCCATCCATCCTCTCTCATTATCCATTTATTCAATCTTTCATTCATCCATTCACCCTTTCACTAATTCATCCAGCCATTCACCCATCCCTTCACTTACTTACTCACCGACCTTTCCATATTAATTTTGAGCTGAGCCCTTTTGAGAAGAGGCCCATCAAGAACTTCACCCTCGCTGCAGGGGCCGTTCCAGGACTGGGACAGTAGCCACCCAGAGCGGAGACAGGATCCACCACAGGGGGGGGGACAAGAGCCATCACAGGTGTAGGTGGACTGGAGCCACAACATGGGGGGACAGGAGCCATCACAGGCGGGGGATGGACTGGAGCCACCACATGGGGGGACAGGAGCCATCACTGAGGGGAGGGCAGGAGCCATCACAGGAGAGGGAACAGGATCCACCAGGGTGGGCACAGGGGTGGGCATGCAGTATTCTAGTATCATCTTGGGCTCCTCACCCCCTCCTGCACAAGACAACGAGAAGACAGGCTCTCTGTCCAAAATGCCATCCCCCACTGTGATGTACAGTACTTACAGGAGATACTCTAAGAGAACTGATTGAACTGGTTGTCTTCCATACTTTGTTAATCAGTGTGGGTGCGATTGTGCCATTTCTTTATTTTCTTACATTATAGACTGCATGTTTGAAGAACCGAGGTTTGCTTACAATTTAGTGACAGTAATTACGCTCCGTGAAGAGAACCACGTGCTGCCTCGGTGTAATCAGGGGTGTAATCTGGCCGAGTCTCGGATGTTTGGGGCCCTGGGTAGAAATGGAATGTGTGAGCCCGGGCCCTCTAAATAGCAGAGACATGATGCATTCAGGGCTGTTTGCATGTGAATAGATGTCGCTGCTCCTGAACCTGCAGCCCCTCCCTCTCAGTCACCTTCGCAGCGCCTCTTAACAGGTCAGCAAGGGCTGGAGGTGTCAGGGCTGCCCCCCCTCCTCTCAGTCACCTTCGAAGCACCTCTTAACAGGTCATCAAGGGCTGGAGGTGTGAGGGTTGCCACCCCGCTGTGCCTCTCCAATGTTACTGAGTATCTTGGCTGCTAGCCCAATTCACAGGCGATAGCCACATAAAGCAGACCCCCCAGGATATAGCAAAAAATGCCGCGATTTCTACAAAAATGCAGATATCGCGTGCATTTTTGTGAAAATCGCGGCATTTTAAAAAAAGTGCCGATTTCGCGGCAAATCGCGAAATCGCGATATCCTGGAGGGTCTGCCTAGGCTACACACCACATTACCCGCACATCCCGCACTTCACCAAAAGGCAGTTGGACAAAAAGATCTCCGCGAAAGAGTCCCTCTTTGAGGTGAGCCCGTTGGGGATTGCACCGCCTCCCCGACGAGGAGCAACGCCGATGATGAAGCATGACACCTGCAAGGGTGTGTGAGGCAAATACGTCCAACAAAATGGATGCCCAAAGGTGTGAGATCTACACCTCCGGTCACGCCAGACATACACACTCCTTCCTCTAAGGAACAGTCCAGCACCATCTTCTTATCCTAACCATTTGTGCTCTTTGCACGTGGCCTGGGTCACATGACTGTGAATGGTTCTGCTGTTTGGGTTTGTGTTTCCTCCCAGACAGTGAGACAAGGGAGGCTAGGTGTGGGCAGGATGGACTATACTGCCAGGATGGTTTGGGTAGAACTGTACCCATCCCCAAATACATTTTAAAACTTGCCTCCAACACACACAAGGGAACCTGATACTACTCTTTTCACCCCAGACTTCTTGGAGCCTTGACAGGGGAAGGAAATAACCTTACAGAACCATATGTGGGGGTAGTCTAGGGAACCCCCCCCCCCCACTTCAATGGCTTGTGCCAGCTATTAACATTGCACCTCCAGAACCACTAGTATATGCTCCTGGACCTGTGTACACTACATAAGTACATAGGCCTGCCTTGTTCTCCAGAGGACTGCCCTGCTATCTGAAAAGGAAGACTGAACCAGTTACATTCATTCCAGGCTAACCTGAGTGACTTCAAAGGTCATTTGGCTAACCTCCTGTTCTGAGCTGCAGGGATAAAACACACAGAAGCCTCAATGCAACTGCCCAGCTGACCTGCTGCAACTATCCATCCCTGGGCCTGCAACTGTACCTGCCTGGACCTCCCTGAGCCTTACTGGCCTCTGCTGATGGAGCTAAATTTAATCTAGATTAAGCATTGCTTTGGTCTATGTTTCAGACAGACTGCATTTAAATTAGCACGCAGATTTTGGTGCAAGTGAAAACACATGGCATATGAAGCATGAAATGAGGCCTAGTCAAAAGCTTTTTCAAAGTGGAACTTTTGGTGCATGTAAAGTGAAAGACATGAAATGAGCCCTGGTCAAAATGCTTTCAGTCTGAAATGCTTTCATTTAAAACCATGATTAATTAATTAATCATGGATGTCAATGTGTTGAGTTTAGATTTAAACTCACTATAGAATGTACATTTAATTTAGAGAATAGTTTTTTTTACTTTTAAAGTAGCACATAATTGTGCCGAATTAACATGTGTTTTTGCAGTGTAGAAAACTTGTGATTTCAGTGGCTTCTTTAGCTTTGAAGATAAGCATGGAATGCGCGTTCTCTCCTCCCAGCTCCTTTTCCTCTTAATCTACACTCCCTGTTCCCGTCTCAAAAGACTTTGGCTCTGTTGCATATTTAGACAATCCATATTCAGTTCATAATACATCTTCCTTATAACATGTATAAATTAATCAACCATGCACCAACACTACATGTGGGGCAAACGCATTTTGCATAAAAAGCTATCCAAAACATTAGAGCATGTTGCTATGAGTATGTATTAACTGTGTGCGCTTTGAAAATTTGCTCTGGTGCATGTTTATGCTATGTTGTACAATGCAAATTTGTGCATGTTGTGCACGAATGATAGAAAAGCTGCTTTAAACTAATAGCTTTTGCATGGTAATAACTAATACATGGTACTTGTATGGGGGAGTTAAACATAATGGGTTTTATTTCATAAATTAATATTCTTTTTTGTTGGTTTTGTTTTTGGGCCCAAAATAGAATGGATGCCTAAGAATCCAGCATGGCTGAAAATTGTTAGCAGTGTGCTGAATGAGAGACGCATGCGCAGACAGAAGATTGTGCCAGCTGCATGAACTGCCAAGTGTCTTAAGTGAGGACACATGGGTCAAGGCCACAGTGAACTGTACACTCCTGTCATTGTGCCAATGTACCAGTGTTTGTGGGAGAGTGTCATTCCTGCGTGCGATTGAAAGCGAGAATGAAATAGATTGATACATTTTTTTCCTATCAAATGTTGCAATATTTGTATAATTATTGTTGGTGATACGTATGATTGTATTAAACCTTAACACTTCCTTTGTTAAAACTGGTATGAGCTGGATTTACAATGAGAACAGGACGGTGAGACCCTCATGTCACCTATGCTAACCAATCACAGTGAAAGTTTCTACTGAAACTGCAACATTATTAGTATAGTCAACCAAGAATTAGAGTACAAAAAATGACCCCATACGGGGCGTGTCAGCCTTAAGCCTTGAGCCGTAAGCCTTTGGCTTAAAAGAGAGAAGGGAGAGGAGCAGATTCTAACCAGACATCATATGGGTTAGGTACATGAACGTTGCGGGTGGAACCTGGGAGGAGATTGTGTCCGAGGAGCGACAGAGGGAGGGGCAGAGAGGCATAGGCCGGCCTTGCACGTCACATTTTTGGAAAGGCAGATCACATTCCTCTGTGGACTTGTAAAGGAGAGGCATTTTTTTAAGGAGCAGCTTTTCTGTCAGACAATGGAGAGAGGTAGAGGGACAGATTGAACAGACCAGGGCTGAGAGAGGACAGCTTATGGAACAGGTTTAGATTTAGATGCTAAAACTCTACGTTTATGCTTTGACTAATTAACTAGTTTTGAAAAGATTTATTTGTCTTATGCATTTATTTCTCTTTATGGGTGATTTTTGCCAATTATTAATGATTGATTAGCCTTGCACAACTCACTTTTTAGTTATATTTTTCCTGAATTCTTTAAAGAATTCTGATTGACATTTGATGCCTCATTCCCTTCCTTTATGGAATGCTTTGTATGCAACCGATAATATGTTCTGTATTAATTCTATTTTTCTTATTTTCAATTCTGTAACCTGATTGGTAAATTAGAGGTAAATGAGGTTTTGCATTGAGAAATTACCATGAAATTACAGCTGGATCACTGTTAGTGTGAGTCCTTGATCCCCATGCCTCCCCGGGTCCTCCTGTACCTTTGGCTAGCATCAGAGTGGACACTTCTGCAAGAAAATGAGAAATCCTGAAGTTTTGGGCTGTTCGGGACCAAGCCTGGGCCTGTTCACATCGAGACTCTGGCACCCGTGACGACCACCAAAGCAAACCTCCACTGAACCCCACTCTTCCTGCTACAGCGACTGTTAGCGAGAACTGGCAACGTAGGATCTGCACTATGGGCTAGAGTAACAATAGACTGCACTGACGTGAAGCTCCAGCAATGGTTGTCAGCGACACCCGACCAGATTGTTGTGCTACAGCGATGACCGGCTGCAATGCTCTCTCTGCTCCTCGCGTCCTCCTCTACAGCAAACAGAACTCTTTGAACTGGGCTTTGAGAAAGTAACTTTTTCAGCAGGACTAACCTAGTCCCTGTATCAGGCCCATGCTCCATCGCAGTTAGCCTGCTCTTGTGACTATCCCCCGATTTATCCGGACCAGATGACCGCAAGTGACTCTGTGCTTGTAGAAGCTATATCTACTAAAGACGTTACAATTCCAAAATCTTCGGTTTTACTGATTTGATTTTTGCCATTCCGGTATCATTTTTTTTTATTTTGATGTACTCCCTTTTTCTAAATCAGTTTAGGATTTTTCTTGTGTCGTGTTTTTAGTTTATTACTCAATTTGTGCTGGATAAATACTTCACACGTTGCCTTTAAGTTAAGCCTGACTGCTTTTGTGCCAAGCTGACAGAGGGTTAAGCACTGGGTAATTTAGTGACTTTAGTGGCTCACTCTGACAAGGAATGTCGTTGTTTCCTGAGTGGGGCTTCCAAGCCCTCTCAACCAATAACCTAATTTCTTACATGGATACATAGTTGTTTACCAAGAGCGTGGTCAATAATCTGCATATAAGCGGTGACCTAATGAAGGCGAACCACACTTGAGTAACTCACTATTGGAAGCCATTCTCCATTTTGAACAACAACGCCAAGAGTTTTCATACTTTGGCTAGCGTTTTCAGAGCATTAAAAGCATATTTTAAATACCCTGCAGCTGCCCGGTAAGCCCCACATTTATTCTGAGTAAAAAAAGAGTTTGACACATTGGAACATTTTGATGATCAAAATGGACATTTCTATATAAGTCTGTTGCGAAAGGTCGAAAGAAATATCACCATCAGGCACCAGGACAAAAGGCGGGTTCAAAATGCATTCATATTCAGTCCGATCTTTTTCGCTATTAGGCAACAAGCACAGGATCTCTTACCTACTCATGCTGGAGTAGGGGGTGGCTCTCAAGGTGCATATCTGCAAGCAGTAAATTAGATTTATTCGTTCACTGACTGGTGGTGCAGACAGTTCACCTAAACCCCCATGAGCCAGCGACCGGCTATTAAAAAACCTCCTTTTCAGGTGTTGCACCTTTGAGAGAACTCTAAATCAGAGATGGAGAAGTGTAACCTGCCTAATCACAACATATTACAAATGGAAACCAGGAAATAGGCTCTTTGTGATTGCCGCTGGGCTTATGTACAAAAAACTCATTCACGACTTTAGAAAGAAGAGTGAATATTGTGCTACCCTAACCACGCATGGGTCACATAGTAGATCTGGAAAGCACAGGGCGTGCGGGGCAGGAGGTGAGAATAAAGCCTAGACTGCCAACGTGGGAAATTTACCTTGGTCCTGAGCACTGAATGGGGTGGCGACAAAAGGCATGAAACACAATTATAGTAAGCACTTTCTTCATATTTATTTGGAGTATAGTTGACTTTTACAAAAAGCTAATTCACAGTTTTTTTTCTACAGTGGATTTTTTGATGTGTTACAGTAAATCCCATATTTTAGGCCCATAGTAGCTTAAATTCTGCAAAAGTGCCTTTGGGGCCAATAGGTTGAAGTTGATAATCCCCTGAATTAGAAACGTTAGTCCAGCTTAAATGTTCCATTCAAATTCATGGGTTTTGCTGGATACGATTTAAGTAGCAAAGTGATAATATTTCTTAATACAAATCTGGGTAAAACAAGGTCCGAGCCTAAGTAAAGCTCACTTGAGAACTATGAAGTACATGTCATGACTGTCTAGCTCTGGCCTAAGAAGAGTCTATCCTCCACAATTACAACGAGAACAAGGAGTTCTTATTCTGTCCTGCCAGTAACTGAATGGCGCAATCTCTTGAATGGTTAAAGTTATTCATTTGTACCTGAATGATAATTACTCTTTCTGGCCAAATCCTGTATTGGTGCTATTCCGCAATCATCTGTCCTCTAGCACCTGGAACTCAGTCATCATCCGCTGCTTTTATTTTGAGCACTCAATATCTAGCGTCCTTAATAATTATGCTAAGAGTTTGCAAAAGCTAGTAATTTACGCACATTTATCTCAAATTGTAATTTCAGTGAAACTTCTTACTATATTTGATTAGTTTTCTCTCCTTTTCTGTACGATGTCTGTAACTTGCAATGCTTCAAATAAATGACACAGAATTATTAACTACATATAACTGGTCTTTGGTAGGCCCTTATCCAAATCAAAGTGCTAGGCTTGGATGAGTCCAGAATGGTGGTGTTTACAAAAGGAGGGGGGAAAAAGGGCCTGTTGTACAGGAGAAGGCGAAATCACCACTCACAGAGGGGAGTGGTAGGTCCAGCCACGGTGTTCGCCCAAAGTGACAGTATCAAAAAATGGTACCGGGCTTTTCCTAATAAAGGAGGGTTTTTAGGTCCGTTCAGTTGTGTGGATGTCGTAGGAGCCAAAAGGAAACCTACGGATGGGCATCCAATATGTTGGATGTAATGGCCTCACACACCCTTGCAGGTGTCATGCTTTATCATCGGCAGTGCTCCTCGTGGGTCGGCGGTGCAATACCAAACGGGCAACACCTCTAAGAGGGACTCATTGGCGGAGATCTTCTATCCAACTCCTGTATGGGTGAAGTGCGGGTATGGGGCCAGGGTAATGTAGACGTTGCGGTGAGTTAAAATGGGGCTGAGGGTGCCAAGATCAGGTTTATTCTAGGGGTCCCTTGCTCCAATTAAAAGAGATCTAGACTGGATTAGAAGGGAAGTTATGTACCCTTGTGCGAGACTAGGCTAGTTTGTGTAGGACTGGGTCGACATGTTTCTCGCTATTTGTACACTGACTAGCGATTCTTCAGGACCAATGTCACAAAATGTTTAAATCTTGAAAAACTGTCTACAAGGTGTCTTTTCCTCCGTATTAAAAATATTAAATGGAAAAGGACGGTGTACCTGTGTTGCGCTGTATTTGCCTATCTGTTCAATGGTGAGCTACAACAACAGCACCCGGCAGGTAGTACATCGGGTTCAACTTCTTTGCTTTCAGGTTTTTGATTCCCGTGCCGCCGAGTCCGGACTCCCCGGCGAGGGGTAGGTCCATCTACGGAGGCAAGGGAATCAAAAACCTGAAAGCAAAGAGGTTGAACCCGATGTACTACCCGCCGGGTGCTGTTGTTGTAGCTCACCCATGAACAGATAGGCAAATACAGCCACATTTTGTCCATCTAATTGCTTGCCATCTCCTACAGTCCATGTTGTTGTTTCCCCTCACCTGCTGTCTGTGCTGTTGCTTGCCCCCTCCCACTGTCTGTGTTGTTTTTGTTAGCCATCTCTTGCCCTCCTCCCACTGACCCTGTTGTTGCTTAGCCCTTCCCTCTCTTTGTAATTTTGCCTGCTTCTTTCGCACTCTGTGTTGTTTTTTGTCCTCTCCTGCCCCACCCCCGTGTTGTTGCTTTCCCCTCTGCTCCTTGTTTTGTTGCTTGCTCCTATGTTGTTTCTTGCCCCAGTCGACCCTCTTTGTTGTTGCTTGCCCCTCCCTCTGTCCATGTTGCCCCACCACCCACCTGTTGAAACAAAAAAAAGCACAATAACGTGGTCTGCTCTGGCCTCGCCATATCACTTTTATTTCAACTAAGCAACCTCATCATTGTAATTGCATTCCACCCCCCCCCTTGTCGTTGCTTGCCTTCACCCATATGCCATGACAAAAAAAAGGACTATGATGCAGACACCACTGGTCATTTCATAACGCTTTTTTTTAGCCACACACTCTTTGTTGAACACCCTCCCTCGCTCCCTCCATGATGATTGTCGCCTGTCCTCCTGCCACCAATAAAAAAGTACTATGATGCTTTACTTTCAGTCATGCTTCACAGCAGCCACAGTGCTGCACAACATGACTCCAAAACAGTCACAAACCCAATAGCACTCTCATTGAAGAGGCCTATAGGCTGTGCCAATGCTTGTTTTCCACTGTTTGAAGAAATGAAGGGTGTCTGTTCAGTGTACCTAAAGCAATTAGTGATGTCGTAGTGCAACAACTACCTGTGTAAGTGAGAGCAGCGCACAAGCTCCCTTTGGAGGGACGGTCGGAATTAAGGCTTGGAAGGCTTTTCCAGTTTACGTATGGTGAATTTTTATTAATGTTGCTCAAGTCACACAGACATACAGATATGGCCGGATCTTGTAACTATGGCTTCCTTCGGATGTATGTCATGACCACGCATGCTTTTACCACGCATGCTTTTACAACGCATGCCTTTACCACGCAACTTTTACAACGCAAGTCGTTACAACGACTTGCGTTGGGGGGTGCTGGATAGTGAATAGTTTAATTTACTATTCCAACTCCAGTCCCCGTGGATAGTAGGAAAGGTTTTGGATAGTAAATTAACTATTCCCTATCCTAGAGCGCCCCCCAGCGCAAGTCGTAGTAACGACTTTCGTTGTAAAAGTTGCGTGGTAAAGGTACTGCGTTGTAAAAGTTGCGTTGTAAACGCTGTTCCCCCTTCCTTCTAGTCACTATTACTCCTCTCAGTAACATATAGTCTCTCTGTTTTAGGTGTAGGTCATGAATAACACAACTTGAGTGACATTCTTTCTCATTTTCCTTCTCTCCGGATCCTGGTGATGGATTCCACCAGCATCCCTCAAGAGACAGCAGAATACTCAGGTAAGTGAAATTATAAAATATTTGAAAGGAGAACTAAATTGCTATTATGAGAACCGTGTTCCCCTTAATTCGATCCTTCAATGGGATCCTTTTTAGCCTTTATGTAAGTTCCCGTCACCATCACCCAGTGCGTACCACACCTGTAAAGAGGAAAACATTTTATCTATTGTTGACGCCCTAGAGCAGTATTTGTACGCCCCGCATTACTTTTCCATCTTGAGGTTTGATCTCATCCCCTTTCCTATCCTAGACATAACAGTCAGACCTGTGCCCTTGTCCTTATGCACCACTTAACGCCCTCGGCCTCTCCTGTGTCTGGTAGTGACCTTCAATGCCACATGAGAGTAGCCT
Source organism: Lissotriton helveticus (assembly GCF_964261635.1). Classification (NCBI taxonomy): domain Eukaryota; kingdom Metazoa; phylum Chordata; class Amphibia; order Caudata; family Salamandridae; genus Lissotriton; species Lissotriton helveticus. Next base: position 715,932,642 of record NC_136070.1, read on the forward strand.
TCCCATTTTGGGTTCCTCCTCCATCAGGAGTACTGGCCTTCTTCTCTCACCACACCATGCAAAGGTGCCGGAGCCCTGTTCACTTACCACCATAGACCTGTCTCAACGTGGCCATGGTGACCACCACTCTTCCATCCAGCTTTCTTCATCCTCTGTCTCGCCTTCTTCTAAAGAGTCAACCGCTCGTGTTTGCTTTCCTTGTACTGTTTGGTATTTCCGATGCTGTCTCCTCACCGCTCTCCTGCAACTCTGGGTAGTCCTCTTTCTTCCTCTCAGTGTCGGTGTCCTTCCTTTCTCCTGACCACCTCTTCCATTGTTACCGGTGTCCTTTTGTCAGCCTAAGCTCCCCTCCTCCCTCCTGTAAATTGTAGTCCATCATCAATTTTGTTATTATACTTGGTCAATGTGTTAACCCCTACACTTTTCATAATGTTGTGTTTGTTACCTTTTCTAGTTGCTGCCAGCATTACTCTGGGTTCTTGTTGGAATCCTAGCTCTTTTCAATCACTAAGTGGGGTGTTGGGGTTCTAATTCATTCACACTTTACCACAAGTGCCGTTTGATACTCCAAAGATTTGTTTGAAAACAAACCTGAATAGCTGCGCTTTCATTTACATTTAGGTTCATGTAATGTCAATTTTGGTCAGCTGCAAAGTAGTTTTATCCCAAACTCAAAGGGTCAAACAACAGTCTCATAATAATATGGGTATGTTATATATGCATGACAGGTCCCAAAACACAGTTAACCGCTTAACCGCGGAGGCAATTCCGCCGCGGAGCGTCGGTTTAGCAGAGTCGGCGGGGCCGCGTCGGCCAACCGGCGTGCGCAGCACTACGGAGGTAGTGCTCGCGACGGCTGTTGGCCGACAAACGCATGGAAGGGGCTAAGGACAAGAGACCAAGGAACCATAATGCATGCAAACATAAAAGAGATGGCACATAGGACAGTAAAACGACATTTCCCAGATACAGAGGTTCTGTCCCAGCCACTAGCAGACCAGCACAATCGGATACACTTTCTAGTCAATAGCGGCAACCTTGTGTTTACTCTCTACTGGCACTGTGCTCCCTTATATCCCAACAGCCATAGTTGTGAATCCTTGATACGCACATTAGTTTGCACTCGCGCCAGGACACTCCAGAGTATTAGTGCGCGGTATAAATCTCTCTATAACATAACATATAGCGTAACACTCGCCTCACTTGTCCCTTCACCGTCCTTGTTTTTTCCCTTGTTCGATTCACCATGGCCACCACAATTCATTGCCTATTGCTACTTGTCACCTGTCTCATTACCATCTTGTTAGTTTGTCTTCCATGTCCACACCGGATCTTGATGAAATATCAATGCCAAAAACACCGACCTACGAAAATATTGCTGTAAAAATATCGTACACACAAATATCGACACCCTATACTTAAACAAAAATGTACACAAATATCGATACAAAAATTGCCCAATTAAATATCAATTACAAAAATATAGGAAGCAAAAATATAGATAACAAAAATATTGATAACATTAAATCATAATTAAGCACAACAAAAATATAGAGAACACTATTATCGACTACACAAATATCACTAAAATACATATAGATAATATTGAAAATGCCATTTAACATTGAATAAACACTATTTACAATTATTTAACATATTCCAAATAATTATAATAAATTATAACATATATAAAAAATATTAAATGATTTAAGAAATTATAATATCATTATACTAACCCAAATAAATGAATACATTCACAATATACCATTAAAATACTAAAATTACATATATATAATATATAACAACAACAAATTCTATAAATTACATTTATTAACAAATATATATAAATAACAACAACAATTAAAATAAAATAAACATTAAATAAACCTTACATATATTTACCTCATTAAACGGTAACTGGTAAAAAATTCAAATAAAGTATCTCAACCAATGATTTTAAACTAAAAACACACAACCAATAAAATTTTTTAACTAAACACTATAAAAACAAACAATTAATTAACACAATTTTACTGTTTATCGGCCAAACACGGAGGGAGAGCGTTACTTTGCGAAAGAGAGACCAGAAAAGAAAGAAAATCCACACAAACTACTATACCAGATTATACTAGAAGACAGGTCACCTTTTTAACAAAATATAAATACCTCAAGGTCCTTAATTTAATTAACTGAAATAAAAAAAGTCCGCTTTTAAAATCAAAACTAAAGTGAAATTCAACCACACCGATAAAATACAACACAAATATGTTATTAGGTACCTTATTTAACTCAACATAATAAAGAATATAAATAATTAAATATGCAACGTAACCTCTAAAGAAAGTAAATAACTGATTTTTTAAACGTATTAAAAGTACAAAACATATCTAACATATCTAATAAATGCGTTTTACTTCACAGATTTTACAAACTGTACCTACAAAGAACATCCACAAAATTAAATTAATCAACTACAAGAAGTAAGTATTATTTGTTTTAGTGCTAAATAAAAAACAATACAAATAAACTAAAAGCATATTTCACATTTAATTAACATAAACATTTTTCTTTCACACTAACAGAAAATAGAACAGTGAAAAAATAACGAGCAGCAAATAATCCCACCAACAAAAGCAAAGAACACTAGGGTAAGTATTGTTTCTATATTTTTAATAATACTAGCATATTTATTATTCACAACAGCCTATTTACTAAACACATACGTATATATCTTCTCAGATATACCCCAAAAATGGCAGAAGGAGTGAAGTTTATTACATCTCAAAAGGAGAAACTAATGCTTTGCTACATGGGTTACACTTACACCCAAGAAAAAGTCTTAGAAAATAAAACTAATTGGAAATGTAGCAAATATTATTCCAATACCTGTTATAGGAGAGCTACTACAATAGATTTGAATGTTGTGAATGTTAGAGAGCACAACCATCCCCCCAATGACTGAAGTGGAATTAGGAGATGACCTACAGACAATAAGGGAAGTATGCAAAAGTTCTCAACAGACAAGTACTCAAATTCTAACAAATGTTTTAACCACAGTACCAGAACATGTCATAGGACAACTACCTTCCATCCCCAACTTAAAAAGATTAATATAAACAACTGAGGGAGCTTCAGATCAAACTCCACCCAACCCCCAAACTTTTGAAGAAATCCAAATACTCCCAGAATACACCATCACCCACAAAGAAGAAAAATTCTTGCTCTATGACAACAAAAGTCATAAGAAAATAATTATTATGTTTGCAACTAATACTAATTTGCAAAAACTTAAAAACTGCAAAATGTGGATGATGGAAAGAACCTTTAAAGTTTGTCACAAACCATTTTATCAGCTTTATACAATTCATGGAGACTAATGTCCCATTCATTTACGCATTGCTGCCTAATAAATGTAACACCACCTATATAGAAGTAGTAACTACAATAAAGCAATTCACAGAAAAGTACTATCCCCAAAGAATAATAAATAGATTTTGAACAGGCATTGACTCAAGCAATACTAAAACCATACCCACACAGTGCAATACAAGGTTGCTACTACCATTTTAACCAAAGAATATGGAGGCACCTACAAAAATCTACTTTAAGGATAGAATATTTAACTAACAGCAACTTTGCATACCAAATAAAAAAATGAATAGCCCTGACCTACTTACCAACTACTGAAGTAGCCAATCACTACACCTTACTGATAGAAAGTCCTTTCTATCAAGCCAATTAAACAAAATTAAGCGGGCCATTATGAAGCCGGCCGGAAAAGGCTTCCATCCACCGTGCTCGCGGCAAAAATCCACCTGCATGATCCTCGGCATCTCCGTCGGTCATATCATGATGCAATGCACGGAAAATCCTACCACGGTGGACGGAACTCACAAATGACCATCCGCCATGCTCGGAAAAGTTGCAAATCCGACAGCGGCGGACGGGGAAAGCAGTTCAAGGGACTAAAATGGACGCTCCTGCTGCGGAATGACCACATGGCCAACTACGATGAAACTGCATAGCTGGAGGAGGGAGCATTATGTACTGATTTCCTTGCTCGCGCATAGACCAAATGAATGGCGGTAGAAACAAACTGAAAAGTGATGCACAAAGTGTGCCTGCACTCGACGCTGCCCTCAATCACATCACACACGCCACAATGATACATCCCAAATGTCCATTGGCAATGTGCGCAGTGGCCAGCATGGAAGAAACACCTGGAGGACATCACACATGTGGACACACCCACATACCACAGCATAAAACCAACCCCTTCCTGGACCACCATCCTTTGGCACACCAGAAGCTGACACAGTGAGACAGAACACCATTTATGCATGCAGCACAATATCACATACACTCATCTACACACAACACCACTTCCCACCCACACACGTGACACACTTCACATAACTCCACCACCCCCTGCACCCTGCACTTTTCTCACCTTTGCACCATGGCCAAACGGAAAATGCCCAAATCCACAGACACTGAGTTGAAAGTAATGCTAGACGAGATAATAAGGGTAGAACCACATTTGTATGGGAGCCTGGTAAAACACATCCCACTTGTGCGCAAAACCCAGATGTGGACAAGGATCTACAACAAAGTCAATGCTGTAGGGACCACCATACAAACACTGCATGACATCAAGAGGCGGTGGGTTGACCGAAAGGCCCGGGCCAAGCATCGAGCTCATAGGAACCACGAGGCAGCCCAAAGAACTGGTGGCGGCCCTCTCATACCACAACAAACCTTTACTGAATGGGAGGAGAAGATGCATGCCATACTGCAGCCCGAGAGTCTCACAGGAATCAAGGGGGGAGTGGAGGCTGGTAAGTACAAACAAAATGAGTACATCCCACTGTGGTGTACTGTTGTGCACAACAAGTGAGCCTCAATTGCCAGACAAAATCAAACTCATGTACAATGCACGCTGTCAACATGAATGTCTCATAAGGCTAGCAATTCCTTCCTCTGCTTCACTTAACAGGTAGGTATCCATCTTACTTGGGAGGGGTTTGTCGGGACGTGACAGCAAGACCACAACTCCCACAAGGCCCTCTGTCTTCCCTGCCAAAGAGCAGGGAGCTATCTGACCACCACATTCCGCACTTGTGAGCCAACTCTGTCAAGCTGCATAAGTTGCAGCCAGTGCACGCACAGAAAATATCATTGAGAGTTCACATGAATCACAGTGTCATTGATTAAGTCACATGCAACTGCAAAGCAAAACCCAAGAACGCAGTGGCCAAAACCCAATGTGTAAGTACCATTCTCTCAAAGCATAAAGGCTCACATCAAGATAACACATACATGTAGACTCAGTCAAACATCACAAACCGCACGGGGACAGCAAAAAAAGCACTACAGAAATAAGGAAGTTGCGGCATAGTAGACAAACAGTCATAGCAAAGTCACAAATATCCTAGCATGAACAGAACTGGATGATCAACAAGTTGGTACCAGAGGATATGTACTTGGAAATACAATATCTGTCCATATGAAATTGTTGCTACAGCCATGTCACATCGCTGACGAGCAATGTATTTACCTTCACATCATGTCCCACTACTGACAAATTGTCATGAATGACAAGTAATGCCAAGATGAAAAGTCATGTTGGCTCAATCGAAATGTGCCAAATATGAACATCAAAGTTGTGCTGTGTACTGAACATGCTGACAATCCAACTTCTGTTCAACAGGTGACTCACCAGCAACAGCAGGTGCCCGTTCCATGGACGAGCCCAGGCAGTCTCCCACCCAAGAAGCTGAACCCTCGGGATGCAGACTCCCTGGCTTTTACGGAGGAGGGGGACTGACCTGGCCCCTCCGGCGTGCCCAGGCAAGCGAAGTCTCTGGCCCTCACTGTCCCCACCACCACTCCCACAACAGCTGCAACAACAACGCTGACCCCTGCAGCACCGACCTGTGTGGCAGCCACAACCACCATCACCACCGCTGCCTCCAACACTGTCCCTCTGCCAGTTGTAGTCAATACCACCAGGCAGCCTCGAGGTGCCGGGGACAGTGTGCGGTGGCAGCACCAGGTCCCGCCACAGGTCCGTGGCAGCAGGGCATGTGGGAGGACAACTGGGGACAGTCACAGGAGGACAATGAGACAGAGGCCCAGGCTACCCCTTGAAAACTGTCCTTGGGGCATATCAGCAGAACCAGGGACAGATGGGCCAGGTCCTTGACGAACTGCGTGAACTCTGCCTGCTGCAGTGGTCCATGGACACTAGTTTGGGAAAAATTTCAGAGTTCATGGGCCAGCTTGTGGGTGTCCTGAGGGTCATGCTTGCAACACAAATAGCTGGTTTTCCCCGTGGACAGCCGGATGATAGTCACACCACCTCAGCAGCGGCCACAGGAAGGGGTGAGTCACATCACAGCGAATCCACAGACACCTCCGAGCATGCAGCAGGTTCCTCCCCAGGCCAAACCACATAGGGGCATCCGAAAAAGTCCCAGGAAGGATAATGTGGCACAGCATCATGCTGTACGAGTTCACGGAGCAACCGTTGATGTCACCACTGTAACACCGAGCATTGACTTTGTTGCAAATCAGAACCCACATTGCCACAAGGATGGGAGTGTTCTGTTGGACTTTGGAACTCTACCATTGTGTGTTCTACCCTAACTATCCATCAAAGACTGAACTCAGACCAACTTGTTTGTATAAAATATTATTTTAGTTGATTTATTTCCTAGACCTGATACAAGTAAGTGAAATGATACTTTGCAGAAACAGTTCAGTTGAATGCAATTGTATGTACTTGGTTTTGGTTACACATAAATCACTTATAAAAAGCAACTGTTGAATTACAGTACACATAGTATTGATTGTATTACTTTGCAGGCTACTTTTCTTACACAGTGTGGTATACCTCCATGCCACACAGTATAAAGGTAAATAAATGCAGTTTTGGTATTTAAATACACTTGTATGAATTTTCATACAATTTCCAACTCCACACTTTGATTTTTTTTGCAGAAAAGCAGTCAATGCAAACCTAAGGAAGGAAATTGAGTTATTGGTTTACAGGTAAGTACTTAGTTGTGGGATTTGGTTTTCTGGGGTTATAACTAGGGTGCCCCCAGGGTCGAGGATGCACTCTCTAAGACCCCTCAGCAGCACTAGGGTGGCCGGGTAAAGAGTGCTGATGCCCAATGTTAGCCTATGGGGGATAGGGGGCCTTTGGTTGGTTGTCGCTCATGAGCAGGCCACAAGGTTGAGGGAGCAAAGCTCCTGGACATAAGCTCAGGGCAAAGGGGGGGGTTTCAATGTAGCACCCACAGTGGCATTAGGCTTTCAAGTTATTCTTCAGATATTGGTTGTTTGATTCTTGGTATGGTTTCTCCCAGGTCCCCCTTCCAGTCCTGAAGAAGACCCGCAGCTGAGATGTTGATCCTCCCTTTACAGCAATAGGGTTGAAACGTCGACAATTCCCTCCCCCCTCATTTTTACGTCAGTACCCCTTTTCTCATTCCCCTCTCCACCATTGAAGAACTGTAGATTGAGCGTCTGATTAAAATACGTGGGGCAGGCACTATATACTAAGTGAATAGAACCTTAGTTACGTTTCAAAATATTGGATTACTCTTTTTACTTACCTTTCATATTTCACTTGAGCCCCTACTTTTACACTCTTTAATGCACCTGGCAGTTTCTTCCCAACTCTTGGGATTTTTAAATATTGTGTACATAGGATTGTGAAATAAATTGGCAGACTTTTTGCTGCTTAATAAACATTGGTGTTCATAATTATTATTTTTGGGTAGCATTATTAAGACTACTAACGCATTGGGCTTTCTGTTACTTTTCTCTTCTTTACATTGCAGGATAAAGTTCCGTGGAGTAACTCGGATTTAATATGAGTTGTGCATTTATTGTTGTTTAATGAATTGTGTCTAGGACCATTTTTTCTATTTCATTCAATACCCAGGTCCTCTGACCATTTTGGGGTTTTACCCCATTTTCTTAATATTTTCACCGTTAAGGCATAGGAACCGGGTTTTTATGGTTTTTCTCAATGTGCTTAAACCATTACTCATGGGTTCAAATAAAGTTCCCAATCCCAAGCATATACAATTCTTCTTATGTACATAATCCATGTGTACATATGTATACATATTCTAATTTGAGGCAATCAACGATGAACTGCTTTGACAAATTGACGGATTCCTTTTGCCATATAGAGTGCCACAGAAGGATTGGCGCCAAACCTATACAATCAGATATGTAGGGGGCATCCAACTCAAGATGTCAGTTAAAGTTTGAACAACTATGAGGAAGGCTAAACAGTTTTTTCAAAAAACTATCTTCTGTCATTTGTATGGCCTCCGGAATGACATCGCCCCATACTCCTGCTCCATAAGAGGCTACCAAACAGGATTTTGCCTGGTATTCTTTTTTTTAGCAAATTAGCCTGTTTTGATCCTAGTTTTTTTATGAAAGGCAGTCTTGCATTATTGCTGTTTTCAAGTTTCAACCCTCTGTTATTCACCACTGGAGACCATGTGGCCAACCCTGTCAAATGTCACCCCCAGATAGGAGAACGTATCTGTGCATGCAATTTTTTGCCCTGCAATGTTAAAGGTTGGAGGTTTCTTAAATTGATGGCCTGTCACTGGGATAAAAGACTTAGGGCCCGATGTAGGTAATTCCAGATTACCGATTCTTAAATACCGAATCATACCGATTCGGTATTTAAGAACTGGCAATCGGGATTTAGGTAATTTTACCGATTTCATTACAGAATCTGTATGATTCGGTAATTACCGAATCGGTATTTACCAATTCGGTAATTGCCATTAATTCCTATGGGCCTGTAGGCCCATAGGAATGAATGTCAATTACCGAATCGGTAAATACCGATTCGGTAATTGGGTGAAACATTGAAGGGTGGCAGGGTGTCACTTTGACACCCTGTTGCACCCCTCAATTGTGCATGGCTGCTCATTTTGCAGACATACATGCCCTTAGGGCATGTATGTCTGCAACATGGCACTGTTTAAAAAGCAAAAAAAATCTTTTTAAAGGGTTTACATTATTTACCACCAACTTCTAGTTGGTGGTAAATAACGAATTCTTAGACCCCTGTAGCACTGATTGCAGTGCTACCTACATGTCAAAATACAGAATCAGTAATTTTACCGATTCGGTATTTTACAGAATCGGTAAAATTACCGATTCGGTAAAATTACCGAATCTGTATTTTAACATGCCCCTATATCTCCATCTTCAAATACCAGTTGGTAACGGCCGAAATGGGCCGTTACCGACCGGTGTTTGCCTTCCTACATCTGGCCCTTAGCCTCGTTCGTTTTAAGGTCCTGTTTTTCCATAAAAAGGACATATGAGTCTAGCATCTTCTGGAGTGCTCTACCTGTCCGTGCCATTAAAACCGCATCGTCCGCATAGAGAAGTATGGGAATGCAGACTTTATCCATAGATGGAACATCGAGAGTCGAGGCCAAAATGGGAGCCTCAACTCCATTTGTGTATAAGGAAAACAGGAGAGGGGCAAGGATGCATCCCTGCCATACCTCCACACATTTATTTAAAAGAGCCCTGGCAGAACACAACATGGCATCCTCGCCGCTCCAATTTACTAAATGCTCAGATGCATGCAGCTATACTGAAATCCCAGCTAGGGCTAAATCCTGCTTATACATACAGCAAGGTTAATATAGCCATCTTGGATGGTGATAGCAACTGTGGGTGTGAGTTGAAGGTGCACTGCTCTAGTGTACATGAATTGATGGACTGCTTCTATTTTAAAGCATTAAGTCGCCAATGGCTAAAAACAGTGCTCTTCAAATTAGGGATAAAGGCTAGGATGGACGTTATAAAATTATGACAAGCAGTTTTAAATGTGGCTTGTGCAGTAGGTAGGTTTTTATTGGCTGTGATGATATAGGTCGAGTTTATGTGATTTTATTTGTTTTATTGCTTAATGTTTCCATTTAATATCCTACAGTTTAATATACTGTGGTCTCAATAAAACAGATTTTTCGTTATTACTACTACTAAAAAAAACAGTGGTACAAGTCAGACTGAACTAAATGGCCCATCCAGTGGCTGATTCTGCCTGTTGCTCCAAAAATCCGAAGATGTCTGCTACTCGCATCGCTGATGACGAATAACAGGCAAATGTTACAAAGGAGATCGGACACTGAGCTGCTACCGAGTGGTGGCAGTTCTCCCCATTGTCATGCACAGCCATTTTCTGCAACAGAATGATTTTCTGCTGCCCCAAAGGGCTGCTGCAGTTTTCTCTCATTTTTTCCCCCTAAAACTCAGCAATTCAGGCAAGTAGCCGAGCTTGTATTGCTGGTAACGACATGATTTGTTAGTTGCAAGAGTTTGGAACTTCATTCACACCTTTTTGTCAGCTGTAATGAGGAGAAACAGTTAGAAACAACCATAGGAAGCACCCACTGTTGTGCATGAGGTGGAATGGTGGTATGCTGAGGGGGAAGGGAAGGATATTGCAGAAGGAAACGAAATGGATGGAATTAGTTCAGATAATTCGAACGATGTGTGTTTTTTAACCTGTGCAAGTCATATTCATCTGTATTAATTTATGGAAGTGGCTTTTTACCCGGCTGTCGCCTACATAGTACATAATCTCTTTACTGTTTACACAGCAGGCAGCAAAATAGTACATAATCTCTGCTGTTTAGCGGGCCACAGGCCAAATAGTAGAGATGAAGTACAATTTTTCTGGTGGCCAGATAAATAGTGCTAAGGAGGTTTTTATTTATCTACCCATGAAGGAAAAAAAAGGGACAACATGCAATGATAGGGTGATGGCCATCTTGTAATGGGTATGAAACATGTGTGAGGCATTTGAATGTAAGTTTATATACGAATGTCCAATAGTTTGTGCAAAGGTAAGTGCATGAATTCAGCTAAGCTGTTTACAAATGAATAAAATAGCAAACAATACATTTTATAAAAAAACATTTGTTATTTTAATATTCAGATCAGAAATGTGTGAACTGGGATTCTATTTCAGGAGCTTCAGGACATGGCACATATATATTTTTCACTGCAGTCTGGGAGTATTTGGCTGGTTGCAAAGAATAATGATATGGTTTTAAAGCATTTTACATATATGTTTTATTTACTCATGAGAATACTTTTTGTTTGTGTTCTTGATCCTTCTTTTGATGATTTTTGAAGGGAATGTGCTCATTCTGACCTTCTTATATGGAAGGCCCAGTGCAAGCTTTAGGCTTCTTTTTAAGAGGGTTTATGCTTGCTTAATATTTCAAACCGGACAAGACAGCAGCAGTTGATGAGCAATGAATGGGGATGTGAATGCAGGAGAGAGGTAAGTAATGCATCTGGATAGTTCACAGGAGTTAACTCTACTGCCTGTGAATAAACACACCTATTCATAGTATTCACCCAGCAGAGTGGGTTTCAAGGCATAGATGCTTATTAATCCCCTGTCATGAGTGACCTGATCAGCCACATTGGCATTTTAGTCACCTGAACAATGTATCTGTAGTTTTGCTTTTCAATCACTGACTTTTCTGTCTTAAAAATAATAATCTGTGTGACAAAATTGGAGGCTGTACATGACTAAAGTCCTTGTGGAAGGGGGTCTGGGAAGGAAGGAGTAGGACCAGTAGGAGGAGCATGGACCACCAGGAGGGATAGGGGAATCAGAGCAATGAGAACCAGGGCAAGGAAAAACAGGTCCAGGGAGACCTAATCTACAAGAACCAGGGTGATTGTTTACAGAGGGACCAGGAACAAATAGATGATGAGGAACAGAACAGGGTAAAACAGGAGTAGGGGTACCAGGGCCAGGGTGAGAATGATCAAGAGGGTCAGGGGGATGTAGTACAGGAGGATCTGGACCCAGTGGACAACGGCCTGAATGGAAGAATACCATGGGGTAGAAGGAACAGAAAGCCCTCAACCGCATTGACGAGGAGGGGTAGGAGGGCCTGACAGCATCGAACAGGACCATAGGAACATGGACAACCAGAGCTGGGAGTAGCAGACCCAGGTAGACAGATCAAAGAGGACCAGTAACGGGAGGCCTACAGAATGAAGAACCAGAGACAGGAGGGCCAAGACCACAGAGATCAAATCAAGGACCACTAAGTGGCCAGAATCAAATAGACCAGTACCAGGAAAACCACAACCAAAAGGGCCTGGGCTATCAGGGCCTGGAGACCCTAGATTATAATGGCCAAGTAGCAGGAAGTCTAGACCTAGTGGGACCGGGGTCTCAAAGTCTATAAGGGGCAGACTCAGTGGGATCTTAAATCAGGGTGACAAGGACTACATGAACCAGAGTGACTCACAATGTAGGAACTAGGAGGACCAGTGTCAGAGAGATGAAGGAGATCAGACCCAGGAGGAACAATACCAGGAGGAACATGATAGAAGGGGCCAGGGGCAGATTAACCAAAACAAGGTGCAATGGGCAAACCAGAGGATTAGTAGAACTAGGATGGGGCATGAAGGTTGGGGATCTGGGGGGCTAATTAAAACAAGGCCAGTGGGATCAGCACCATAAGAACTGATTCACGAGGGTCAGAAATAGGAGGACCTGAACTAAGTACAGGACTACGGGGCCAGGATCAGATGTATTAAAAACAGACAAATAAGGGGACCAGATAAACCAGGGGAGCAGCACCAGGATGATCGAGGACAAGACTTACGGTGGGGAGGATGAAGAGGTCCAGGACTTTAAGACTGTGGAACAGGAGAACCAGGATCCAAAGGATTAGGGGCAGGAGCACATGGGAATGATGACTAGCCAGACCAGGACCAGGAAATACCTGGCCAATAGGTTCTTAAACTGACATGAACTAGAGGACAAGGAACATCAGAACTAAGTACGGCTAGGATGAACTGTGACAGGATAGGCTATTGCAGAAGCATGTGGGCAAGGAGCAGGAAGACAAGGGCCAGGAGGATTAGGACCAGATTGAAGAGGACTACGAAGGTCAGGACTTGGAGGGAAATGGCCAGTATGTCTAGGAGTCATCAAGACAGGGGCTAGGAAGGCTGGGACAGTGCCAAGGACACCAAGATGGCCAGAGAAGGAGAACTAGGTACACTAAAAATATCATGATCAGGAGAACCAGAAACAGGGCTAAGAGAGTCATGAAGATCTGGACCTAGGGAATCAGGGCTTGGAATATTAAGTGGGAAAGAGCAATCATTACAAGTACCAGGTCCAGGGTGAGGCCAGTGCTGGCTAGGAAGAGCAAGATCAATATGGCCGGGCTAATGAGGACTCGCACAAGTAGAACCTGGATCAAGAGGACTTGAATAAATGGCTGCAGTACCAATAGGACTAAATGGACATGGGACTGATCCAGGAGAACCAGAAAACCCCAAACCAGGAGGTAAATGACTAAGAGTGCCAGGACATGAAAAGCAATGACAAGAACCTGCGGTACAATGGCTAGGAGGTTAAGGTGAGGAGAACCAGGACCAAGAGCACCAGAGAGGAACAGAATCTGATGGACCAGCATTGGGGGAAACAGGAAGCTCCATAATAGCTAAAAGGCAAAGCTTATTATAACAGACAAATAGGACAAGAAGGACCAGGACAAAATGGACAAATGCGCCAAAGACTAGGATGGTAGATGATTCAGGTCCAGGAGAACCCAAACTATAAGGAACAGGAACAAGAGGATCAAGGACAATGGGCACAAAATTGTGAGGTCACGAGAAGGACAAGCCTATGAAAAACAAGAATAGCATGACCTTTGCCAGGAGTGCCAGATAGCTGACTCCAGGGACACAGGCAGCCAGAGTCAGAAAGAAAAGTTGTAAGAGGGACAGGAAACAAAAGTCAAGGGGGACCCTGAATTTAAGGGCAAAACTTATCAGGATCAGGACCTTGGGTACCAGGACCAGGAGGACCAGGGTGAGGAAAAAAAGAGGATCAGGCCCAGGGACATCAGGACCAGGTTGATCACAGCCTGAAGGTCCGGGTCACAAGGATAGGAAAAGGATGGCCAGGAAGATGAACAATAAGATGGTCAAAGGAGCGCTATGATGAGTTTATATGGAAGCAGGAAGACCAGGGTCTGGATTATCAGGACCAGATCCAGGGAGACTAGAACCAGACCAATAGGACCAAGGGTGCAGCATAAGCAAGGAACATGAGGAGGTATATACCAAAAATACCAGGAGGACCAGAGCCAGGAAGACCAGCATCAGATAAACGAGGATTGGAAGGATCAGCACCAAAAGGACCAGGAACAGGCCAAGAAGTGCCAAGTGGAACATGGCATAGGACCAGGGCCCAGAGTACCAAATGGAGCAGAAACACCAGGACCTAGGGTTAGCAGGACCAGGGAGAGGACTATCAGGAGGACCAGAAAAGCCAACACCAGGAAGACTAGGGAGCCTGGACCTGGATGTCCAGAAGGACCAGGATCAAAATAACGATGCTCAGAAGCACCCAATCAAAGTGAACATGGATCAAGAGGGCCCAGCCATTGGGTGCAGTGCCAGAAGGACCAGGAGAACAAAACAGACAGGAGGACAAGGATAATCTATAACCAGGCAGACATGAGCTAAGAGGACAATGCCCAAGAGGACCAGGACACCAGAGACAATGTAGACCAAGGGGACTGGCAGGACCAGGAACTGTTGTACTAGGAATTATTTAAGCACAGTGAAAAAGATCAGAAGGACTAGGTCAAATTTATGAGGGTTAAGAGGATTAGGAAAGAAAAGGAAGAGCTAGAAAAAAGAGGGCTGAAAGAACTTTGGGGGTTAGGATGTCCAGAACCAAGAGAATTTGGCATACAAAGATCCAAACAAAGAGGAAGAGGTAGGCTTGATGAGGAAAGACATAGCTGAAAATCTTCCGGGCTGGGTGCACTTTCCAGAGAGAACCTAGGACTCAGGGAGGACCTGGAAAGGATCGAGAACCATTCAAGAAGGAACAACTTGAGGTTTTGAATATCCCAGACGCCGAAGAAGGGACTAATATCAAGGACTTTATAATCAAGTTGTTAAAGGATTCAGTTTTGGACAGATATCAATCTGGACAAAGAGATACAACGTGTCCACCGATTCTTGTGAATTTCCTTTCATATTCTCTTAAGGAGTCTATATTAACCTCAGCCATAAGGAATGGCCTGTATACAGCTGAGAACTACTCCTTCTTCATCTGGTCGGATGTTTGCAGTGCAACTGACCAGAAGCTGTGGTAGCTGGACAAAAGAATGGAGGAGTTGAATAGGCTTGGAGCCAGGGCCCAATTAAAATTTCTTGTGATGCTCTGTGTTATGTGGAACAACCAAATGCGCAACTATCGGACAGTGGAGGAAGTGGACGCCCTGATCCAGACTATGAACGAGGGCGTTGCTTCATGAAGTGATACCTCTTGATGAAATGGCGATGGAGTAGCTAGCACAGTGTGAGGGAGGGGGTGGGGATGGGGAGGTTCACTGCATTAAGTATACTGAAAATACTTCTCCTTCACCAGGTAGCCTCACAGGCACTATGCCTGATAATCAAGGGAGGGTTCCCATGGGAGGGAGAGGTGGTGAAGAGGGTAGGTGTTGGGGGGACTGGGGGACTGGGGCACTGGGTGTGGAGCAGAGGGAAAAAACTAAAAAACAGAAGTCCTCAACCTCAATATCACCTAGGCACATTATCGCAACTGACCACTTCAGGTTATTAGCTGATATGAAGATTTCTGAATTTTAGAATGATGGTTGGGAGGGATAGAGAACTATACATTCTAACATGGAATGTAAATGGTCTTAGATTTAAAAGTAGCCAGCGACTGGTGATGAGATACCTGGAAGACAGTAAAGCCCATGTAGTTATACTACAAGAAACACATCTAACGCAAGTGAAAGTAGAGGCCTCTATAGTAAATTCAGATGGGTCGAAAGCTACGTAGTCTCAGATCATTTAGAATATTGTAAATGAGTTGCGATCCTGATTAAGAGGGAAGTGAAGGGCAAACTTGTTTCTTCCAAAATCGATAATTCAGCGAGGTGAGTCCTAGCAACTCTTAACACCTTGGCAGCGGTGTAATTCCACCGCGGTGCTGGGGGGGAAAGGGGGGTCGCGCGGCGCCACCATGCTTGCGACATAACCACTCCGTTACGAGCCACAGGCGGACTGTGCTTATGACGGAGTGGTTCCGTCACGACTCCGCCCACTCACTAATTCGCCCGCACAGGCGGGGAATCAGACAGTGCTGCGTTGGCGGAGCGGCCGTGGCATGACGTAACCACTCCGTCATGAGCACACTCCACCTGTGGCTCGTGACGGAGTGTTTCTGGCACAAGCATGGAAGGGGTTAAATGCTCTGGTATGAAATTTGTTTGCGCTGGCTTATATGGTTCAAATGTAGACGACCCCCATCATATGGTGAATTTGCAGTGGAGCTTAGTAGTGGTTACCCCCCATAATTATGGAGGCGACGTTAATACCTTTTTGGACCCAACTCTGGATAGGTCCACTAGTAGGAGTGGAGCCCGAGCCCAAGCCCAAGCCCCAAGGACAAGGCAGGCCCTTAAACATATGTTGCATGACATAGGCTTGGTAGATGCATGGAGGTATCTAAAGGGGCAAAAGTGTGGTTACATCTTCCATAGCAAAATATACAATCACTTTTCGAGGTTAGATTATATATAAGTGGATAGAGCTCCTGCAGGGAAAATAAAAGATGTTACCTTATTTCCTGGGAATATCTCAGACCATGCTGCAGTCTGTGTCTCATTAATGGGGGCCAGAGCAAGCAATAATATGAGATGGACATTAAAAAGGTCTATCCTACTAGATTCTGATGTTGTTATCCTTTTTTTAAAAACAAGTATGGATTTTTTTCTGGATAATGCTCGTTCGGCGTCCATAGAAGTAATTTGGGACACTTTCAAACATAGATTCATGGGGTACTCCAAAGTCAGATGTCCTTTAAGAACAAATCAGATATAGTAGAGCTGAAAGGACTGGAGGAAAGAGTTGGAATTCTAGAGGCTAAGCTGCAGCAAACGGTAGGGAGTAATCAGGACAGAAAGAGAATATTGAACCAGTTGGAGGAGGCTAGATTGAACTCTAAGCTTAACCTTGAGGCGAAATGTCTGGAGCGGTATTCAATGGGCCATATGCAACAATTTGAGTATGGAGAAAAAGCAGTAGCATTGTTAGCTTGGAAATCAAGGGGAGAGAGGTCCCAGAATTACATTAGTGAGACGATTATTAGTCCTCAGGGCGACATCTCAAATAAGGAGTAGGAAATGCAGGCCTTGTTGGTCGCCTTATTCTCTTATTTAAATTCAGAAGAGGTTCATACAGATGAGGGGAGATTAAAGGAATGGCTAATTAGTGTAGGACTACCGGAGATCACAATGAAGGGTAGGAATTGTATGGATGCTCCAATCACTGAGGGAGAAATCAGAGAGCAGCTCCTGCGTATAAAGATTGGGAAGGCAGTGGTACCCAATACAATATCTGTTGAGCTCTATAAATCAATAACAAATAAATTGTCTCAGAAATAAAGTCATTATTTAACTCAATCTATGAGGGGGAAGGACGTATCCCAAGTTCATGGAAGGAGGCCACAATTCTCCTGATCCAATCTCCTTGCTAAATGTCAACTATAAAATCTTCACTGGTATTTTCGCAGGGAGATTGGCAAAGTTAGCTCCTCAGTCGAAACACTCGGTTCAGAAGGGATTTGTCCTGAAGCTACAAATCCAAGAACTTCCGCTGTCACTAATAGGCACAATTGATCTTGCAATTTCTTGCTCGATCCCCGTGCCAGCGGTTACAATTGATGCTGCCAAGGATTTCGATCAGGTTAGCTAGGCATTCCTGTGGGCGGTTTTACATTTAAGGAGTTTTAGTGCTTGCTTAATCTCGACACTCCGAAGGCTGCATGAAAACCCCTGAGCCAAATTTCTCTTAAATGGCTCCTTGACAAGGAGCTTTAAAATTCAAAAAAGTATGAGGCAGCAGTGTCCTCTGTCACCCCTCATGTTTGACCTTTACATCAAAGCTTTGGCACATCTATTGCGAAAAGATGATCAGATAGTTCCTATTCTTAGCAGCAAGATAGCGTTATACGCTGATGATTTGATAATATACACCTCTGACCCCACCCGAACAATACCTAGGGTGGAGCAGTTGACAAAGGAATATGGGGCAGTATCTGGATATTTAGTGAATTTCTCTAAGACAGAGGTTATGTGCTGGAACACAGAGGATTGGGGAGAGTGTGTGCAGAGATAAAATATCTAGAGACTGTCATAGTCAATCAAATCGACGGGATCCCATTGTGTAATCTGAAGAAGGTGGCTAAAGAGGTGGATAGGTTATTATCTTTGATGGAAGAATTTACCCCTGACCATTTATGGGAGAGTGAATCTTGTCAAGATGTCGATTCTTCCCAAGTTGATTTATCTATTTAACTGCATCCCGCTCAAGTTTTCCAAGGTAGTTATTGATAGGATCCAGGGCAAAATAACCAGCTTCATCTGGGCCTCCCGCGGAGTAAGACTTGCTTGAAAAAAGCTTAGGCGCTGCTTGAAGGTGAGCGGGTTGCCCCTTCCTGATCTAAATCTATATTGCATGGCATTTCAATTTAAAAACTGTTGAATGTTTTTGTGGAATCCTGACTCTACTACCTTGGAAACACTTTTGGGGGAGATGATCACTGAGTTCGGACCAACAGCTTTTTTTTTATAAGTTTGGAGCCCCAAAGGTCTTCAAAAAAGTATGGTTGAAGGTTTGAAAGACAACCTTAAGACTCTGGTATGGGGTGAGAAAGATGCTTAACATCAGGTATTACTCAGAATCAGCACCAATTTGGGCCTCTCCAGGAACACCAGAGTGTATGAAGGATAGGCTGAGCCACCCTCTGAGGCAGGCAGGAGTATCTACGCCAGGGGGTCTGATGTCGGTAGAAGGCTTATTTCCTTGGGAGGTGTTGAGATCAAAAATTGGGGACAGATTATCTAGGTTAAAATACATCCAGCTTATGTCCTGGTTTTAAACATCTTCCCTGGAGATCAGAAGTGTGTGGGATTTTGAGGCCATTCTTCAGGATGTCGGACCAAAGGACAAGGAGGTAGCCAACTGGTACTGGCAATTCTTGGAGGCAGAAGATAAGAAATTGGTGGCACTCCAAATGGTTTGGACAGACGTATTCCAGGGAGAGAATATACAACCATTATGCAAGGGCTCCTTGAATCTATTATACTCGGTTGTCACCATTGCAAACCTTAAAAAACATCATGTCTTTACCATCAATAGTCTGTATTGGACTCCTCAAAAAATGGCTACGTTTGTGCTGCAGCCCATTACTAAGTGTAGAAGATGTGACTGTCTAAAAGCCAACGATGAACACATATTCTTTACATGTCCTGAGATCAAAGAATATTTGAATGTAGTTGAAACCACCATAAGAAGCATCATGGGGATATTTATTGTCCTAAATTCTGTCTTAGTTCTTTTTGGTGTTGATAAAACTACACGTAATACTTTGAGCAGTAAGCAAAGGTGCCTGGTCTTCTATCTGTTGCTCTTAGCCAGGCGGGAGATCTGCAAACGCTGGATCGATCCACCCCCTCACCACATGCAATGGAGTGGCTTAAATTAGCTAAGTGGACGGGTTGTATGGAGGTGGAATGTAAACCTGGGACATTTGTGGAGGTATTGGACGATCTCATTAGGTGGATCTCATAGGTGGCAAGGTACCGAGTGGCACTGAGTGGGAAGGTCTACGAATATGACATCACTGTCCTATGATTACACCAGGTCACCGGGGTTGTCTCATGGGGTTTGATCAAAGTGATGGAGGCTTGAAGCGAGCGAATGCAATGGGCCATGAGGCAGAGAGAGTGTGTTAAATTTGGTCCAAGGTTTGCAGACGCCTTGGTGATATGAGGACAAAAAAAGGTATAGATGTTGACAGAGGAGAATACACTGCCCGCCGCCTTTGACATTCTTATTATGGAGGAGGAGACAAATGCAGAAGCCTTTTGGCCAATAGGCTATGTGTACACTGGCAGGCCTCTGGAGTGCCCTCATCCAAACCACAGAGGGGAGAGATATAACAAATGATAAATCTATACCAAATATGTTTACAGATTTCTACGCAGAGCTGTATTCTGAACCACCCCTTGACCTCACTGACTGAGCCAAATAACTCCGCAAAGCACAGACACCACGCCTCTCCCCTGACCAGGCAACCATACTTTAGGATGAAATTCAGCTTGAAGAGGTAATCTCGGCTATATCGCAAAAAAAAAACCCTGAGGTCCCCTGGACCAGACGGGTTTCCAACTAGCTTTTACAAAACATTTAGCCCCTGTATTAACTTGATTGTTTAACTCGTTCACCACCCATGGATCCATCCCTGCCCCAATGCTTACAGCGTCCCTAGTGGTACTCCCCAAGCCTGGCAAAGACAAACAGCTCACACCACCCAATCAGCCTCCTGAATACGGACCTTAAGATACTTTTTCTGGCATCCTAGCTGCTGGATTAAATTTTCATATGCCAGTCCTTATTGACCCAGACCAGGTGGGATTTGTCCCTCAAATACAAACTAGCGATAACACCAAACGCAACTTGCATGTTTTGACAAAGTCACAAGATCGACGAACAAGATCATGCTTTTAGCGATAGATGCCGAAAAGGCCTTTGAGAGGGCTCACTGGCCCTTTCTGGAGCAGGTCTTGGAACATTTCAGATTCAGTGAGAGGTTCAGGATGTGGGTACTGAACTGCTACCACCACCCCATGTCTGTCAAAATAACTTGGAAACATTCAAATATTTGGGACCATTAGACCCAGCAGTTGGTCCTGTATCTAACTCTGTTTCAGCACAGAGGACCACATGTCACAAAATCACAGGGGTTGTGATTACAAAAGTGCTTATCATTATGTACAGAAACCACTTTTATGAGTTGGAATATTTTTTTGGCTGGTAAAAGGACTTTTGCGATTGTTTACAAATTAGAAATAGGTGGATTCATGAAAGGGGGTACACCCCTCCCCTTCCCAACTCAGAAAGGAATAATTTGATAGTTTACAATTGCAATTACTGTTGCAAACCGTTGATGAGCTAATGACCACTGAGTTGGGGTAGTAACTAATTTGCAAAGGGGAAGGAGTTCCTATATGGCCCCTTTCCCTGTGGAAATCATGTTGGCACCCTCAGGGGGAAAGAGATTTTCCAAAGCCAAAATCTATGTTATTTTAAACAAGCACTAGTTCCTTCAAGAAACACTGGTTGCTTTGGAAAAGAAACATGATTTCCATTTTGGAATACAGTCATAGAGATGAATGAAATGGGTACCTATTTAGTGCACTATTACACCTGAAGAAAACAGGTTTAAAGTGGAGACTGGGTAACAAGAGCATAGCCACAGAAAGAGCGTATCAATATTTACGAGCATGGCTGAACGACAAAGGCAAGTAAACCTTGCACCAGGCCAAGACGCAAGCCAAAATACAAGCCACCATTTACGCCCTCTGCAAACTCCAAGGCAAATGATATAGCCCTACCACGAAACCCATCATGAGAGTCACAAAATCAAAACTCCTTGCGGTTGCTGGGTATGCATCACAGGCATTCCCAGGTAAGATGGAACAGATGATGGAAAAAGCTCAGTGCCAGTGTTACAAAAGGCTTTTTAGGCACCCCAAGTACACAAAAAATGCCCTGATTCGGCTTGAGTTTGGCCTTGTACAACAAAAATACAAATGCAGGAGCACCCTGGTTAAATTTTGGTTCAAGACGACAAAAGCTCAGAAAGGATCCCTTAAGGAGGCATTGAGAACAATATTTGAGGGGTTGTTGAACCCATGGCAGAAATACTGCCTGGAGACAGTGGCAGAGTTGGACCTATCTACAGCATCCTGGTCACAAGAAGGTCTAAACTACCCTGCAATAAAGAGGGTGCTAAAAAAGCCCACCGACCAGATATCAAGGAATGAAGATCTAGCAAGACTGAAGGTAAATAGAGGTCGGGCCAGCCTAACTAAAGCATACGAGTTGCATAAAATCCAGCCATACATGAACAGTTCTCTAGGAAGGAAGTGTTTGAAGGAAATTCAATGGGCGCGTCTAGTCCCACTACCAATAAAAGAACTGAATCCGGCTTGGAAATCATTGAACAATATAGTCAGTTGCAGGCTGTGTAATTATAGGGAGGAATCATTGGTACATCTACTATGCTGCTGCCCTGCATTACTACAGCATCAAACTATTCTGTTAAAACTAATGTTCCTGAGACATGGGACCAGAAGATGCGCCGATGCAGTGGCACTGCTTCAGTCAAGTATGGAGTCTTCAGATCTGGTGAAATTTGGCAAATATATGAACATGACACAAATGGCCCGAATCGGAAACAACACAGAGGAAAAACGCGGGTGGCAACTGTGCCCGCAATAAACTAAAAATTAATTTTGTATGGGAATACGGACCTTTGCTAATATTTAATATTTAATTTTTTAAAAAACAACAAACATTGAATATAGGAACAAGGCCACATTTTAGATATGGTCTGGTACTACTGACCAAACGATAGTATTACATTTTTATACACGTTTAGACAAATGTTTTCTAATGTCGTGAGATACGTATTTTATTGTAATTCTGAATAATGCACTGCAATTATGCAAATATTTTAATGTAATTATGCAAAAATAAAATTAATTCATTCATTCATTCAGTGCACTTTTATCTCAATTTGGGCATCTTAGTTCTAATCAGGAAAGCGTTAAGTACCATCCCAATGCACATTGAGATGGTGGTGTGCTGTCCCTTGCAGGCCACCATCACTGAGATTACGGTCAAACACAGAGGGTTGCTAATTGGCAAGTGTCAAATGAATAATAATTAGGCAGGTCATTCATCAACCACCTCCAATTAAGCATTTTGTGAACCGAACAAGCAGTACATAGGTTGGTTTGTAAAATACTATTTTAATTGCACACAGTATGTGCAGAATTTGCTACTACGTTTTGTGTATAAAATAATAATACTTTTCGACCCTACCTTTCATAAGGTGATGGATGGCAGTTTGTTTACTCCTTGTATGCAGTTCCACCTGGTGGACGTTCCTGTTGAAATCCGCATAAGGCACAATAAAACCAAATGTAAGCTTTTTAGACAGCAGCCTCTGATATGTACATGGCTACTGGACAATTTCTCCATACTGTCTACTACTTAGCTCGCCACCAGGTGAATAATGAAGGTTCTTTTCAAGTTATTTGCAAAGCCAATAGCAATATAGTACATAATTTATTCTGTTTCGCTAGATGCTGAACAAATATTGAAGTTTCTTTGCTGTGTGCCAGGCTATTGGTCAAATAAGATATCATTTCTGCTATTTAAGCAGAAGCCATATAAATAATTACGTTTATTTGCAATTTACATGGCTGCTGACCTAATTGTTCATGTTTGTTTACCAGCAGCTGTTTAATAAAATAAGTTTTTTGTTTGCTTGCTTGCTGGCTAAATACTACAAAACCTCTTCTTTAGCCAAAGGCCAGGTGAACTTTCCTTGTTATTTGCACATCTGCCGGCATACAGTCAGGATCTCAAGTATTTGGGCAGCAGCCAAGTAAGTAGTGAAGTTTTTCTGCTATTTACACGCCCTCCGGTCAAAAAGTGCAGTCTCTACTATTTAACCTGCGTCCCTTAAATAGTTATGCTTTTCTGCTAATTGCACGCCATCAGCCGAATCGTGCATATTGTCTACTATTTAGCCATCATCTGGGTAAATATTCAAGTTTTCTGCTATTTGCACAGCTGCCAGTCAAACAGCTTAGAGTCTCTACTATTTAACCAGCAACTGAGTAAATTGCGACAGGTTCTGTTATTTACATGGCTGCACGCCGAACAGTGCAGAATCTCTACTATTTAGTCAGTGGCCAGGTAAATAGTGATATTTTTCAATGATTTCTATGGCTGCTGGCCAAATAGTGCAGAATCTCTATTATTTAGCCAGCAGCTGGTTTATCTACTATTTTCAAGGCTGCTGGCCAAATAATAAATAATTTCAACTCTTTAGCCAGCAGCCAAGTACATAGCGGAAAAAAATTACCATTACCTCACAGCCGGATAAATAGCTGCTACCTTAATTTATACTAATGTAAGGCACTAACCCACTAGAGATACCTCTAGCACTGAAAAACAATCATTTGTTCTATGATAGCTTCTCAGCACTATAACATGGTAAGTAGGCAGTTATGTTACCACAGTGTTTACTCAATAGTGTCTCCTCTGTGGGCTGCATAAAGCTCAAGGCCAACATCCATGTCTAGCAAGCACACAAGCAAGGCAGAAGAGTAGAGAATGCAATGCAAGATTAGCAGCTCTAAAACTAGAAATAAACTTGGGAGTCTTTGCAGTTGCTGCTAGAGACGTTGGTGGATCCATAAGAAGTTACTATTAAGGATGGTCACAGGACATCTGATTCTGCCCATAATGTAGTAAGTGTGTTGTGCCAGACACTTACTGTGCCTAGACCTCCCAAAAATCTCTCTGTGAGAATCTCCTATCATGCTCCACTACTGTAATATCTTGACATTTTGTAGATGGAAGGAGGTCACTATATTAACCCCTTGCATGCGTGCGTCGGTTAACAGCCGTCGCGAGCGCTACCTTGGTAGTGCTGCGCACGTCCGTTGGCCGACGCGGCCCCGCCCGCGTATTCGAACGCCGCCCCGGCGGAATTGCTGCCGCTGTAACCGGGTTAAGGGCTGGGTAATCAAGGTTCGAGGAAAAATATTTCAAATGAGGAGCTGAGAGAAATTATTGTCCTTAACACCAAGCCCTTTCTTGCTAATCCAAAAGAAACAAATACTCTGTTGACACAAAGGGGAATACATTTTATCCAGCTCTGACAATTACTTAGAAATAATCCTACATTTGTGCAGTGCGAGATGGATGGTAGTTTCATAGGCCTGGACTTGCAATTCGGGCTGGACTGTTCCTTTTGAAGCAGGGTCAAGACTGATTTGCATAGCATGCGTTTTATGTGCCTCATGTGTACACAGGCCTCAGCCATCAATGCTATATGCACACACAGGCATGATTGAGTGAAGCCACAAATAAACGCAGGCATGAGTCAGTGATGCTGCATATCTACTTCTTCATAATCAAAAGCGTCAGAAGGACATGATCAAGGGCCCAGGAATCAGCGACGCTAGCCCGGGACAATGCGACCAGCCTTTAAATGTTAGGGGTGAGCTTGAGTTTTCATCTTCTAATCCCAATAATGACCGATTGCTGGCCATATCTTCTCAGCCAGAAGGGTCAGTAGGATAGGGCCAAGCACCCACAAATCAGCAAAGCTAATTTGTGAAATTTCGACCAGCCTTAAAGAAGTAAAGCATAGTTTGGTGTTCACTAGGCTAGAGTTCTAGGATGAACAACAAAGGCAAAAGGCCCTGCTGTTCCATGGCACACATGAGTAGCTGCATACAGCTGCGAAAAATAACATGAACTGCTACCTGGAGCCAGTATTCAGAGAGGTTGGATTAGGAGTTACTAGGACAGGAAATCACCCCTATTGGCTCCTGTTGTTTTTGATCAAAGGCCTCTTAATAGCAGTTAGAGCGGAGTCAATGGGCTAAAGAACGGTGGAGTAGACGAGGACCAGACAGAGGAGGTCAACAGGAAAGTTCAGAATTCACTTGAATATGTGGTTTTCGGTATGAAATGCCCTGAGTTAGCTGTACTGCAGATGCCCATTTACTTATGGTTTCTTCAGCAGAACCAGCACCACACTGAGGCTGGAACACATTGTTTCCCTTGACTGATACCAGCTTCCTGGGTTGTCCCGCACCTCACCACCCCATACTGAGTCCCGCCCACCCCATGAAAAGGAAACAGTTATCCCTATGATCCCTATGAAAAGGCTTTTGTCTTCATGGTCTGTCCCTGGCTGAGTGACCAGAACCTTTGTGAGAGTGGATTCACACAGTAGAGAATGCAGCACAGAAGCCAGAGCTGCAGACTCAGGAGCTGGGGATCCGGGTTTGAGTCTCCACATTGGCACAACATCCTATGATTCTGGGCAAATCACTTAATCCCCCCCTTACCCATGGGGAGCGCCTGGTACCCTCAGGATGATAAGCTGCGCTATAAAAATCTACAAACATTAACATATGGCAGGTGGCATGATGAGCAAAAATAGCAATGAACTGGGATACAGCCTGAGCAGGGGCTGAGATTAATTCAAGCATTCCATCCCTTAATTTTTTGTATACTTCAGTATCGTGGGTATATACAGACCACAGGGATGGTTAAAACATTTACAAACTATTTCAAGAACAGATAGAAGATTTCCATGGATGAAATATGGGTTAAAGACTTCCATATTGCACATCGGTGACAGACACCCTAATCATTTCATGTTATATTGACAGCGCCTTGATATTAGTATATCAATGTTGTACAAGGAGCACCACTGTTCCAACTCCTGGTGAGAGTAATATTAGCCACAGAGAAGTGACACCCAAATGCAGACCCATGGATTTACTTTTTTTTAAATAATGTTTTTATTTCTCTCCAA
The DNA here is from genome assembly GCF_964261635.1 of Lissotriton helveticus. NCBI lineage: Eukaryota > Metazoa > Chordata > Amphibia > Caudata > Salamandridae > Lissotriton > Lissotriton helveticus. Next base: position 715,959,199 of record NC_136070.1, read on the forward strand.
ATATGCAGAGAAGCCCAGATGTAGCTCTATCCAGAAATCATAAGAACCTTCTTGATTTAGTGTGCCCTGTCAATCCTTCATAGCTATAGTCAGCTTTGTTGTGAAGGATGACATCTACGGCCACATGCATCATTGTTCCCGTTTGCGATTTCTTAAATGCGAAAAGTAAGGAATCGCAATTAAGAAATCGCAAATGGCTATGCATCAAGAAATCGCAATTTTTTTTGCGATTTCTTAAATTTCCTTAATTGCGATTCACAATTTGCGAATCGCAATTAAGGAATCCCTTCCCATTGATTCCTATGGGCCTAGAGGCCCATAGGAATGAATAGTAAGCCATTCTCATTTTGCGAATTGCAATTAAGGAATCGCAAAATGAGAATGCTATTACCAGGGTGCAGGGGGGGGTCCAAAGGAACCCCCCTGCACCCCTGAAATTTAACTGTAAGAATATTTTTCACACACACATGTCCCAAGGGCATGTGAGTGTGTAAAATGAAACTTTGAAAAATGCACTTTTGTAAATTTTTCAGAGTTTTCGCAAATTACCATGAAGGTGAACTTCATGGTAATTTACCTCTCCCTATTTGCGAATTCGCAATTTCTAAAGTGTGATGCACTGCATTTAAGAAATCGCAAATTGCGATTTCTCAAATGCAATCGCAATTTAAGAAATCGCAACATAATTGCGATTCCTTAAATTGCGAAAAAATAAAAAAACATGATGCATCCCAAAAAAGGAAATTGCATTCGCAAACGGCCGAATTTTGCGATTCGCACCGTTTGCGAATGCAATTTACCTTGATGCATGTGCCCGCTAGTTTCCTTTACCTCAGTTCTTTCTCCCCCAGTACCATGAGCTGCAGGTACACTTCATTTACTTTATCAAGCAACTCAACAACAACTGCGGGCTTTGATGAAAGCTGAGCTAACCTCTTCCTCCTCCTTCGCCTCTGACTTGCTAATGCCGCAGAGGTCGTCTGTGCAAAGCTATACCCCTGACAAATCTTCCAGGATGGGCGGAGGAACAGCCATCATTCTCTAACTCGTTTAAAAGTGCCCACAGCTCAGAGCTCTTTCTACTGCACTGCTTGCTCTAAATCTATCGCAGTTTAACAGTTTTGTAGACTCTGAAGTAGCAGCAGCATATTTGCTGAAAACACTTGTCACTGATTTCAGGTTATTTAAAGAACATCTTACTGTGCAACGTCAGGAAGCAGTGAAACCCTGCAAAACAAAATGTCAATAATACAATGCTGTATGCCTTTGGATCTACCGTTACACTGATTTCCCAACCCATGACAGAGGGAGCGCCACAGATCTCAAATTCACAGACAAATATTCTATCACAAATCCCTACAGACAGCTTTTAGCAGACATCATGTACAGGCTCATCCTTTCCATTAGATGATGTGTATCCTTCATCTGCTCGCATTCAGAGGTTGAGTTTTTCTTTTTATCTGAGCACTACTTTGGAGTGTATTTTCCTGTTTGCTCTCTCATGTGCTGCTTCCCACTCAGACTGCTGCCCCCCCCCACCACTCTGCTCCAAGCTCCATCAAAAAAGCACAGCAGGGGGGATTCTTTGCTTGGAGCTTGACTTGGATTGCCACTTGGCTGGTTTTCTGCCAAAACCATCTGTATTTTAATGTCCCAGCCGGTACAAAAATAAGCCAAATCACCTAAATACTTCAAACAGCGAATATGAATGGAAAGTACTTTTAAATGTGTTCTAGAGCTGCATTAACGATCCCTGACTAATAATAAAAGGAAACCAAAGGCAGAAATGTCATGTTAAAAATAAATACATGTACTTTTCTTTAAAGTCCTGCTTAGTATCATGTCCTGTCCCTTGCAGACTCTTAAAACAACAACAAATGACTGGCATTTCATATATTGCATGAAGCCCACACCATGCAGTTTTAATGCGCTGGGGGAAGCTGTACTCACTTCAGCTGGAGATATCTCTTTTGGAAGACACCCTAAGTCTGCTCTTGGTCTGTTGGAGATCACCCACTGGCCGGATTATTTGTTCCACTTCTGAGCTGTAAGAGGCTGTGCCACGTGTATCCTTTCAATTCTGTTGCTATCTTATTCATGGTGAATATTTTGTTGGTAATCGAAGGCCACTCGCAATCTAATTGGCCGTGATATATGGCCGACCTGCGAAGAAACGCTTGGAGTATAATATATATATATATATACTGTTGTATTTTTCATTAATGAATGTAAGTTAATGACAACTATAAATATTATGTTCAATATAAATGTATTACTATTGCCCACTCGAAATATGCGGTAAAAGTCTAGGGCAGTATGTTTTCAGTTTCTATGTTAGGAAAAAGGCGGAGCCAGAATAGATTGTTCACAGTATTTAAACCACACACTATCTCTGGGTATGTCATGTGATCAAGTCCGGGTGCTCCGGACGAAACTGCTACCCATCTGTGGAATAAAGGCACCTTAATTTCTTATCTTCCTTCGTTGTGGTCTGTTCCTGTTCTCGTGTTTGCCTTTCGTTTCACGCATCTCAGGATTGTGGAGTTCGATATATATATATATATATATATATATATATATATATATATATATATATATATATATATATATATATATAACTATTTTTAAACAGAAGAGTGGATGAGCGCAGTATCTGGTTGGGAAGTATGACGTGGCAGCGTGATAAGGGGAGATGGTGGAGATAACTTGCGTACTTGCATTACGCCTCACGTCAGAAGAGTATAGTGGACCAGAGAGGGTACTCTGTCTGCTGACTGATATGTTTAGCATTGGTCTCGTCAGGAAGCACAGGGATTGGTGGAGTGCTAGGACACTGAGGCATATTGAGAGCAGATTGGTGGGTGGATAGAAGAGCCTCCTCTATAGAAGTAAGCCCGCTGATTGGTGGAAGCAGAGTGGACCAGAGAGGGAATTCTGTCTGCCATAGGATATGTTTAGCATAGGTCTGGTCAGGAAGCACAGTGATTGGTGGAGGGCTAGGAGGCTGAGGCATAGTGAGAGCAAATTGATTGGCCTTATTCTTTAAATCAGGGATGCCCGAAGCCCTGATGCAAAAAGGTGAGTGGAGATATGGGAGGTCAAGTTTTTTAACAAAGGAGGAGGGAGAGGTAAAGTGGATTCGATCTCCCCTGGCAATTTACATAAACAAAGTGGAATCCACTTTGTTTATGATATGGGAGGTCAAGCACATAGATACACTGGATTGAGGTAGACTATTAGGTGATTTACAGAATAGTTAATATCAGTGGCGAAGTGGGAAACAATTGAATGTGGATTCTGCCCCTAGATTAGTGGTGTTTAAACATGCAGATTCTCATAAGATTAGTGGACTGAAATGGAGCATGAGGAATTGGTTGATTAAAAGCCTGGATACGGGAATCTTAGGGGGACTAAAACCTACTGTTCACTGAGATACAGACCATTAAATGTGATTTTGGGAGGAAAATTATTTATATTTTGCTGATTAATGCTATGCTTTAATTATAGATGATTTACGGGATACTACACCACCCAAAAAGGGATTTATTACCCATGAAGACACTGAAACAGGAGACCATACTTCTTGCTACTTAACCCCTTCAATGCTCATGACGGAATGGTTCTGTCATGAGCATCGGTGCTCCTGTGCTCATGACGGAACCATTCCGTCATGAGTACAGGGGCAGGAAATCCCTCTGCAGTAAAGAGCAGAGGGATTTCCATTGTTTTGTGCCGCGGGAGGTGGGGAGCTTCCCCAACCTCCCGAGGCCCATCAGCTGTTTTCAGTCTAATGACGATTGCGCATATGGCGCGCTGTCGTCATTAGACTGAAAACGAAACTGAAACTTAGCTTCAGTTTAAGTGGTTCAGTGCTCATGGGGCTATCTCAGCCCCCCGAGCACTGAAACACTTGGGAGAGGTAGTGTTTCCAATGGTACCCTTCCCTAGTGTTTCCCTGCTTGGGGATCACCCCTAGGGGGGCGATCCCCAAGCAGGGATTCACTCACTAGCCACCAGGGAGGGGGGGAGCAGCCCCTTGGGCAAGGGCCTTTGCTCCCCCATTTTATGGGGCATAATTTTAGTGTTTCTGCCCCCCCCCCTGGGGGGCAAAAAGCCCACTAGAACCAGGGAAATGTATTTATTAGGTAAATTAGGGGAGGGAGCTGCCCAATATGGGCACGCCAATGCCCCATCCCCCCTGCACAAATAGAGTATTTCTGCCCCCCCGGGGGGCAAGAAGCCCACTAGACGCCAGTTTTAAAAAAAGATTTATTTGAGGGGTGGGGGCTGCCCAAGATGGGCATGCCAATGTTCCCACCCCTTACCCACACAATTAGTGATTTTTTTCAGCTAAATTTCGGGTTTGCAGGGGATTCTGGGTAAGAAAACGTTGGGGGATCCATGCAAGCCATACCTCCCTGGAATCCCCTCTGTGTCTAGTCTTCAGAAATGTGTGGGTGTGGTAGGTGTCCCTAGATGTCCGCCGAGCCCTGGGCCAAAAAGTCACGGGACCCCCCTTGCAAAACCAGGTCATTATGTGATAGGCAATTTTGATGTTGCCTCAATACGTTTTGTGCCCTTTCCTGTCGCAGGGACTTGGGCCTCCCACACAAGTGAGGCACAAAATGTATTGGGAGACCTGAGGGAACACTGGGTAGTAGGAAATTTGTGTCAGCCCGGTGATGCCACAACTTTCCCACACAAAAAATGTGTGAAAAAAGTGATTTTTTCATCTAAATTTCAGGTTTGCTGGGGATTCTGGGTAAGAAAAAATTGAGGAATCCACGCAAGCCATACTTCCCTTGAATCCCCTGGATGTTTAGTTTTCAGAGATGTGTGAGTTTGTGGGTTTCCCTAGGTGGCTGCCGAGCCCCGGGCCAAAAAGTCATGGAACCCCCTTGCGAAACCAGGTCATTTTGGGATAGGTAAATTTTGATGTTGCCTCAATACCTTTTGGGCCCTTGGCTGTCGCAGGATCTTAGGCCTCCCACACGAGTGAGGAACCATTTTTATTGGGAGACCTGGGGGAACGCTGGGTGGTAGTAAATTTGTGTCAGCTCGTTGATGCCATAACTTTCCCACACACAAATGTGTGAAAAAAGTTTTTTTTCAGAAAAATGTCAGGTTTGCTGGGGATTCTGGGTAAGAAAACGTTGGGTCATCCACGCAAGACATATCTCCCTGGAATCCCCCGGGTGTCTAGTTTCAGAAATGTGTGGGTTTGATAGGTTTCCCTAAGTGGCCCTAAGCTCTGGGCCAAAAAGTCATGGGACCCCCAGGTTGGTTTGTGATAGGTAATTTTGATGTCGCCTCAATAGGTTTTGGGCCCTTGCCTGCCGCCGGTACTTGACCCACCCATGCAAGTAAGGTACCATTTTTCTCAAAAGACTTTGGGGAACTCGGGGTGGGTGGAAATTGTGGATCCACGTAGATTGCAGAACTTTCCAGCACAGAAATGTGAGGAAAATGTGTTTTTGGGACACTTTTTTAGGTTTGCATGAGATTCTTGGTAACAGAACCTGGTGAGAGCCAGTCAAGTCACCCTATCCTGGATTCCCTGGTTGTTTAGTTTTCAAAAATGTATAGTTTTGCTAGGTTTCCCTAGGTGCCAGAAGAGCTAGGATTAAAAAACAACAGCTAGGCACTTTGCCAAAAAAGCTTCATTTTTCACTGTGAAATTGTGGTGTGTCCACGTTGTGTTTTGAGCCATTTCCTGTTGTGGGCACTATGCCTACCCACACAAGTGAGGTACCATTTTTTCAGAAGGCTTTGAGGAACGCGAGGTGGGTGGAAATTTGTGGGTCCACGCAGTGTCCAGAACTTTCAACCACAGAAATGTGAGGAAAATGTTTTTTTTTTAACATTTTGTTAGGTTTGCAAGGGATTCTGGGTAACTAGAACCTGGTGAGAGCCACTCAAGTCACCCCATCCTGGATTTCCTGGGGTGTCTAGATTTGAAAAATGTATAGGTTTGCTAGGTTTCCCTAGGTGCTGGCAGAGCTAGGGTTAAAAAACTGCAGCTAGGCACTTTGCAAAAAAAGGGTAATTTTTCATTGTGAAAATGTGGTGTGTTCACGTTGCGTTTTGAGCCATTTCCTGTCGTGGGGACTATGCCTATCCACACAAGTGAGGTACCATTTTTATTGGGAGACTTGGGGTAATTCAGATTTGCAAAGCAACTGTTATTACTTATTGACATTTAATGCATTTCTGCCTTCCAAATGAAAGACAATCTGTAAAAAAGAAGTAATTTTGAAAAATGATCAATAATTCTCATGCTAGTATAAGTATTCCCAATTTTGGAAATGTGCAAATATCTACTGTTTCTAAACTTTATATTTTGTTCCCATTTCAGAAATACATAGGTGTCTTTCATACCGATTTTTCCATGTATACATTTTCCCAGAATAATTGCTATATACTTGGTACATAATATAAAACTATTGCAAGTAGCTGCTCAGTTTTTGGCTCTGGGTTCGTCGGGTTCTTGGTGAACCTACAAGTCCCACATGTCCCCACAACCAGTAAGGTCTAGCGGATGTAACGGTATATTGCTTTCAAAGAGCTGTCATAATTAGAAGAAGTTAAAGGTGAAAACGTTGACACAAAAGGCTGTTTTTTTCAACTAATTTTCAATTTTTCCTATATTTAACTGTTAGTTTCTATAAAGAAACCTTGAAGGATCTACACAAATGACCCCTTGCTGAATTCAGAATTTGGTCTAGTTTTCTGAAATGTATAGCTTTCCAGGATCCATTATTGCTTTCATACCCATGTCTACCAATAACTGGAAGGAGGTTGAAAGCACAAAAAATAGCAAAAATAGGCTACGTCCCAGAAAAATGCCAAAACTGTGTACAAATTTTTGGTTTTCTGACAAAAGTCTGTCATTGACTAAAAGCTGAGAAAATGGTGATTTCATCCCCACAAACCCTTTTTTTATACCATTTTAGGGAAAAACCCAGACACTTTCATTTGCAGCACTCTTTTCCCAAAACCCCCAAAATGTAGCTGTATTTTGGCTAATTTCTGGGTCCCCTCCAGGGGAATCCACAAACCCTAGGTGCCTTTAGAATCCCCAGGATGTTGGAAGAAAAGGACACAAAGTTGGCATGGATACTTTATGTGGTCATAAAGTTACATGAGCCTAAGCGTAAGCTACCCCAAATAGCCAAAAAAAAAGGCTTAGCACAAGGGGGGAAAGGCCTAGCAGCAAAGGGGTTAAAGGTCACACAAGTTTGGAAAGCAGAAGTGAGTTAAAACTCAATAATGGTTATGTACAATAGATTCCACCAGGAAAAAGTTTTTAATGGTAAACTTGTGTACACAGGCTGATATTTAGATTTGACAAATTTAGGTAGGGTATTTCTGTAATATAAATTAAAATATGAAAAAGGCAAAAATATTCCTTGGAAGGTTTAATACCAGTGGAAAATGAAAATGTGTTTTTCTGTTAAAAATATAAATGTCATTAATTTGTGTGGAGTTTTAGGGTGCGGAAGACACTGTGGTTGATTTTATAGATATGTATAAATGTTTTTGTAATATTGTCAAATAAGCATTATATATGGGTGATGTATATATCTTTAAATTTGATTTTCATTCCTGATGAAGTCCATAGAGGACGAAAAGGGTTGGCTGGGCTGTCTGGAAACTTTCATGTATTGAGAAATCAATACAATTTGGTTACTGGATGCATTCTTAAGACTCCTGACAATTGAATCTCACTTCTTATTAATCATTGTTATATTTGTTAACGTTGGAGTGCCTGAATTTGGGCCGGAAACAAAACAATATAGTGGCCCTCCTTTTAAAAATTGTTGTGATGTCTTAAAAGCCCTTAAAAGATCACAGAAAAGCACAAACATCTTCTTTTGAATGTGAAAAATAGCCACACCATTGCTCAATGTGAAAACTCTATTGCCACCTCCATTATGCCTTCCCCACATTTACAGATACAAACAGCTCATTTCATTCTAGATGCAATAATTTCCATCCATTCCGAGATCATGTCCATGAACCTTGTGTGTTATCTCCACCACCTAGATAAGCCACATTTCTGGAACCCTTTATTTCTACAGTACATGCCAGTCATTTTGCAGACTTCCTTTTACAGAATGATGCAATTCCTATCAACCTATGAAAGGAAATGTTCATACCATTAGCCTGCCTATGTTTTGCATACGGACTGCTTCACATAAACAAGGATTATTCCCAGCTGTGCTCATAATAGGTCAAACCAACCCTTGAAATGTTAATATGGATAATATGTACTTTCATATTTTCCCAGATACAAAATGGAGAAGAAACTTTGATACATCAGGCCCTGTGTGAGGAAGCTGTGGCAGCATTCTCAATGATGTTTTCACCAGATTGAATTTGAAACGACCTGAAATGTCTAGGTTAGATTTTTCTTTAGAAGAAAATAAGCTCCTTCGCCCCTTACAATTTGACTTCAGAAAAGATGCACCACTGAAGCACAGACCCTTCCGATGCTAGATGAAGCTATCAGCATCTTTTAACATGACTGAACATGAGATTATTTTGGTGACCCTTTATTGATGAAGATGGAGTGGTTCTCTTCTTTTGTATGAGAAAGATCCCTATTGCCCACAACTTGCCTCCTCCAGACCTTTTCCACTTCCTCTCCCCTGTAGAGATCCTCAAGGTGCTATCAGCTCATTTGTGAGTGCTGGTAGAAACGCAGGTGATTCACCATACATCAATACACAGAACACTCAGCTTCCTGGCTTGCCTGGGACAGAGGCTGTCTCCTCCAACTGACAAACGTATTTCACCATTATGGGGGGGTAGTAATGGCTCATTCTTGGTCAATTCTATGCAAAGGTGACGGCGTCAGCCGTGCTGCAAAGTGCAACAGCTGTAGACAGCTATTTGCAGGAGGTTGCTGTCACTAGTGTCATCTCCTTGCTGCCATCTTTTGATGTTTGTTACATATTATATCACCTACACAAGGCAATAATCCCACGTGCACCCATAACTAATTGATCAACGTGTGTGATTCTTAATCAACTGATGGACCTCTACTACATCATGTTACACCACTAGTGCTATTGAACTCCCAGCTGATCCTTCTATTTTCAACCACCATCAAAAATCTGCACTCTTCCCATATTGCAACAACATAGAAGGATCTATTCACAAAGTTAAATCTTGCCACAAATGTAAGTTTGCAAGCAGATTTACCTGTTTTACACCTGCCAGGAATTCACAAATGGATTACTTGCTGCCGTAAACCCATCTAAGTTTGAAGAGATTCCAGCCACAAGAGCAGACTTCTCCGGCTTCGGAAATCCCACTTAGGAGTTGGAAAATGGGTGTTCCAATACATGAATAGCATTGGAATGTTTTGGACATCCACAAACATGTACACTTGTGGGCAGTCACAAACTCCTCTTATTACCCATTCCACCCCGGAGATGTTAGGATTTTTTCGCCACTCAAGGGCTGGTGTAAATCAGGGCAAGGGGATGAGTCATCCCCCAATTTGCTGGTGCAGTAGGGAAAGGGATCATCCCATTGGAGAGGAATATATCAGTGTTTCTACGGGGGATCATATTCTCCGTTATAGAGAATTCCATAAATCGGGAATGGGATCCCAATGATAATTTCACATAACCTTGACAGAGGTATGCCTAGAAACTTGTATTTTGTAGCGTAGTGAGCAAAAGAACGATACATTTAACCCAGATCTCTTGACGGGCGGTGGATGTTTGATTTATTCAGTGTTCCATCCATCATTTGTTGCTGCAGCATTTCCCGCCTAAGGTGGATGGGTATGCCCAGATGTGGGTCCCTTGCTTGCTGTGCCACTGGATTCAAGCTAGCCTGTCTGATGAGGGGTGATACCCCAAAACCGGTCCCAGGATGCTTGTTTCCAGTCCAGGGAGGACCCGGCTTGACAGTTCAGGCTGGAATGTTCCCATGAGGATCTGGGTAAAGACTGATTTGCGTATGGTTGCGTCCAAACTGGGGTGTCAGAGTGAGCAAATGAACAATGCATTTAGTCCAGATCTCTTGACTGGGGGTGAATGCTTGAATAATTCATCATTCTGTCCATCATTTGTTGCCGCAGCATAGAAACATTTATATGGCACAACTTTCCAGGCGTACCTCTCTGAATTCCACAAAGTTAGCTAAATTAAATCCAGTTGAGATCTCTGCCAGCAATTCTTAGAGCTGATTCGGAAAGCCTCCCCGGCACACATGGTTAATAGCTGCTTAGTACACAAGAAATGAAATAAATCAGACAACACATGATTTGGTGTAATACAATTTGCTGTAGGTTTATTTCATAAGTGAAATATGTCAAAGTGGTGGGGTAACTTATGGGCGATCCAAGAGCAGGCAGTAGTGAGTCCCCTAAGCTGCCCACCCGCCTGATGAGCCAAACAGCGCCATGGGCCAACCCATTCGGTGCTACCTTTTTTAAATCTGTGACCGCAAGTCCTGGATTATTACTCACACATTTTTAGGGCTATCTTCTAAAAATAATACTGCCATTCTCCTCTGTCACTAGCTTCCAGATGCACCAACAGCATTCTAAACTCTATTTTGGATCTATCAACCTCTCTCACCACACGTTTTCGATCCTTTAATCTTTTAGAGGATTTAAGTGTATGCTTTTATGCCCTTTTAGAACTCTCTCCTTAGAAACTAAGTTGCTGTGGTACATTATAGATCTCATCAGACTTGGAAATATAAAGGACCACATGTTGACCACTAGTTTTTCAGATGAAATCCTGCATGCCTATTGATCAAATTCCTCCCTGTATTTGGTTGGATCATTTATTTTTAGTTTTCTCTCAGGACACTGACTCGTTATGCTAACTGTTCTACTTTCTCTTCCAAGTCTTGGGAGAAAACCCCATAATTCGGTAAGACCTACTTAAAGGAATCTTGGATAATGTATTGCCCACCGTGCTTAGTGGGAACCTTTCCTGCAACCAGCTTTCTAGCCCTTTGCATTATGAACTCTTTTATGGACAAACTATCCACCTATCATTTCTCTAGACCAGAAACACCTAAAGGTCGTCAATTCTTCTTTTGCTTGAGTGAAGGACCAAAAGCCTGGTAACAGCATGGAAGCAAAAAAATAGGAATTCCATCGTAAAAGCAGAACACTTAACACTCATGAATAAATGTGAAACAAAATTCACAGTGCCGAAGACAACATATTGGGCCTAAATCAGTAGCAATGTGCCTTGGCATATACCTGCATTGTTCAGATTTGTGACAAATGCCTTGACTAATGTTGGGCACTCCAACCTGGTTGCCCCTCTGCAACAACTAGGCAACATTCTTAATTGTTTTTTATCTATAAATTTAACACTATAAGATGCACTCTGTCCGCGATTTTTAAACGGATAAAGATGCCCTCCCAATTATGAGGGTGAGCCACTTCATCTTTCCTTCCTTAATCATTTTCATCTGCATCCAGCAAGCTCAGAATATTTTCTGTGTATTTTAAGTAATGTCAAACACACAAGGTTATCACAATCCAACATAGCTCCCATTTGCTAATGACTTTGCACCATCAATTCAGCACCTTCTACATTTATCACATAGGAACTATTTATTCCATAGCTGGCTAAATGGAGGACAGGTGACCCCCCTCCTCAAAAAGCGCTACTTCTCCCAATGACAAAGCTAACTTTAACCCCAAACCATCTTGCCATTATTAGCCAAGATCCCAGAAAAGGCGGTCATTGCACAGATGCAGCTGGATGTAAATTGCTGTCTACCCGATATTCAGTCGGATTGCTTTGTGTGGATTCTAGGGTGACTTCTTCTGATCAATGGATGAGGGAGCAGGCGATCTTCAAAACACAGTCTCCTGTGGGATCAATGGTCTGCCTTGCTTAGAGAACCCAACAATTAAATTAAAAATGTTTGTTTCGCATCAGAGTCACGCAGTTTATAGTGTTCCAAAGGACTCTAACCTCACCCAGGCTTTGGTTATTATCAACCTGCTCCCACTAATTTATTGTGGAACCGATCTTAGGGCCCAATTTACAAAGAGCCTCCGCCCTCGTGGCAGAGGATCCACAGTCATGGTGGGATAGCCGCACTCATTGCAGGCTCTTTGCACTGCAGTTTCTCATTGCGGAAGCCTCAGCCATGAGTGTGGCTATCCTGCCATGACTGGGGAGCCTCAGCTGTGAGTGCAGAGATCATGCCACAAATGAGGAGCCTCAGCCATGAGTGTGGCAATCCTGCCATGACTGGGGAGCCTCAGCCACGAGTGCAGAGATCCTGCCATGACTGGGGAGTCTCAGCCATGAGTGTGGCAATCCTGCCATGACTGGGGAGCCTCAGCCACAAGTGTAGCAATCCTGCCACGACTGAGGAGCCTCAGCCATGAGTGCAGAGATCCTGCCACGATTTGGGAACCTCAGCCAGGAGTGCGGCAATCCTGCCATGACTGGGAAGGCTCAGCCACGGGTGCAGAGATCCTGCCACGACTTGGGAGCCTCAGCCACGGGTGCAGAGATTCTGCCATGACTGGGAAGACTCAGCCATGAGGGCGGCTATCCTGCCATGACTGGGGAGCCTCAGCCACGAGTGCAGAGATCCTGCCATGAGTGGGGAGCCTCAGCCATGAGTGCGGCAACCCTGCCATGACTGGGAGCCTCAGCCATGAGTGCAGAGATCATGCCACAACTGAGGAGCCTCAGCCATGAGTACAGAGATCCTGCCACAACTGGGGAGCCTCATCCACAAGTGCAGAGATCATGCCACGACTGGGGAGCCTCACCCACGAGTGCAAAGATCATGCCACGACTGGGGAGCCTCAGCCATGAGTGCGGCTATCCTGCCATGACTGGGGAGACTCAGCCACTAGTGCAGAGATAATACCACGAGTGGGGAGCCTCAGCCATGAGTGAGGCTATCCTGCCATGACTGGGGAGCCTCAGCCATGAGTGTGGCTATCCTGTCATGACTGGGGAGCCTCTGCCATGAGTGCAGAGATTATGTCACGACTGGGGAGCATCAGCCTTGAGTGCGGCTATCCTGCCATGACTGGGGAGCCTCAACCATGAGTTCAGAGATTCTGTCATGAATGGGGAGCATCAGCCACGAATGCAGAGATTCTGTCATGACTGGGGAGCATCTGCCACGGGTGCAGAGATCCTGCCATGACTGGGGAGCCTTAGCCAAGAGTGCAGAGATCCTGCCACAACTGCGTAGCCTCAGCCACGAGTGCAGAGATCATGCCACGACTGAGGAGCCTCAGCCATGAGTGCAGAGATCCTTCCACGACTGGGGAGCCTCAGCCACTAGTGCAGAGATCATGCCATGACTGGGGAGCCTCAGCCATGAGTGCAAAGATCATTCCACGACTGGGGAGCCTCAGCCACGAGTGCAGAGATCATGCCATGACTGGGTAGCCTCAGCCACAAGTGCAGAGATCATGCGACGACTGGGTAGCCTCAGCCACAAGTACAGAGATCATGCCACGACTGGGTAGCCTCAGCCACAAGTGCAGAGATCATGCCACGACTGGGGATCGTCAGCATGATGTGCAGAGATAATGCCACGACTGGGGAGCCTCAGCCATGAGTGCAGAGTTCATGCCACGACTGGGGAGCGTCAGCCACGAGTGCAGAGATCATGCCATGAGTGGGGAGCCTCAGCCATGAGTGCGGCTATCCTGCCATGACTGGGGAGCCTCAGCCATGAGTGCGGCTATCCTGCCATGACTGGAGAGCCTCAGCCATGAGTGTGGCTATCCTGCCATGACTGGGGAGCATCAGCCATGAGTGCAGAGATTCTGTCATGACTGGGGAGCATCAGCCATGAGTGCGGCTATCCTGCCATGACTGGAGAGCCTCAGTCACAAGTGCAGAGATTCTGCCAAGACTGTGGAGCCTCAGCTATGAGTGCGGTTATCCTGCCATGACTGGGGAGCCTCAGCCATGAGTGCAGCTATCCTGCCATGACTGGGGAGCCTCAGCCAAGAGTGCAGAGATCCTGCCACAACTGAGGAGCCTCAGCCATGAGTGCAGAGATCCTGCCACGACTGGGGAGCCTCATCCACGAGTGCAGAGATCATGCCATGACTGGGTAGCCTCAGCCACAAGTGCAGAGATCATGCACGACTGGGTAGCCTCAGCCACAATTACAGAGATCATGCCACGACTGGGTAGCCTCAGCCACAAGTGCAGAGATCATGCCACGACTGGGGAGCCTCAGCCACGAGTGCAGAGATAATGCCATGACCGGGGAGCCTCGGCCATGAGTGCAGTGATCATGCCACGACTGGGGAGCGTCACCCACGAGTGCAGAGATCATGCCACGATTAGGGTGCCTCAGCCACAAGTGCAGAGATCATGCACGACTGGGTAGCCTCAGCCACAATTACAGAGATCATGCCACGACTGGGTAGCCTCAGCCACAAGTGCAGAGATCATGCCACGACTGGGGAGCCTCAGCCACGAGTGCAGAGATAATGCCATGACCGGGGAGCCTCGGCCATGAGTGCAGTGATCATGCCACGACTGGGGAGCGTCACCCACGAGTGCAGAAATCATGCCACGATTAGGGTGCCTCAGCCACAAGTGCAGAGATCATGCCATGACTGGGTGGCCTAAGCCACAAGTGCTGAGATCATGCCACGACTGAGGAGCCTCAGCCATAAGTGCTGAGGCTATTTGTGAATCAGGCCAATCATGTTCATTTACAATCTTAGCAGATCATACCCAGGTTTACATTGCATACTCAAAAGACACTCACCATGCTTATATCTGCGTCTGGTATTATGCGAGGTTCAAAAGCAAATGTAACTACCTGCAACTATATCAGACTAAAACTGTCCTGATTATCCTTGGTACTTAAAGGAGGAAGGCCTTATCGGTATTAGAGGCAGGGCTTTAAGTGGGCCTTGTCCTGCTGGTGCTGAGCACTGGCAGTTTTTAAAAGGGGGCATCGAAGCAGGTCCCTATTGGGCTCTATTTTCGTGCCCCGGGACAGATGGTCCCATGTTTTTTATGAACGGTAGCTTTGTAGTGAGCATGCCCATTAGTGTGAAAAAGATGTGTGCATGCTCATTTTTCACTATCGGAGCAGTTACGCGTGAAATCACACCAGGGGAGTGTTTAGGCGGGAAGGGGATCCTTTAAAGTGAGACATTTTCTCTCTGGATTTCCATTCCCTTTCTGTAATTTCAGGGCAGCAAAAAGATTGTTGTGCCAGCCAGTGAGGAAATCAGATCATCAGAACCACCAGGGACCAGAGAGGACCACAGCGAACCTTCTCTGCTCACTGGAGTCAGAGCTCACAGTACAGTACCAGCAGCATCCAACCACCAGAGCGGCCCTGCTCTGCCCTTTCAGAGCGAGCGAGGTGCCTGCAAACTGTAGTGGAATCAAGCCACATGGGAAGCGTTTCTCCTTCTCCAAACAGGATTTGCAGAAGAACCATCCTGCGTGATCCTGCCCCAGCCCCAACAGCACCAGGAAGTTTCAACTCTGAGCAAAGATTTGGATGCTGTGCCATTTTATTTCTCCTTTCTAACTTCATGGTGTGTCGCAGTGCCACTGTGTTTGTCTAATCCTAATATAGATTTAGGGGTGAAAAATACTCGCCATCTTTGGGTTCATTCCACAATGCTCGTGTTGAGGTGTGGTAGATGTGTAAGTTGTCCCAAAAGACACTGTTGCGACCCTATGGTGCCGAATCTGTAGATGCAATCCAGTTGCACATGGCACTCACCAATTGGCTGGTGTCGGTCAATGAATGATATCAGCATAATTTACAGCCTGTACTTACACTATGTTGAGGATTGAAAACATTAATGAACATACCTCGGACATTCTCCTGCACCCATGTACTATTCAATGCAAGGACTGCCCTTCTGGCAGGAAGTGACACTTTAAGTTTTGTGTGTATAGCTCTTCCACCAGTGCACACCACGTTCTACGCTTTATTTAGGTGCAAATGAACACTTTTTTCCTTTGCTGTGCGGAGACAGCAGTTTGTCCACCTTTTTCTCTTCACCTTGAGCTAACAGCTTTTGCATCGCAGGGTTACCACAGTCCACTCAACCAAAACCCATCAACAACAGAATTTGCAACAGAACATGGTCAACTACCCATGGCAAGGGTGTTACCCATTGTTGAGCTTCATGGGTGGTAAAATAATAAAATAAAAAGCACAAAATCCGACATTAGGTCCATTTCCTAGCAGTAGCAACCAGACATTACAAAATGTGATGAGTCTTCCATCAGAACAGCAAGTTTTAGGCCTCGGGTGAAGAGTGCAGAGATAATCCAATCATCTACAGGTTCAGGCACTATTAATACTCCAAGACCATACCTACAATAATAGCGTTGGAGGCGTGCTTACTCGATAGCCACAGTTGTTGCTTAATTACCTTATGCAAATAGCAAACAGCAACGAAACCAATAGCCCCGGCTGGCCACAGCTCCGGGGTGACAGGATGAGTAACCACATGTAAGAAGAGAGTGAGCTGTGAGAGAGAGCTCCCAACGACATCCCGAGATCTCACACAGCACATCAGCAATTTATGGGCAATACTCACCAGTTTTGTACGTGCTGGTGCCTGTGTTTGATATCACAGTCACCGGTTCAGAGCTCAACAGGCACAGGCAGATATTATCCTCCTGTGGTCGATAATGAGTACCAGTAAGTTGGGTTTCGATAAACACATGTAAGCTGGTTTTGGCTTAAAGTTTTTGGCAAATGCTCCGGGTGTATGGGTCCATTTGGCCAGGCATGATGCTAATTAAAGGTTCCAATCCAAGGCAATGGATGCCCCACGGTGCGGGCCAGAAGCATGAGGACAACGGGTGGCTGTATTAAATATTTCAGCGGGCATTTGGCACATTTGAATATGGAGCAGGACACCTATTGTTTACTTCAGGAAACGGGGACCTGATGACCAAGTTTTGTCTTTCCTTGCCATCGCTTGCCATTTTATTTCTCCTTTCTAACTTCATGGTATGTCGCAGTGCCACTGTGTTTGTCTAATCCTATTATAGATTTAGGGGTGACAAATACTCGCCATCTTTGGGTTCATCCCACAATGCTTGTGTTGAGGTGTGGTAGATGTGTAAGTTATCCCAAAAGACACTGTTGCGACCCTATGGTGCAGAATCTATAGATGCAATCCAGTTGCACATGGCACTCACCAATTAGCTGGTGTCGGTCAATGAATGATATCAGCATCATTTACAGCCTGTACTTACACTATGTTGAGGGTTGAAAACATTATTGAACATACCTCAGACATTCTCCTGCACCCATGTACTATTCAATGCAAGGACTGCCCTTCTGGCAGGAAGTGACACTTTAAGTTTTGTGTGTATAGCTCTTCCACCGGTGCACACCATGTTCTACTCTTTATTTAGGTGCAAATGTACACTTTTTTCCCCTGCTGTGCGGAGACAGCAGTTTGTCCATCTTTTTCTCTTCACCTTGAGCTAACAGCTTTTGCATCGCAGGGTTACCACAGTTCACTCAACCAAAACCCATCAACAACCGAATTTGCAACAGGACATGGTCAACTACCCATGGCACGGGTGTTACCCATTGTTGAGCTTCATGGGTGGTAAAAAAATAAAATAAAAACACAATATGCGACATTAGGTACATTTTCTAGCAGTAGCAACCAGACATTACAAAATGTGATGAGTCTTCCATCAGAACAGCAAGTTTTAGGCCTCGGGTGAAGAGTGCAGTGATAATCCAATCATCTAGAGGTTCAGGCACTATTAATACTCCAAGACCATACCTAGAATAATAGCGTTGGAGGCGTGCTTACTCGATAGCCACAGTTGTTGCTTAATTACCTTATGCAAATAGCAAACAGCAACAAAACCAATAGCCCTGGCTGGCCACAACTCCGGGGTGACAGGATGAGTAACCACATGTAAGAAGAGAGTGAGCTGTGAGAGAGAGCTCCCAACGACATCCCGAGATCTCACACAGCACATCAGCAATTTATGGGCAATACTCACCAGTTTTGTACGTGCTGGGGCCTGTGTTTGATATCACAGTCACCGGTTCAGAGCTCAACAGGCACAGGCAGATATTGTCCTCTTGTGGTCGATAATGAGTACCAGTAAGTTGGGTTTCGATACACACATGTAAGCTGGTTTTGGCTTAAAGTTTTTGGCAAATTCTCCGGGTGTATGGGTCTATTTGGCCAGGCATGTTATGTTATGTTATGTTATGCTTATTTATTAAGCGCACAGATGCTCCAGCGAAGGAGCGTCCTGGCGCCCGACAAGGTAGCAGCACAACACAACCAAACAACACAGAGTGGGAAAACAGAGTACTAAGGGAACAAAAAGGTTTTAACAGCTCGGCGAAAGGAGAGCAGATCCCTAAGAGCGCGAATCGCCGGGGGAAGGGCATTCCATAGCACTGCAGCGCGGACTCGAAAAGAGCGGCCGCCAGCCCTACTACGCTTAAAGCGGGGGACGACCGCGAGTTCTAGGTCTGAAGATCTTAAAGACCGGACCGGGACATATCGGGACAATAGCTTGGAGAGGATCATAGCCGGGGATCCCTTGAGGATTTTGTAGGCAACACAGAGGGCCTTGAACCGGATCCTTTGTGCAATCGGAAGCCAATGCAGCGAACGCAGGGTGTTGGTAGTGGAGCAAAATCTGGGTAATCCCACCACAGCTCTCGCTGCGGCATTCTGAATGCGCTGGAGGCGGATAATTTCCGCTTGATTCAGGCCCACTAGAAGGGAACTGGCGTAATCCAGCCTAGAGATCACTGTAGCATGGATCACAAGTTGCCTAGTGGTGGCATCAAAAAATTTAAGCACGGGACGTAGTCCACGCAGGATGCCAAAACAGCAGGCCGCCGTATGTTTAGTATGGCAGACGAAGGCAAGAGTTGGATCGAGCCAAACCCCAAGGTTTTTTAGCTCAGAGACCGGGGTTGGCGTAGGGCCCAGATCCGTTGGCCACCACCTATCTCCCCAGAGTTCCGTTTGTTTGCCAAAGATCATAAACTCGGTCTTACTTGCGTTCAGCTGGAGACAGTTGGACGTCATCCAGCCGGCGACCGCCCGCAGCCCTTGTTGGAATCTGGGGGCGTCCACTTCCGCATCCCTGCTGATCGTGACCGCTAGCTGGGTGTCATCGGCGTATGACACCATGGTCATACCCCACTGCCTGACTACCTCAGCCAGCGGTCTCACGTATAGATTGAATAACGTGGGGCTCAGCGAGGAGCCCTGGGGAACCCCCAGATCCAAAGGGTGGAATTTGGACTGATAAGGCGGGATGGCCACGCTGAAAGAACGGTTGGCAAGGAAGGAACGGAACCACTGGAGAGCGAGGCCGGTAACGTCAGCCTCCTCCAGACGACGCAGAAGGATAGGGTGGGACACGGTGTCAAAGGCGGCGCTCAGATCTAATAGCACCAGCGCCGCCGTTTGACCCGCATCTAGCACGGAGCGTAAGTGCTCTACCATGTACAGTAGGGCAGTCTCCGTGCTATGCCCAGCACGAAATCCATTCTGCATTCTGTCTAGGATGTTGGCCTGAAGAAGATGGTCCGAGAGGACAGAGTTGACATGCGCCTCAGCTACTTTAGCAGGCCACGGAAGAAGTGAAATTGGACGGTAATTCTCGGGCTTGCTACCGTCCAAAGATGGCTTCCTAAGAATAGGCATGACCACTGCCTGTTTCCACTTCAGTGGAACTACGCCAGATGTAAATGACGTATTGATCAGAGAGCAAACCGGCGAGATAACGTGCGAAGCTAGATCTTTAAACAAAGCTGGCCGTAACGGATCAGCCGGTGACCCTGACTTCACCTGCTGAGCCAGTTTACTAAGGCTTTCTGATGTTAAGCTCGGGAAGGAATGTAACACATCCGAGACCAAAGGCTTAGGAGGTCTGTCAGTGTAAGGTACAGCCGAGGGAAAAGCTCTGTAGATGGCATGGACCTTTTCCAAAAAGAAGTCCGCCAGGGTTTCACAGTGTGCAGTGGAGCTCTGGTAGGTCGCAGTCACCTTTTTAGCGGTAAGATCTTTCAACACCTTAAAAATAGTTTTGGAGGGGTTAGTACTGGTACGAAATTGCAAGGCGTAAAAGGCCACGCGGGTTCTGCAAACTGCCCGATGGTAAAGTTTCACAGTGGCCATATACAAAACTTTTTTGTCGCTGTTATAAGTTTTGCGCCATTCCTGCTCTGCACGCCTACAGGTGCTTTTAAGTACCCGCAGCGAATCATCGTACAACGGGCTGGGATCCCTTGCCCCGCATTTACACAAAACTGTTGGAATAAGGGACTCAAGCGCCCTAGTAACCCACTCACAGAAGCGATCAAAGCCCAGATCCGCCGACTCAATTAGACCTAGCGGGTCGGTAGACAAAAGATGGAAAAAATCATCAAGTTTCAATTTATTCCAACGCCGTCTAGGAATAGAGCGCACCGTTGGTTTGGGTTGCGGCTCGGGCAAGGGGCACTGGATACATACCAAATAATGATCGGTCCAGGCCAGTGGTGTTGGGATGGAGATACTAACTTCCGCTAGGTTGGTGAAAAAAGGATCTAGGGTGTGCCCACCTACATGAGTAGACTGCGACACCAGCTGAACCAGCTGGAGAGCCTCAAGATCCGCAACCGAGCTAGACACAGCTGGACTAGACAAGTTGTCATAATGGAGGTTCAGGTCGCCGAGAATAGAAAAATTGGAGCAACCTGCAGCCAACGTGGTAATGGCATCTGGAAGGGCCATCCTAAAGGCCACTTCACTCCCTAGAGGGCGATAAATCAATAGGCCCGAGAAAGCAAAGTTAGGCGTAATGGTGATCTTAAACATAGCGCTTTCGCAGCCAGAGATTTTTTGCCCTTGCCATACGCACGGATAGCAAGACTTGACCGCAAGCGCTATCCCCCCACCTCTAGAGGCTCGGTTGAGAGTATACACCGAGTACTCCGGCGGGAAGGCCAGGTTAACAACGGCCGTATCGGCGTCTTGCAGCCAGGTCTCCGTCAGACAAAAAATGTCCGGCGACTCCTTACCTACAAGATCGAGAATGTCTTGATGATGTTTGACCATCGACCTAACGTTTAAGTTCCAAATACTAAAAGATGGACTTGGGCTGACAGCCACATCGGCAACCTCATTGCATCCCCTTATCAGGGGGGCGGGGAGTTCGAACATCCCGCATGCACATGAGAAAGGGCCGCACAGCGGACCGACCCGCGCTACCTCACAGGTCACATGCAGCTGGCCAATGGCCAGCAGCCTGTCCCTGGTATAGCACAACATTCTGTACCTCGATGCGTCCAGCGGTAAAGGCCAGAGTCCAGCCACGTCCAGCGCGGACAGGCGCAGACGGGCAGGACTCTGGCACGACTCCGGCCACGCGAAGGCACGCCCGCTACGCGATCCCGCTACGCTAGGGGAGGAGCATTAAGTAGGTGTTCCCTGGCTGGCTCATGCGCACTGCAGCGCAGGCAGATAGTGGCGCCTCTACCTACACTCACCCCACTCAAAGATGGCGACCGAAAGGCAACCCACCCCAGGCACCGGACCCGCCAAGCGGCGGTGTAACAACAATTACAGTGCAGGTGAGGGGGAGTTAAAAACAGGGGAAACAAACAAACCTGAAAGCAAATAGAAAAAAAGGGTTTTTAAAATGCGGTAATCGGTAAGCGCGCAAAGCGCTCCAGCAGCAGTACGCTACCTTGTCAGGGCGAGGATACCAAGGGACTCACCTTAAGTAGGTGTTCCCTGGCTGGCTCATGCGCACTGAAGCGCAGGCGGATAGTGGCGCCTCTACCTACACTCACCCCACTCAAAGATGGTGACCGAAAGGCAACCCACCCCAGGCACCGGACCCGCCAAGCAGCAGTGTAACAACAATTACAGTGCAGGTGAGGTGGAGTTAAAAACAGGGGAAACAAACAAACCTGAAAGCAAATAGAAAAAAAGGGTTTTTAAAATGCGGTAATCGGTAAGCGCGCAAAGCGCTCCAGCAGCAGTACGCTACCTTGTCAGGGCGAGGATACCAAGGGACTCACCTTAAGTAGGTGTTCCCTGGCTGGCTCATGCGCACTGAAGCGCAGGCGGATAGTGGCGCCTCTACCTACACTCACCCCACTCAAAGATGGCGACCGAAAGGCAACCCACCCCAGGCACCGGACCCGCCAAGCGGCGGTGTAACAACAATTACAGTGCAGGTGAGGGGGAGTTAAAAACAGGGGAAACAAACAAACCTGAAAGCAAATTAAAAAAATGGGTTTTTAAAATGCGGTAATCGGTAAGCGCGCAAAGCGCTCCAGCAGCAGTACGCTACCTTGTCAGCATGATGCTTGTTAAAGGTTCCAATCCAAGGCAATGGATGCCCCACAGTGCGGGCCTGAAGCATGAGGACAACGGGTGGCTGTATTAAATATTTCAGCGGGCATTTGGCACA
Source organism: Lissotriton helveticus (assembly GCF_964261635.1). Lineage (NCBI taxonomy): Eukaryota > Metazoa > Chordata > Amphibia > Caudata > Salamandridae > Lissotriton > Lissotriton helveticus. The sequence continues at coordinate 715,981,635 of NC_136070.1, forward strand.
TTTGAGTATGGAGCAGGACACCTATTGTTTACTTCAGGAAACGGGGACCTGATGCCCAAGTTTTGTCTTTCCTTGCCATCGCTTGCCAGCCCAAAGTGTGGGGGGAGTACAATTTTAATCTTCCCCCGGTGTGTTGGTCAGGGGGCCCTTCAGGGTGAGGGTTTCCTTATTCCGTTTAGAGGAAGGAAAATTGTTGGAAAGGTCCCCAGGCCCGGGGGTACCATACCACACCCCTATCACAAAATGTTGAAAGGCTACCATTCCTTATGGGGCCTTAGTGGTCTTAGGCTAGTAACCAGAAGCATCAAAGCCAGTAGTACTAGCTTAAAGGTATAGGTATTTGGTGGATACAGCTGGACAATGGCCACCAGCGCAACTGTGCATCATTCCCCCTCAAGAGAGCAGGCATTCTTTGACGCTCTCAACCATCGAAGGCAGAGGTTTAATTTTATGACACTTCTTGATCTGATGTAGTAGCATGGATGGGGGCAGAGTAGTCTGACAGAGGTGTAGCTTGACACAGAAGTCATAGCAGGGCACACTGTGGAAGATGCACGATAGACATACAGTCGCACAAACCAGAGGGACACCATTCATTTGTCGACACAATTCAAAACAGAATTGCCTGCGCAAATGTATGGTCGATGCAGCAGAGAAGGTGCACTCTGTATTGAAGGCCATGCTACCAGTTGCTCATGTGAGACATAAACACCCACTCTTTAGACAGTGATTCGAGGGGTACGCCCAGGTGATAATTATGTGCTTCTTAGGTTCTCATGACTGATACGGTTTGTGGTAGCACACCAAGCTGATTGTTTAAGGTCATCCTGTGCTGCTGTCCCAGGAAATGGGGGAACAAGGTGTCAAGCACAAAAGATTATGTAATAGAGCACTTGGCACATCCAGTGTTCAACAGAAATTTAATTCAGCTTGGCAGGTTATCTTCCAGCCCTGGGGCTGCTCAGTGTGGGCAGTGTGAAGCCCCCCCCCCCTATTCGTGAATATGCTAGGGTGGGGGTAGGTAGGACTTAGTCAATCCTTAATGTTAAGCTCCATATGACCGGCAGTCGGCACTCTAAAAAATTGGACATCCTCAGAGCAGTTATGCCTATGGGGGTTTCACCACGGAGGGAGCTGAGCTGGCATTCCTCATAAGGATCAAGGGATGCCGGGCAAGGGCAGGAGGGCCTCCCTTGCTCGCTATCACATGCTTCTAGTTATGGACACTCGAGTGCGTCCGGAGCTAGAAAGCAAAAGGACTGTGCAAAGGCTAAAGTATAATCCTCCCCGCCCTTTAGCCCTAAGTAGGCAGGCGGGTGCGGGAGCAGTCAGCTAACAAGTGGGCTGCTGACCCTTAGATGTGGGGAACAGGTGTGCAGGACACGGTGCTAGTTGGACGGCAGTTGAGGAGATCAATAAATCCCAGGGGACCATGTGGAGCAGTGGAACTTTCCCATATGAGGATTAGTTCTTGGCACAAGTTCACAGGCCCGAGGGGCTTTTGGTTTCATGAGACACTAGCGGACTAACGTCAAGGGCTACTGGGATATAGATGGGGTCCATCTATCACCAGTAGGGACGTATCCCTTCCCGTGGATGGGCAGGGGGCCTGTAAATGAGAAGTTGCAACTGAGAAAGGAGCTGTTTTGGTGGGGGGCTCTGTCGGCGCCGGTGGCCGCCACCAGAGCTGTGGTGGAGTTACAGGGCGATCTGGAAGCAAATGGGTACAGAAGGGTACCTCTGCACAGCACATAGAGGTGCAAGAGCCAGAGCCCAGGAGCCTCATGGGAGGTTCCTGGAAACCGTGTTGGCACCCCATTAGTCCTTCAGGCAGTTGTGGGCCTCAACAACCGGGGGATTGCCTTGCTACGCTCCGCCCTGAAAGGGGCGTGAGTAATAAGGGACCAGGTGTCACGTGATCCGGGAGGAGGATCACCAGAAAGGGCAGCACAGATGGGGTTCGCCCCAGTGCTGCTTGGCTCATCAGGCGGGCAGGTGGCGAGAATGCTGCCTGCCCTTGGATCGCCCGTAAGATAACCCACCATATTACATAATGTTGTATGTAATAAACCTGTAGCAGTTTTTCCCAAAACAAAATCTGTGTGGTGTGTACTTATTTGCAATCATGCTATGTGCTTGGGGGTGGGGAGTGTTGTCATGATGGTACTATGCGGCTGCCCGAGGCCACCGCAGGAGGCCCCTCAAGACGTCGGTCCTCTAGTGGCATCGGGCACCCCCCCCTCTCCCCCTCCTCCTGAGGGGGCAGGGACTCTGGTGGAGTCCCCTTCCTGGGCAGTGCCGCGTCTTGTCCGGTGCGCAAGGCGGGGTGAGGGGTATATAGGTCCCCTTCACCATGCTGATGACCTCTTTGTCGCACCAGACACGCCACGGCCGCTGCCTCGCGGGACACGCCGTCTCCCACCCTACCGCTTACCAGGCGTGGTTGGTGGTAGGAAGTATGGTGAGAATGTTGTAATCTTGTACTTTTTTCGTTGCAGGCGGAGTTACAGGGCGATCTGGAAGCACATGAGTGCAGAAGGGTACCTCTGCACGGCACATAGGGGGTGCAAGAGCCAGAGCCCAGGAGCCTCATGGGAGGTTCCTGGAAACCGTGTCGGCGCCCCGTTAGTCCTTCGGGCGGTTGTGGGCCTGAACAACCGGGGGCTTGCCTTGCTACGCTCCGCCCTGAAAGGGGCGTGAATAATAAGGGACCAGGTGCCACGTGATCCGGGATGAGGATCACCAGAAAGGGCAGCACAGATGGGGTTCACCCCAGTGCTGCTTGGCTCATCAGGTGGCGAGAATGCTGCCTGCCCTTGGATCGCCCGTAAGATAACCCACCATATTACATAACATTGTATGTAATAAACCTGTAGCAGTTTTTCCCAAAACAAAATCTGTGTGGTGTGTACTTATTTGCATGCATGCTATGTGCTTGGGGGTGGGGTGTGTTGCCATGATGGTATTATGGTCCTGGGTGTATTCCACAAGCTAAAAACCCACCGGCAGTCTCATTTAGTCAACTTATCTGCTGCACTGCATCAGCAAATGAAAGCATTGCAATATTACTGTGTAATGAAGAGCATTTGAAGGAAATCACAAATGTGTACCAGGATTAAAGGTTCAATTAAAAAACCCTACAAGAAATAGGTAATAAAAAGTCAAAACAGCAAACCCACTTCGCACAAACACTGCTGGACAATCTCCTTTTTTTGGTCACCGCTGTCAAAGTATCTTTATTCAGGGTCCTTCTCAATGCACTTCAAAAACCAACCTACTCACACACATTAGAAGCAAACATGTACCCAAGGCATTGGGCTTTTTTATATTATCCTTTGCTGAGTGATACCTCATGATTTCCTTCAACACACAATGGGGCCGATTAGGATGGCGGACGGACTTGCGTCCGTCCGCCACCCTTGAGGAGGAGGGAACGTCCGCAGGGGCTGCGGCGTTCCCTCCGTGCTGATTAGGATGTGACCGCCAGGGTGGCGGTCACATCCTCTATATTTAACATTGCGGCGGCACCCGCCGCAATGTTAAAAAAGCATGTGTTACATTTACATGCACAAAGCAGCAGGCACCGCACTGTGCCTGCTGCTTTGTGCACGCAAATGCAGGGGGGTACCATAGGTACCCCCCATGTGCACCCCCCACCCCCCATTCACCCAGGGGGCCCGCAACGGGCCCCCAAAGTGAATATCCGTATGCTTTTCCATGGCGGAAAAGCCGCCGTGGAAAAGCAGTTTTACACAAACATCATAATATGGCGGACGGTGTCTCATAGACACCGCCTGCCATGTTATAGCTTTTCCGCCGCGGTCGGAAGCCGACCGCAGCGGAAAAGCGGCGGACGGAATTCCAGACCCACCAGCCATCCTAATTTGGCGGTGGGTCTTTGGAGTCTCCGCCGCGGTTTTTCCGCATCCTCCGGCCCGGCGGAAGTGTCCGCCGGCCCGGAGGATGCGGAAAAACCGCCATCCTAATCGGCCCCTATGCTAGTTCCCATAATTTAGGCCACGCCCCTATTTGGGTTGTGCCCACCCCTTTCTCGGGGGTTACCACGCCCCTTTTAGAACCCCCCACGTTTTTCCATCCCACTTAAAGCCCTGATTAGAGGCCACAGAGATCTTCGGACTAAATTAAAGCTAAGCCCGTCAGAAAAGATGGAAAAAACGAGCTTTATTTTTGACTCAGAGGCTGCACTTAGATGACTGATACTCTCAGCCATTCAGAGTTACGTTTATAACATACTCGACTTAAACCAATATTTGCCTTTTTTTCCCCTCCAGGAATTATGCTCTAGTAGTGGACGCTGCTATTAATTTTGGACTCGTCTATTGGAGCACCCGCTACGCAGAAATATCAGTGTATTTTGCAAAGGTTGCCACACACAGTCGCTGCTGCAGTTCGTTGTTCTTTGCACTGGCTTCCAAGCATCACCACGTTTCATTCATTCAAGGTGTTGAGCCTTGACGGTAGGTGCCTCCATCAACCGGTCACACAAGCCACCTACCTCCCTGCTATATAAACCCTATCATTCACTTCACTTCACAATTCAATGTACACGTATGGTTGCTAGATACAGCCTCACATTCTGAGACGGTCTGTCTTTCTTTCTCAATCCATGACCCTCTTCTTTCTAATTCTTCACCTTCCGATATCAGCATTACTCCTTCTCTCGGAAAATCCAGGAAACAGCTGAGGGTGCATTTGACTGAATAAGCAGAGGGTTTTGGACCAACGCCTGTTTACCTCTCGGGTGGGCGAGTCACTCTATGTGAATGGAAATGGTTTTCTCTTTGCTCATTTCTAGCATCACGAAGGATCTTAATGCAACTGCCCCAGAACCATACCATGTAAGTCTGCCACCCCAGGTTACTGCTCCAGGGGCATGGGTAACTTCAGGGAGATGCAGAGTTACTGAATCACCGAAGGCACTCAGGGGCATATTACCAAGGGTGGCGATAGGCAATTATCGCCGGTTTAGCGTCCGTTTTCAGCCGCTAAGCAGCGATAATTCTATCGCTCTATTAACAAGCTGTCGCTAACTGATGTTAGTGACAGCTTATCGGCGATAGCGAGCGGTTTGGGTCCCGCTTTGCATGTCAGCGATATTTATCGCTAATGACAAGCAAAGTGGGCGTACCCAACCTGTTAGCGACTGCAAGCAGTCGTTAACATCGCTATCGCCTATTAGCAAGGCAGGCGTAGCGATGGAAATATTCCTGCTATCGCCAAAAACGCCTGCTCAGACCAGTTCTTAGCCATGTTATCCAATGGGGGGTGGATAACATGGCTAAGAGCATTTCGTCGCTAATGCGTGAATATCGCTGTATTCCCAGCAATATTCACACATTTAGCCTGATTTTTATCGCTTTTGAGATAAACCTTGCTAATAGCAAGTTATCTCAGCGATAAAAAACGGTGATGCGCGGCGATAAAAATATTGCCGCTAACCCTACTTAGCGATAAATATCGCTATTTGTTGGTAATAATATGCCCCTCAGTTCATTCTGCAGTCATTTGGATTGCTGTGGTATGAACTCAAAAGAACTAAATACTTCAAACTAACTACTCAAAATGACTTGAAACTTGGCTGGAAAATAAATTATAAAAACAGATAAGGCGCCCATACAGGCTGGACCCCAGCGTGTGTGAGCCAGTTGTGGTTCCTTGTTTGGGGATCATTCACCACTGTAAACGCTTGCCCCCTGAGCCCCAACAAAATATCGCAGGCGAAAGTCTGGTCAATGTGGCTCCATCACTGTACTCCTTCCTTGGTCCCCATCACCCGCCCAAAGCCCTGCACCTAAATGGCATTGTTGACCCTGCCACCATCCACAAAGACAGCAAGAACAAAGAGAAGGCAGTGCGTCCCTCTGTGTCCTCCAAGGATGGCAGTTCATCAGTGAACTTCATCCTGTGACTGCTTCCAGCAGGGTTGGATGACCTGTAGGAAAATCTAGCAGTGCCCGAAGGCTGGTGTCACAGATCAGTGTACAGACGGGTTTATTGACTGCTTATGGACCTTTTTATGGTCTGGTGGTCCGGTTTTTACTGTTAATTTCTCTGACATTACCACAAACATTGAATACAACAAGCCACATGCTTGTTGTCTCCCATACCCTGCAAGACACGTATACAGCATGGGGCATATTTACAATAAGTGGCGCATCTCTGCATATCAGCAGGGATGCACCACTTATTGTGCGCCATGCCTCCGCCACCATGGATGCGCCGCATTTACAATGAGGCGCACCATGGGGGAAAAACGGCCCAGATGCGTCACGCATCTGTGCCGTAAAAGTGACGCATTGCTGGGGTTTCGTCGCAAGCGCGACGCAGCTCCAACAATGCTCTGGGGGGCCCTATCTTCTTAATGCTGCGTCAATCCTTACGCCTGCTTCGAGCAGGCGCAGGGTTTTGACACAGCATTGGCCTAAAAGTGACTGAGTGAAATCTTGTAGATTTCACTCAGCACTTTTAGGAGGCGTTCCTGCGCAGGAACGCCCCCCCTGCGCAGGAACGCCTCCTTATGGCGCAGGGCTTTACAACGTGACGCATCTCCCAGATGCGTCACGTTGTTAATATCCCGCACCATGGCGCATCTTTTGCACCGCCGCTGCGTCACAAAAGTGACGCAACGGCGGCGCAAAAGAGGCGCAAGGGGCTTGTAAATCTGCCCCCATGTCTTTACAAATGTGTAAAACTGCCCATATTTTCAAATATGGCCACTTTTGTAGCTATCTGAGTTGCTAATGCGGGCACATTTTAATTTGGTGCCCGACTTGTTTTCTGTCCCAGTCCAACTCTGGTGTACAGCCTACATCTATTTTCCTCAGTAGCATGAGAAACGTATTTTCCTTGAAGGTCACACAACATCGTCCGACCGTTCCACTGCTGCTGCTAAACTGTGCAGTGATGAGAATGAATTGACTACTTGATAAACTCATCAGTCAGCAAGATGCTTGTGAAACTCAGAACTCCGTGCTCTTCAAGGACGCTGTGTGCTTGTCTACAGGCCAACATAATTGATGTATCCTTTTTAGGTCAAAGCCTACCAGACAGTGCAATCGTCTGGAATGATAGTGACATCATATGGTCATTCTGAAAGCTTTCCTGGGAATGTAGTCTGCCCATTGTTTACCATTTCTGTTTTGTAACTCACATTTGCTTACTTTCTATTTGCTTGCTTTATTTGTTCTAGGCAGTCCAGCTTGAGTTTGTCTGTCCAGTGGAGCATAGCATATTTACTGTATTTTTCCACACCTTGCTTTCTGTAATTAGGCCTGTAAATCTTGTTCTTATCTTGTCACATTTTCTGTCTATTTGAAGATAGAGGTCAAATGTTGGAGGGAGTTTGGTGTTTTCTTTTTCTGGCTTCAAAGTGAGAGGATTTATGTGACAATCCTCAGGGTACCCATGTGAGAGGAGAAGCTGTAGGATGTTCTAACACACAGAAAAATTTAAATGTCTGGAAATTAACTGTGCAAATATTTCAGAATATATCAGAATTAGGAAAGCACAAATGAAGCTCATTTTTTGTAATTCTGAAGTGTGGTGACAACATAAATTTTAACATGGTCCATACAAATCAATACACTTGGTGATGCTATTTAAACACATTATAGTGTGCTGTATAAGTTTATCAGTACAAATGTATGTCTATGCAAATGTAATGGTCATTTCAATTGGAAATGTGTTGTCTATAATGGCTACCACACCATGCATACTCCACTCTACGGCACTCTACTCCACTACATGCCCGTCCACTCTACTCCACGACGCACTATGACATTCTACTCCCCTCCATACAACTTCACTCTACTCTACACCACTCTATTCCGCTCTATGCCACTCCACTCTACAACACTTCACGACACTCTATTTTATTTTTTATCTGTTTTTATTGTCATTTTGTATTATTCATAACAGCAATAACGATTTCAGCATTATACTTTTTGCCATGTACATTGTCCATTAACGACTCTAAAATCAACTGTAATCAAGTTTCACAACACTCTATGCCACTCCACTCTACGCCACTCTACAACACTCCACTCTACGCCCACCACTCCACGCTAAGCCACTCCACTCTGATACTTTACTACACTCTATGCTGTGCCAATTCAATTCAATTCAGCTTTATTCGGTGCATAAAAAATCACCATAAAAGCACAAAACTCATACTACATCGATGTCATTAAAAAGAAACACAATACATACAATATAATTTCATTAATACGTAAGATAAAAATAATAATTTTATAAGATGGATAATTTATAAATTTAGGGACTTAGGAATCTCTTTACGTGTTAGGCTTTCAGTGATGAATGATTATATTAACACAGCTAAGTTTTATCATACACATTTTCATATAACAAGGCTTCCAAGAAGATAAGTCGCAGGGTTCTTTATATCAAAATCTATTTTACACTATGTTAATAATTTGAAAATATGCTCCTACTATGGGATTTTCATGTAGGATTCAAATGACAAACAGTCTATTATAATTTCTTTAGAAAATTTAGCTTAGTCTCTGGACCATATCCCTTTCCACATGAGCAAGCCTGCTAAATTTATCTTATCAGTTAAATATGGAGCCATTAGTTCCTTATGTACTATACAGTTTGCAGTGGCTTGGGGGACCGCTAATAGTCTTTTAAGGAATTTGTTTTCTTGTATTTGTAAGGTAGCAACAGATGTTCTCCCCCAAATCGCGGCCCAATGGCAAACCCCAGTGATACACTTGCTCCGGTAGAGGGCTAAAATCTTCTATATGGGCTTATTTCCTATTTTTGTAGCAAATCAAAAAATGCTTTCCGTCACTCTTAAAAATGTCATGGTGTTCAGTTCAATGTGCGGGTTCCACCTGCCTGTTTTACTAAAAAGCATTCCCAAATATGAGAAGGTAGAGACTCTATTTATAGCAACCCCGCTGACATGGTGTTGTCTACTCTTTGGTCTATTTTTCCCACATCATCACAAAGGTTTTTTTTAATTTAGCTGTAAACTTTTATCATTCATAAAAGACACAAAGTTGTCAATTAAAAGTTGCAGCCCGTTTGCTGTCCTCGAAATTTGGACAGCGTCGTCTGCATATACAAGGACAGGCATAGAGCACATGCCAACTTATGGGGCGTCTGCGGGTAATGTTTGTAGGAAAGAGTCTACACTGTTTATATAGAGAGAAAATAAAAAGGGCGCTAATACATAACCCTCGGGTAGATGCATCGAGCATTTTTGCGAGCGCAAACGGTGCGAATCGCAAAATTCAGCCGCTTGCGTCTGCAAAAATGGCATTTGAGATGCATCAAGGGTTCATGCACCCGCAATTTAAGAATTCGCAAATAATTGTGAGTTCTCAAATTGCGATTGCATTTAAGGAATCGCAATTTGCACCTGTGAACATTACCATTTCAGGGGTGCAACAGGGTGTCCTTTGGACACCCTGGCACCCTTGAAATTGCGGCACATTTGCGATTCGCTAATTGCTAATCGCAAATAAGGAATGACTCCCCATTCATTCCTATGGGCCTTTAGGCCCATAGGATTGAATGGGAAAGCCATACCTTATTTGCGATTAGCAATTAGCGAATCGCAAATATGGAATCAGTAGGAATCGCAAATAACATTGCGATTCCTACATGCATCCCGTTTTGCGAATCTTTAATAGCGAATCCTTAAAATTCGCTATTAAGGACTCGCAAAACATAACTTTGATGCATCTGGGCGTCTTATGGCACATGTAACTTTAAAGGCTTGAGTACATTCTCCCCTTTTTCCATAACGCACCCTAGAAATCAAAAAGTTATAAATCTGGGCCAAGTAATTAATTAATTCTGAGGGCGCGCCTTGCCCCTGTAAAGTTTGCCATAATGTTTGGTGATTAACTAGGTCAAAGGCACTAGTTAAATCTACAAAACACAACTGTAGCGCTCCTTCTTTAACTTGGGTATATTTCCCTATTAGTAGATCTAAATTCAGGCATTGTTCCACCGTTCCAATACATCTTCTAAAGCCATATTGGGCATCCGATAGTATATTACCTTCGGCAGCAAAATTTTCAAGCCTATCTAGCAAAATACGGCCCATCACTTTAAAGGAAGAATCAAGAAGAGATATTGGTTGGTAGCAAGATGCCATTCCCCTGTCCCCTTTTTTAAAAATAGGTACAATTATACTCTCTACCCAGGTCGCAGTAGAACGCCTTTCAAAGTAGCATTAAAAACATTTAATAAGATAGGTATCCACAGTGCCATGTTAAACTTGAATCCATCAATTGGTACACCAGCTGTACCAGACGCTTTCCCATTTGCGCTTTTTTCCAGGGCAGTTTTTATCTCATCTGAAGTTATTTGAACCATTCCAACTGCTTCTATTATCAATGTAACTGTGATGGCATTAATCCCTAAACTAGCGCTTGGGTTAAAATTATGCTCGAAATGAGACATCCAGACTTTCGGGGTTATAACATTATCGATTTTTACTATGCTATTCTCATTGAAAAAGGGATAGTTTACAGTTTTGCAGAATAGCGTTTGGTCGTTTGTAGCTGCAGGTGGGGTTCGTTTTTCCCACGCCCCATCCCGTATCTTTGTTTTCCTATCTTTTATGGCTGAATGATAATCTTCACTCACTCTACAAATCCTGATGTTATCGCTTGGTTTTTGTTTTGACGCCAATTTCAGTTCTCTATTTAGTTTTGAGCATAGAAGGTTAAACCATCTAGGGTTAAAATTGCATGTTTCGTTTTTACTTTCAATTGTAAGATCCATGGCAATTGAAGTTGTGATTTTACAAAAAGCATTTACAGTTGCCTGGGCACTCCCCTCTATTCCACTCTATGACAATTTACTCCACTGTATGCTATTCCATTATACGCCACTCTTTGCCCCTCCACTCTGTCACTCTTCTCTATGACACTCTACTCCACTCTATGGTACTTTATACCCCTCCACTCTATAACACTCCACGCCCCTCCACTCTATGACAACACTCCACACCAGTCCTATCTATTCCACTCCATTATATTACATTCTACTCCACGTCACACAACTCGATATTACACAGCTCTACGTCCCTCCAACCATGTCACTCTTTTCTATGACATTTTATTCCACTCTATACCACTCTACCCAACTCCACTCCATTCTTCACCCATCCATTCTAACCCCCACTCTACATCCATTCAACAGCATGACACTTCATGCCACTCCACACAACTCTACGCTACTCCACTCTATGACACTACTTCATTCTACTGCATGCTAGTCCACTCTACGCTATTCTACTCTGCTCCACTCTACACCACTCCACTCTACTCCACTCTACACCACTCTTTGGAGCACATGCCTCATTGTTTTTTGCGGTCGCAAAGGGGCAGATAGACAGAATCTGCCCCTTTGCGACTACAATTATTGCATTTGGGATGCATTATCCCAAATGCAAAAATTGCTATTTAAGTAATCGCAAAATTTGCAATTACATAAATTGCGACTGCATTTAGGGAATCGCAACTTAAAGTTGATGGTAATTTGCGAAAACTTTGAAAAATGCACAAAATTGCATTTTTCAAAGTTCTATGTTGCACACAAACATGCCCTTGGGGCATGTGTGTGTGCGCAACATGTTTTTTAATTGCACTTTCAGGGGTGCATCAGGGTGTCCTTTTGGCACCCTTGAAATTGCATGCTCAATTTGCGAGTCTCTATTCGGTACTCACAAATTGTGCATGCAATTCCCATTGATTCCTATGGGCCTCTAGGCCCATAGGGATGAATGGGAAGCCATTCCTTATTTGTGAATTGCAATTTGCGAATCACAAATAAGGAATGTGTAGGAATCGCACTTTTTTTGCTCTTCTCAAAAATCGCAATTTAGGAATCGCAATTCCTACATTTGGTGCATGTGGCCCCTATGACACTTAACTCTAGGCCACTGCCACTTCAGTCTTGGCCACTCTACCCCACTCTATGACACTCCACTCCACCCTATGACACCACACTCCACCCTATCGCACCCTACTCTATGACACGCCACTCTTCTCTACAACAGTATGTGCCACTCTTCTCTATGACACTCTCAGATATTCCACTTGACAATAGTCAATGCCACTCCACTGCACACCCCTACACTCTACGCCCCTCCACTCAAAGCACCTCCACTGCTTAACATGCCATTTCACTCTATGGCATTACTCCATGCCACTCTATGACATTCTACTTTACTCCACTCTCCGCCACTCAATGAAACTGTGCAGCACTCTATGCCACTTAACTCCAGGCCACTCTTCTTCACTCTATGCCAGTCCACTCTACAACACTCCATTCTACAATACTCCACTCTATGATGCTCTACTCCATCCCACTCTATGACACTCTACTCCACTCTACAGCACTCTTCTCTACAGCACTATACGTCACTCTTCTCTACAACTATATGACCATCCACTCTACGACACTCCACTCTACAACAATCTATGCCGCTCTACGACACTCCACTCTAGGACATTCTACTCCACTTTACTCCACTCTATGACACAACACTCTACGTCACTCCATTCTACAAAACTCCACTGTATGCCATTCCACTCTGCACCACTCAATGACATTCTATGCCACTTCCCTATAGGCCACTCTACTCCACTCTATGACACTCCATGCCTCTCAACTCTACACTCCTCCACAACACTCCACTCCAATCCACAACACTCTACTCCAATCTATGCCCCTCTTTTCCCCTCTATGCCCCTCCACTTAATGACACTCCATTCTATGTCACAACACTATGTGTCCCTCTATTCCCCTGTATGCCCATCCACTCTACACCCCTTCCCTCTACGCCTCTCCATTCTATGCCCCTGCTGTGTGTGCCACTCTACTCTACACCACTACACTACAATCCACAACACTCCACTCTACAAAACTCTGCTCTATGGCACTCTGCTGCACACTAGGGGCCTCATTTATGAGGCCTTGCGTCAGTTTTGCGCTCCCGATGCGTCACTTTTTGTGACGCATCGGCGGCGTAAAACATGCCTCATGTTGCGCACTATTTACAAAGTCACGCATCTAAGCAGATGCGTCACTTTGTAAACCCCTGCGCTACATTATACCTGCGTCAGGTATAATGTATGCAGAGGGGGCGTTCCCCCGTAAAAAGCCTCGTAATAGTGACGCTGTGAAATCTATGAGATTTCACTGCGTCACTGTTAGGACGCTGTTGCGTCAAAATCTTGCGCCTGCCTCACAGCAGGCATAAGACTGACGCAAGCCCTTTCACATGGGGCTTTCCCCATGTGAAAGGACGCATTGCTGGAGTTGTGTCACTTTTGTGACACACTCCAGCAATGCGTCACTTTTGCCCTAACAGATACGTCAGTAATACTGACGTATCTGTAACTCCTTGCGACATGATGCGTCATAAATGAAATATGACGCATCAGGTATGTCGGAAGGAGGGCGCACTGAGAAGTGACGCATCGCTGCTTTCACGCAGCGATGCGTCATTTCTCATAAATGAGGCCCTAGGTAACTCCACTCCACTCTATTCCACTCTGCTCCACACAACTCTACTCTACGCCACAAACTTTTACACATGCTGAACAGCTGGTGTACAATATGGTAAAAACACATTGGCAAAGCCAACAGCTCTTGCATAGGCGTGACAAATTGGTTTTGCCAATGCTCATTTTCTAGTAAGCGGTCTACCTTGCTAGCCACCGCAAAGTTACAGGCTAATTCGTAGGTTATACAAATATTTTATAAATGACATAGAAAGGTGAGTTATTAAAAATGTACCCTTAATGACAAAAGTCATATATTTTATAGAACAATAACACTTCATGAAAATTAAATGTATGTCCAGTTATCCAGGTGTTGTCTCAACTAGACGTTCTAACCTACAACGCTCTCCAACAGTATACCTTGACGGTTGGATTATGCTACCTGAAGTGTCAAAGTGTAAAGACGAAGCACATGGCAATACAGTGCGTTTAGAGTAACATGTGGCCCTGTGTTTCCATGGCTATGGGCGACAGCGGGCAGAATGATTGTCTGCCCTTGAGTCACACTGGTGTGTGAGAACTGGCCTGGCAGCAGTGCTGACGGGGGGCAGAACGAACTGGAGCTTCTTTGTCAGTGGCGAATAAAGTGTTCTGAGAGACATAAGTTCGCCCTCCCTTTGAAGAGCAGAGGTGACGGAAAGAGCTCGGTGTGTGTCGGGCCTATGCTTCTCCTCGCATTGGGAGGCCTACTTTGAGCTCGGACTCGATCTCAGCAATGTGTTAAAAACATGTTATATGCTTCATATTAATAAATGCGAGCAGCACAGCCGCCGTCATTCTGAGACGAGAAAGGGAAACATTGATCCTGACCTGCTGCAGGGCACGTTTTTATTCCAGTCAGTTGGATGAAGCATAAAAAATGATGCCCCTGATTACTGGATAGACAGGTCGGTGACTAACACTAGCAGACATTGTCACTGCTGCCTTCTATCGGTTCATACAGTAGAACCAGGTAAACACACGGCATGCAGCCACCTAAAAAGTAGACGTCTGCACAATTCTTCGCTGCCTTACACACGGGCGCAAGTGTGCCATTGATAATTAAAAGGTCCCTGCAGCATTCAGAAGGATCTGGAATTCGCTATAAACATGTCCATCTGTGCGTTAGTCCTGAGACAGTGGGCAAGAGTAGCTGAACAGTACCTCGGATGTGCAATGCTGCCCTTGCTTCTGGTAAATGTGCACCAGTATCGAAAGTTTAAAGGAAAATAGAGGTATTAAAGAGCCAATCGCAAGTACCACCTCCCATCAAACATCTAAATCAATTCTAAAAGAGACTGTGGGCCCCTCTTGTAGGGCCAGTTGGAAAGATTATTCCCAACTTTTTGCCTTTTACTGTCCTGCACAGATGTCCGCCTTGCGGATGCTTGATTTGCAAAAATGGTAACATGTTCGCAATAATGTTTACAGCTGGTCTTACAAGAGAGCCCCCCAGACTCATTTCCTAATTAATTTTGCACCAGTGCCATGCTATGTTTTGGGTGAACTTTGAAACGGCGACTAGTCATAGGACATCAATCATAAGAAACTCAGGTGTTCCTGACAGACATATTAAAAAATATATATATATGTCAACGAGGATGTGGTAGATGCTCCAGCGGAAACCTTCTCGGAGCAGGTACACAATGATGGGAAGAGGGGACTAGAAAAACAATCATTGCTCAATGCATTAGGTTTTGCCTATGTTATTAATAATAAGTTGTTTTTTGTTGTAAGACATAGCTTCCTGAGTATTTGTACCATATAAGTTACAGAAAGTCCGATAAAGTGTTATGACTTGTTTATGTACAAAAAGGCAATATACTGTGTTGTTACTAGTGGTATAGTGCGGTTAAGTTATAGCAACATTTAAAAAAATTAAATGAAAAAGGGAAATAATAGAATTAATTGATGCAACAGCACTATTATGTGTTTAGAGGAGTTCTGAAAACTTTTGGTCCTGGTACCGCAGCACCTGCAGCACCATTCAAATCATGCCCTAGTGGCTGCAAGATAACTGCGTTTGTGACTGCCTGTGTAGTAGTAAAATATTGCAATATTTGCTGTTTAGAGGGGTTCCTAGAGCTTTGGGCCACGTTGTCACTGCACCTGGCAGCATACACCTGGAATTCCCTCCCCACCCACCTACGACTGACCCAGGACCACCTCAGCTTCAGGAGGCGCCTCAAGACCTGGCTCTTCGAGCAGTAGCAGCACCCCGCACCCCCAGCGCCTTGAGACCCTAACGGGTGAGTAGCGCGCTTTAAAAATGTTAGGATTGATTGATTGACCTGCTACACCATTGAAATCATGACCATGTTGCCTGCAAGATAACTGCACTTGTGACTGACTGTGTTGTAGTCAAATATAGCAGTTATGTGTTTAGTAGAGTTATGACAAATGGTGGCCCCGGTCCCACTGCACCTGCTGTACCATTTAAATCAAGCTCCTTTCAGCTGCAAATGTGACTGCCTATTTAGTAGTAAACTATAGCAATATTAGGTGTATAGAGGAGTTCTGGCAACTTTTGGGCCCGGTGCCACTGCACCTTCTGCACCATTGAAATCATGCCCCTAGTGGCTGCAAGATAACTGCATTTGTGACTGCCTGCGTAGTGGTAAAATATAGCAATGTTTGCTGTTTAGAGGAGTTATGACAACTTGTGGGCCCGGTGCCACCACACCTACTGCACCATTCAAATCATGCTTCTATTGCCTGTAAGGTAACTGCACTTGTGACTGCCTGTTTAGTACTAAAATATCACAATATTTGGTGTTTAGAGGGGTCCCTAGAGCTTTGGGCCACGGGGTCACTGCACCTGCCGCATCATTGAAATAATGACCCTAGTGGCTGCAAGATAACTGCATTTGTGACTGCCTGTTTAGTGGTAAAATATAGCAATGTTTGCTGTTTAGAGGAGTTATGACAACTTGTGGGCCCGGTGCCACTGTACCTGCTGCACCATTCAAATCATGATCCGACTGCCTGAAAGAGAACTACACATGTGACTGCCTGTTTAGTAGTAAAATATAGCAATATTTGGTGTGAAGTGGACTTATGAAAACTTTTGGCACTGGTGCCACTGCACCTGCTGTACCATTTAAATCAATCCCCTTTCAGCTGCAAGTTAACTGAAATGTGACTGCCTTTTTAGTAGTAAACTATAGCAATATTAGGTGTTTATAGGAGTTCTGACAACTTTTGGGCCCGGTGCCACTGCACCTGCTGCACCATTCAAATCATGATCTTACTGCATTAAAGATAACTACACTTGTGACTGCCTGTTTAGTTGTAAAATATAGCAATAATCCGTGTTTAGTGGGGTGCCTGGAGCTTTTGGTCCCGGTGCCTCTACATCTGCTGTACCATTCAAATCAAGTACCTTTTAAGCGATTGGTGACTGCAATCCTGACTGCCTGTTTAGTAGTCAAATATAGCAATATTATGTGTTTAAAGGAGTTCCGACAACTTTTGGGCCCTGTGCTACTGCACAATTCAAATCATGACCCTGTTGTCTGCAAGTAACTGCACTTGTGGCTGCCTGTTTAGGAGCAAAATATAGCATAGTTCTTGTAGATTACGTTTATTTTTAAAGCACAATGTTTATTACACCATCTAGAATTTGATCATAATGACCGAATAGATTAAGTTGAAAAAATAAATCTGAGAATGCCTACAAAGTGCAAAGAAATGTACTGAGGCATGAACAAGAAATGCCACAAATGTTCTAAGGCTACAGCATCTGCTTTACACCTCTAAGACTGCCCCTTGATGCCAGAACAACTACTAACTACCTATCCTTTAGGAAAATACTAAAAACCATCCTTTATCAAGAAGCATTTTTGCCCACTTAACTTCCCCTGACTCACTGACTGAGCTTCCTACTGCTGGCAAAGCGCGGAGATACCCTTACGGGATTGATTCCTGCGCTATAGAAGAATTTAAAATAAATAAAATAAAATAAAATAAGTAATAAAAAGCAAGCATTCCAGCATACTGTTAGAAGCTGTCTGCCTTTTCCATGGGAAGGGATCCAATCTTGACAGTGAATGTGGCTTAAACAGTGTTTTTTTTCTCTCCTCTCCCTTGTTGTTATATTCATTAAACTGTGTGACCAGCTCTAGTAGAATTATTGTAAATGCGTGCATCCGGGAAAAGTTAACAAAACAAAATGTCCACACAAAAGCGACTGAGCACAGTAATTCAGTCATGGGTTCTGATAAGAACCCCTTTTAAGATATACTAAATATAAGAGATTACACAAGCACAGCAGAAGCGCTGTGCGGGCTAACCTTAAAACGCGGGAGGAAGACCTAGTAAGGGCAGGGTAGAGAGGTAGGATAATGAGATTCATCATGTAAATGTAATGTAAATGTAAATGTGGGGATACTTGTATAGCGCACGAATCACCCCTAGGGGTCTCTCGGCGCTTGTACGAATACCGCTGTGGAACCCATCCTGGCTTTCCCTGTGAGGTGTCCACTCCTGGGCACCCCCAAGGTGGAGGCCAGGCATCATTTATTAGATGCTATAAATTACCGTAATTAGACGTTTTACCTGCATAACATGCAGATTTTGGTGCCTAGCAGGAGTTACAGCACACATCGAGATTGACTAGAGAAATCGGAATCAGGCCTAATTGCTGGTTTTGATGTCTCTGTTATGTGGAGTATAAAAGAGACCACGCAGGAACTGTGCAAGCCTCCCTTCTTTACAGAAGAGGATATATGGCGGGCACAGGAAGAGAGTAAATCACCAGTCTGAAAACAATTCTAGAAAATAAAAGTTGTACACTACTACAGTTATCACTCCCCTGAACCTGCTGACTCAAGTTACCAAAGAAAAGAGTTATAGATCTTGAAAAGTCTGTACAAAGTTCATATTGCTTAAAAATCTGCACGTTTTACTGAATTTGAGACGGTGGTTTCCGGTGCTCAGTACCGGCACTTAATTGCCAACACCGGCGCTTGACAGTCTGCCAGAAGGTGGTAGAGATGACCACAAGAACAGTTAACTAATAATTCAATCTATATTAAAAATGACTATTCTGTGCCTCCCAAGCCATTCTTATAGCTTTGGAGGCCTGAAATAGTCTAAATTGTCACACTTTAGGATGTGGTGGTTGGTAGCTGTGTTGGTACTGTGACTGGCAGTGCTGGCAGCGGCAATGTGTGGTGCAACTTGCAGTGGCCTCCTGATGAAAGCCCTGGCATTTATTGTTTTACAAATTAAGCACTGCCGCACAGTATTTATTGTAAACATGTTTTGGTGTATATGAATGCGTTGCATGTGTTTCTATTCCCTGTCTTAATGTTTAATCTATTTATCAGGATTTTAAACCTGAAACCGTGCTTTCTAATGACCTATCTATGTGTATTAATCTTGTGCCCATCCATTCTAAACCCGTGTGTGCTCCATTTCAGTATTTTTTTACTTAGATTCACCGATAGTGTTAGGTTACTGTTGCCACCTCAGAAAACTTACATAGAAACTAATATTGAAATGGCCTTGACTGCTGTGTCATTCTTGGTGCAGGTGAGATAGACACGTGTGGTGGTTTGCCAAGAATGGAAGGCAGAGAGGAGCTTAACGCCTTGAAGCTCTAGCAGTCTCTGATTTTTTGCACCAAAGTGGTAAGAAGGCGTGGTGGAGGTGTGCTCCCGTGATCCAGAAAGCTTCAGGTGAAAATCAGAGACACACCATATAAAATACTTTAAAAGCAGCTATTGCAGATTTGTGTTAACAGCAGCTCTGATTGGAATTTTAATTACGCAATAACATAACTCAAGTTCCCCACCGCAGTTCTAGAGTGCATAAATAAAATGCACATGATGAGGAAACGTGAATTTATATAAACTAACAGAAGTCGATTTTTGATTAAATTTAAATGATCATGGAATAGGTTGGTTTTATCCAAGACAGTAATCACTTAATAGGTAAAAGATTCATATTTTGACTTTTAGGTGGAATGTTAAAAGATGTGCCATAGGAGGGAAACCTGACTAGTTCATAAGTAAATCATCTGATTAGTTATACTTTTTCTCTGTAAATCTAAATGGTGAGTGGCTTTTTTTAGGGTCGAGCCTGTGAGTGCATGCCTAGTGCATGGGTCTTGCTTATGAGACACTCTTGTATACAGAAAAGGGCTTCGAGCCAGCCCATTACTTTCCATTTGTTGGCTATCTTGCGTGGCACTCTTGCCTTGTAATTTGTCATGGCAGGCCTAGCAAAATTTCCGTTCTTTTCTGTGGAGCAGGGACCAAGCACTGATTGGTTCAACTTAATCAGTGTCCATCCGCTGCTCCCGATGTGTTTAAGGTACTATTTTGTTCTTCTTAACATTTAGTGCCATGCAAACAGAAGGTGTGTGACTGGCAAAAACGTGCCCAGCAGGACAAAAAAAATGCAAAGAAATATTTTCTATAGTTAACTTTCTTTTATATATTTTAACATGTCTTCTTTTCTCACTTTGCACTCATGTATTCTATTGTTTTTGAGCGTGGGTGCATTTCTAAAAAGATGACGATTATGTCATTCCAAAGTGAAATTGTTTCTTTCTTATGTATAATATCTGAAATGATGCTTTAACACATAATCCTACAGTGCAGCCCAATCCACGCACTCCAATCTGAGCCACACAAATCCACCCCACTCACTTCAATCCAACCCAGACCAATCGAATGCACTCCACTCCAATACAAACCACTCTCCCCAACTCAATCAACTCCAGTTCACCACAAGCCAATCCTCCCACCCCACTCCAAAATGTCCCACTTTAATCTGCCCCACTCCAATTTGCCTCGTTCCAATCCATAATAACCTGTCCCACTCCAATCTAAAACAATCTGCACCACTCCAATCTAAAACACCCTGCCCCACAGAATCCAAAAGAATCTGCCCACTCCTATCAGCCCCATTCCAATCCAAAACAATCTGCCCCACTGCAATCCACCCTATTCCAATCTGCCCCAGTCCAATCCAAATTCTGCCCCACTCTAATCAGCCCCACTCCAAGCCAAAATATTCAGGCCACTGCAATCCTCCCACTCCAATCCGCCCCACTCAAATCCAAAACAATCTTCCCTACTCCAATCCGTGTCACTGCAATCTGCCCTACTTCAATCCACCCCACGTCTATCCCACCAGAATCCAATCCACCCCACACCAACCCATTCCACCCCAATGCAGCCCAATCCAATCTACCCCACTCCAATCCTATCCACCTCACCCCTGTCCAATCCACCCCATTTTTTCCCACTCCACCCAATCCAATCAACCACAATCTACCCCACCCCAATCCAAAACAATATGCCCCACTCCAATCCAAAACAATATGCCCCACTCCGATCCAAAACAATATGCCCACTACAATCTGCTCCACTCCAATCTAAAACAATCTGGCCCACTCCAATCTGCCCCACTCCAATCCAAAACAATCTGACCCACTTCAATCCGACCCACTCCAATGCAAAACAATCTGGCCCACTCTAATCCCAAAAAATCTGATCCACTCCAATCAACTGCATTACAATCCAAAACAATGTGCCTCACTCCAATCCAAAACAATATGCCCCACTCCGATCCCAAAAAATCTGGCCCACTTCAATCCGACCCACTCCAATGCAAACAAATCTGTCCCACTCTAATCCAAAACAATCTGATCCACTCCAATCAACTGCATTACAATCCAAAACAATCTGCCTCACTCCAATCCAAAACAATATGCCCCACTCCGATCCAAAACAATCTGGCCCACTTCAATCCGACCCACTCCAATGCAAAGAAATCTGGCCCACTCTAATCCAAAACAATCTGATCCACTCCAATCAACTGCATTACAATCCAAAACAATCTGCTTTACTCCAATCCAAAACAATCTGCCCCATTCCAATCCAAAACAATGTGCCCCACTTCAATTTGGCCCACTCCAGTCCATCCCAATACAATCCAAGTCACCTCACACCATTTCAATCCACCTGACTCCAATCCATTCCACCTCACCTCAATCCAATCTACCCACTCCAATCCAGTCCATCCCACTCCAATCCAAACCACCCCAATCCAGCCTAATCCAGTCTACCCCAATCCAATCCACCCTACCCCAACTGACTCCAATCCACCCCACACTAATCCACCTCAATCCAATCCACCCCACCCCAGTCCAGTTCATTCCACCCAAATCCAATACACCCACTCAGATATATGGCGTTACAACGCATACTTTTACAGCACCTACCTTTACATCGTAAGTTTTACAACGCATACCATTACAACGCATAATGCTTTTGGGAGCTGGATAGTGAATAGTTTAATTTACTATTCCAACTCCAGTCCCCGTGGATAGTAGGGAAGGTGTTGGATAGTACATTAAACCTATTCCCTATCCTAGAGCGCCCCCCAGCGCTATGCGTTGTAATGGTTTGCGTTGTAAAAGTTTTGTTGTAATGGTAGTTCGTTGTAAAAGTTTCGTTGTAAAGGCTGTATACCCACCCACTCATTCCATTCCATTCCCCCTCACTCCAGGCCATCCCACTCCAATGCAATCCAATCCACTCCGACCCACCCCACTCCAGTTCACCCCACCCTTATTTCATTCCACCCCACTCCAATTCATCGAACTCCAATTCAATCCACCACACGCCATTCCAATCCACCTCACTCCAATCCATTCCACCTCACCTCAATCCAATCTACCCACTCCAATCCAGTCCATCCCACTCCAATCCAAAACACCCCAATCCAGCCAAATCCAGTCCACTCCAATCCAACCCACCCCAATCCAACCAAATCTAAACTACCCAAATCCAATCCACCCCACCACAAATGACTCCAATCCACCCCAGCCCACTCCACCTCAATCCAATCGACCCCACATCAGTCCAGTTCATCCCATCCCAATTCAATAAACCCTACTCCATCCCACCTCACTCCAGTTCATCCCACTCGAATCCAATCCACTCCACACACCCCAATCCACCGCACTCCAATTCACCCCACCCCATTTCATTCCACCCCACTCTAATCTAATCCACCCCATCCAGTCCTCTCCACTCCACTGCAGTCCACTCCAATCCACCCCACCCCACCCCACTCTACTCCAATCCACCCCACTTTACCCCAATCCAAACCACCCCACCCAGTTCAGTCCACCCCACTCAATCCTATCCATCCAGCCCAAAACACTCAATTCCACCCCACTATAAACAAATCCACCCCACTTCAGGCCAGTCCAATCCACCCCATCGATTCTACTCTAATTCATCCCACTCTAAACCACCCTACTCTAATCCAATCCTCTCCACCTCATTACAATCTACCCCACCCCACCCCACCCCAAGCCAATCAAATCCACCACACTCCAGTCCAACCCAGTCCAATCCACATCACCCCATTTCAATTCACTCCCCTCAGTCCAATCCACCTGATTCAGTCCATCCACTCCACTCAGTCGAACCCACTCTACCTCAGTCCAATCTGCTCCAATCTACCCCAGTCCAATCCACCGCACTACCTCAATCCACTCCAACCCACTCCACCCTATTCCACCTAATTCCACTATACACCACTACACTCTATGACACTCAGCCCCCTCCACTCCACTCTCCTCCAACAAACCAGTCTATGACACTCTACTCCCCCCACTCCACTCAAGGACACTCCATGGCACTAACTTTTAGCTATGCTTAACAGGAGCCACACTGGTGTACAACATGGCAAAACCACATTGCCAAAACTAACAGCTGTTGTTTATGCGAGACCTTTTGGATTTCCCAATGCTTGCTTCATTTCCCTTCTCTTTCCTTTTTTTTCTTCTATGTACATGCTCCAAATTAAATTTAAAAAATCGAAACCAAAGACATAATCGGCGCAACATCACTCAAAGCATTACCTCTGTGCTGTGAAGGTTGAAGAATAAAAACTATTCTGTCTACTGGTTAAACAGAACAGAACTGAAGGTTAGCAATTGATGACCTTCTTAGAAGAGCCCCTGAAGGAAAGATTGAGGTTTAATTTGCAGCCAGTCAATTTGGCTTCCGTGTCAGATGTGTTCTTCGCAGATATTGAAGGAATGTTGCTGCACTCAAATACCCAGTTTATTTAATTAGCACACAAGCAAACAGCAAATGTTATCTTGTGTTTTACAGCCTTAAAGTGTGCTTTTCGAATACAAGTCATTTCCATAAGAGACTGGAAAAATAGCCATGTTTTGTACTACCACATACTGCACCATCTGAGTGTTTGGCTTTTAGTAGGTACAATCTGAAATCATGTTAAACATTTTTTGAGTCGCTGTTGCTACATAACTTTAATTGCATTACCTTCATTGTACCATTTAAAATTTGTTATACAGCAGTTCAGCTTTTTCAGTGCATCACAACACCCCTACACCTTAATCTGGGTGTTTGATTGAAAGGTGCCTACATTCTCTGTATCTGTCCAAGTTAGAGGTTTATTTATCCATTCTACAGGTGCTTTCTATCCCTTTCTCTGGGGTACAGCATATATATATATGGCTCTAAAGCGATATCTGCATTTCCTAACCCAGTGTATGTCAATTTTCCCTATTTTCATGGAATACAGCCATACCTGTACAAGTATTCTCCAAATTCTGTTTGCAGGTTTGGGTAGACCACGAAATCCTACTCTGCCACCTGAAAAGGACCTATGGAATCAGAGAGATAGGTCTTCCAGTGGTTTAAATCCTTGATATCTACTATTAATATGAGGTTAGCTTGTAATGTTTGCTAACAATCATCACACACATCTCCTCAGGTGAACCACAATACTCTGTGCTCTAAGATGATCTTCATTGTCTATGTGGCACCTGTGAAGAATGTCCGTGACAAGTGAGACAGACCACTTTATCTACCCCTATGAAATATAAATACACATTTAACTATAAGAAAACCAGAAACATCACTGAGACTTGTCTTAGATTGTCTCCCTTAACCAACAATGGATGTAGTACAACTGACATCGCCTAAATGCTTTTCATAACTAAGTTCACACTTTCTGGGTACAGCCACATACGTCTCCCAACTACCACACCCCTGTCATCATGCCCTGCTCACAATGAAGGCTGCAACCTTGTCCAGAACTTGGGTATGACATCTGCTGACAAGTTATCATTTGTTCTTCAGATAAACAACGTGACCAAAAATCAATTGTACCATCTACACTTTCTCTCAGGAATCCCGTCTTAGTTGCTTTTGCACTGGTTATCATTATTATTATTATTTTTGGATGTTACTGAGGTCAACCGATACCTAAAAAGCCGTCCTGCTGCTGAAAGGCAGTACTGACTGATGGAAGAATTTAGACAAACTGAAAAGAAAAGAAACAAGCATTTGCAATGCAATAGGTCTCGCATTTGCGAGAGTTTGAGCTATTGGCATTGTAAATGATAATGCCTTTTATGTATGTTTTAAAAACCAACACAGAACTAAAAAGCATTGTCATTAACAATGTCAAAAGCTCGGACTCTTGCAATTGCGAGACCTATTGCATTGCAAATGCTTGTTTAATGACTGATCAAATATGGAAATTGACACTCACATCCGTAAACAAAAAAAAAAGTTTTAGCGTGAAACCGCCAACTAAAAAAAGCGGAGGGGGGGCACTGTTATTGGTTGAAGTAGTGAAGGAGCGATTCCAGAGGTGGGGTAGAAGGTGAAAAGAAGCACAAAGCAGAAGAGGGAGAGGGCACCTCAGAAGCACAAGTGCAAACAAGTGAAACACGGGGGTGAAAGTGCACAGAGCAGTGCAGGGGAGAAACAAAGGGGTGAGAGACAGTAACAGAGAGTGAGGGGGAAAAAGCACACACAAGGGAAACGGGTGGAAAACACGTTCAGTCTCATCGAGTATGCAAGTGAGAGGAAAAAAAGTTAGTTCCCTAATAAGTAAGTGGTGGAAGGACACAAAGCTCGTGTATGCTAATGTTGCCAGGCTGCAAGCAAATTTCAAAGTCTGAAAAACATATAAGAGGCAGGAGATGTACAGTGTGCCACGCAGGTCAATCAACCTGATGACGGAGAAAGCATTTAAATCTCCAAATATGTTTTAGCATCATATACAAGTGTGAGGCAGAAATGTAGTGGCTCACTCAAACATTATTTCAGGATAAGCCAACTGCGGAAGTGTATGGTGCTTATGCTTCTTGTAAATATTATGGCGTTGCTACAGCAAAGCACTCACCATCAAGTCCTTACCTGTATCCACCATCCATGTGTGCCCTGGGGCACCATCTTGAACTTCACCAGGCCCCGGTGAAGCCACGGAGTGAACGCTGCAGGCACTCCCGTGCCCTACACTTGGATTTGTAGGTCTCAGCACCAACAACGCGCGCCTAGTGAAACCCTCACGGGTGTCGAGGCACAGGGCTGCCGCCAGCTCTCCGCTTGGACTCGCACCTTTGTGGTTCACCGGGGGCAAAATGGATGGTGCCGGTCCCTCAGCTGGAGCAATCTGCACAACGAGCAGAAAGGCAC
Source organism: Lissotriton helveticus (assembly GCF_964261635.1). Taxonomy (NCBI): domain Eukaryota; kingdom Metazoa; phylum Chordata; class Amphibia; order Caudata; family Salamandridae; genus Lissotriton; species Lissotriton helveticus. The sequence goes on from NC_136070.1 coordinate 716,007,673, forward strand.
CCCCACAGCAGCTGCCCGGTCACCCTCAGCATACTCCAGAAGACCCAGATAAGGGCCCCAGAGGGCACTAGGGAGCCGGTCTTAGAAGTGCACAGGAAATGCAGTCCTCGTGGGCTGCGGTCAGTACCGCCCTGCAGCGAGGCATCTTCACATCGCAGCCGGTCCTCCAGCAGGGAAGCTGAGGCGAGGGCCTCTGCCAAGCAGGAGCAAGGGGGCGGCTGCCAAGGGCTGAAGCACGACCATAAGCTTTCCGCTACCTCCTTTCTTTCGGCTGATCTTTTCCTTTTACATTTCGTTTAGTAGGTTTTGTTTTTCCAACTTGGGCTGTGTTTTATATTTTAAGTTAGCAGCGTCATGAATTGTAATTATAAGTTTTTAACTGAAAGAAAGTTTTACCCTTTGTCTCATGAGCTTACCCCTTTTGCGTGTGAAAGCAGACGCCCCTCCCCCTCAAAACGGGCATTGATCCAACGCAAACGTGCTTTACAAACAGAAAACGAGGCACCTCAATGCGGTACCACCGTTTTCCCATAGAAAACCGTCTGAACGTATTGGTGTTCTCAAACATGTGCTTGCGTGTGAAACCCCCGCTCCCCGTAGGGCCTTGAGGGTCCAACATACCTCGAAAGGCCTTTCTACCGAGGGCTGAGGGCAGCATGTCGGATGTATTGTATTATAATGTAACTTCAATTATATAGCGCTTACTACCCCTGACGAAGCGCTTTTTCGGCGAGTACCACGCTACTCCGAAACCCAAAAGGTGTGTGCCCGACTTAAATCATGACGGCAAAGAAAGGTCCATAAGATTTTGAAGACAAGTCAGAACATTTATCCCAATGGACCTAACACTATAATAAGACTTGAAGAGGATTTTCGTAAGTCCTTTGGCCTGTAACAACAACGCATGTCAAGGGGGTCTGTTAAAAAACAAGCGATTTTCAAGGAATGTTGAACAATAAAGGACATGCCACGGCCTCTTGTATCACGCCATTGTTTGACCTCTCTGTTGCATCTATGACAACATGGACACTACACACACAGAATGCGCCTTCACAGGGTTTGTGGCAACATGTCTTAGAAGGTTTGCAGATCACACACAATGCATATTTCCTCTGCAGTCAATGAAAGTTGTATCCCTACATCATCTGACACCATCAGATCACCGAATTTGAAAAGCTCTCCATAAAAAAACAAGCGGCACTGAAAAAAAAACACCCGTGAGTGGTGCGCGCGCTCACACCACAGGGAGCCATATGGTTTCAATTATCGCGCCTGTGTCTGGGCACGATAATTGAAACCACATGGGCTTTGATGAGCGTAACAGCCACCAATAGGCCGTGGGCAGAGCAATGCGCCCGCCTATGGCCTATTGCGTGCTCTGTTTAAAAAATACACGCACTGAAAGCCCAATAGGAGAAGACAAAACAAAAAACGCATGCACAAGCATGTAGAATTCCAGGATCCATTTCAGAACCCCAGACAAAAGGGCTCTCGCTGCGCGGGCACTGCTGCCTAGTGCATCACTAGGCGCGAGACCTGATAAAGGACCCTTTAGTGTATGAAGCTAGGTTTTCAGAGTTTTCTAAAAGGCAGCAGATGCAAAGACAGTGGATGCTAAGTACAGAGACAGGCCGCCTGGACAGAGAAAAGGCTCTACCGCCAACTCGGATCTTTTTTAATTTGGGGATGATTAGCAAATTAGTGTTGGCGGACAGCAATGAGTCAAACATCTGCTGTAGCTAGTGAGGACAATTATGATGAGTGGCCTTGCGCACAATGCACAAGGCTTTAAACTGAAGTCTTTCTGCATGGGCAACTAGTGAAGAGTGTCCAATACTTCATAGGTGAATGATTGAGGTGGTCAGAACAGAGATAGGCTGTCAACTGTTGCCTATATTCAATCAATCATTAATAAAAATGTATTTGATCAAATATATGACCATAAAAGCTCAGATAAAAGACAATTTATATAGAGAAGATTCAAAGAAGTAGCCTAACAAGATAATCAGAGGAGCCCAGAAAAGTGCTTCTCAATAATCAAGCCTTATTAGAATTGTAGACTGTACTACAATTGATTGAATATGGGCAGGCACACAAGGTGCAATTTTCCTAAAGACTCTCAGTACAGGGATGCTTGTAGTAGAAGGTCTCTTAACCTGACTCGTTATACACAAGTCCTTGCCCATAAGGACTCCAAGATTCCGAACAGAGGTGGAAGCCAATTGAGCAGTCTCCCCAACTGAAGGTCAAAATTCTATGAGAAGCAATGAAGGAAGCTTTCAAGTGGAACAACATATAATTCCAGTTTTCCCCACATTGAACTTTGACAGATTCAAGCTGCAATTCTAACAAGCATTTGCAATGCAATAGGTCTCGCATTTGCGAGAGTTTGAGCTCTTGGCATTATAAATGACAATGCCTTTTATTTTTGTGTTGATTTCTAAAGGGAAACATCCTTTACAACGCAACTTTTACCACGCAGTGCCTTTACGACGCATCTTTTACAACGCAAACCATTATAACGCATTGCGCTGGGGGGCGCTCTAGGATAGGGAATAGGTTTAATTTACTATCCAACACCTTCCCTACTATCCACAGGGACTGGAGTTGGAATAGTAAATTAAACTATTCACTATCCAGCGCCCCAAAGCACTATGCATTGTAAAGGCATGCGTTGTAAAAACAGCGTTGTAAAGGCATGCGTGGTAAAAGCATGCGTTGTAATGTCATACATCCGTTTCTAAAACATGCTTTTTACCCTTTGTGATAGGTCGCTAACTCACGTGACCCTGTCTCTATTGCAGTCTGGTTTTTTCTGCTTTTGTACGCATGGAAGCTAAGTCTGTTGAGTTTTTTCTTTTTTGTATGATGTTCCAAAATATTGCCATAAGGGATAACCCTTCTTAATTACTGATTATACACAAACCCTACATGCTGTCCATTTTGTGTATTTGCGTAATACGGCTATTAGTGGTTGCTTGTGTTTGCCGCTCCTATGCTCAACAGGTGCTGACTCTACCTCGATTGTCCTCACAGGTAAAAGTAGCTGTTTGTATACAAGTCTGCCGATCCAGTGCGACTACTTCTAAAAACAGTAATAACACAGGATATTAATAGTATCAACATTAATAAATAAGAGGATAACTATAGAATGCAGAAGTAGTCAGTTTAAGTAAAACTTGGATACCCTCAGTCAATATTGAAGTACAATTTGGCTAAGTTTAGCTCTGAGGGGTATTGTGGTAGAGCCAGCACATGTCGAGCACAGGATCGGCAGACTTGTATACAAACAGGTACTTTTACCTCTAAGGACAATCGAGGTAGAGTCAGCACCTGTCGAGCATAGGAGCAGCAAACACAAGCAAACACTAATTGCGGTTTTACGCAAACACACGAAATGTACAGCATATAGGGTTTGTGTGTAATCCGTAATTTTAGAAGGGTTATCCCTTATGGCAATATTTTGGAACATCGTACGAAAAAGAAAAAACTCCACAGAGTTAGCTTCCATGGGTACAAAAGCAGAAAAAACGGACTACAATAGAGACAGGGTCACTTGAGTTAGCGACCTATCACAAAAGGTAAAAAACGGGCTACAGGAGTGTTAGGGTCACGTGAGTGAGCGACCTATCATATAGGAGATAACATTATTTAAGCAGAAGCAAGCTTTCTGAATATACTCCAAAGAGGAACAAGGACATAGGAGCAAAATGTGTTTGAAATAGGTAAAATTATAGGTGAAGCCTCCAGTTCTAAGTATTTTGACATTGAAATGGATAATGTTGCTGTGTTAAACCTATATCTGTATAGAGCACGAACACCATAGTTGTGAGTCTGTGACACAAACCCCCACTGACACATCCAGGCAAAATAATACTAGAAAAAACAATAGGAAATGGTAACATAGTTCTGAGAAGCACACTTTTTGGAACATGGGAGGCAGTGACCTAAATTAATCGCTTAAACAGTGAACAGTAGCTTTAAAACTTATTTTGGAACAGGGTCTCCAAAGAGCAGAATGAAACTTTACGGAAGGAATTCAAAGTCCAGTTTCACTGTAATATTTCCTTAATGTTCCTTAAGTCACAAAACATTAATACTAAAAACATCTCAAAATAAAGGAACGCAAACATTGAGTTTGTGGAAAGAGAAAGCACGTTGAGGCAGTGATGGAAGATAAGCGCGAAGGCGGGGGAGGGGCGGAGGCAGAGAGCAAGCAAGAGGAAAGACAGATGGTGCTGAAGGCTGGCGGTTCGCGCATGCACGCTCGCGTGAACGCAAGCTTGTCGCCAGCCAGCAGCACTTTGAAAACTCACCTACTAAAGTCTCTACTCTCTGAGCAGCACATGCATGCTGACTCAGTGAGACCTAAAAAGCCTTAAAAGGCTTTGAGGTGGAAGCATTGACTGACTGTATGAGCTAGGTGTCATCAGCATAGTTCATAATGTTCATTCCATGTGACCGGATTAGTTGGATCAGAGGTCTATAATAGCTATTAAACAGTATTAGACTCCGGTAGAGCCCCTTCGGGACCCCTTTGCACGACTGCTTTGAATTCAGATCTAAAAGGTGAAAGATGGATCGCTTGATCAATTTTCAAGTTAAGAGTGGCACCATTGCAGGTCCATCCCACTGATGTCAATCTCGGCAACCCTAGTAGCTAAAATGTTGTGATTGCCTTGGTCATCGTAGTTGGTATGTATTGCATCAATTAATTACTTAATGTTAATGGAGACCTGCCTAACATGGCCGCTGGGGAAATTTGAAAGAGGTGAGGGGTAACTTCCTTTGGTGAATTGCATTGAGTGAACAAAGCAAGAGATCCCAAATCCTTAAAGACAGTTCTGAGTTGATTATTCACCTGGAAAAATGTTGTTAAAATAGATGAAAATTATGAATTTTACAGCATAACCTTAAACAAGCACTGGAAATGTGATCTTTCTTGCATTTGTTTGAGTTAGAGCTATTGGCATTGTAGATGGGTTCGTTGTGTAACTGTGTGGCATGGAACTGTGTGGTGTGGAGTGGATTTGTGTAGTGGAATTATGTGGCATGCTGTAGAAATATGTGGATAGTAATTATGTGGTACTGAGTGTAGTGGAATTATGTGGAATTGGATTGTGTGTTATGAAGTGTAATTATGTGGAATGGTATTTTGTGTTGTGGAGTAGTATGTAGTTGAGTTTAATTATGTGTTGTGCTGTTGAATTTTGTGGCACTGAGTGGAATAGTGCGGTGTGGATTGGATGTATGTGGTGTGTTGTGTAATTGGGTTGTTGAGTTGTATTATGTGGTTTGTTGTCGAATTAAGTGATGTGGATTAAAAATGTGTGGAGTTGATTTGTGTGTCGTGGAACTATGTGGATATCTTTGCATTTTTGGTGATGAAAAACGACTAATAGGTAGGACCTAAACTCCAGATCTGTGTGTTTGGGTGTTAAAAAGTAAAAAAGAGAGTTAGAGGTGTTGGAGTTATAATGTAAATGCCTCTTACCTATGTGTTATAGATTGATGTGGATGTATGTGGTGTGTGGTGGAATTATGTGGGTTGGATTGGAATTGTTAGTTGTGGCATTGTGTGGTGTGGAATTGTGTGATATGGTGGGCAGTTGTATTATGTGGCTAGAAAATATGTGTGTTTAGTGTATTGGATTTATGTGGAGTGGGAATTTGTGTAATGGAGTGCAAAATGTAGAATGGAATTTTGTGTTGTGTAGTGTTATGTATAGGAGTTTAATTATGTGGTGTGCTGTTGAATTTTGTGGTATGATGTCGAATTATGGTTTCTAAATAGAATATATGTAGGGTGTCGTGGAATTGTGTTCTGGAGTTGAGTAATATGGTTTGGTGTTGAATTATGTGGTGTGGAATGGATCTGTGTGGAGTTGAATAGTGTGGCATGGAACAGTGCGGTGTTCAGTGAAATTATGTTGAGTGGAAGTATGTGGCATGTTGTGGAGTGCATTTATGTGGATTATTATTATATGGCACAGAGTGGATTTATGTGGGGTGTAGTATGTGGTATTAATATGAAAAAGCATAATAAAACATACAAGTTTAGCAACAGAACATTATTGTGCGCTGGATAGATCAGTTTATTTATCCGGCACATTTATTGTGTAAAAAGCATTAAAATCCTACAGCAGCTTATGCAAAGGTCACAGAACTTTGCCGTACATGTAATTGCCATGGATATAGCTAACACAGCATATGCGTTATACAATAAAGTAAGAACACAGCTTTTTGAACAAATGTTGTAATATGACTCAAATTACAACAGCTGTTGCCAGCAATGACATTACGGTGTGAGGTGTGTGGGTGGATTTTAAATTAAGGACAAGGAGAGAAACGAGAATTAGAGCTATTGGCATTGTAAAAGCAAATGTCTTTTAACTATGTGACATGAAGTGTATTGGATGTATGTAGTGGAATTGTGTCGTTTGTTTTGGAATTGTTAGTTGTGGAATTGTGTGGTGGGGAGTGGATTTGTGTAGTGGTATTATGTGGCATGCTGTGCCGTTGAATTATGTGGCTAGTAATTAGGGTGTATTCAAGTGTATTGGCGGTATGCTTAGTGGGATTGTGTGTTATGGGGTCTAATTATGTGGAATGTTATTTTGTGTTGAGGAGTGTTATGTAGTGGAATTTAAATATATGGTACTTTGTAGATATGTGATTATGTGCTGTGTATTGGATGTATGTGGTGTGTTATGTAGTTGTGTTACTGATTAGAATTATGTGGTTTGTTGTTGAATGATGTGGTGTGGAATGGAAATGTGTTGAGTTGAATTGTGTGGCATGGAACTGTGTGGCGTGGAGTGAAAATATGTTGATAAATTTATGTTGCATGGTGCAGAGTGTTTTTATGTGGGTTGTTGCTATCTGGTACAATTTGCTTTTATGTGGTGTGTAATTATGTTGTAGTGAGTTGAGTATTATATGGAGTTGAATTATGTAGTGCTGAGTGGTTTTATTGGAGCTTAAATATGCTGGGTGGTGTTTAATTGTGCATTGGTGAATTGTATTGTGTGGTATTGTGTGTTAATCTAAACATCCAGGTATGCTATATGGCAGCGTTTCCCAAACTGTGGTCCGCGGACCCCCAGGGGTCCGTGACACATTCCCAGGGGGTCCGCAGGACTTGATTGCCTACTGTTGTAGTAAAAAACGAAACGCCCATGCGCCCTCACAGCACTAAGAGGTGTGAATGTTGCTGGCGCCAGGGCGGCAAGACTACAATACAATTGCAGCAACAACACACTGGCCAATCACCATTCCGCTTTAGTGCAAGCTGAAGGGTGTTTGAAGTCACACGTTTCTTCTTCTCTTCTGATAACATACTGATGTCTTCAGGTTTAGTAATGGCAGCTGCAGCGTGGCCTAGCAGGTCACATTATCATTCAATCACCCAGCTCTCTGTACTGAGGTATTCCAGCCTCCTAATCGGCCTGATGGCAATCTGGTTACTTTAAAGACGAGCGACAGCATGAAGAGGAGCAGAGCTGTAGTCACTACAAATAGCATTATGGGACGGCATGTGTTTACATTTATGCAAGGGAGTTAGTCTATGTGACGGTAATAACTAGAGGGAATAAAAGATGTTTAAAAGTCTACGAGGAGCACTTGCAAAAGGTAGCGAGATGTTTTATGCTGCAACTGGGCAAATAACTTAATCTCCCCATGCCTGAATGTGTAATGTAAATACGGTGCTCATGTAAAGCTACGGTGCTCATTTAAAGCGCAGTGTGGCGTAACGAAACTTGAGGGGGCCCCCCTGCAAAGTACATGGAGGGGCCCCCCACGCTGTGGATCCATTCAGGAGTTCTTAGGCCAGGGGCCAGCCACTCATACGCAGTGTTCGAGGGGGCCCTCTGGAGCTTGGGCCCCACCGCACCACTGGGTGTGCGAGGGCTATATTGTTTTGTCACTGGTGAGAGGATAGGTGAATGAGTGGGTCTGGTAGCTCAGTGGATTAATCTGTCAACTGTAGCGGCTTGTGTTTGACCTCATAGTCACAGATTCAAATCCCAGCAGGTCCACTCAGACTTTCATCCATCTGGGGTCGATAAAATGAATAGCATTGAGTGGGTAACAATAAACATCTGTTATTCAATGCCAAGATACCCTTCTACTTGAACGTGTGCTTTACAAATACATATGTTATATGAGAGGATAAATAAGTGAGAGGATAGACTATGGGTGGATGAAAGGATGACAGAGTAAAAGGAAATTTTAGAGGATGAATGGATGGCAGAGTTAATGGAAATCCGAGGAAGGGTGAATAGATGGTAGAGTAAATAAAAATCTAAGAGGATGGATGTATGGATAAAATTGCCACTGGATGGAATGGTGAACGATTGAAAGTTGGATGAAATAATCAATGGATGACAGAATGTAAAGGTGAAATGACTGATAGCAGAAGGTGGATGGGAGGGAGAAAGGAGGAATGAACAGTTGCATGGATGGAAGAGACAGAGGAGCACTTCTAGGGTGTTTTAGACTCACTTGCTGCGCTTGCTTGGTGCCGTCAGAGCTTTGGTTCAAAGTGGTAGGATATTCTAATTTTCTGGCTACTCAGTTACACACAGGCATGTCTCTCACACTGCATTCACCCAGCCATTCCTCTTACCATGCATTCAGACTGACGTGCCTCTCACCCTGCATTCACACAGTCACACACTCCCCCTGAACTCACATGACTCACTCTCTACTTAAGCAAGCACACCTCCCACTTTGCACTCACGTGAGCACACCACTCACCCAGTACTCACACAGGCACACCAATCACCCTGCACACACACACTGACGTGACTCACTCTCTGCTCACAGAGGCACCCCTCTCACCCTGCACTCACATGGGTAGATCACTACTCACTCACAGAGGCACACCCCTCCTTGTGCACTCACAGGGGAACATCCTCCCCGTGCACTCACCAAGGTTTATCTTTAATCATGCATTTACAAGGGCTCAAATATCCCCCTCCATTCTCCCTGATGCCCATGCATTTACAATAGCTCAGATCTCACCATGCACTCACATAGGCTCACCTCTCACCATGCACTGTCACACACTCACCTTTCCCCACGCACTAACATAGGTACGTCTCTTACCATTCACAAGGTCTGAAGTGCATTCACAGAGGCCCCCCCTTTCACACTGCATTCACACGGCTCAGCAGTCACTCTGCACTCACATGGGCTCAAACTTCACTCGGCGCTCGGACAAGTACATCCAGGGCTTTTAGTAGTCCGGGTCTTACCGGTGCTGAGCACCGGCAGTTTTTCAAAAGAAAGCCTCGAAATGGGTCTCTGTCGTGTTCTGTTTTGTGCCCTGGCGCAGTGGCGTCACTGGGGTTGGTGTCACCCGGTGCGGGTAACTCATGGTGTCACCCCCTCACGACTTACCGCATGGACCACCTCTGTCAGAAATGTGCAGCGCTAGGTACTGTCTTACTCCCTCTAGCTCCCTCTCTCTGTCTAGCTCCCTCTAGCTCCCTCTCTCTGCCTTACTCCCTCTAGCTCCCTCTGGTTCCCTCTCTCTCTGTCTTACTCCCTCTAGCTCTCTCTGTCTCTGTCTTACTCCCTCTAGTTCCCTCTCCCTCTGTCTTACTCCCTCTACCTCCCTCTCTCTCTGTCTTACTCCCTCTAGCTCCCTCTGTCTCTCTCTCTCTGTCTTACTCCCTCTAGATCCCTCTCTCTCTGTCTTTCTCACTCTAGCTCCCTATCTCTCTGTCTTTCTCACTCTAGCTCTCTCTCTCTCTCTGTCTTACTCCCTCTAGCTCCCTCTCTCTCTCTCTGTCTTACTCCCTTTATCTCCCTCTCTCCCTGTCTACTCTCTCTAGCTCTCTCTCTCCCTTTGTTACTCCCTCTTGCTCCCTCACTCCCTGTCTTGCTCTCTCTAGCTCCCTCTCTCTGTATTACTCCCTCTAGCTCCCTCTATCGCCCTTTCTCTCTTACTCCATCTGTCTTCCCTGGATATGTATAAACAAGAGTGCGAGAAACAGGTGGCACTGTAGTGAAGAGCAAGCTGAAATTTGGAACTGGTTCACTGGAAAACTGAAGACTGCAAGATACTGAAAAATAGGAAACCATGCACCCTCAGATGAGCTAGGCTGCTATAGAGTTGCCTTGTGAGCAAAGAAAATTGCAGTCAAGCATTGCAGATCTCCTGTGAGACACTGGTGAGTGTGAACAGCATGAGGAACACGCTTGCACAGGGAGCGACAGTAAAGGTAAGAGCAGAGGCGAGGCTGAAGTGCAGATTGGTGTCACCCCATGTGTTGGTGTCACCCGGTGCGGGCCGCACCCCCCGCACCCCCCTAGTGACACCACTGCCCTGGCGCAGGTGGGCTACAGTGACAGCAGGCACATCTATGTGTGCGTGCTCACACTGCTCACTTCTCACTAGTGGAAAAGTTATGGCAGGGCTTTAAGTGTGATGAAAAAACTGGGGGGCGGGGTCTCTCAAAGGGGCGTGGGAAATGTAATTAAGGGCATGGCTTAAAAACACGTATGCAAAAAATCTGTTCATGGCATAGTGTGTTGCCCGACTTGTATTTTGCTGTCTCTGTCAATGCATCCAGATATATGACACAACAAGTAACATCATACCTACAACAAGTCAGGACTATTGCCTATGTCAGTGTTTGCTAGTTGCTTAAGATAAATAAGCAGCAACTATGACTCGTATATAATATTGAAAAAGCTTTCACTTGAAATTTAAATTGTACAAATTGCTCGGGGGTCCCCGGCTTCCAGTAGTGATTCAGTGGGGGTCCTCAGGAGTCAAAAGTTTGGGAACCACTGCTATATGGTACCCAGGTGAGTGGAGAAAAAAATTAATCAAACTAGGTCGCCTGTTAAATCTTTTAAGCGCAATTGTATCCTAAAATGCAAACAGTTCATGTAGAAAAACTGTTTAAAACAAGAATAATCTCTCGCACACGCAAACTCCTTAATACAATAGCAGATGTGGGGAGCCACACCCGGAGCCACCCGTATTTAGGGGCATATTATCAAGGGCTTTTTTGGCTTTAAAAGCCAAGAAAGCGGAGATAAAATTATCTCCCTATTACCAAGCTGTCGCTAACACCAGTTAGCGACAGATAATAGGAGATAGTGACCATCTTGGGCCCCGCTTTGCATGTCAGTGATATTTATCACTAATAACATGCAAAGTGGGCGTGCCAAGATGTTAGCGACTGGAAACAGTCGCTAACATCGCTATCTCCTATTACCAACTTTTGGAGATATTCGCGCTAAGCGCGAATATCTCCAAAAGCTAACACCTGCCCAGGAGCAGTTCTTAGCCATGTTATCCAATGGGAGGTGGATAACATGGCTAAGAGCATTTGCTCGATAATGCATGAATATCGCTGACTTTTCAGCGATATTCATGCATTGCGGCCGTTTTTTATCGCATTTGCGATAAACCTTGCTAATAGCAAGGTTTATCTGCGATAAAAATCGCCGATGTGCGGCGATAATTTGTGTCTCTAAACAAGTTAGAGACAAAAATTATCTCTATTGGTTGGTAATATGCCCCTTAGATTTTCCATGGCAACTGCCATAAAGAATAGATATCCTGACCCAGGCCCCATAAATACAGCATTCGGAGGCAAGAATGCCGACTAGGTAAACAAGGCAATGGGGGCTCCGAAGCATGTGCGCTCGAGAAGCAATCGTTAATAAACACGATTACTAGTTACAACCCTAAAATAAACAATGGCAATGCAAAATAAGCACTGACCACCCTCCAATAACTGGTCTCACACCGTTGCGTTGAAGCCATTGACAAGAAAACAGAAATGTGACATTTAGAAATATGATACAGACGCTGGGTTTAGAAACTGGACAAAGCAGCATGCCCAATGTAGGGCTGGTGAGTCACTCCTCAGCCATCCGCCTGTGAACCTGCGTCAAAGAAAACTTTACCCTCCTTTTGCCTTTTTCCTTTTGAATAAACAGTAGCTTGTATATATAAAAACAAGCGGGTGAGGAAAAACGAAAGTTGACGCCAAACACGCTGACGCCTATGCCCAGCAGGAGAATTACGAAGTATATATTTTTTTTATAAAACATGCATTTTAATTTCGGAATATGGCATAGTGTCGACCCTACTTTAAAGTACATATTAGTGCTTATAAAGAACATTTTATTGAAGCAGGGGCATCACAAGCATAGTGTGCTCCACTTCGAACCCTTTGCTATTTGTGGAGGGCTTGAACGTCATATAAATGAATCGGAGATCTGATGTAGATGAGGAAGGGGTGTAGTATTTCGGACTCACTTTACAAGCGCACATATTTATACTTTTGGGCAGAAAGACATCAGGCAGTATGCCCAGTAATTAACGATTTCATTAGTAAAATGCTGACGTCGGGATTATAACCAATCCATGTAGGCTTTAAGTACAATTGTCTTGTGGAAGATATTCATGATCACTACAGAAAGTGACATAAAACGGACCACACTCACTCTTGTGTCATATATCAGTCACACATGTCTACTATAATCACAATTTCAATCCACTGAATAAGTTGTTCAAAATCAGTTCATGTGCTGTGTGATAGTCAGAACTATGTAACTGCAGGTTTAAAGTGAGATTTCCATTAGGAAAATTATTTAGAATGTATATATTAATTGAGGAAAAATGAAAATCCTATCTTGGCGTTTATATTATCAACAGGTATACAACAAAATTTATTTTTAAGAACAATGAATGAAAAAAGTAGAAATATTTGCAGGTCCTTCCTCTGAGCCCCATACTGTACACCATGCAAAATGACCCTCACACATTACTACTTTTCGTGGGAGCAAAAATCTGAGAGAGGTGACCAAAGCCAACTCTTCAGGCCCAGTAAACACACTCTATTGGGATTTAAACAATCTTTGAAATAAAGGACTTCTGGATACGTATTACAGTTAGTCAATATTCCTTCCTGTAAGTGTCTGTTACTTCCTGAAGTGGTCTGGAATATTGTATTGGTTGCCTAAGCCCCCTCTCCCTCTGCCCACTCGATAGTAGTAGTACAGCCAGTGCTTAATTTCAGCAGGTGCTTGCAGGTGCTCAGCACCTGCACTCCTTTCACAGGGCCGGGGCCACAATTTCTGAACCTGCAGGAGGTGGTCTCAATATTAATTGTTCAATTCAAAATAAAAAGAATAACACACATTGCATGGTGACTGGCTGGTAAATGTTCATAGGCAGGCCGGCATATGCCTGTCCAGGCAGACATGATTGGGTATCACCACGTTAGTGATGATGTCATCACGCTGATCACAAATCCAAGAAGTCATCGACCAACTATGGCTTGTATTCTATTCCCCTAGTCTGCTGCACCCTGCCACTATCTGAGCCTAAACCACTCCTTGGTAAATTGTAGCTGAGGGCTGGCTCATGTCGGAGTTGAGGCAAGGAAGCTGCAAGAGTGCATTTGGAATTTGAGAGTGAGGGCTCTTGAGGAAGAACAAAGGAAAGTAAGTGTGGACTTTCCACTTGTTGCGTAGCCAAAGTATCATATCCGGCAGCCCTGCATTGCTGCTATCCTCAATGTGCTCGATGAGGCTGGGTCCCAACACAACTTCTTTGCACCATGGTGTCACCAGTAGAACTGTGCGCTGCACCCCAGCATGGTAATTGCTGATCGTGAGTGAGTCCAGTAGGCACCACAGCCATACTTACCAGCATTGGCAGCATTACTGCTGAGGACAATGCCTGTGCTGTAGCAGGCAGGATCACAGCAAGCTGAGCAGTGGATGCCGATGTCGTCGTCATCCCTGGACATACTAATTACAGGCAACACTAGCAGTGACATGACCTGCTGTGCTCAAGCAGCCGCCTGCTCCGCAATAAACCCAGTCATACCGCACTGATTAATATATGCAGAAAAGCATTTTCATTTGGTGTACATTTTGTTTTTGTACTCGGTGTAGGTAAGAAAGTAAAACACGTCATCTTCCGCTTCTTTAAGAATGACAACAGGGAAAAGCAGAGTTCAAAATAGCAGGGACATGTACAGGCTGACGACAGGGGTCACAGGCAGCAATGCAGCAGCAGTGTTAGAGATGAGAGACAGCAAGAGTAAAGAGGAGACGAAACAACAAGAGAGTAGAGAGATAAAACTAAGCAAAGTAGAAGAAAAGGAGATCAAATCAGATACAAAGAGAAAGCAGCCATGATGTGAAGAAGAGAGCATTAAGAAGAGAGAAGATGGAATGAAAGAATGTGGAGGACAGGACAGAGGAAAAAAAGCAGACAAATGATAAAATGGAGACACAGCTAATCATTGCTCGAGAGTGAGAGTAAAGAGCCAAGATCGAGGGGAGAGAGAGCAGAGCATGGATAAAAGTGAAGAGAAAAAAGGGCAGGACTAAAATTAATAGAGGGCAAATCAGAAATACAGGGTGTGACAAAGGTGATAGAAAACAGTTAGAAAGGTGAGAGGATAGACTCTTAGAGCAAAGACGTAGGAGGCAGACAACAGATCAAGTTTAAAAGATAGAGACTGAGGCAGTGAGAGTGTTGAAAGTGGGACTCACGGGAGAGACGTGAGCAGTGGCCGCCTTGGCAACATTTTCAGCACCTGCACTTCTTTTTTTACAAATTAAGCAATGAGTACAGCACCTTCCCTTGTTGGTCCATAAAGTTCTCTGCAAGTAGTCAATGTAGTCGCTGTACAACATTTACCCACCCACAACTAACCCCCCTCCCTTCCCACCCACCAGGCGTGTGATATGTGACCAAACTTGTATCCTTTTACCCCAGGGTTGCCCTATTCCGGGCTTTGATATCCGCCATTGTAATTCTGTGTCTCTGGGCTATCTGTGGAGGGACAGTTGTACCAGTTTGGCTGAACTAATATTCAGCACATAACTTGATTTAGGGTGTGGGGTTCAACCTTCATCTTCAGGGGCCTCCTCCACTAGGCCTTCGTCCCTCTCCTCACCTGGATTCTTTAGCTGTTCCACTAATGCTATCCATGCCCTGGTTGTTTTCAGTGTCTTCTCACTTCCCGTTCTTTTTGCTTATTTGCAATCTGGCTGCCCTCTCGCATTCTGCCTATTTAACACATTCTTTTTGCCTTCTGGCCATGTTAGAGCCCAGTCTCGCTTTCCAAAGCCTGGTGATATCTCTTTTAGCTAAGACCAGTCGCAGATCCAGAAATGTACTTATCACCTTGTTCTTGGCTGTGGGGGGGAACCAGTGTAATAAGCAATACCCTGGCATTACTACTATCTCTCTATCGGTCACATTCGCTAATACTGTGGTTACCCCTTCCCAGAAGCTTCCTAGGTTCGGGCAATCCCAGAACATATGCAGGAATTCGGCTCCTTCCATATTACAATGCGGGCAAGTGGTTATTTACGTGGCAAAATATTTATTAAACTTGCCCGGGGTAAGGTATGCTCTGTGCAATACGTAGAAATTTACCAATTGGAAACTAGCATTTCAAGTACTCTTTCATTCTCTTTTCACTAACTCCCCCCTGCTTTTTCAGCTATGGCCTCGCCCAGGTCCACCTCCCATTTTTCACGCAGCACAGTCAGAGGTAAAAGTGTTTTGTGTACAATGCGTCTATAGAGGCATGTGACCGCCTTAAAGGTACCTGCCACTGTCACCACATATTGGCACCCCACTGACGTCTGCGGTTCTGTGAGTCCCTCCCGCCAGTGCTTCCGTATGGCCACTGTGAGGGCCGAATGTAATAGGAAATCCCCCCCCGGAAGGCAATATCTTTCCCGGAGGTCATTAAAAGGGATCATAGTGCTATCTTCATATAAAGTTCCCATTGTGGATAGTCCCATCTCCCCCCAGGTCTCCAATCTATGCCAATCACCCCCATGGGGCAATGCCTCACACGTAGCAAAAGAGATTTCCGGGGCGTAAGGGTTTTTGATACGTGCTCGTCTCAAACTCCTATTCCAGCATTTGTGTGCTGTTTTGAATTCTATGGGGATAGTGAGGTCCCGTATGGGGAGCTTCAGTAGTATTTGAGATAGCAATTGTAGGGTGTCATCTCCCAGGTGTTCCGTCCCCCTCAGTCTTCCTGCCACCTACTATGTGAGCCATTGCAACTGTGCCGCAAGAAAATAGGCCTCAAAGTCAGGCGCAGCCAAACCTCCCTCCTCCCATGGCCTCATAAGAGTGGTGAGCGCCACTCTCTGTCTGCCAGTCTCCCTTAGGAACCCCAAGATCATTGTTTTAAGTTAGGTGTATAGTTGCGTCGGTATCCAAACTGGTAATGTATCAAAGTAAT
Organism: Lissotriton helveticus; assembly: GCF_964261635.1. Classification (NCBI taxonomy): domain Eukaryota; kingdom Metazoa; phylum Chordata; class Amphibia; order Caudata; family Salamandridae; genus Lissotriton; species Lissotriton helveticus. The sequence goes on from NC_136070.1 coordinate 716,023,932, forward strand.
ACAAAAACCTTGGGAATTTCATCATTTTTAGGCGGGCGACTCGGCCAGCTACCAATAGTGGGAGGGTCCACCAGAAGTCGAAGCTACTCTTGGTATCAATTAGTGCTCTCCCTATGTTGCCTTCCAATAGATCCCCTTGTGCATGGTATATTTGTGTCCCTAGGTATGTCAAACACCAGTCCTCCCACTTCACTTCTTTTATCTCTTGTGGACTTACTCTATTTGGCTTAGTAGGGAAGAGGAGCGACTTCGCCCAGTTTTCCCTGAGACCCGCCACTCTTCCTAGGCTATGCAGGAGCTCCTTAGCCCCACACAGTGCATCTCTTGTGTCGGCCAGGAACATCAATAAGTTGTCTGTATATAATGTAATATGATGCATCTGCCCGGACACCTCCAGGCCCTGATAGGGCTGGCCTGTTCTAGCACTAGCTGCCAGCGGCTCAATAGCCAGGGCAAACAAGAGAGGTGAGAGTGGGCAACCTTGTCTCGTACCTCGGCCCACTGTGCAAGCATCAGATATCAGACTGCCTGTCTTGACCTTGGCGGTGGATTCTTTGTAAAGGAGAGCCGTTCATTCCACAAACTCATCTCCAACCCCAAATTTCTGCAACACTTGGAATAGATAATGCCATTCCAGACTATTGAATGCCTTTTCAATGTCTACAGCGAAAGCAGTCGCCTCCTCCTTCCGGTAGGAGTCTGCCTCCAACACAGGTAGGAGATGCCGAAAGTTCATTGCCGTATTTCTGGTATGGATAAAGTCTGCCTGGTCTCTGTGTATCAATGTCGTCATATGAGGGGGAGGCGGGTAGCCAGGATTCGGCTTAGTGTCTTGTAATCCAAATTAAGCAGATGACCCTCTTATAATACCCACTGCCGCGTGGAAATGCTGATCCTCCAGTGCTTCGGGTCACAAGCGCTAGGTGGGTAATTTGGGCCTCACACAGGACCACGCCAGTCCCAGCAACACTGGGTTATGGTCTGAAATTGTTCTGGTGAGATATTCACTAGTTTGTAGTCCCTCATGCACATCAGGGGAACATAACATAGCATCCAAGCAAAATGGAGCTCATGCATTGCCGAGAAAAAGGAGTAATCCTTATCCCCAGAGTGTTGGGCCCTCCAGGAATCCACCAGTCCCCACCACTGCTGCCACTGTTGGCGCGCCTCTGCTAGCTTGTGTATGAGAACATCAAGGAGTGGAGGGTGAGAGCGATCCAGCCCAATATCAGTAATACAATTAAAGTCACCTCCTAGTACTACTGATCCAGCCAGATCTGAGGCCAGCGTCCCAGAAAGCTATGACAGGAATGCGGGCTGCTCCGTGTTAGGGGCACATAAGCTCCCCAGAACAATATGTTTGCTGTCCTAACGTAACTCTCCCCTCAGGGTCAACTATCTACCCCGTGTCCTGAAAGGGAACCCCCGCTCTTTCCCGGTCAGGACTTCCCTGGCGAAAGCCGAGTAGTTGGTATAAAACACTTGACCCCTCCATCAACGTTGAAGTGCAGCTTCTTCTTTTGCCATTATGTGGGTCTCCTGAAAAAGTGCAATTTGCACCCCCTCCTGATCAGATATGCATGCATTTTATGGCGCCATAGCATAGTGTGTATCACTGTACATTCCAAGATATACATTTAAATATCTACGGGGGTACCATTGTGCTAAATGGGTCTTGCCCCTAGTGATTCTCCCAAGTGTGACAAGCCTGGACCCAAACAACAACCCCTTATCAAAATGAAAACCCCATCTCCCCCTCGCCAGGACAGGTACAAGCAAAGTACTTCCAATCCAAACTTAAACTAAGCGCTAGAAAGTCTCCTGGTAGTTGCTTGGCTATGTAGCTTACTCTACCGGGCCCAGAGTGCCACCAGGCTGCACCCCCCAATACCGCGACTGGATCTGCAGTCCCGGTTCACATATTGCTGTTCATCTGCCTCATTAATACAGGTTGCAGTTCCCACAGTCATGCTCCTCGCAGCAGGCCTTCTCAGCATCTTGGATTTACCCCACATGTTGCACCGCTCAGGCAATGTCGTCTGCCGTCTGAGGAGTGACATCAGGCAATTCTGTCTCCGATTCCTCATTCGCACTAGCTGCCAGCGAGCCTTCCCACCTGTCCCCTTCGAACCCGCTTTTGCTCGAGCTAGGGCTAGTGCCACCCGACTTGGTTCTGCAAATGCCTGTAGTGATTTGCGCCACTTGGGTCTGACCTCCTTGGGAGACGGTGCTTAAGTTGCACTTTTATTTTTATTTGTACTCTGCTGTGCCAGATCCAGTGAGGGATTGTGTCGTTCCTGGCCTTGTCGAGAGTCCAACCAGTCCCACGCTTCTTGTGACGTAGTAAAGAACTTTGCTCCAGTTGAATCGGTTCCCCGAAAGCATGCGGGAAACAGAATTGCGTACAGGATCTGCAGTTGTCGAAGCTTCCTTTTGAGAGCCAAAAACTACGCTCTTTGATGTTGTACCTCTCTAGTGAAGTCCGGGAAGATCATTATCTTACTGTTGTCCATCTGTAGGTCTTTCTTTTGGCGGGCTTGATGGATTATTATGATCTCAGTCCCTGAAGTGGAGGAGTCATGCTACTATTGGACGAGAAGGGGTTCCAGGTTTTAGCTGTCTCGCTGGAACCCTATGAGCTCTTTCCAGTCACCTCCGCACTGATCCAGTCCTCAAGAAATAGTACTGTGTCCATACCTTCTGTCCTCTCCGGCCCTCCCACTATTCGTAGATTATTTCTACAGGATCTTCCCTCACTGTCTTCTGCCCTTACTTCTAGGCCCTTGATCTTGGCTTTCACCACTCAGAGTGATTTTTGTAGATTAGTCACCACTTCATGGAGGTCAGTAAGTGCTTTTTCCGTGATTACGACGCTCTCCTTGAGTTTGCGGTGGTCATCCTTCAGCAGACTGAGATTTGTCCCTATTGCTTCAAATTTTGTCTCCAATGCCTCTCTGTAGGCCGTGATGGCCTGCATGATGTCCGTCAGGCTAGGCCTCATGGGAGCAGCATTCTTTCCCGCCTCCCCGGTCTCATCATCATCATCCATCTGGGTTCCAGTGCCGCCCATACTAAGGGGGCTATACACTCTCTTCCTGGGTACTTTCCCCATCCTCTGCTCCAAGTTCTTGCCCTTCTGGCACCAAATGGGTCCACTTAATCAGATGGTGTCCAGGCATTGCTCTCTCCTTTTTCCTGTATTAACTGGTCTAGTTCTCGTGTGGGCTTCTGGTGCGGCATTCAATTAGATATCCCAGTCACCCAGGCAGCCAGGGTTGGTTCCGCCTCTCGTCGAGTTCCAGACCTGTGGATCACACTACACCTCTGATATCTCCTCTGCCCCTCTCCTTCAGCTGCCGCTGAGTTTATGCAGTGTGCTCTGTCGTCTTTTCAGCATCCCCTTGTGCTCCTTTGTGACTTTCATCAGCATCTCAGTGGATCAGGGGTGCCCCTGGTCAGACTTCTTGCAGCACCCCTCCTATTTGTTGATAAATGTGCTCAGTATATACCTCATGTCCAGGGGCATGCCAGCCCGGTGCCCCCTGGCCCTTGTCTTATCAAGCTTCACTGAGGCGTGGTTGGCTTATAGCCCTGGAAGCTCATTGTCCATGCAGTGGTTTCTTTCTTCCGCTTCCCTCTCTCTGCAGAGGTCCGGTGGGTGCACCACTATATTCCCCTCATACTAGTATGGGCACTACGAGTCTCAGTAGTGTGGCCCAGGCGGGGGCCTTCCTTTAGTCTTCCTGGCCCTCTTTCCTCCAAGGCCTTCGCTTAGAACCGGGGTACGCATGATGTGCTGCAAAAAAGTATGAGAACAGACATGGTCACACAAGCCTACACCTACCCGTTTTAGGTGCGTGGATGGTCTGTCCTAGAATGGCATTAGTGGCAAGAGCCAGATTGTTAATGCTACTGTAAATGTGATGTTGTTGTCGGCTATAATAACTGGAGTCAAGTTTGAGACCTTAGGCATAGAAAGAGTGTGCACACACGAGAAGCATACACCGTGCCCGTTCCCGATTTTGAACATCCTACTCTAGGCTTGTGTACACCGTGTGACACATCACCAGCTTTCTGCAATCCATCTATTGTAATTATTCATGCTAACAGTGAGTGATTGGAGAGAAACGTGTAGTCATTGTCTGCTGTAAGCACATTAGCGGAGAACACTGGCAGGGTTTCCTCAATAGCCAAGTTAATTTTGTTTATTGGGAACAGATGTTTTTTCTGATGAATAATAGTGCACAGAACACATGCCTAACCCTGTGAAGCAGACACCGTACTGGTAAAAGGTACGAGTCTGCACACGGACCCATATCAGTGCTTGTTGTAAATAAAAATAAATACCTAAAGTGTGGCATTGCAGCCTGCAGCGCTGGAAGTTCTCTGTGTTGATGTAAAACAAGCATGAGGGAGGAGGAGGCAGCTGCAGTCGAGGAGGGGAAGCAAATATGGAGTAGGAGGAGCAGGCAGCTGAGGCCTGAGGAGAGGGAGCAAGCGTGGGCACGAGTGCGTTACAGAGACTAAACAAGCAAAAAGAAAAAAAGAGAGCTCAGAAGTAATAAATAACATTTCATGTAGGAGCACATGTAGCAGGGGCAGTCCTCGTGGGAGGTTACAAAAGTAGAAAAGGAGGGACTATTGAGCATATTAACCAATGAATAGCAGCCGTTTACAAAGGACACTAAAAGCAGCCAATTAGAAATATGGGCGATGCTTAAAGCCCATATTCTAGATTGAGCAAGTCTCGAAGAGGCAGCGCGTCCAGCCTGTGCCCTTCCCAAGCGAGATCTAAAAACTATTTAAAACCAATACAGTTTATAGGTGGTTATGAAGGGACAATTGGTAAATTTTCCAGTGCTTCATTACATTTTCCAATACCTCATGAACTGACATGAGTTCGACCAATTTGAAGGTTTCTCTGAACAAGACAATTTATAAGAATTGAGGTGAAACAATGCATTTTTAGCACAGTTCTCATGGAAGTTGGCGAAGAAGTCAATTGTTTACAACCAGTTGAAATAACCTGGCCATTCAATTTAATGTGGATGTACAACATTTTCAAATATAAAAAGTATTGTTGTTCACTTCGATCCTATGCTTCCTTTCATTTTCATACCATGTTCCTCCAGTACTTAGTAATTCCCATAACAACTAAAGATGTACAGGAGGTAAATTGTGTTACATAGAAGGCACATCCTCTCAAGTTAGACAGATGTTACAGTTGTTAAACTGCCCTTATAGATTCAGGCACCAGTAATGATTATAAAGCTATGATAAAGGAGCTATCATTAAAAGAATGAAAATAAATGAAGTAACGCCTGCAAACAAGTCATGGATCTAGAGTCATAGTGTGGATGCTCCCTAGGACCTAGGAAGCATGTTCAGTAAAAAGTGCCCTAACTATTTAAAATTTAGCAAACAGGCATCATATATTATTTTGCAAATGCACTCATTTGGTGCCTAAACATCGGACTGTCATTTTCAGAAATTTCAGGTTTTCTTTTTTTTTAATACACTAATGTTTTCTCCGACATCAGTTTGAGACAAGCTGAAATACAAACACAGATTTTTCCTACAAATAATACCTTTTTTCTAGGGATTTTTAATTAACAAAGTATTTTTTCCTAGAACATCAGTTTGCCTTTTTCTGAAAAAGCATTTCATTTAAAAAAAATCTTTATTTCGGTTAAAATGTAACCATAAAAGACCTACATGCAATATTTAAAACAGAACCAAGTTATCCATTCCGGCCCCTTTTCCCACAATTCATTTTAGACCAATTGAAATTCATTCAAAGAGATTTGCGATTATTAAACAATAAATACGTTTGTAAATTTAAAACCATAGTGCAATTCATCATTCTTAATAAGATATTTACAATCACAGATTAAAAATTAATATTTCATGAGAACGTAGCTTATATATGAATTATTACTCCCTTTTCCTATTAATAGAAAATGAATAAGAGGTGCACATTTTTATGACAATTGCATTATTTAAAACTAACTAGAAGGCATTACAGCTTAAGACCCTGTCTCTTTCGTACTTTCGCCACAGAAAAGAGGTATCTGCTCACACTTTAAACCATTGGTTGAGTTGTTTCTGATCTAAGAATTCTTTCCGCCTCACAATAGCGCCTAAATCCCAGGAGGCGGCAGATAGGTTTTATCCACTTTCTCCTCAGGTATATGTATGCAGGACAGAAGAATAATAAATGTGCTTCATTCTCTGTGGCATTGCTGTTACATAACTCACGTCTAGCCAGGTCATCCTTCCCTACATTACCCTCATGACATACTCATCTCGCGGTGTTAGCTTTGATTTGCAATATGCCAAATAAAAACTTTTAATACAGTGATTTGGCTAGGCCTGGTAGAATCTCATCCATAAAGGGTTCCAATCTACACTCTGTCTTCATACCCAAATATTTGAGAAACCATTTAGTTTGCTCTCAAATATCAGCTTTCTATTCTTAGAGAATAAATGCACACCCCAAACAAAAAACTTCAATTTTTCTAGAAATACACAGTTTTGCTCCCAAATACAAGCACTTCATTTTTAGTAAATACACTACTTTCGTCTCCAAACATCAGATATATATCAAGTTCTCACATTTGCTACTATTCCCAAGACCAGAAATGTCTCAGAAGACAAGAGATATCTAGTATTTTCAGGGATGCCCAACATTTTTTATAAAGGCTCACACGATGCAAGTATTACCGAACGTATTCCAAACAGGTTGACTGGATGTCATGGTTGGCCACAAGATGTGACGGATACCCACCTTCTACCAGGGATGCAACCACAAGGCAAGTGGTGCCCAATAGAAGACCAGGAGTATCAATTTATGGCATGGAAAGGCTAACACATCAAATTTTAGGCTCTTTCTTCCTGCCCCCCTGCAAAGAAAGTTTGTAGGTGCCGGAGAAATAAAACGACTTAGGATCAATTTACAATGTTATACTTACAGTGTAATCTATTTGGCAACACAGTAAAACTGAGTTAGAATATTGAGTATTGATTTATTATAAATTCAAAGACAAGCTGATATAAATCAGTCTCAGAAACATAGTATACAAATACTGAATCACTAATGGATATCTGAAACATCTGACAAAAAGTATCCTCAATAACAGAAAGCAAATTAGGAATACTGTAGCTGCAGTGCAAGGAATGAGAAACAAAGTCTGGTGAGTAGATTGAAAGTTTTGATCCTCCTGCTTATAATGAGGTTGTCTAAGAAAATCTATTTAGCCCTATTCTAAACTAGGAATCAGGAAAAATCTATTTAAGTCAGGAAAGTGGAGAAAGGTATCAGCATAGCAAAACCACTGTAGAAGTTCTCTAAAGGGAAAGGGTATTGTATACCATGAAGCCACACAACAGAGATGTCGCTGAGAGGTCTGTACCTATCAGAGTCGAAAGGGAGGCTGACTGAAGCTAAAATATGATCCTCAATTATACTTACAACAGAACCTTTGAGAATCCCATGTCTCATTATTTTCCATCTTCAAACACTAAAACTTGGCAACTACACTCGAGATTTCTTTCCTTTGATCCACACATTAGAGCATTCTTGGATTCCTCCCCTCTCCCTCTTCTGCAGGAACAGTAGTCTTCCTTTGGTTCATTAAATCTTCTTGTTCTTGCCAAAAGATACTTCTTTCGAGCCTCACTATCCCCTTTACACAATGTGCCTTCTTTAACCATGAGCTCATGCATATGCACCTGCAGAGAAGAGAAAAACATGGCATCAAAGCAAATATTCAGGTTAAAAATTAAACATTAAGAAATCCAAATGCTGAAGACCTTTGGTCAACTTTGTGTGGCAAGTGGTTCAGTACATGTGCAGATGCATGATTACAGTTACAATATAAATGTAGAGCAATATTCAAACAGATACATTTTCAGTTATAAAATAAATGCAGAGTATTCTTTAAATGAATACACAAATATTTAAGAATTACAATATTATTCAAACCGCAAAAATGCAGATATATGTGAGAACTGCAATTCACACGAGTCACACATCCACACATCAAACTCCTCCTGAATCAGTGGAAAAGAAGGCGAGCTGCTGGATAGCGGGGTACCTCATTAACCTGGATTCTAACTTTTATACATTATATATACATTATATACATATATGTACATTTCAACTTTCCCCTCAGATATAAGGAAGTAAGCATCAAGGTACTCCGCTGTTTGGTCGATGGACCAACTAGTAGAAGTCAGTTAATGGTGATTAAGACCAGCTCAATCACAATATTCCTATTGTATTTTTAATTTAAAATTGTCATGACTTTTAATCTAAAAATAAAACAGACTCAAGTTTATACTTTACATAATTTTATCTAAATTCATTAGAAAAAGAAAATAGCATTTTCTCTAGACAAACACAATTTCAGCATTTATTAATTACATTCAAGAAAATGAAAATTAGAAAGCATATTACCTATCTGCCATAGGAAGATGACAGAACTGCATAGAACAGGTTCCCAAGCTGACTGTCTTTCTAGCACAGGCCTTAATGGGAACTTTCCCGGAGTTGCTGTCATTATTCATTTAAACAGCCATTTTCAGACTGGGCAGCACAGGCCTTAATGGGAACTAATATGAAAATAAACACAACAGACGTTAGATATAGAATTTTAGCCCTTCTGTTTACCTCCCACCCTTCTAATTTTTCCCTGTTAGTGGTTACCTAGCAACAGCGTACAAATATGCGTCATTTTACTTACCCTTTGTATTCTGTTTGCCACAAAACTTCTAACATAAGCACAAATACACACATTTTATTCAATTATTTCTACAATATCAAAGTTCTGTATTAGTATGACTTCTCGATTTATTAGCAAGTTAATTTTAGCATATTAGCAATTAGTTTTCCCACGTGTGGTGTTTATTCTATGTGCACTTGGTTGATTAGTTTCCATGCTTCACACGATTCATAAAAGTTACAGTTATGAGAGAATGACTTTACAAGGGGTACACAAAACTTTGTTGTCTCTCCCCTGCCCCAACTTTTAATTACAAACTCTGTGATTAGATTTATCATTTCTGCTAGATACGGTGCTCTGTGATGGGCAACCATAAAAATGTGTGTTCTCAGTAAAAAAAAGAAATGTTGGCCTTCTGCACTTATAGATTTTGTGCTTGAATATAGGTGCAGAAAGACTCCCAGTGCACGTTTCCAAAACACTGCTAATCCACAGCCGCGGTCAGTAGTAGGAGTTCCTACAGGGCGGAGACGTGGGGAGGGGGAGGGGCAGGGTGGGGGGTAGTAATGTATGGATTACGGAGTTTAACAGGTAATATTCAAGTATGTGGCTGCAGTGTTGAGCAATAAGGTATGGTCCTACCTTCACCTTGTCCTTGTGTCCTAATCTGCCTGTACAAAGCCAATCCTTAACTCCCATTCCAGTAACTACTAGAAAAACTTGAAAGAAGATGCATTTGACAGATTTATTGATGGGGGGGGGGGTCAAATCACAAAGGTACCATAAACATGCATTTCCAGCCTAAAACTCAAGCCATGGTTAGCCTTTTACATTTGGGAACACCCAAAGCTTGTACATTTGTGGTTATTCTCAAACTCAAATCAAAAGCTCTCTCACCCTGGAAATGAAATAAATAAAGCAAGAAATAAATCAGGAGATAAAAGATACCAAAACAAGTGGCGAAAGAAAATAAGTGAAAAACTGATTAACACCCAGTTTTGCCAGTCACCGTGTTTGTTAGAACAGATTCACAATTGCTTTATTAACCTTCCTGCTTTCTAAAATTTGCTTGAAAATGCACCATTTGCCCATTTTTTTTCTAAAATTTCTTTAGGTGGTTCAGGCTCGCTCGCTACACTGCTTTACCGTGTCGCGAAATGATGCATGTCTAGAAAGTGTGTCACCAGCATCAAAAGTTTGGAAAGCTGTGCCGTATGGGCTAGCTGCTCCTTCTGCACAGCAAGGCACAGATGAGGCGCGATGCACCACACACCAAGTCGAAGTCCATCAACAGAACGTGCCATAGCCTGCAAACTGATATGCAACCCTCTGCCTTTTGTCACCAGAGACATTCACTTACCGTGGCCCCAAAGCAGATACGGGCATTAATCAACAAGAACACAATGGGAGGGGCCAATGTACACATACTCACAACCACGGCCCGTGGAGGGAGTTACGGTGGGGCAAGAAGGCAGGGAGGGGGAGGGGCAGGGTGGAGGGTGCTAAAAACCGGCATATGGATAATTGCAGGTAAGTAAACAATTTAATTAATAAAACAAATTTCGTAGCGCACACTGCACTGTATTTTGCGATGCAAGGCCCGCTACGAAATTCGTATGCTAGTTTTTAGCACCCTCCACCCTGCCCCTCCCCCTCTCCACCTTCCTGCCCCACCGTAACTCCCTCCACGGGCCGCGGCTGCATACTCAACAACGAGGCCAGCCTAGTGTATAAACGACTTCTTGATTAACCTCTTCCAGGCATCTGTTCTGCCCTCTACTCACATACCTCATGCACTCACTCCAGTCTCAAACTGCATCTTTCGCTTCTACTACAGTTGTCACGATACCTTGTTTTCGCTTCTGCGTTATATCCAGCAATTTTTTTCGCTCTTCTCTTCATTCAGTTTTCAATGCTCCAGGAGACAAGCTGAAGCAATTGTTGGGTAGTGGAAACGAGATCAACCCCGAAAACCCACAGTTTAGTAAATCAGAAAAAATATTGAATGCCGAGACCGACTCCCTAGTAACAACAGATCAGCTTAAAGACAAGATAAAACGTCTGAGAAAAGAGGGTGCAGCGGGTCCAAACGGGCTCCCAAATGCAATTTTTAAATATTCGCCTGAATTTTGGGCAGAATATTTAACTCCACTCTTCAATGCAATCTACAACCAGAACAAGCCACCAAGATCCTGGAAAGGGAGCATAATTCACCCCATTTTTAAACAAGGTGACCACAACGAGCCGGGGAACTACAGGCTGATATCGCTAACGGATGTTGAGGCAAAACTATATGGATCATGCCTATTATCCCTCCTTCAGGACTGGATGGAAGATACGAACATAATACCAATGTTCCAAACTGGTTTCCGGCCAAGGATGGGTACATTGACAAACTTGACAACCCTGGCGCTCTTGAAGGAAAAAGCTGCAAAAAGGGGGACGAGACTGTATGCTTGCTTTATAGACCTCCGAGCAGCCTTTGATAAAGTGAACAGATCCCGGTTATGGGAAAAACTAAGATCATGGGGTATCCCGAAGAAGCTATTAGAGGCAATTATAGTCCTGCACAGCAACACCTGGGCTCGAGTAAAACTGGGAGACGGTAGCAGCGTAACGGCCAAAATAAGAACACAACAGGGCCTAAAACAAGGCTGTGTACTGGCCCCAAGTTTATTCAACCTGTACATGGCAGATATTGTCAATCACATGGAGATTGGGGAATGCCATCCACCCCACATGTCAAAAATCCCAATTCCCTTCCTGCAGTATGCAGACGATATTGTTGTTCTGAGCCAAACCCCAATAGGGTTGCAAAGATCGATCAATAACCTGACAACCTACTTGGAGCACGAATGCTTGGAACTAAATAAAGATAAAACTAAGGTTGTCCGCATTGTGGATCCTAAAAAGCAAATATTCAAATGGTATGCAAATAGCTCCCCAATAAAGGAGGAAACTTCATACAAATACTTGGGTTTGAAATTGGGGCGAGGGCCGACGAACAAAGAACATAAAACCGAGCTAAAAGCAAAAACACAGTCTCTAATCTACGCATACCGGCAATTACAAAATAAACTAAGTTGTCCAAATTATTCACACCTGCTGAAAGTGATCAAAGCTCAAACCCTACCATCCTTATCATACGCATTGGCCACCTGGTGTGGCAAAGAAGCAGGGCTGTTAAACAGCCTACAAACAAAAGTATACAAGGCAGTACTAAACCTTCCAAAATCATCAGCTCCAGCACAGGTTCGCCTAGAATTTGGCCTTCTAAATCAAAAATTTCGCAGTATGGGAACCTTTGTGAAACTCTGCCATAAAATACGCACGTCGGAAGCCAACACATTGGACAACCTGTGCTGGAAAGAAATCGATACTCAACAGAAACAGCAAGTTCCAAACAGTTGGGGAAGCTATCTGTCTCAATCGCTAATCTGCATAGGAATTGAAGAATCCTGGGACATGCATCCAGACAGATCCACTTTTGATAAAATTGTAAATAATGCGGTCAAATGGGAATCCTATCTGGAAGACAAGATAGTTACCGCAAAAAGACGACACGGGTGGACCGTGATAAACTCATATACCGGGATAAAACCGCAGTCCTACCTAGAAAGCCACTTTAACAATTCGTTAAAACAAAGATATATAAAACATCGACTAGGTCTACAGTTCTCAAAGGACCTGCTACCAGCATGGAAAAACTGCCACACCGACCCCCATTGTCGCCTATGTGGATATCGAAATGAAACACTACCGCACTTACTGTGTGTGTGCCCGGCACTTAAGGCCTTGAGGAGACGGCTTTTAAAGAACATTTTTAACAAATTGAATATTCGGACTTGTAGGCAAGCCGTAATCCAATGGCTAGATGGATCATGTCCTATGCTGGCCTGCAGGGGGGTCAAATTTATGATGAAAGCCCAATCTCTCCTACAGCAAGCTGACCTTGGAATTATACCACCAACCTGAAATAACTGACTCTTACTTGCCACTTACAAACAGTTTTATTTGCCAATTTTTTAAAATGTGTTTTATGTCCCAAGTTGATCTAGATGCATTTTGTAATGATTTTTAATAATTTTATACAATAAAAATTGACTTGACTTGACATTCAGTTTTCCTCCTCTTTTACTTATTGCTAGGCAACTCTCCTTTCGCTTTTGTTAAATACCACTGCCCGGATAGTTTTACTCGCAGGAATAACTCGGAAAAATAATAAAAATGTCTAGGGGTAGGCTCCAGTACATACACGTCATATCCTTCGTCATGTGTTTATAGAAGTACATTCATTCAAAATGTAAGTCTTCAAACAGATCTTATTTTGAATTAAAAAAACAGCAATTAGTTCATACAGGAAAAAATATCTATGGTCGCATTAAACATCTGTTTACAGTTCACTCTCCCTCCAATCAAGTGTGAGTTAGCGCCAAGTGATAACCTAGAAGTGACAATGGAGGGATGTATGTCATTACATCGCATAGTAATACCACACGTGCCATTACAATGCGGGTATTACTACGCGATGTCAATGCCATTACATTGCATACTTTTACCATGAGTATGCCTTTACCACGCATGCCATTACAACGCAAAGGCATGCGTGGTAAAGCAATACTCGTAGTAAAAGTTTGCAAGGTAAGTGACATCCCTACCCCTACACCTACACAACACACTACTCCCACCCCTACACTACCCCTAACCCGAAAACACTACCACACTACACTACTCACACTACTCCCACCCCTACACTACCCTAAACCCTAAAACAATACAACACTACAACACTACCCTAAACACTAAAACACTACACTACCCTAAAACACGACACTACACAAACACTAGTACACTACCCTAAACCCTAAACACTACACTACGCAAACACTACTACACTACCCTAAACCCTAAAACAATTCACTACACAAACACTTCTACACTACCCTAAAACACTACACTATACAAGCACTACTACACTACCCTAAACCTTAAAACACTACACTACCCTAAACCCTAAAACACTACTATACTACAACACTACCCACACTCCTCCCACCCCTACACTACCCTAAACCCTAAAACACTACTAAAGTACAACACTACCCACACTACTCCCACCCCTACACTAACCTAAACCCTAAAACACTACGACACTATACTAAATACTACACTACACAAACACTACTATACTACACTAAAACCTAAAACACTACACTACCCTTAACCCTAAAACACTACACTACACAAACACTACTACACTATCCTAAACCCTAAAACACTACACTACACAAGCACTACTACACTACCCTAAACCTTAAAACACTACACTACCCTAAACCCCAAATCACTACCACACTACACTACCAACACTACTCCCACCACTACACTACCCTAAACCCTAAAACACTACAACACTACCCACACTTCTCCCACCCCTACACTACCCTATACCCTAAACACCTACTACACTACAACACTACTTCCACCCCTACACTACCCTAAACCCTAAAACACTACAACACTATACTAAATACTACACTACACAAACACTACTACATTACACTAAAACCTAAAACACTACACTACCCTTAACCCTAAAACACTGCACTACACAAACACTACTACACTACCCTAAACCCTAAAACACTACATAAACACTACTACCCTAAAGCACTACACAAACACTACTGTACTACACTAAACCCTAAAACACTACATTATACAAGCACTACGACACTACCCTAAACCTTAAAACACTACACTACCCTAAACCCTAAAACACTACCACACTTCACTATCCACACTACTCCCACCACTACACTACCCTAAACCCTAAAACACTACTACACTACAACACTACCCACACTCCTCCCACCCCTACATTACCCTAAACCCTAAAACACTACTACAGTACAACACTACCCACACTACTCCCACCCCTACACTACCCTAACCCCTAAAACACTACAACACTATACTAAATACTACACTACACAAACACTACTATACTAAACTAAAACCTAAAACACTACACTACCCTTAACCGTAAAACACTACACTACACAAACACTACTACACTACCCCAAACCCTAAAACATTACACTACACAAGCACTACTACACTACCCTAAACCTTAAACACTACACTACCCTAAACCCTAAAACACTACCACACTATACTACCAACACTACTCCCACCACTACACTACCCTAAACCCTAAAACACTACAACACTACAACACTACCCACACTACTCCCACCCCTACACTACCCTAAACCCTAAAACACTACTACACTACAACACTACCCACACTACTTCCACCCCTACACTACCCTAAACCCTAACACACTACAACACTATACTAAATACTACACTACACAAACACTACTATATTACACTAAAACCTAAAACACTACACTTCCCTTAACCCTAAAACACTACACTACACAAACACTACTACACTACCCTAAACCCTAAAACACTACATAAACACTACTACCCTAAAGCACTACACAAACACTACTATACTACACTAAACCCTTAAACACTACACTACCCTAAACCCTAAAACACTACACTACACAATCCCTACTACACTACCCTAAAACCTAAATCACTACACAAACACTACTACACTACCCTATAACCTAAATCACTACAACAGTACCCTGAACCCTAATACACTACACTAAACAAACACTACAACACTACACTACACTACAAAAAACACACTAAAATGTAAAAAAACACACAAAAACGTTAGAACACTACTTTTACACTACCCTAAACCCTACAAAAGTAACACCCACCCCAAGCTCAAACTCCCTTACCTCTCTCCTCTCCAGCATCGCCGTCTCTGCTCCCTGTTCCAGCTTCCTCCTTCCTGCTTGGTGCACGTCGTTGTGAGGAAACAGCCTAAGTGTCCTCACAACGACATGGATAGCCGCCGCCAATACACATTACATCGCTAGCGTTGTAAAAGCGCCTGCGATGTAATGATATGTGTGGCTTTTACCACACGTTGTAACATCGCACACGTTGTAACGCATGCGATGTAAAAGCAACGCTTTGTAAAAACGCGTTGTAATGGCTGTTCCCCCCATGGAGTCACCCACAGGGTTGTCTACAGAACAAGTTCTGTACAGACATAACTAGTTTTAGATATCCATTGGCAACGACATTGTGTCAGTCACGTAACCGGCTTAGAGACCGAAGCCCCTTCGTACTTTTTAGTGTGTACTAAAAACTAAAAAATGTTGTCCTCAATTGTGCAATAAACAGGCTAAAAGGAAGAGAAGCAGTGGGATACCATTCCTACTGCCAACCGGTGAAATTAGTCAGGAGTGAGTCCCTGTTCTTCCTATTCCCTCAGGCCAAACCAGAGAAAAGGTCTAGGTAAACCAATTCTCAACCCGGGAGCCTGGGAGTTATTGCCAAATTCCTTAATCATGTAACTTCTGAACCAGTTTTCACAAAATTAAAACACCAGTGTGAAAATATCAAAACAGAAAATTCTGATCCAAGATGTCCCAAAAGTCCTGCTTCTTAATCCCCTCCCTACTTTCATCCAACATTCGGACCCTTCATATTGAATCTAAACACTTCCTCCTTAAGGGAGGGTGTTGTGATACCCACTTTATACAAATTTCATGCCCTGCTAACAGTATCAGCACAAACAGGAGGTTCCTCTGCTTGCTGTCCAGAATTACCCTTGTCTCTTCCTCTAGCGCAGAGGTCTTCAAACTTGTTGATGCCGAGACACCCTTGTCAAACTTTGTTTGGCGTAAGGACGCCCTTCTGACAAAAATTTATAGAACCTGGTACTCCTCATCATCGACAACTATCAACAACCATAAACACGCTCAATTCCCCCAGCAAATTATTTTTACGGTGGGGAAATAATATTAAACTGTGTTTAGTAAACCAAAGGTCAGTGAGCGTGGGGGTGTAGTCAAAGGTGTAGCTAAAATTAAAGGGCCTCATTTATGAGAAATTAACATAGGGGAGCGCCTGAAGTCTTCTTGCAGCGCAGCCCTACGCCATTGTGAAAGCGCAAGAATGCACCATATTTATGAAATACGGTGCATTACCCCCAGGTCCCTCCTGACCTCGTCCCATTCCTTAAAATATGGAGATAACCATCTCCATGACAGAAAAAAAAAAAAAAGGAGCATGCTGGGATACCCTACCTGCTCCCTCCCACTGGGAGTACATAAGCAGTACCAGCCCAGCATGCAGCCTGTTCTTTTTTTCTGTCTCCGACAGATTGGTTGTTCGAGTGTGCTGTGATGTTCTACTTACCCTATCCTGGGTGCATGCGCCCGCTCCTGCTGGGCTGGGGTGGCGTGCTGGTCCTTCTCTGCTTCCCCTGCCCGGCTGCCTGGCTTCGCGGGCAGGGGTGCTGTTTCCTGGTGTCTCCTCCCAGCCTGCCTGGCTTGCTGGGTCACGGGGCTTCTTCCTGGCTGCTTCCGGTTTGCCGTCCCTTAGCGGCTGATGCGCCGTCTTCCCGCTGTTCTTCCGGGTCGCCTGGGCGCGTCTCCCCGAGCTTGGCCGGGTGGGAGACGCGCTGCTCTTGTGGCTGGCGGGCGAGACGCTGGATGGTTTCTGGTGCAGGCTGGGTGTGTGGGGGCCTTGTTTCGTGGTACTACGGCCCCCGCTACGGGTGAGTCCCGCTTTGCGGTGATTGTCTCTTTTCTTGTGCCCGTGTCTGTTGCTCCAGCAGCCTTCGCGCGCTTCTTTTCTGTGTGCCTTCGGTGGCTTGCTGGTTACGGCGCTGCTAGCTTCCTGAATCCGGGGTTTGTAATGTTCATGTCCGATCTGTGATGCATTCCATTCTCGCTTTCTTCGATTTTCATGCCACCTTTCCCTTTCAGACTGGACGCTGTCTGTTTCCTTGTGCTGGGGTCTGTGTTCGATGGCTGCTTGGGCGACTCCTGGTGGTCTGGTCTGCACAAGCGGGCGGACTTGGGTTCTTTGGTGTTCCCTGCTGTTCTGGTTCGTGCAGTGGGAGCCTGTGTTCCGACTTGTGGTCGCTGGTTCAGATCCTGGCGGGTCCATTCGGCCTTTCATCCTTCTGAGGTGGATGACACCGCTGAATTCATCTCCGCATGTCAAGTATGCACAAATGTTGTTCTCGTTGGATTAAAAGGAAAAAAAAGCATGCGCTGGAGCCATGTCTCTGTTCCTGGTTCTGCCTCGCTATGCCTCTTGTTGGCGGGTCTTTTCCGGTGTGTCCTCACTTGGGGCTGATGTTTTTTTCTTCCCCAGATGTGCGTGTGGTGTGGCCTGCTCTGCCTGGCGTTGATGTCCTGGTGGGCGCCTGGGCAGGTTTCTTGGGGGGCGTTGGGCTGTTGGGGCGCTCCTCCTGCCCTCCAGGTGAGTACCGCGTAGCGGTCCCTGTTTCTTTCTTTGATGTCCGCTTTTCCTGCTGTCTTTCTTTTGCAGGTTCCTCCTGGGCAGGGTCCTTGGCTCCCTGCCTGTTGCCGGTGTAAGGCTGTGGCCTCGGCGGGGCGGACTTCTCTGCCCGGCGCTGGTGTTCTGGTGGGCGCCTGGCCAGTCTGTTGGGGGTGGGGGGGGTGCTGTTGTGGCCCTCTTCCTGCCCCCCTGGTGAGTACCTTGTGTCGGTAGTCCCTGTTTCTTTCCTGTTCACTGTCCTTGTGCGCTATTTGGCGGTTGGGACTGTGTATGGGTGGGTTGGCCTTGCTGGACATGGTTCTGTCTTTTGCCTGCTGTTGTCCGTGCCTGGTGCTGGTGGGTGTCGTCCTCTGGGCGTCTCCCTGCCGGTTGTGTGGGGTGTGTGCTGTTTTCCTGCACTGTTTCCTCCGCTCATGTCCGCATGTCGCTTGGTCTCCTGTGCTGCCTTGGCTCTTATGTTGCTGCCTTGGTTTGCCTTCCCCATGCCTCCTCGGCTGCTTGTGTTCTGTTGCGGTGGGCTGGTGCGTTTTTCCTGCCACCTTGGAGTCCTTTTCTCCTCCTCTTGGGTTTCGCCTTTGGGGGGGTTCTGGGGTGTTTCTCCTGTGGTGGGGGCCTCCTGCTTCGTGTGTGTTGGCCCTCTCTTTTTGGCTCTCTCGGGCATTCTCCTGCCCGTCTTTTTTGCTGTGGGGGGTCCCCTGTTGCTCAGGCCCTCCTGCTCTGCCCTTGTTGCGCCCCTGGTGGGTGCACTTGTGCCCTTGGAGAGGTGTCCGTTCCCTCTCGCTTCCTGCCTACGCCCTGGTTCCCTGTTTTTCCTTTTTGTGTTCTGGGGTCGCTTCTGTTTTCCCCTGTGTGCCTTGGGCGTGCCTCTTTGGTTGGATTGCCCTTGGACCTTTGTTTGGGCTTTTTCTTCCTGTTCCCCTGGCCTGTGTCCTGTTTGGGGGTTCCGGTTGGGCCTTGCCGGGCTCCTGTTCTTTCCTTCTCCGGCTGCTGCGGCTCCCTGTGCTTTCTGTTCCGGGGTTCTTGCTGGCTTTCTTTTCTGTTTCCGTCCGGCCTCTCCCTCTGGTGCTTGCCGCTTGGCTTGGTTCGTTTGCCGCTTGTGCTGTGCTCTGTGGCTGTGGCTTCTGGTCCTCCTGCTGCGTGGCCGTCCCTGGTGGGGTGTCTTCCTGCTGGGCCTTGGCTCGCTTTTGCGGCCTTCTGTCCTTCGGTTCCTGGCGTTCCTGTGGGTTCGGTCCGGGTTCGTGCCTATGGGTTTCCTGAGGTATCCGCTGATGGTCGCCTCTTGCTTTCTCTGTGGGTGCTTTGCTTGGGCCCTGCTCGGGCCTTCTGGCTTTCGGCGGGTTTCCTGTGTCCTCCCCTTGTTTCCTTGTTGGGGGGGGGGGCTGTTGGGCCCTTCCTCTGTCCTGGGGGCGCCTTGTGGCTGGTTCTTTGGCTCTGCCTTCGGTGGACGCTTGTTCTTCGTGGGCCTGGCTCCTGCACCGCTCCCTGTCTGTCGTTCCTGGCTGTGCTGTGCCCTTTCCCTGCTGGTGGGTTTTGGGTTTCGGTCTCCCCGGGTGTGTGGCCTCTCTGCGCTTTCCTTTCGCCCCTTGGTTCCTACCCTTCTGTTGGTTTGTGCGGGGTGTGTGCCTGTCTGGGTGCCGGCCCTGCCTGCCTGCCTGCCTGCCTTTTTCGCTGTTGGGCGCTTTTTGCTCCCTTCGGGTGCTTTTGCTTGCCCCGTGCTCGGGGTGTCTGCCTTCTGGTGGTGTCTCCCCCTGGTTTCCGGGGGGGGGGGGGTTGGGTTTGTTGTGCCCTTCCTCTGTGCTGGTGGGTCTTGGCCTTTTTGGTGGTGTTGGCTCGGGTTTCTGCTTGCCTGCTGCCCTGTTTCCCCTCTTGTGCCCTGTCCTGTTGGCCGTGCCTTTTCGCTCTTTGTGGGGTTTGGATGTCTGCCTCCCCTGGTGTGTGGCCGGGTTTCTGCTTCCCGCCTCTCTCGTTCTGCCTTGGGTTGCGGTTGGCTTTGCTTCCATTTTGGGGCTTTGGGGGGCCTGGCGTTGGCCCTGTGCCCCCGCGCGGGCTGTTTTCGGCCTGTGACCTTTGCTCTCTCGTTGGTGCTGGGGGGTCCCTTCCCACTCCCTTGTTGAGTGGTGTCCCTTGGGCTTCTTTGGGGTGCTCTGGAGGCCGTGGCTCTGCCTTTGTTGGTTTTGCCTTTCCGGTCCCTGTTTTGGCGTCCTGTTCGCTTTGCGTTTGGGTGCCGGCCTTCCTCTGGTTCTCTTTTCTCTGGGGGGTCTGGCTGTGGTTGGCTGTTGTGCCTTTCCTGTGCCCCTTCCTGGTTGGGGGTTCCTTTTTGCCTCTCCCTCTGGGTCCGGGTGGTGCGGTGTTGTGTGCCTCCTGGCTGGCTGGCCTGCCTGTTCTTCGGCGGGTTTCTTGGGGTTGGGCTGTGGGCCTTGTTGTGGGCCTTCTGCCTTTGGGGTTCCGCCTTCGGTGGTTCCGTGGTGTGTCCCTTTTTCCTCCTGGGGGTCGGTTCCTCCTGTCCGGTTCTGGGGTTTTGGTTTCCCTGGTTCCGTGTGGGCCTTTGTTGTCTTTCTTGACTGCGCCCTCGTTTTTGCCCCGGTCTTGGTCGTTTTTGGGGCGCCGGGTTTTTCTCCCGGTTGGTTGTCCGTTTCGGGGCTGCTGCTCTGCGGCGTCTCTGCGGGGGTTGGCCTTTGGTTGCTCCTGCCCTGTGGCCGGGTTCCTCTGTGGTTCCCTGTTGCTGCCCTCTTTTTGGTTCTGCTGGGGGCTTCCCCTGCTGTGTTGGGGTTGTCCCTCTGCTTTCTTCCTTCCTGTTCCTTCGGCTCCTCCGCCCCGTGCAGGCTGTTCTTTCTGCCCTTTTCCTTTGGGCTAGTTTGGCCTGTTGGTCCCTGGTTGTTGGCAGCCTGGGTCCGGGGGCTTCACCCTTGGGGGTTTCTCGCTGGTTGTTTGCCCTTTCCTGGCTCCGTTCTCTGTTGAGGCGCGTGCGCTTCTCCTGGGCTTCCTTTGTTTGTGGTGGGGGGGCCTGGGTTTTGGCTCCTCTGCTTGCTCCCTTGGGTGCTTGGCTATGCTTCTGTGCCTCCCTTCTGCGTGGCGGTCCCCTTCTGGCCTTTGGGGTCTTGGTTCGGGCCTGTGGGGTACTGTTTTTTGGTCTGGTGCCCTTGTTGTTGGTGGGTTTCCGGAAGGCCGGGTTCTCTGCTTTGGTATTCTCCATATTTTAAGGAATGGGACGAGGTCAGGAGAGACCTTGGGGTAATGTCCTATTACTTACCGGTAATCTTCATTACTCCTGGTCCTGTTGACCTCGTCCCATTCCTTACTTCCCTCCCTCCCTCCCTTGCGGCCGGCCTTCCTGTTGTTGGCTTGGTATTTTCAGGCTGCATGCTGGGCTGGTACTGCTTATGTACTCCCAGTGGGAGGGAGCAGGTAGGGTATCCCAGCATGCTCCTTTTTTTTTTTTTTTCTGTCATGGAGATGGTTATCATCTTTTTTTTTTGTAGGAATGGGACGAGGTCAACGGGACCAGGAGTAATGAAGATTACCGGTAAGTAATAGGACATTCCTGTCCTTTTCCCTTGCGTTGGTGCACAAATTGCTGCCTAGCACCAACACAGGTCAGGATTGTTTTTAAACAGGAATTGGGAACCTTCCTTCACAAAAAAATCATATGAAAAAAGGAAAAAATGAGGAGAAATAAAAAAAATTCTCCTAGTTACGCCTCAACTAGGGAGGCATTCATTTTTGGCGCTGCCCCAGGTTTACTTGATTTTGTAAATATTGGGGGCATCATCAATATCCATGGGTGCTGTGTGGGAACCCCACGCAAAGGTCGTGGAACCCCTCCTTGACACAGAGTAAGTGAACACAGTGCTTTGCGCTGCTATGTCTTAGTCCATATCTATGAGGCCTTGCAAGTCATGCAGGGTGACTTGTTACCGCCTCATAGGTATGGTTGAGACGCTTGCGCCGCCGAAGTGTAAAACAAAAGTGATGCTCCTGAGGACGCCTCTCATAAATAAGCCCCAAAACATTCTGTGGGTTTTTTAGGTCTTTCACCATCAGGTATCTACATATAAAATGATGAGCTGCGTAAATGAAAAATGAATTTAAAAAGTTGTTACTCAGTGGGACATACACTGTAGTACATTATGAAACCTCGATTAGTTAATCCACTGCAGAGGTCTGTGTGTCACCAAAGAGCCACCAAATTAAATCTTGATTGGTGCAGTGGAAAATAGTGATGTGTATTTTTAGTGCTACGATGTCACAGACTGTAACAGAAAGCACTGTGAATATGTAAGTCATTATTTTATACTTGCATTACACACAGTGTAAGATAGGATGCTGCAAAACGTGCAAATAGTTTTATGATAAAATAGTGCTTCCAAAATGAAGATTTTCGTAATACCAGAGCGTATTTAATGGAATGTTTTTTTACACATAACTGTCCCTACAACACCTCTTTAGGGGCACTAAGGGCTGTGAATGCAGTTAAAATGAAAAGCAAGCACTTCCCAGCCCAGTTGTTAAATCTTTGCACTTCCACTCAATAAACAAATCTTTGTCATCACAAAACTTGGAGTGATTTGATCAATTAAAGCATCCGTTACACTTGCAGATTAACTGAGAGGCACATTTGCATTTCATTCAGGCAAGCAGCTGATAACGATCGTCCCAGGACTGCTGTCTTTTTCCAAAAGGAAAACAAAGGTTTTAGAATGCAGGGACAAGTGAAGCTGGGGAATTCGTGCCCCCTTTCCAGGACACCACGCCCCCCGGGAGTCGCGCCCCACAGATTGAAGACCTCTGCTTTAGCGCAACCCCAAACATAATTGAACGTATGCTTACCTCCAGGTTCATGCCCATTTCTGTTAAGAGGACTTCACTTACATCATGCCAATACACCTGGAGGCTCGGGCAACAACAGAAAATGTGCAGGTCATCAGCTTCCTTTTCCCCACACTTAGGACAACTCTTGACCAACTGCTTATTCATCCTTGTTAACCTTTTTGGTGAACCATAGGCCCTGTGTAGTGTGAATAAAGAGTTTCTCCTGAGTGAAGCATCACAAACAACATACTACAGAGTAGTCGTAGATACTTGCCAAATATTTTGTATGTCCCCCCACTGAAGATCCTTCCTCCAGATCTCAATAGGGAGATTGAATTCCTCTTCTCCAGCAGGTACAAACGCCCAGTACCAATCTGATACCTCCTTTGTCTGTGGAGAACTTCTTAAAAATTTCTCTTCAGTTTACTACTACCCGCTGCTTCCTCCTCCAGAGATTTTACCCAGCTGGCCAACTGATAGTATTTAAATCTGGAGATACCCCTGTTCGTCATTAATGCCAACTGTTCCCAG
Organism: Lissotriton helveticus; assembly: GCF_964261635.1. Taxonomy (NCBI): domain Eukaryota; kingdom Metazoa; phylum Chordata; class Amphibia; order Caudata; family Salamandridae; genus Lissotriton; species Lissotriton helveticus. Next base: position 716,047,409 of record NC_136070.1, read on the forward strand.
TCTATCAAAGTCTTCCTGTTGAGTAACTGGCCCCATCTTGTTATTCCCTCTTCTACTAATGTGCCTAATGACGAAGGATATGACGTGTATGTACTGGAGCCTACCCCTAGACATTTTTATTATTTTTCCGAGTTATTCCTGCGAGTTAAACTATCCGAGCAGTGGTATTTAACAAAAGCGAAAGGAGAGTTATCCTTCAAACACTCAGGGGTCCCTGGGTATGCCCATATTGGGGCACAATTGCTGTAATAGGGAACTCCTACATTCCTTCTGATTTGAAACCAAAGTTTACATGCTGCTAGGAGTATCTTCAGTTTTACTTTTTTGAAAAATTTCGGATAGCCGAATTTATATAAAAAGCAATCTTCTTCTAGCTTGGTCATCGGCTGTAAATACAGTGGATACTTTTAATATTCTTGAACTAAAATTCTTATCGCTTTAAACTGAAATGCTCTACAATATTGGTACACATCTGGGCTAGCGATTCCTCCCTGTTGTTTCCCCCTGCGGAGTTTCCTCCACACAATTCTGGTTGCTTTAGAAGCCCAAATAAAACTAGACAATGTTCCCTGCAATTTGTCAAACCAGACTTTCTTAAATTCCAAGGGTATTGAGGCAAACAAAAAAGTGAATTTTGGTAATATCGCCATTTTCAAGATATTCAATCTTCCCTAAAAAGAGAGTGGAAGCCCTGCCCAAGTTTTGAATAACTTCTTGGACTCAATCAATCAATCAATCAAATAAGCTTTATTCGGTGCATAATATACAACTATAAAGCATTCTAATCACAGAAGACAATTTACATTTCTGAAAAACATTCAAATCTGTGCATAGTTAAAAATGTTTTACTTTCTTACAAACAGTCCATTTTTAATTGATAGTTGAAGAATAATTGGTCAATATTAGTTTAGGATGATATAAACCTTTTAAAACCATACAAGTTAAAAACAGCATATTTCATGGTCATTTAACTCATTTGGGTAAAGTGCATTACCATAAAGTGTGTAAAGTGCAAAGTAGTAGTTTATATCATATAATTAAATCTTCAAAATTCAAATCATCCTTTGGGTAGAGAGGATTAGCCTAAGGTGCGTAAAGTGCAAAAGGGTGGCATACACCAGAATCAAAAGGACATTACATCTCCAAGATCAATCATCAGGTTGTTCATATGTTAAGGCCTCTAAATAGGAGTAATCCTTTCTTTTCCTGATAGACTTTTGTATAAAACTGATAACTGCATTCGTAATTTTATCCCTTTCCAAACCACAAATGTAATTGAAAGCTTGTTTATAATGATAAAGATTATTAGCTAAAAAAAAGTGGTTTTAATACAAGTTTTCGAATATCCCTATAAAAATTGCAAAAAAGTATAAAATGCAGATTAGATTGGGGGGGATTTGCCATCACATGGATAATTCAGGAGATTATGACACAGTTTTCCCAATTTGGGGAATGCTATTAAGAAGTGTAGGGTGCCGAACCTGAGCCTCGTTAGGTAAAACCTTTGCTGAGTATTTCTTACCGTGATAAGATATGGTTGTGTGCCCATCAAAAGAGGGTGCTCACAGTAAGAGGTAACACTCTGTTTTGAACTAACTTCGGCCTCTCTTACCAATTCCCTAGAAGTAATAAGCATTGTCCTCAGCTCGCTTTTACTGTAGCCCTGTATGAGCGAAGGCTCCTTTCGGTTCAAAACCACCTTACAACCTTTTAAGAGGGTATAGATATACTCTAACCAGGGTATTTTTTTACTATTGTCAAGGACCAGACAAGCCGCGATTATGTCCTTGGTAAACTTTGTCTCTTCTTTGTCCAAATCCTATGCCAAAAGGTAAGTCCTGCTCTACTTATGAGACCAGTAATGTATGGAACAGACAATTCCTTATTACCTATATAATTGGCTGTGGAACTTGGAACTGCCAACAATCGTTTCAAAAACTTATTTTCTCGAATTTGTAAAGAGCTGGTGTTGGCCCTTCCCCATATAGCTGCCCCAGAGCATGTGGTTGTAATAGATTTACTCCGATATAGGGGAAGGATTTCCTGTATGGGCTGTGTTTCCTATTCTTGTGGAGAATCTGAAAACGCCCTCAATTGTTCGTAGGAATTTCAGGTTGGATAATTCTATGTATGTGGCTCAAGTACCTTCCTATTAAACAGTAATCCCAGATATGTAAAACTTGAGACTCTGTTAATTAAGGCACCTCCCGCATGGTGCTGTCTGTTCCTCGCAGTTTTTCCCACATGTCATGACAAAAGTTTTTGTAAGATTCAGCTGTAAATCTTTTTCAGTCATGAAATGTGTGAATTTTTCTATTAAGCATTGCAGGCTGTTCGCTGTCCTGGACAACAGGACAGCATTGTCCATGTATAGAAGTCCTGGGTTGGGACGAGCACCTACTCTTGGGACATCTACATTTAAATTTTGTAGAAAAGAATCAACATTATTTATATATAAATAAAACAAAACCCTGTTATATCCATCCCACATGTAACCCTAAAATCCGGGGTGCATTCACCCTTTGTACCGAACCATACTCTAGATGTTAAAAAGGTGTAAATCTAGGGTAAGTAAATAGCGATGTCATTAGAGGCCCCTAGCTCAATCAGTGTTTGCCATTGTTTAACATGGTTAACCAGGTCAAAAGCACCGGTAAGATCGACAAAGCAAAGGTGTAAAGCCATTTCCTTATACTTCCCTAACAATAATTCCAAATTTTCTCATTGTTCCACCATCCCAATACCCCTTCTAAATCCATACTGCGCCTCGGTTAAGATGTTGTTCTCCGAGGCCAAGTTTTCTAATCTTCCTAACATGAATCTACCCATCAATTTCAAGGTAGAGTCAAGAAGGGATATGGGACGGTAGAATTTGGCCTTCCCTCTATCCCCTTTTTTAAAAATGGATACTATTATACTTTCTACCCAAGATGCTGGTAGCGTTCCACCGTAGGTGGCATTAAAACATTTCGTCAAATGGGTGACCAAAAACCAATTATTTTATGTTTAAAAACATCGATAGGAACCCCTACAGTTCCTGCGGCTTTGCCATTTGCCCTTTTATTTAAAGCAGTTTCAGTCGCATCCAGGGTTAATAGGGGTGGCCTAAACTTTTCCACTATAATAAGGTTGCTCTTTTCACTTTTGGTGACAATAGCAGCTCCTGGATTAAAAATACTTTCAAAGTGCGTTATCCATTCTTCCACTGGGACTGTAACGTCTATCTTCACCGCTGAACTATCTTTAAAAAAGGGTGATCAATGTTTTTCCAAAATAGGGTTGCGTCGCATGTCTCTTCAGCTTGAATACATTTTTCCTAAGCCTCCTCACAAATCTCTATTTTTCTTAGATTCAGGGTGTTATTATAACTTTTCCTTAAGTTACTTATCCTAACGCAATCCCTGGGTCTTGCTTTTAGGGCTGTTTTTAATTCCCTATTTAGCCTTAAGCACTCCTGATTGAACCATCTGGGGTTTTGATTACAGGTTTTCTTCTTCTGTTTTGTTTTTAGGTCACCCGCTATTTCAGTCATAATATTACAGAAGGCACTTACAATGTCCAGGTTAATAGAAGAGCTATCCAAACAGATATTTATGTCTTTCTGCTTTTTCCCTATGAGATTATCCATAAAAATGGTTGGGTTAACCCCCAGCCATTTTATGGAAACTCCTTTGTTACCTTGTATCTCAATATTTGAGTCAGTTGCCTTTCCCCTTTTTTTTGACATGATAAACTTCAGTCATAATTAGCGGGTGATGGTCACTAAACAAACTTAAACAAATGAAAATATTTCCCACTAAGTCCTTACACTGCTCAGAAACAATAAAATGGTCGATAGTTGAGGAAGATCTGGCCCCTACAAATATTTGTGTAATTACCGCTCCCTCAGATTCATCCAGTTCCATGACTACTAGATTATATTTATGAATAGCAGTATTTATTGCGTCCCCGTAAACATCGTGTGGAAAGTGAGAATTCGGTCACCAAAAAGATCAGAGTTGCCACATTGTTGTCCAGCTACAATTTTGCATCTATCGCAATTAAAATCAGCTGCCCAAATGAGTGTGTAAACTCTTCCCACCCCTTTAAAAAAACATCCACATTTTCTTCTAGTGACTTAATTACCTTAAATCATGTGTTATCAAAAATGTTGTTATAAAAATTAATTACGATAATGGACTGTTTCCCCTCCATGTAAAAGTGAAAAAACTGATAGAATTGTGACATGGTATAAACTTTTCCTAATGTTAGAGGTGAAGTTACTGCAATTAAGGCAGCAAGGCCGCCTTTGGCTCTACCCTTTCTAGAGGGGATGGCCTGTGTACATATAGTTTAAAAAACATTAATAAAGAAGGGCTCAGTTTGCCACGTTTCCTGCAGCAAAATTAAATCACAGTCCTCTAACATTTTTAGCCATTCCCCGTCATTTAATTAGTATTTTACCCCTGCCACGTTCCAGGACATTATGGTTAAAATGTCATGAGGTTGTTTGCTGGCACCTACTTCCGTGGTATTGCAAATATTATCCTTATTACTGTCTAATGGCCCACCACCCTCTCTTAAATTACAGGTAAGGATATTATCCTTGTTACTAACTGAGGCCCAACAACATCCATCCCCCATCAATCTATATCACTACAGCTTCTTAGGGGAGCGTACCTATTGTATGGGGGGGCGATCTTGTATGAGGGGGCGATCAATTTTGAGTCATACCTTTAAGTAGTATTTGTTTTAATATGGTCTTGCTCATTTCTAGGCCTATAGACATAACCAAGTGGAATGGCAGTAATATAGTCCTCCTGATGGAAGAAAGGCTCTGCAAAATGGATGAAGAAAGTATCCATCAGGTTCCCTACCATCTCCCTGCTAAGAAAGTTAACAACCACACAATCACCCTGACATAGTTTTTTGGAACTACCCACCCAATTCACTCTTCTCAACATAATGATGTTATGTTGTAGTAAATTGGTGTTAAGGTTAGTCCTTACAGAAATCCAGTGTACAACTTGGTTCTTTAACAACACATAAGTTTCCCTTTTATTGACTGATAATTTTGGAACGTTTTTCAGAACAATAACTTATGGCGTCGCCTGGGGAGGTAAATGTAATGAGTCCTCAGTTTTATTAATTGATTGCAGAGTGCTGCTCATTTTATCCATCTGATGTATTTTATCTAATCTCGGCGGGTTAGTATTACTATCTCTGTTTGCCCTTATTTCTTGTATAAGTTGTGTATTTAGGCAGTCCCTTGCGGACGGTGCACGAAGAGTCGGCCTTGGATGATTTTTGCCAGCAGTTATAGGGATAAGGATCCCTGGACCTTCTTTCTGCCTCTCAACTAGTGTGTTTGCACTAGGTGCCCTAATAATTGTTTTTAATGATAGTAGTTCGGAAACCAAATCTGTTAGGTAAACAACGTCCTTATGGACTACTTTTGATTTCTGACATCAGACTGCGTTCGATGTTATCTATTTTTCCTTGCAATTTCTTTAAAAGAGTTTCCAGGTTTTGTGGGTTTTGCGCATGAGTTTCCACATGACTACCCCTCATGCCTTTTGCCACCCCTGCATTTTTTACTCCCTTTTTTGGCTTGGGTTTTGCTTTTACTGCCTGGGTAACTAACTGAAGGTATATTAATTGGTTGGGGAAGTTGTTTCATTTTTTTGGCTGGATGAGAAACCAAATCTGTGGTATTAGATAGCACCAAGATCTCCAAAGACGTAGTTAAAATACAAGGGTTAGCCGTATCCTGGACGGTAACCACAATGTTTTCACAGGGGCTAGGTGAATCTACCACACTCTCCCATTATTAATTGAGGCTGAGGGGTCTATCACACCTTCTGAAGAGCACTCTTTTAATATGGCATCTAGAGCAGTTTTTGTAGCCGCAAGTTCTTAGCCCGGGCACACGCGCACGGGTGCCGTGCTGCGGGAAACCCGATCTGGTCTTAAGTGCCTCCAGGCGCTTGCACTCTCGCATTGGCGCCTCCGGGCGCGATGGATTATTGGGGCTGGAGTCCCCTAGCAGCAAACAGTGACAGGGCCGCAATTGCAAGTGGGCTTCCACGCCGCTAGTGACCCACGCAGGTTTAAGCGCCTCTGGGCACTGGCACTCTCATGTTGGCACCTACGGGCACTATGGATTATGGGGGCTGGAGTCCCCTAGCAGCAAACAGTGGCAGTGGTGGCAATTGCAAGCGGGCTCCCGCGCCACAGGAGAACCACGCTGGTCTTAAGTGCCTCCGGGCGCTTGCACTCTTGCGTTGGCGCCACCGGGCGCGATGGATAATGAGGGCTGGAGTCCCCCATCAGCAAATGGTGGCGGCAATTTGAAGTGGACTTATTTGCTACCCTCTCAAAGTTCACCCATGCAGTATCTTCCAAGCTCTTTATCACCGTAATGCCCAAATACCTAATGGATTCTTTCACCAGGGGATAGTTGCTCTGTGAATTCAACTCCGTCATGTCAGTTTTTTGCCAGTTTATCTGGTACCCGTAAACCCCCTCGACCTTGTCCAAGAGGCCTGAGATTTTGGGAAGTGAGAATGACAGGTCTTTTGTAAATATCATCAGATCGTCTGCGTACAAAGCAACCCTCTTCTCCCAACCCTTAAACTCAAATGGCAAAATCTGTTGACTGGCCCTGATTTTGATGGCCAGAGGTTCAATATAAAGATTGAAAAGAAGAGGGGAGATAGGGCAGCCCTGCCTTGTACCTCTTGAGATGGATATCTTTTACGTGAGATTCCCGTTTACCAGTATCTTAGCAGATGAGCTTCTATAGATCATTTTAAGAACCCTACCAAATGCCTCTTCCAGCCCGTATGTCTCTACAACTCTATGCAAGAAGGGCAAACTCACTCTATCAAAAGCCTTTACTGCGGCGAAGGTAATTATTGACAGAGGGAACCTTTCTTGAGTTGCTTTATCTATTGCCCCTAGTAACTTGTGTGTTAGCTCGTGAATCTGCCTACCTTTAATAAGTCCTTTCTGGTCCTGATGTATCAATTTGTCCTCTAACCCTCTCAATCTCCTAGCCAGAATCGGCGTAAAGTATTTTATAGTCACTATTCAACAATGAGATGGGTCAATAAGATTCACAGCACTTCGGGTCCTTCCCTGCTTTTAACAAGAGGCAGATAGTAGCCTCCTTCTAAGACTCCGGGATGACAGACCCTCCAAAAAAGACCAAGTTAAATAGGTTTGTTAAAAAAGGGGCAATCTCATCTTTAAGGGACAGATAAATCTCATTTGGGAGGGCATCCGGACCCTCCGCCTTCCCCTTCTTCAGTCTCGCTATTGCCACTACTACCTCCTCAATCGTTATTTCAGCATTCAACAACCCCTTTTGCTCATCTGACAAAAATGGCATTTTCAAATCTTTCAAATATCCTTCTATCTCTTTATCTGCACAACTAAGTGAACTCTGCCTCTCTATCCTGATAGCTGATATCCCGTTTTGGTTCTGATCTGTTTTTAATTTCCAAGCCAGGAGTATACTGAATCCTTCCCCATATTCATGGTGCGCGTTCTTCCTCGCCTCCCACTTTCTCCTGACTATCCCCTCCAGAATACAAGACAGTTCTTCCTTCCTCTCTTCTATTTCCACCTTCGCCGAGCTAACATCCTGTGTATCCTGACTGAGCTCGATCTCCCCCCTCACCATCTCTTCCAGCTGTTTCAATTTGTTTTCTATAGAACTTGTTTTGCCTTTGCTGGTCTTATTTTTAAATGCAGCAATCCCAACCAACCTCCCCCTAATGACAGCCTGAACGGAGGTATCCGTGCCATTTGTAAAAAAATATTGCTCAGTTATCTCCTTCAGCTTTGACCTCACTTGTGGGTCTAACAATAGAGTTCTATCCAGGGTCCACCTTGAGGGCGGGGATTTTTTGCCACATTCAGGTTCAAGCAGACTGCAGAGTGATCTGACAAATGGGCAGGTAAATGCTCCACTGTTCTAACCTTCCTCCCTTCCCCTCTCTCAACTGGGAAACAGTCAATCGTAGAGGCATGAATATGTCTCCTATTCTGAAACGTACATCTTTGTTCCCCCATCCCTTTCTCTCTCATACATCCAACAACCCGAGATCCTGCATGCAATGTTTCAAACATGCCCTCATTTGGGGTAGATTTGGTTCGAGGACGCTTTTACATTTGGCCACCTGTCCTTCTTGGGATCCAGTAATAAACTGAAATCGCCACCCAAAATAATGGGTGCGGAAAACTCCAATAATTGATTATACAAAAATTGTAGAGGTTAGGGATCATCCAAAATAGGGCCGTAATAGTCTGCAATTACATAATAATTCTCCTGAATCTTAACTTTTACCACCATCCATCTCCCCTTAGGATCAGAGTGGGTCTCCAGTATTACTGCCTTGGCTATTTCCTAAAAAGAATAAGGACCCCCTTGACACAACAACTCTGGTACGTACACACTGAGGCCTCCACCCATTTTAGCTTCTTTACAACCTCCTCCCACTCCAGTTTTAACAGATGCATCTCCTGCAGAATAATAATCTCACTCTCTACCACTCTCAGATATTCCAAAATGTTCTGCCTCCTTCTCCTGACCCTCAATCCATTTATTTCCCATGACTTAATTGTAATTGACATTGTGACTAGTACTGTAAAACCAACATTTGTTGCTCCCTAGCACACGTAAGGAATTTATACAGTCAAATACAGGTGTTTCCACATTACATTTCATACAGCAATACACTAAAGAAAATTTTTCAAGATCCTTTTGTTCAGGGTTTTGTCGTTGTTTAATGAGGAGACGTCACAGCCAACACGTGTTTCGTCGTACTGGGGAATGTAACCCCCGACTTTCTCAAGGCTATTCTCCGTTGCTGTAGTTCGTTGTTGTTTGAGGTGATAATTCCAACCCTCAATTGGGTTCCGGTGTAGCTATCGTTGTTATTAATTGTTCCAGCTTCTTGTGGTGTGAACACCATATATTGGTTCACTCTCTGCAAGCTTTCCGGTGTATTCTTAGCGGGGATTATAATAAGTCCCTTCTGCTTCGAGTAAGAAAACTGCCTCTTACGAACTACAGCAACGGAGAATAGCCTTGAGAAAGTCGGGGGTTACATTCCCCAGTACGACGAAACACGTGTTGGCTGTGACGTCTCCTCATTAAACAACGACAAAACCCTGAACAAAAGGATCTTGAAAAATTTTCTTTAGTGTATTGCTGTATGAAATGTAATGTGGAAACACCTGTATTTGACTGTATAAATTCCTTACGTGTGCTAGGGAGCAACAAATGTCTGTGGCTTAGCCTAACTAGAAGAGGGAAGTGGTTCTCTTCTCCTTTTAGCACCGTTTAAACTATTACCCAACTACGCATATATTAAAAAAGAGTAACTTTCCCAGTGGCGCCAGAAACCTAGTATAATCTACCACTATTCTAGGAATACTGTAAAACCAACATAGGTACTTGGTTTCCCCTTTACAAGAGATCTCTTTATATTCACAAAACCGGACATATTTGTTCTTTTTTTCCATATATGCTCATATCACCATGTGAAAATCTGTATATTCTCAAATTTGTGTGCCCGCCCTCCAGCCCACCCAGGAGAACCCTCCCTTCCTTCTCTGGGGAAGCATATTCGCCCTTTGAGGTGCTGCCCACTCCAGTGACAATTTTACACAATCTGTTTTACATCCTACTGTATTTATGGGTGACTCTACTTCTTTTTACACCGACTGTTCAGCTTTTATTTGTTTTATGAATAACTCCACTTCTTTGGGGTCCCTGAAATTGTGCATCTGGTTCTGCCACATGATCCTCAGGGACGCAGGAAAATGCATCTGTGCTGTCGCCCCCAATGATTTTAACTCCTGAATGTGATTTCCAAGTTCCCACTGACGGTCTTGATTGGCCCTAGAGATATCGGAGCAAATCCTAAATTACCAGTCTCCTTTTCTATATATACCAGCCTTAAGCTCCTCATTTAGGATCTTTTTTTTCAGGGAGTAACATTGGAAATGAATCAAAATTATTCACAGGTTTTTTCTTAACCCGGTATTTCTGAAGGGTCCCTATGGACCCTCTGAACGTCTTGCTCCAGAGGAGATGTTTCCAAGCCAGGAATGAACTTCCTGAGCAACCCCACAACAAAGCTCCTGATATCTTCACCGTCCTTCCCCTACGGGATATTTAAAAGCCACAGGTTGTTCCTCCGAGCATCATTTTCTAAGGATTCAATCTCATCCCTAAGGTCTTTTTCTCTCGCTTTTAGCGTCTTGATCTCTCTCCAATTCTCCTCGACTTCAGTGCCCAAGTCCGACAGTGATGCCTCAACCGCTGCCACCCGGTTTATCAGTGAATCCATCTTTTCCTCTTTAGCTTTGCATGACTCTTGAATCTTACCCTGATTCCTCATGGAGGTGGCGAATTTTGTTCTAATTTCTGAGAACATCTCTTCCATCAGCCTTTCCATCCCCAAGTAACATATTTCTGGGCTTCTGCAAATCAGACCGTGTACCGGTAGTAGCATTTAAATCACTCTGTACCTGACTCTGGCACTGACTTTGATCTTGAGCACTTTCTACTTCCACCCCCTGTGATACAGGACCTGGAGTGATTTCATGCTCCTCTGTAGCTCGCATTTGATATTTGTTACTCAATACCAACTCATCCTCCGTCATTCCCTCTGCTACCACCTCTGTTGACATGTGAGGAATCTTTCTTAGACTCATAGTTTTACTTACAGAGGTGTTTGATAATGGCTGTTTGGATTGAACTTTAAAAAAGGATCACAGTGAGGGGGTAATTCTCAATTTTAGACCTGTGTCTCTGTCTCTAGCTCATACCGATAGGGGGGGTAGGATGTTTTGAGTGCTTCCCCCGCTGTTTCTCGGAAGTGCGAACTGGGGACGGTGCTGTGTTGTTAGGGGGGGCAATAGGGGGAGAAGTATACTTGGGTTACGAGTTCTCAAACAGTAACTTATTCCCTGTTTTGCAATAGACTCTGATGCGTTCTGTCTTTTCTCTTGACTTCTCTTATCCTCCACCTCCTCCTCCCTGCTTTTATCTGCAGTATTAAGGGGTCGTGCACCTCTTCTGCCCTCCAGGCACTTACCGGATTCATGTGCAGATCTGTCCCCAAGGCCTATTCCTCCCAGGACACTGAGCAAATTGCTTCTGTCACTGTGGACATCCTAAAGCATTGAATAAACGTCTAGGCTTTCAAAAGCTTTACCAACATTCAGCATTAAATAAAGAATTAAATTGACTATATTTCTCGAATGAGACGGGATGCGTGCACACGTAGCGCTTTCTTCAGTGTGAATGAAATCACCAACCAAATACTAGCGAACATAGTTTCTTCAACAGTTGAACTAGTGTGTTGTTTAAGACGCAATATAAATTTCTCACGCCCACTTGGTTTTGTAATTTGACATGTCTATGGCGGTGATTGGTCGAGTTTCACAAGGTAGACAAATTTTGTCGGATATTCATTGGCATGGGCTGTCTAGGTCAAGGGAGATGATCTTGACTGTGACTTGCTGGACTGGGAACGATAATGGAGACGTTACTACACTGTGACTTGCTGGACTGGGAATGATGATGGAGACCCCATTGGCAAACAAGCATTTGCTGTGCAATAGGACTCGCAGTTACGCAAGACCTTTTGCATTGCAGGCAGGCAGGCGGGGGCAGGGGGCGAGAAGGCACGAATATCGGGAGTGCAGGGGGGAGAGAGGGCACGGACAGCGGGGGGAGAAGGCACGGGAAGAAAATAGTGCTCATGCAATACTCAAAGTAAAGGGGCCAGCAGCCATGGAAGGATACAAATGACGACATTACCGTCATAATGAAGGGCTAACAAGCCTATAAAACAATCGGAAGGCAGCATTTAGAAAAGACAAAGACACAAGTCAATTAAATAGATGGGCGGGAAGTGGGCGTGGCTTCTCTCCCATACTTTAATACCACACATCAACCCCAGAGCAGTGCTTGCGCGCTGGCTCAGGGCTCAACCTAAAAATAAAGTAATGGAAGACCATATCAGAGGTGAAACATGCAGCCAACCAAAGTAAAAGAAATCCAGATGGAGAAATGATGAGAAAAAGAAAGGGAGAGAGAAAGAGGGGCAAATAGAAAGAGTGAAAGGATGACACATGAACAAATAAAGTAGCAACTGTGACAAGAAGGAAGGGTCAAAAGGATGGATGGATTGATGGAAGGGTAAACAGCATTTCCAGGGGTTGGTGAAAGAAGGAATGGATGCAATGACAAGTCTAAATGAAAGGGTGGATGGATAGAAACCTAGATGGGAGGTTGAAATGATAGATGGGTGAGTTGATAAAAGGAGGGTGAAATGATGCATGGATGGAAAAGAATGGGTGAATCTGTGAAAGGATGGATGAATAGTTGGAAGTGAGAGTGAAAGGATGGAAAGATGGATGGTAGACTGTGTTGAAGAAAGGGTGGGTGAATTGATTGGTAAAGGGAGGATGGATAGAATGGTGAAAGGATGGGGAGATGGGTGATGAAAGGATGGACTAAAGTTGTGGATGTGTTAGTGGGAGGATGGATGGAACACTAATGATGACAGGGTGGAATGATAGAACGGTAAAGGAAGTACTGATGGAATTCAAAGGATAGATGGAAGCATGAAAATATAGATGGCTAAATGGATGGATGAAAGGCTTAAAGGATGGATAAATGGATGAAGGCAGAATGAAGGGTCCTCTTCTGGGGTGGACAGGGCTCATTTGCTTCACTCACCCGATGATAATTGATGTACGGTTTTACATGGGGTGTTTTAATTTCTGGCTACTCCCTTAATGCAATTTGCATATGTGTTGTTAGATCAGCATACCAACCATATGCAACCTGAACCTGAATAACTGGCTGTCATTAGGCTGAAAAACACAGAGCTCTGTAAGAAAGCTGAGGAACGTGGTGCCATCCGTATGATTTTGACGGTGTCCAAATCATTTCTGTTCCCCAAAAAGCCTGAACTGTAGGTGTACAATGAGGCACTCATTCCCCATTACACTTACAGTTTATGTTTGCTGAATGTATTCCTTTTAGGAACAGCTGTTGCTCTGTCCAGTGACTGGTTTTCAAGACAGCTAACCAGATCCAGGGCTCTTTGTGGTCCAATTTTAGGCCCAGAAACTCCTGCACTGTTGCCCCAATGTGCCAGTTGGCACCCCCGATATTGTTATACCTCAACTCTACCCTCATGTATGCATACAAACTTATTTGTATCAAGCCTCTATGTTTGCAAACATCAATGCGAGGAAGGCGGAAGAGAGAATCCATCTCCAAGGTAGTCACTTGTATCTTTAGGGTTTGCAAACACTTAGATTTGTAAACCCCATCTACTGAACAACAACAACAAGAAACCAGCTGTTGAACAACAACCAAAACAAGGCAAATAGTTATCAGCCTTTTAGAAAATCTTCAGAAATCAATAACAAATAATGTAAAACAGAAAAAGCAGCACTTAGATTAAATAATGCAAATATATTTAAGAAATACTTGATTATCATGTTGCAGAACACAATAACGTAAGCTAAATCTGCATTCTATTAATCATATCTATTCACTTTTGATTGATTAGCACTTGTAACTCAAGAACGGGAACCAGGAGAGAAAAGTCATGATAGTCATAACACTAAGAGGGTCAAGAGCAGTTAGGAGGCACCCATTTTCTGTTCAGATGGTGTGCCTTGAGGTCTGACTGCAATAACCAATTGACTGTGAATAACCCAGTGCTTTATAACATTTAGGGTACGCAGACAAAATATCGATTTTTAAATATCGACATACAATAATATCGATGTTTAAATATCGAAGGTACAGAATATTGAAGGTAAGTAATATTGATTTTTTTAATATCGAAGGGACAGAATTTCGAAGGTAAGTAATATCGATTTTGTTAATATCGATGTAAGTAATATTGATGTTACTAATATCGATGTTAGTAATATCAATGTTACTAATATAGATTTTTATATGATTTTTATGTATGTTAATATGTATTTAATATGTATTTTTATTTTTTTATTTAATTTAAGTACATTTTGTATTTTAGTACCGTAGCGGGTTGTAGGTTTATAGGAGAATAGGGTGGGAAGTAATTTAATTATACTAAATTAATTATTAATTTTTAGGAATTATAAATTAATTTTAATTAATTGGTAATAATTTTTTATTAATTGGTAATTCATTTTTATTAATTGAATAATTGATAATTATGTTCTGCAGCGGGTTATGGGTTTATAGGGGAATAGGGTGGGAAGTAATTTAAATGTAATGAAGTAATAATTTATTTTCATTAATTGTTTTTGCTAATTATATTATTGTTAATTAATTATAAATTGGTAATTCTTTTTTATTAATTGGTAATTCATTTTAATTAATTGATTAATTGATAATTATGTTCTGTAGTGGGTTATGGGTTTATAGGGGAATAGGGTGGGAAGTCATTTCAATGTATTTAATTAATCATTTATTTTCAATTGTTTTTGCTAATTATATTATTGTTAATTAATTATTAATTGGTCATTAATTTTTATTAATTTGTATTTTTTATTAATTTATTCTTACTTAATTATTCATTGGTAATTATGTTTTTAATAGTTATTTATTGGTATTTGTAAATAGTTTAGATGTATTTAATAATAATTTTGTTCAATATTTTAAAATAATAATTTATTTATAAGTATGTTATATTTTAACTTTTACACTATCCAACACTTTCCCTACTGTTGCACTCTCTGGAGTGGAAATAGTAATTTTTACCCCTACGCTATCCAACGCTTTCCCTATTGTTGCACTCTCTGGAGTTGGAATAGTATTTTTTACCCCTACGCTATCCAACGCTTTCCCTGCTGTTGCACTCTCTGGAGTGGGAATAGTAATTTTTACCCCTATGCTATCCAACACTTTCCCTACTGTTGCACTCTTTGGAGTGGGAATAGTAATTTTTATCCTACATCCTCCTTACTTTTTTAAATTTGTTTTACATTTTTATTTAATTTGTATTTATATTAATATTTTATGTGTATAGATGTCTTTGTAATTTATAATATTTGTAATTATTTATCAGTTATTAAAATAATTATTAAAAGTTATTATTAAGTAAGTATATATTATGCATTATATGTATACGTTTAATTCATTTTTTATTACATTATGTATATTAATTATTAATTTGAAATATTATAACATATTTAGCTATGTTTATTACATTTATAAGTATTATTTAATTTATTTTACATATTTTTTTAATTAAAAAAAACAATATTTTTTAATTACGATATTTTTTACAACGATAGTTTTTTTTCTCGATATTTTTGTACTTACCTTGTTGGAGATAGGATGTCGATATTGTTGACATCCATATTTTTGTTGCGATATTTTTGTATGTCGATATTTTGTATATCGACATTTTGTCAGACATTCAATATTTAGAGCTTAGGGCCCCTGATGAACTCAGCCTGTCATTGATGGCAGTGGTGGGATCTGCTGCTGGACCCCAAGGAAAAACAATCACATCGCAATAGAGATAGATTTGGTCATAGAAATTGATGAGATGGAGCTAAGTAACATAACTGCTGAGCTACAGAACAAACAATGTAAATAGAGGACTCCAAAGACAAAACTGAATTGTTTGAGATCTTGCTTGAGTCCATCCGGCTGTTCATACATGAGAAGAGTACCTGAGGATGAATTAGTAGCTAGTCTCTCCAATGTAGTTGGCTGCAGTTGCCCAGTCAACCCTCCATCCACTTAGTTCTATCAAGCCCTGCTACCTACAACTCCACCTCACACCACAACAGAGGGCTGGTGTGTGGATTGGTAGGTGTGTGTTTTTATGTCTCTACAAAAATGTTCTCAAGCGCTTAAGAAGCCTCAATGTGTGTAGTGTTACTGTGACTGTTGTTAAGTATATCTGATGGAGTTGGTCCTCTCTGTAGGGTCAACCACAAACGTTTTTCTCTTTTTCCTTCACTTTTTCCTGAATTCGTTTTTGTTGGCCTTTGGACTCTATGCACTTTACCACTGCGAAAGTGCTTGTGCTCACTCTCCTAAAAAGTGGATTGATTGGCAAATACCTGTTTGGCATATTGATTTTACTGATACCTTCCTTGTAGAGTCGTATACCATATACACACCCAGGGACTGTATATTAAATGCTACCAGTGGGCTTGCAGTACCTATTGTTCCACCCTCTTAAGTAGCAACTTAAAACATTTCCCAGGCTTGCAATTGCAGCCTAAATTCAGTGTCACACTGACATGTTAACTTGGTGTTTAAACTTTATTGCCAAGCCTTAAACTCCCCTTTTATTAAGTATAACTCATCACTAAGGTAGTCCATAGGACAGGTGCTGTGTAATTAAAAGGTTAGAATTGTACTTTTACGTTTTACATGTTCTGGTAGTGAGAAACTCCCAAATTCATTTTTCACTACTGTGAGGTCCACCCCTCTCATAGGATAACAGTGGCTATTCCTTATTTTTGATGGTTTATAAAGTGCAAACATTACCCAAGGGTATCAGAGCACTGCACATATGATAGATAGAAAGTAAATGAAGATCAGATACATTAAAATTACATCTAATACACAATTCCAACTTTTAAGAAAACAAGTAAGATATGGTATGGAGTAATAACGTTATTAAAAGAAGATCTCCATTCTTTATGCATCATTAGAATAGGTTCTCCAGGGTGGTATGTCATGATTCTACTTTGCGCCGTTTCAATTTCAGGAACCCAGGGGGAAATGTTTGTGTGGTTTCCACTAGGAATTTATGTGCTTCAGATATAGTAGTGGCCAATTAGCCCATGGGACAGGCTCATCATGTCTTTTAAGATAGAAATCTGTTCATTAGGATATTTTTCATCTCAGTTTTGAGGACGTGGGTCAGAGGGTTAGACTAAACCTTGGGTAGTAGGGAGTTTCAAATCCTTGGGGCCAATCTGGAAGAGAAGCCTATTTAGGTTGTTTGTTTTTTGAATTTGAGGGCTCCTAGCCTGACAGAGTTTGCACTTCTGAGTGAAAGGCTGCCTCCTGAGATTCAAATAGTTCCTGCCAGGTACCTTGGTTCATTAC
This sequence comes from Lissotriton helveticus, assembly GCF_964261635.1. Lineage (NCBI taxonomy): Eukaryota > Metazoa > Chordata > Amphibia > Caudata > Salamandridae > Lissotriton > Lissotriton helveticus. The sequence continues at coordinate 716,064,498 of NC_136070.1, forward strand.
AATGTAAGGCTTTATGCGTGAGGCAATCAATTTTCAGTTGAGTTCTGGCCTCGAGAAGGAGCCAGTTGAGAGACCTAAGTGAAGGGGTAATGTGCTCAAAACGTCTAGTGCCTGTTACCAGACTGGCTGCTGCATTGAGTGTCACTTTGAGTGGAGCCGTTCTCAATTTGGGAAGACCTGAAATGGCTCCAGAGCCATATTTAATAAGCTGTTATCCTAACTGATTGGAGGTAAATATGTCACGTTTGGCACCTATGACATTTTAATGATAAACCCTCAATAATGGTAAAGTCAGATTTTTCATTACAATTTTGAAAATGCCAATTTTAGAAAATTAATTAAAGGAGGTAGGTTTTGTAAAGCAGCCACTTACAATATGTGACACTAATTGGATGTCTGTGTTCTGGATGCAGAAACAGACCCGTAACTCAAGAACGGTTCTCCACGCTGCACATTCGCGTTTCCAAGAAGGAATACACATCGGCGGCACAGTGAACAAGTAAGATACTCGAATAACTCTTTTGAGTGTTTCTGCAAACTGAATCTGGAAACTAGATGCTTAAAGGTTCCCTCTGACTTTTCAGATAGCAGACTGAATAGTCAATGAACTTGATTTTAAACTAATTGGGCAGAAGAACACTTTACCTAGAAGTAAAAGAACACGCGCTAAATAGGCACGGTGCAGCGTGTATGATAACTTACACAGTTGACATTAAGAAGGGGTAGAAATCATTTACAAAAAAGCAACATTTGTTTATTTTTTAGATCACACCAAGTCAAAGCCCTGAAGAGAGCCCCATGAGTACTACTGGGACTCGAAACACGTCAGCATTCTTCACCATTGAGAAAATATTTAATTAGGAACACGAGCAGCTTAAAATATTTTTTTTTAATGTTTTGACCCGAGCTGCATCCAAGTGTGTTTCCAATGGGCAGTATCCCCTTAAAAAGGAGTGTGTAAATTATGTACGCAAGCACAGCGGGATTGCTGCATGCATGTAGTTTTTTAAATGTCTGACTGGTGTAATACTTTGATGTTTTGTTCATGTATTGTTGTCTATCACGTTTATTATTTATGTTATGTACTCTTGAAACAAAAAGTGTTTCCCCTGTTTCTGATATATGTGATAACAGAAAAATGAAAAAATGAAAAAATGGTTGAATAACTAACCAGGACCAATGAAATCAGTAATTGGTTCTCGTCTGTTTAAGTGGGGAACAGCAGGGAAAGTGGAAGCTAGGTATCTTGTTGTGCTACTTTTAGAAAGTTAGCATTTTCCTGCATTTAGCCCTTTTGTGCCTGGCCTGGGTCACATGACTGAGTGACACTGACAATTTTACTATGTGAATTTCTGCAAGACAGCCACACAAAAGGGGGATTAGGTGTGCCGGAATGGGCCACACAAAGGGCCTAATTACCCTGTATTGTCACTACAGCCAGCTTGGAGCCAGGGGAGGGGAGTAAGGAAATTCAATGCACTTCAAAGGGCCTTTCCAGAAGCTTCTTCCACCTTCCAGAAGAAGGGTACCAGGGTAAACAAATAGGACCTTCAGACCCACTCTTCAGTTCACTACTGGACATACAGAAGGACTGACAGAGGGCTGTCTGCTGCTGTGACCTGCTATGCACTATGCCAGACTGCTACTGTACCCGGAAGGACTACTTTGCTGCCTGGAACCTGCAATAACCCCTCAGAGGCCAGCCCTGCTGTTGAGCCCTGAATCTTCATCTAGACCTAGGACTACTAGAAATGACTTCAAGGGATAGTTTGCTGGCCACCTGTTCAGAGCCACGGAGACATAACAGGCTCCCAACATCTTCAAACTGCACTTAGATCAGCTTCGGATGGCGAACTTTGAAAGAGGTGGGCGTACATATGTTCCTGGAATCGGAACAAGCGAGCAAGGATGACCCTCTAAAGGAGGGTTCAGGGGATTCTATTCTAAAAGAACATTTTGAAAAAACAAGGCCAAATGCGTTAGGTTTGTCTATAGTGACCATATAGTTATCATGGCACTATGCAGGATTAGAAAGTGGGAATTCTGGTTGAATCCTCTCCTGGTTGAAACAAATGGATTTGTGTGGGTGTTGAATTGCAAGAAGAAGTGACCGGTAATGCTAGATAGGGTCTAATGGATTCTGTGGTTACTTTGGCATTGTTCGTTTAAGTTACCTTGTGTGATGTAACTGGTGCTCACTAAAGCACTGCAACACACTTGGGTTGAGAAAACTGCTTAAAAATGCACAAGGAGGTAACAACATGAGCAAAAACATAAAAAAAGAAAAGAGATACCCATTTAGTGGCTAATGTGTGCATAGGGAAATCTGAAAATCTGGTTAAATCACCGCTTCTCAGATTAAATTGTGTGACCTTAGGCACATATTTTATTTTACCAAACTTTTTGTTCACTATTGGCATATGAAAGCACTTTCAAATATGTGAGCTCAGATACCAGCTTTACGAAAACCTATTGTTTGATTTTATAGACTATAATGTTTTTCCATTATAAAATGGGTCAGTATAAGGTTTTACATTTCAACTGTCTCCCCTCATACAAATGCCCAAGCTTCCATATGTTAAAGAAATACAATTGTTTTCATTTTGAGGACAGGATTTAGCAGTTGTCCCTCGGTTTAAGCTTAGCCGAGCCGAGCTGGAGGCCGCTCATTTCGAGTTCGGGCTGCGGCCCTTTGGAACTCTCTTCCTTTAAAGATACGTGCATCTGATAATCTCTTTCTATTTCGTAGGGCCATCAAGACGTTTTTATTTCTTTGAGCTTGTTCCTTTCTAGTCTGCTGTCTTTTTAGTTGTGTTGTGTTGGTTACCTTGTCAGGCGCCAGTACGCCCCTTTGCTGGGGCAGCTGTGCGACGAATAAATTTCCATAACATAACTTTAACATTTTTTGGTAATATTTGTTGTGTGAGTTACAAAGGAAATATTTTCAGGGCTTGTCTAAAAATGTACAAACATGCACAGACTGCACCATATTTGTTTTTGTTTCATCTTTTAATGGAACAAAAACAAACGTGGTGCAATGAGTGCATTTTTGTTCATTTTTAGATGAGCCCTGAAACTATTTACTTTGTAACTCACACAACAAACATCACATAAATATGATAAAGTGTCCTAAAAATAAAACATTTGTACTTCTTTAATATACGGAAGCGTGGGCATAATTAATATGTGGCATTGTAACACTGCACTGAAAAAAAACTTATTAAAAGTGATGGTTTTAAACCATGAACCAAATCCACTCAGAGACATACTCTCTGACACTCACCATGCTCGCAAATAAACACACATATATCCATAGAAACACTAGCATGCACCCATTCAGAAATCCACAAATTCCAATGTTGAAATCTTACCTTATCTGGCAAGCTCTGAGCTGCAGTTCCTGCTTGGCTGGTCCTGAAAATCACGGATTCACGCCTCCTACTTCAAAGGTCTGGAAGCTGACACCACAGTTTCCCCTTTCATATGCTTGAGCCTCTCTCTGGCTGATCAGAAGTCAGGATAGAGTTGGAGTACGACCCTCCTTCTCTAACATGGCTTCTGATAGGGCATATGAGTGTATGATTGACAAGCCCCGTTAAAGCTTCATTAGCTGACATGCTGCACAGCCTAACGTTTGTGAAACATGTCATCTATGGATGAGCTGGGCTGTAACAACTAATGCTCTTGCACTTTCAAAACACCAAGGGGTACAATGGAGCCCCCTCTGGTGTTCACATGACGTTGCAGTATTTTACATGAAAACAAACTATCGGTATGATGGTTTATTTTCATGTAAAAACTGGAACACTGGTAAGTTTTGAAAGCAGTGAGGGCACAGCCCTGGCGCCCCCTACTAGCGAGCCACTGCTGACCTGGATCCAGCCTGTAATAGTCCTGAACCCCCCAAGTGGTGTCCCATAACTCCTGGACCCTTGGGTGTGGTGCTAAAGCTGTCCAGATGGCCATTTTCTAAAACTGAGGACTTAAACGCAATTTGGCCCAAAAGTGCTCTGAGAACCAGAAGGAGACTCAGACCAACCTGCTCGCCTATCCGTCTGAGGTGCACCGCAGATCGGATTGTCTTCGGGGCTTCTCCCACTACATTCTTCTCTGCAGCAGTAAACCCGTTTCTGCGGTCCTTTGCAAAAAAGGTGTATCCGACTTTATGGAACTGTCTTCAGTTACAACCATCTGCCTCAGCCCACTGGAGTTTTTTAACTTTCATTTTGGCGACTAAGTCCGAACGTGGAAATCTTCATGAAGGCTCTGACCCAAGGCCCTCCAACGATGACACTCTCTCCTCAGACACTTTCTGTAGCCTTTCTCTGCTGAACTTTACCTCCTCACACATTTTGCGTCAGAGATTTTTCTAAGTCAAAGGGTGAGCACTGACTGGGCCTAGTCCACTTCCTATATTCGAACCGTGCACCATCGCGGTTGACCTTAACTTTCTACTTTTATCAATGCTTGCAAGACTGGATGTCCTTAGTTGACACTTTCTTTTAGGCACCCTTTTTAACCGAAACTTTAAACATTCAAAACTCCAGTACTACTGATTTAATTTTTTGTTGTTTTGGTGTCAAATAATGTATTTAAATGTATTCCATTTTTCAAAATTGGTTTGGGGTTTTTCTTTTATTTTGGTTTACCCATTATTAATCTTTAAATGCTGCATAAATACTTTACAAGTTGCCTCTAAGTGAAGCCTGACTGCTTTTTGTGCAAAGCTACCCAGAATTAAGCAAAGGTTAATTTAGTTATTTTTTGTGGTTCACCCTGCAAGGGATGGTGGCTGTTGCTTGACCCTGGCTCACACCCCAGTAACCAACAACCCAATTTTTCATAATATCCTATTGCAGTAATATTCTGGAAAGATTCTTTGGAGCAGAAGGGCAGCACAGACATCAACTTGATTACTGGTGTCATTATGAGGTTGCTTTGAGTACAAATCATAATTTGACCACAGTTACCATGAAGATGTACTTTAGCAAACATTTAGGTTCTTTAATAATGTGGGCTGCACTCATAGTTAGTGATTTAATCCAGGTCTAGAGTTTCCTTTCTCCTGGGTTATGGGAATACACACAATGATAAGGCCTTTTTTATTACAGAAGGCTACTAACTTACCACCTTTTTCAGGTTTTTGTTAACTTTTGAGGTATTACCATTGATTCTGGCCATCCTGCTTACTTTCTGGATCATGTGATCATGTGCATATTTTTAGGATGTTGTATTAACAGTATCTAAATTACCGGCCTGCAAATTAACTGGAGCAAATCAGCGGTGGTACCGCTAACAGTGGATACAAAAGCACCACAAATGGAATTCCCTCTTGTATGGCAGGAGGATCCAACTAAATATCTTGGTATCTGGATACATCGAGACTCTGAACTAGTATTTAGGACAACTAAGGCACCGCAATAGATCGCATGGAAACACAAATAACCAGATGGATCACTCTCCCCCTCTCACTAGCTGATAGAATATCACTAATAAAAATGGTGTTACTACCTAAGCTGCTATATCTCTTTATCAATATACCAATACCGCCACCTGCTTCAATTTTCAACAGGATACACACAAACCTCGTTAGACTGATATGGGCCGGCAAACAGGCCCGAAAAAGTCTCCGAACCATGTCCCTCCCATATGCCGCAGGCGGCTTTACAGTCCCTGATATCTAAATATATAATTTATGTGCTCAGGCACAATATGCATACTATTGGTATCACCCAGTAAAATACCTGCCGTACCTCGAAGTAGAGTATGGCGACGCTAACCCAGTACCACTATCCAGCATACTCATGCATACACGATCTCATTTATCAATGCGAGAAATAAATACGATACGGACAAACTCACAAGCCTGGTAACGCATTAGCCAATTAGCAAACAAAACTCCCATATACACCCCGAATTTGCCGATGACAAATCACCCTAAGCTATCAGTCACACAAGAAAAAAATAACATGATGATTTTAGAACAAGTGGGTATAGCACAGATGGGCGACCTATATCTAAATGGAACCTTCATTACTCCTGATGACCTGGCATATATAAGCAACCAATCGCTGTTATTCCGATTCATTTATCATAGACTGAGAGCCGCTGTCAGGGAATTATACCCAACCTATCCTGTTGAACCTCCTGCCTTACAGTCGCTACAGACTCTCATAGCAGCCTCCACTCACGCAAATATAATTTCCCGACTATATAAACTGGTACAAGCAGAAATTGGAGATAACACCCTCAAGGCCTGTGACAATTGGAATAAATTGTTAGACATTTCCCTGACGGACGAAGACTGGGCTTCCTGCTGCCCACTCACTACACTGCTCACACCCAACGGTAATCTCCCCATCATCCATTACAAATATATACATCAAGCGTACCACACTCCAGCCAAATTATATAAATATGGTCTACGTGACAAAGCACATTGTAAGAGATGTGGGACTGACCAAGCAGATTTCGCACATCTTGAATAGAATTGTGATACGGTAAAGAAATATTGGGAGGCTCTGATTTACCATTTGGGTATACTCATATCATGTACTCTGTCATGCACACCACAATTATGCCTGTTAGGCCTCCACACTCCTTCACAAGATCTCTGCGACTCTTCCACCGCAAGATCGCCGACATCCACAACAGCTTCGGCGCACCACCCACGCACCCAACCGTCGAACCAACGCCCCCCACCGCCACCCTCCGCACCTGGACCACAGTGACCACCGAAGACACAGCCCGCACGATGAACACCATCCACTCCGGATCTCCGACCGACCCCTGCCCCCACCATGTCTTCAACAAGGCCGACTCCATCATCGCACCCCAACTCCGGGACGTCATCAACTCCTCCTTCAACACCGCCACCTTCCCGGAGAGCTGGAAGCATGCCGAGCTCAGCGCCCTACTGAAGAAACCAACAGCGGACCCCACCGACCTCAAGAACTTCCGCCCCATCTCGCTCCTCCCTTTTCCTACTAAAGTCATCGAGAAGATCGTCAACAGACAGCTGGCTGCCTTCCTCGAGACGAACGGATCCCTCGACCCCTCGCAGTCTGGTTTCAGAGCCAACCACAGCACCGAGACTGCCCTGATCGCAGCCACCGACGACATCCGAGCCCTGCTCGACAACGGGGAAACAGCGGCACTCATCCTCCTGGACCTCTCTGCAGCGTTCGACACTGTCGCCACCGCACCCTAGTCCAACGCCTCAGCAACATCGGCATCCAAGAGAAGGCACTGGAGTGGATCATCTCGTTCCTCACCGGAAGAACACAGAGAGTTCGCCTCCCCCGTTTCGATCCGAGGCCAATTAAGTCATCTGCGGCGTACCACAAGGATCATCACTCAGCCCCACCCTCTTCAACGTCTACATGAGACCTCTTGCAGCCATCGCACGCCAACACAACCTCAACATCATCTCCTACGCCGACGACACCCAGCTGATCCTCTCCCTCACCAGGGACCCCGACACCGCCAGAACCAGCCTACACGAAGGGATGAAAGACGTCGCCGAGTGGATGAAGACCAGCCGCCTGAAACTGAACTCAATTCAAGATGGAAGTCCTCATCCTGGGACCATCGCCCTCCGCCTGGGATGACTCCTGGTGGCCCCCCACCCTGGGCACCGCTCCCAAGCCAACAGACCACGCACGCAACCTGGGCTTCATCCTGGACTCCTCCCTCTCGATGACCAGACAAGTCAACGCAGTCTCCTCATCTTGCTTTCACACCCTACGCATGCTCCGCAAGATCTTCCGATGGATCCCGACCGAAACCAGGAAGACGGTCACCCAGGCACTCGTCACCAGCCGACTGGACTACGGAAACACCCTCTACGCCGGAACCACAGCCAAGCTACAGAGAAGACTCCAACGCATCCAGAACGCCTCCGCCCGACTCATCCTGGACATCCCCCGATGCTGCCACATCTCCGGCCACCTGAGGGACCTGCACTGGCTCCCCGTCAATAAGAGGATCACATTCAGGCTCCTCACCCATGCACACAAGTCTCTCCACGACCTGGGCTCCAAGTACCTCAACGACCACCTGACCTTCTACACTCCCACCCGCCAGCTACGATCGACCAGCCACGCCCTCGCCGCCATTCCACGCATACGAAGAGCCACCGCCGGAGGAAGATCCTTCTTCTACCTGGCGGCCAAAACATGGAACTCCCTCCCCATCCACCTGCGACTGACCCAGGACCATCTCGCCTTCAGGAGACAACTCAAGACCTGGCTGTTCGAGCAGTAGCGGACCCCTTCCCCCAAGCGCCTTGAGACCCTCCCGGGTGAGTAGCGCGCTATACAAGTGTTATGATTGATTGATTGATTGATTGACATACCTGTGAAGCCTGCAAAGAAGAAATTGGGTGCCATAATGTTGCTGATGGCAAAAACGTAGAGTAGCGATCCATTGGGATAGCAAGCTAACCCCTACTCTAACAAGCTGAATATTAGATGCTGTCTATTGTAGAGACAATTTTTGTAATATACCCGGAAGAACTACCAACCACTTCCAAGCCCTCAGATATTTGGGAGCCGCTCACTGCATACCTACGAGAACATCCTGATCTACTTAAAACTAATCATTAATCTAAATACTTGAATTTTCAATGGGAAACTGCTGTGCTGTGTGATTGCTCAACTGTGTATTAATGGACAATGCGATATAACGGATTCCTTATTGTAATATACTTCATGGGATTGTTACAGATGTGACCAATGTTATGTATGATTGCCAAAGCCTCTAATAAATAAAATAAAATAAAAAAATAAAAAATAAAAAGTAAAGCATTAGTTGGGCTCTTCCAGAACCAAATGTAAAGAACAAAACAATCAGAATAAACAAACGTATTACTGCATTTGGTGAAGCAATGTGTATGCAACCTGTAAATATGAAGTTAAAAAGCTAATGGCAATTCAACCTTTCATCGTTCCAATAATACTCGAATTAGCGGCAATAAATTAGGCGTGGTAAAACCAGTACAATGTAGCTTGAAAGAGACAATTGCGGAAGCAAGTGTGACACAAACAAATTAGTTATTATTCAACATTTGCCATTGGTTATTGGGTGGCTCAATATGATTTGGACATAAGGTTTCCAGTATCGACTTTGTTTTTTCACAATTCTTTATTTTTACAAGTTAGTCCAAATTCTTTTTTTTTTTTTGTCCTCATTTTCGCCCTTGGTATATCGCATCAGGCTCTGGGAGAGAGGAATATACTGTCACAGATATACTGGTAGTGCTTTCACCGATAATTCAGTGTTGACACTCAGTATTATCACATCTCTCCATAAAGCACCACAATATAACCGTAGCAGGGAGATGTTGCTGCAATTCAATACCCACTGCCGTTGGGGGAAACCATTGGGTATATCGAAAAGAAAAATAGGGATAGACCAAGCATCTTAATCATAGCACAGTGGGGAAAAACAAAACCACAGTCAAACGCCAACTAATTCAAATGTAGGAGAAGCCAGAATTTACGTTTTTCGGGATTGCCAGATCTTGCAAGGTCAACTTTGGATGTTTGCAGGACTGAGATTCGCCAGTCTAACAACGTAGGAGGTGCTGAGTCTTCCCATTTCCTACAGATTTCCTTTCTGGCCAATAACATGCAGTAAAAAAGAAGGTTCTTAGCAGGGCCTCGAACTCCCAAGAATATTCCAAAAATTGCAGTCATTGCATTGATTGAGATTGCTACACCCAAAGATGTAGTCAATAGTTTACTAATTGAATCCCAGTAGGAGAGCAAGAGTGGGCATTCGAAAAACATGTGTATGTCAGAGGCTGCTAGCAGCCCACACTTAGGGCAGGCTACAGGGGGGTTTATTGAAAATTTCGACAGCCGCTGTGGTGAATAGTATGCCCTGTGTAGGGTAAAAATAATGATTTCTACGCAGCCAGGCTGGTTTCACTATGCCCCACAAGATTTTAAAAGAGGCGTGCCAGATGTTATCAATGTCCTGATCAATAAAGGAAGCGCTCCACAGTGTCTCCGGTAGAGTGAAATCACCGTCTACCTCTTCCAATAATAAGTTATACCAGACTGAAATCTCCTTACTCACAGGAGGTTTGTCCAGCATCAGGGCCACTAAGCTGCTATCTCCTCCCAGTTGGTATCTCCCCCTAGCTGAACGCTGTGAGTGGGCCCAACTCGCAATCTGTAAATACTTGAATCTGGAGAGACCCGGCCCTACTCTCGCTAGTAAAGCTTCCCAAGGGAGGAGAGAACCATTTATAAACAGATCCCCCCCAAACCTCCAAACCGGCCTCCCTCAGTGGTGTTGCCAAGCTATCGAGAAGCCATCCCGGATATCCCGGGGAATCCCACATTGGAGACCTGACTGCAAAATAGCCCAGTTTTATGGAGCCTCTTAGCTTAACCCACGTTTTTGTCAATCCCAATAATATCTTCAGCTTCACCTTTTTAAAAAACTTAGGATCCCCAAATTTAAACAAAAAACCCTGTTGGCCAACTCCCTCTCCTCTAAGTAGTGCGGAGAACATAGTGCCTATTCCCACATTTGTGGGCATCTTAAGCAGCATCCTGGCATGGGAGAATTGAAAAGCCCACTCGTATAGTTGTAGATCTGGAGCTGCAAGACCCCCCTTTTCTCTCCTACGCCTGATTTTTTTCCATGCTATCCGAGCTATGCGATCATTCCAAATAAAAGAGCTAATATCACTTTGCAATTTTGCTATGATAGAAGGCTCAAAATAAAGCGGAACTGTATTAAACAAAAAGGTAATTTTGGGCAAAATAGACATTTTAACAAGGTTAACCCTTCCCAGAATAGAAAGCGGGAGTGTAGACCAAGACCACATAAGTTTTCTACAGTCTCTTGCTACCAATGAAAAATTCAGCTTTGCAGTTTTGTCTATGTTTTTAACAATAGTGAGGCCAAGATAACGCATAGAAAGACTCAACTGAGCCCCTGCCACTGGCTCGGGGTCGTTCCACTGCATCATCTCAGTTTTGGATGCATTAATTTGGTATCCGGATACCTCACCATAGTCATAGGCCAGAGCAATTATAGAGGGGAGAGCGGTACGGAGCCACTTTCCTCTCCCAACCCATATATGAAAAAGACTTGATGTTACAGTCATCCCTTAACCGTTGGGCGAAGGGCTCTATATATGTCAAATAGGAGAGGGGAGATGGGGCAGCCCTGCCGCGTACCCCGAGTAATGTTAAATGGGGCTGACAGTTCACCATTAACCAGAAAAGAAGCCATGGGCATCTGATAGAGTAGATTCACCGCTCTGCGGGAAGCCTCCCCAATGTTGAATTTGCCCAAGACCCCCGACAGGAACATCCAATTGACCCTGTCGAAGGCCTTGGTGGCGTTCAACGTGATGACAGCAAGGGGAAGAGAGTCCGCCGTCGCCATATCTATGGCCCCAAGAAGATCATAGGTTAATTCAAAGAGTTGGCGACCCCTCACAAAGCCCCGCTGGTCCTGATGTAATATAGAAGGTGCCACTACTGAGGTACTGGGTTGATAAGAACTGGCACAGAACCGGTAACCCAGCGGTGTCAGGGTACACCCAGAGACCTCGGGTTCTTCCTGATCCAGACCACAGAAACTCAGAGTCTTCTAGGTGAAGTCAAAGATCGATTTATTGGCTGAAACCAAGGTAACAAGTGTCCTAGAAGTACAACACACGGGGAAGTATGTTCTCAGGAGACTGCTCGAATTTACAAAGTCAGGCTTCTCTCTTTATACAGAATATTCAGCTTCAGGCAAACATTCTTCGAATTTGCAATATATAATTTACAGGTTTTGGTTACAAAGGAAAAGCAGAGTCATGATGACATGTACATATTTCACGTCGTGCTGCCCACAACAAATCACCCGGCAAGGCCCAACATTTCATCAGATATCGGTGGACCCCCAATAAAACAGGCACCTCCCCACCATAAAGTAAGCGAAGCAAAAAGAGTAGAGACAGATGGGAGCAAGATACGGCAGGTGTGCGCGCTGAAATGGTTTTATGGCCTGTTGAGCCTTGATGCTATCTTGTTCGGCCACTGGGAGGGGAACTGACCTAACGAGTTCGGCCTGGGGCAATGGTTCCAACTTGCACAGGTCATAGGAAAGTCGATTAAGGGGTATGTGTCCTTGTGGAATTGAATTCAGCTGGATTAAGGCCTATGTAAAGGGCAACACATAAATGGAGGCCAAGGGTTCAGAACGCAAACGACGATTTCGAGGTGAAATCGTCGCTCGAATATGCTGAAAACATATGTACATGGTGTGCTCGTCATTCTCGGTCTTTTGATACCGAAATTCGTCATGTTTCGACGAAGTTTTAATTCTCGAGTCCAGAACGATTACATGAATCCAGAATCTTCAGAACCACAAACCCTCCTTTTGCCCTTACATAGGCAATTAATCTATCCTCATGTTAATCTGAGTCCAGATCTATATTCCTAAAGTCATTGAGATGTTGCTGTAACATCATTCTAGTACTCAGTTCATCTCTTGATACAGGCTTCCTTACACATGATGTGACGCAAAGGCCACATATTGCAGGAGCACACTGTATGCATAGACAGAACAGGAAAAGAATGGCTAAGACCATCCCAATGACCATTAGAATTTTCCATCCCCAGGCAGATATCAGTTCCCAGAACCATCCCATTAATGACCAATCTCCTTTATCCACATGAATAGATTCGGAAATCTTATGTAGTTTGGAGATGGCCTGGTACACTGTTGGAGCGTTATCAGGGATGAAGATACAGCAACTAGATTGGATCAATCTGCATACCCCACCTCGGTCTGCAAGTATGAAATCTAAAGCGACCCTGTTCTGAAGGGTCATAAGTCGATCCGACTGGAGCTCAGCAGTCAAGTTACTAAGGGCACCAGCAGTTTCAATCACGGTGGACTCAACTACCCTTGTCAATTGCCTAATGTTCCTGCTGTTAGCCATGGATCCCCAGAACGGCAGAAAACCCTTTGCAAAGTCCCCAAATTCTTGACCTGCAGTGTCTTCTTCACTCAAAACACCTCTAACTATCCTTGTCCTGTGGTAGTCTGCCGCTGCTGTGTAGGTGGGAGGCAACAGGAAGGAAACAAAACATGAGCCCGAAAAGTCAGGGGGCAACCATGTATAGGCTCTATCGTGGCAGATGAAATAGGTACCCTTAGCTGCTAGAAACGCAGGGGAAGTCTGAGATTCAAAAACATACGTTTCAGTACAGACACTTTTCCCTAACTGAGCCCTGGGATTTGTGCCATTACCTTGCAGACACAGATGACCCTGATCGGGTACAATCCAAATCGGGGACGATCTCTTAGCTTGCTGTTTCTCACTCAGAATAGCTCCATATCCAGTCATGTTCCATCCTATGTAGACTAGTGTCTCATCTCTTGGGATAGTCTCATAAGAAATACCTTCCTTAATCATGTCTACTATACCCTTGACTAGAGCACTTTTTCTAGGATTGTCTGTTACAGAACGCAGGGGGTAGATTTCGTGTGCATATATGAACATTGTCCTATATGCCCATACAGAACCATTGTGACTGAATGGCAGGACCAGATAAGGGATGCCTTTATCCGTGCTGTGAGGCATAAGACCGCACACCCAACAGTTAGTTGTGTTCATTACAAGTTGGTGTTGGTGTAACAACTGAACAAAGGAGTTATTAATGAACTCCAATCTCCTATTTGATTCGTGGTCAGGCAGAGGGTGGAAAGAATGAGAGGAAACAGTTGGAGGAGGTATGGGTGATGCAGTGAGTGCAAATTTTACACGAAAAGAGAATAAAACATAACTTATCAAAAATATCATCATACTGAATAGCATAGAAATACACAATATTATAAAACTTTTCCTTGTCATCACGTTGCACGATTTGTGCTTAAAATTCGTCCATTTGTCAGGTCTCTCCACATTGGGAAACTCCATCCTCTCTAAAGTGCTGCCCGCGGTGGGAGGTTGCCTCTGCTAAGGGATGCTTCTGTCAGTCTAGGGCAACTCCCTTGGACCAACCAGAACTACCGACCTAACGTCGTCAGCTGCACCCCAAAGACTTTAATCAACCGCGGCCCTAGCAGCGGAACCCGGATGGCGGTTCGAAAAACAAAAATAAGCAAGTTTCTTAGATGGGAGAGCTGCACTTTCAAAAATAGTACTTGGGAGGAAAAAGAAATATCTATTTATTAGTCCATGGATCTTGGTCTCAAATTGCAAAAAGGAAAGTGTTTTATTAGTTCGTTTTCCTCGGTCTCAAATTATATCGTTGTTTTCCAGGTATTGTCTGATCCTGGAACAAAAGGTCAGGCTTTGTAGTGTTCAACCGATTGGATGGCGGCACAGCCTTGTGCAAAATGTTTTCACTTTCTCGCTCAGAGTCAGTTCTTTTTACATGCAAATCATTAAAGGGGACGGCGTGTGGCACTGTTTTAGGTTCTGGGTCAGCGACAACCTTCTGGACCCACTGGTCATAGGGCAGAGGGAAAGGAATTTTCTTACAATGGATCCCGTGGACCCAGTTGGCCTTCCCCTCCACCCGAACGGCTGATCTTGTAGAAAGAAGGACGAGGTGAGGCCCGGTCCACCTGGGCTGGTCGTTCTTCGTTCTTTGAATGTTGCGGACAAGAATCCAGGAACCGGGGTCAATGGCGTGACCCGGAGTCTCAGAGACCGGAGGCAGGGTGTTGTGGACCTGTTGATGCAAAACACGCAATTTAGCCGTCAATTCATACAGATAATTAAGCAAAATAGGGTGTTCAAGCTCGCTGAACTTAGTGGGTCTAGGCACTCCCCATATGTTGGCTGGCCGGCCAAAAACTATCTCATATGGACTAAGTTTCACTCGTGAATGCACAATCATTCTAGTGGACAGGAGTGCTAAGGGTAGAGCGTCAGGCCATTTAAGACCTGTGCTCGCTTGGATTTTGGCCAGTTTAAGTTTTAAAGTGCCATTGTAACATTCTACTAATCCAGCTGATTGGGGGTGATTTGCAGCGTGGAACTTCTGCCGGATACCTAGCCCTTCACACACTCTCTTCATCACACGACCCACAAATTCACTTCCATTATCAGACCAGACCATTCTAGGCATTCCGAACCTGGGGAAGTACTCTTTCACAAGGGCTTTTGCTGTGGACAAGGCAGTATTGTCTTTTAGGGGATAGGCTTCTACCCATCTTGAGAAGGCGCAAACAACAACGAGTACGTATTTTAAATTGTTGCACCTCTCCATGTGAATGAAATATAGCTGCAAAACCTCGAACGGGTACTTAGGAGGTGCAAAATGACCAGCTGGAGTTGGGGTTCCCCTACCAGGATTGTGTTTCAGACATACCATGCAATTCTTGACAACATTCTCTGCACACTTGGGAATCCCTGAATTCTTCCATACTGGGGCCAACAACTCGCAAATCCCTTTTACGCTGATATGAGCCATCCCATGAGCCATTGTAACCACTGCAAGCACATATGCATCGGGTAACAACCATCTCTGATGCTCTGATAATTCAATCCAACAACCATTTGCATCCATTCTACCCGTACTTTCTCTCCACGTGCTCAACTCTTTCTCTGTGGCCTCAGCTTGGATGGACTTCACACTCTCTATTGTGTCTTCACACATTCCAACATCACCAGTCCATCTTGCAGGGCCTGCAACATACATTCGGCTCATTACATTCTTTGCCGTTTCTTTCGCGATCTCATCAGCAAATGCATTTCCACGACCAACATCATCGGTCACCTTCTTGTGAGCACTACATTTCACAATCGCCATTTGCAGGGGCAAGGTCAGTGATTCAAGAAGCTCATTCACCAACTGACCGTGCTGAATCTTAGCTCCATGCGACGTCAGGAACCCACGTTCTCTCCACAATCGTCCAAAACTGTGAGCCACTCCAAATGCATACTGACTATCAGTGTAGACAGTCACTTTCATTCCTTTGGACAATACACATGCTCTCGTGAGTGCAATTAATTCTGCTGCTTGAGCCGAATTATGTGGGACACGTGCAGCTTCAACAACTGTATGCAAAGTCGTGACAGCATATGCTGCAGTCGTGTCACCACTCGGGAGCTTAAAGCATGAACCATCCACCCATAATGTACATCACATTCAGCAAGAGGAGTATCGGATAGATCTACTCTCCCTTTCGTCTCTTCCTCTGTTCTGAGAAAACAATCGTGCTGTTCTGAAACATCTGATTCCTCTGCAATTGGCAACAACGTAGCTAGGTTTAAGGTACTGCACCTTTTTATGTGCACATGACTCGCTAGTAATGTCAATTCGTAACTGGACAGTCGAGCACTAGTTAAGTGCTGTGTCTTGGTTCTATTTAACAACGTGTCTACTGCATGTGGGACCATCACGATTAGTGTATTATTCATTACTAGACCAGCAGACTTTCGAATAGAAACAGCTGCTGCTGCTGTGGCTCTTAAACAACTTGGCAATGCTTTAGCTACCAGATCCAAAGTCGACGAAAAATAGGCACATGGACGCTGCCTACCTCCAAACAACTGAGTCAACACAGACAATGCACAGCCCTCTTTCTCGTGGACATATAATGTGAAAGGCTCACTGTAGTCGGGGGTACCTAACACAGGAGCCGAACACAATGCTGTGCGCAATTCGAGAAAACTTTTCTGACACTCTTCAGACCAAGGAATGGGATTGGGTGTGTTTTTGCACGTTAATGCCACCAAGGGTTTGGCTAATAACGAAAAATTCAGAATCCACTGTCTACAGTACGATGTAATGCCCAAGAAAGCACGCACTTCTCTCTGTGTTCTTGGCACATTCAATTTCGCTATTGCCTGAATTCTTTCTGGGCTCAGTTTCCTTCCCTCCTTCGATAAGAGGTGACCTAAGTAGGTCACTTCTTGTCGGCAATACTGCAGTTTGGAAAGTGACACCTTGTGATGAAGTTCACACAGATGACGCAATAATAACAGCGTTGCCTTTTTACAAATTTCCTCAGTGTCTGCAGCAATGAGCAAATCATCCACGTACTGTACAAGAGCAGCACCTTTAGGTAAAACAATCGTATCAAGCTGCGTTTTTAGAGCTTGACTGTATATCGATGGACTTTCACAGTAGCCCTGAGGAGCGCGTTTAAAGCGGAAGCTGCGACCTCCTAAACTGAAGGAAAAAATATCCCTGCTCTCTTCAGCAATCGGGATGCTGAAGAAAGCATTCTTCAGATCAATCACCGAAAACCAAGAGGCAGAAGCTGGAATCATAGTCAATAATGTGGTAATGTCGGGGACAACTGGGAATTGTGGCACAACTATTTTATTCACCTCTCGAAGATCAATCACGAATCTGTACACAGGTGGCTGAGAACAGGCAGAACTGGACTATTGCAAACGTTGCCTCGTGTTTCTTCAATCACATCCTTTTCAATCAATTCGTAAACGATAGCTAACAAAGCTTTTTCACCTTCACTCGAGATTTTGTATTGGGGAATTCGTGGCATTTTAACGTTGGCTTTCAATGTTACAACATATGGTGGAATTTCTAAAAGGCCTACATCATTAGGACCAGCGGCCCAAAGAATATCTGGGAGAAGCGACAATTCTGCTGGAAGTTTGTCCCTCGACAAATACATGGGAGAAACCACTTTCTTACCTAAAGTAAGTTGTACTCCTGAAGGAGAACAGTACAAAGTCGCATACAATCTTTTTAACAAATCCAATCCTAGCAAGTTTTCACCACAACCTGTTGTCAGAATGAGGGGTGCTTCGAATTCGCAAGGACCAACAGAAAGAGACAAAGGGTCAGAAATCGGATTTCTAACTGGGGAGCCAGAAAAACCTACAGAAACGTTCATTTCGCCAGACAAAGGTGCGCCAGTGAGTTTGGAGTGCATAATAGAACTCTTTGTAGCACCAGTATCCAACAGAAAAGGCTCTGACACACCTGATGTAATCACCTCAACGTAAGGTCCACTCTGATCTACTGGAACTGAAACAACTCCCTCTCTTTGTCTTTGGCTGTCCTAGCAATCATTACCCTCCAAATACTCATTTTCTGTATAGTAATCATCAACGTAGTATTGAGCTGTCCTGTCTGAGGCGTTGTTCTGCTGATCGAACCTATTCATAGAATTTTGTGGTGGAAGGGGACGTGCGTTCTGGGGGACGTTTCCACGTCCTCTACCTCTAGGCGCTTGCTGAACACCACGACCTCTTACACCAGAAACACCATTTGCACGTTGTAACAGAATAGGACAACTATACTTGAAATGACCTTCTTCCTTGCAATATGAACACTGGTTGGGGCCTACAGGGACACGTGGCTGAGTGTACTCGACTCTTTGCGAGTTCCTCTGATACTGTTGAGGGTGCTGAAAATTATTCTGGTAGTTATTCTGACCATTATTATTTTGATTACCACCACCATGTGGCGGATATGCTTGCTGTAGCAAAACCTTCGTTTTTAATTCTTTAGTTTTCTTTTCTACTCTATCTTTCTCGTCCTTGTCTCTATTTTCGTAATATTGTCCAGTAGCCAATATCTGGGCTGAAGATGACACAGCCCAAGAACTTTCCGAATCCTTTAACTTTTTACACAATTCTGGAAGTAGATTGTGCACGAATTTATCGACAAACAATCTCTGACCACCTTCTGTGGTCATATCTTGACCGCAGTGGTCGACAAATGTTTCTTCAAACCTGGTGAAGAAATCAGAGACAGTTTCTTCTTTCTTTTGCTTGCATGCAGACAACTTATCCCAATTTACACGTATTGCAGGCATTATCGTTTTCATGTAATCAACTATTCTACCAGGGAGTTCTGCTATCAAAGGCTCAGGTTTAGCACCACCAACTTGTTGGGCATCTGCAGCAGCAATATTAGCCCATGAGTCACGTAATTCCTGATCATGATCTGTATGACGAATTTTACCCCATAAAGGCTGTGGAACAACATTCCCAAATAACATATCGATATCGGCTAAATTCATTATACATGATCCAGCAGTCTGTGACAACTCTTTGTAATATCCTGCAGGATTTTTACGCGGATCAGGTAATGTCTGTTTGAGTGCTAAAACTTCAGCTCGCTTCCATGGGACATGTACCCATACACGCTGAAAGTGTGGCAGAATAGGTGGGTTAACAGTTGTGTCGCCCTCTCTCCATTGTGGGGGGACTTCTCTCATGGGGTATTGTCGCGCCTTTTTCCTGCTAGACGCACTAGGTTCAAATTGTGATCCAGAACTGCTCCCCTTACTCCGATATGATAACAATATTTCAACCGCTTGCTCTACATCGGGACCTACAATCATGCCTTCTCCAAACTTAAACCGTACACGACACAATTCTTGCGGGTTGCATTCCAGATCATTGTCTTCCAAATCCTCGCAAAGGAAAACACACATCTGTTCAAAAACATATCTCTGCGTCGGTGCTTCCCATTGATGGAAGACTTCCATGACAGACTCTACATCATACTTCACGGTGTCCATAACCCATTTCCGTGCTAAACGATTCAATGAGTCTCTCTCTTGATAGTCAGGCAGTCGACTTCGCAACTGTCTTCGTTCCATTTTAGGGGTCGTAGTAGGCGACTCGAAAAGAGGTGAGAAAAGGTTAGTGACAGTGCTGGCCATTTTCTGCCGAATGGAAGGTGAAACTGAGGGAAGAACGGGTGGAAAAACGGGGTGAGATAAGGCAGGGGCAGAGATCATAGCAGAGGAGGCATCATGAGACATAGAAGGAGCACTAGGCAAACTCGCAGAGGGAGCATTAGGAGAAGTAGAAAGTACAGTAGGCAAAATTGTGGAAAGCACAGGTGAAACAGGTGTGATCGGTGGGCCTTGAGGAGGCTGCACCATAGGGACAGGAGCCAGCTGGAGAACAGCTGGTGAGTGCTGAATAGGAGGAATAGGAGGCACAGGTTGCACCACTAAAGGTTGCGGGGGTGCCGTGGCATTTTGCGCATAGAGGGGTGGCGAACTAAATAAATGCGACATTAATGGATCTTTTTCACGCTCTTTTGCTGCCTCTTGCTGAAGAGACGGCAAAACTGGATAACATTTATCTATTGCCATTTTACGTTGCCTGTGCAACTGCTCACTCATCTGTTCTTCTTCATTGTCTTTAAACTGCATAGCAGCTTGCATTACTGAAATTCCCCCTTCTCTCTTATTTTTCTTAGCTAATTTGATTTCTTTCTGTTTGGCCTCTTTACGCCATAGGCGAAAAGAGTCAAACATCACCGGCCGGGCTTTCTTTTTGAACAGTTTAACTTCAAGGTTATCTAAGATTTCGGTATCAAAGCTACCATATTGGGGCCATTTTAAAACACCTTCTTTTCTTGTGTATTTGATCCACACTTCATTGTATGTGATGGGGCCTACTCCGTATTTGACATATAACTCGTAGGTTGGAGTTCCAACCGGAGGAACCGGACATGAGTCCTCCAATCGGGAGTCCCTATTATTATAACCAAGGCAAAACAAATTTCCAAGTCTAAGACTAGGCATCTTCGCTCTCTAGTCTAGTTCCAAACTTCAAAGGATTATCGATTACGATATTTCTCGTGAATACACGAGTCCTTCGGTTTTGGTGCTTGCAAGTACCAACAATTATCCCAAAGGATACCCAAGACTAAGACCAACTAAGGACTGGGAGACGCTCCACTTATACTTAACTGAGATATCGATGACGTCACCAGAAGACTCGTCTTAGTGTTTCGCCCTACCAAACTTCAAGGGTCCAAATCAGGGCGATAGCCAGGGCAGCAGTCCTTGTAGCCGTCGGGAAACGGGGAACCTCGCAGCAAAGACCTTCGGACCACGTCGACATGCAGGGGTCGATGAGGTGGTTGGCCGTCCTCCGGAATTTCCACACGAAGCTCCTCACGATCCTCTGGCTGACTGGTACCACTGGAATCGCCCCACGTTGGGCGCCAGCTGAGGTACTGGGTTTTTAAGAACCGGCACAGAACCGGTAACCCAGCGGTGTCAGGGTACACCCAGAGACCTCAGGTTCTTCCTGATCCAGACCATAGAAACTCAGAGTCTTCTAGGTGAAGTCAAAGATCGATTTATTGGCTGCAACCAAGGTAACAAGTGTCCTAGAAGTACAACACACGGGGAAGTATGTTCTCAGGAGTCTGCTCGAATTTACAAAGTCAGGCTTCTCTCTTTATACAGAATATTCAGCTTCAGGCAAACATTCTTCGAATTTGCAATATATCATTTACAGGTTTTGGTTACAAAGGAAAAGCAGAGTCATGATGACATGTACATATTTCACGTTGTGCTGCCCACAACAAATCACCCGGCAAGGCCCAACATTTCATCAGATATCGGTGGACCCCCAATAAAACAGGCACCTCCCCACCATAAAGTAAGCGAAGCAAAAAGAGTAGAGACAGATGGGAGCAAGATACGTCAGGTGTGCGCGCTGAAATGGTTTTATGGCCTGTTGAGCCTTGATGCTATCTTGTTCGGCCACTGGGAGGGGAACTGACCTTACGAGTTCGGCCTGGGGCAATGGTTCCAACTTGCACAGGTCATAGGAAAGTCGATTAAGGGGTATGTGTCCTTGTGGAATTGAATTCAGCTGGATTAAGGCCTATGTAAAGGGCAACACATAAATGGAGGCCAAGGGTTCAGAACGCAAACGACGATTTCGAGGTGAAATCGTCGCTCGAATATGCTGAAAACATATGTACATGGTGTGCTCGTCATTCTCGGTCTTTTGATACCAAATTCGTCATGTTTCGACGAAGTTTTAATTCTCGAGTCCAGAACGATTACATGAATCCAGAATCTTCAGAACCACACTACCCCATGTCTATTGGCAAGAACAGATGTGAAAAACTTATAATCCGCGTTTAAAATGGAGATAGGTCTATAAGACCCACAACTTGAGGCTGGTTTACCTCGCTTCAAAATCAAAGTAATAGAAGCATCATTCCACGAATTAGGGAGAGACAGCCCTGCCTGAAAGATCTGATTAAACAGCGAAGTTAAAGGAGGAACTATTATTGTCAACAAGGTCAAATAGAGCTCTGAAGGAAGGCCATCGGGACCCGCTGCCTTACCCTTCTTGTTGTCTAAGATGGCACGGCTAACCTCTTCCTTCGAAATAGGTCTATCTAAAGTGACCCTTTGTTCAGGTGAAAGAGAGGGGAGAGACACCCTGTTTAACCAGTCATCAACATGACAAGCCTCGACATGTTTGTCCTCGTGATAGATGTTCTTAAAAAAATCACAAAAGGCACTTCTAATGTCAGCGTCAGCTGAATAAGTCACCTGATCTACGTTGATTTGAGCTATGTTATTTCTAACTCGATCAGTTTTGGCTTTCCAGGCCAGAAGCTTGCCGGCCCCCCTCTCCATATTGAAAATGTGCTAGCTTACTGGCCTCCCATCTCTGAAGGACTTGAGTATTTATAATTGAGCCCAGTTCTCCTTTTAGGGTAGATAACTCATCTTGCCAACCTTTCATAGTTTCCGGGGGAACGGTCGGATGTAGCAAGATTTTCTTTTGCACCCTAGCCATATCAGCTTCCAATAAGGTGACAGATTCTCTATAGATTTTGTTTTTATGTGAGACCTTGTTTGTTATTATGCCTCACATGAAGGATTTAAATGCGTCCCAAACACACCCGGGGGAAGCGGACCCAATGTTGTTATCAAAAAAACTTTGTGCTTCAATTTTTAAAGCGGTAATTTCATCGGGAGCAGTAAGTAATGAACGGTCAAACGACCAAACTCTAGGTGTGTTTTTCAACAGCCCACACAGTTCTAGAGAGATGGCCGCGTGATCGGAAAAATGGAAAGGGAGATATGAGATGTTTTGTACCTGTTTAACTAGTTGTTGACTGATTAAGATATAAGCTATTCTCGACTGGTGATGGTATTTATAGTTGTGAAATGAGACACCTTGTTGAAGCCCAGATCTTAATCCTCAAATATCTACATAGCCAAATTCCTTCATTTTGTCAAGTAAAACGGCCCTTGTTTTTGAGGGGGTTACCGATCTATTAGTAGGGGATTTATCGAGTATAGGGTCCAAAACTATATTGAAGTCTCCAGCCAGTATCGTGGGCTCCGGATACGAAAGCAGGTGAGAAAATACAGTATTCAATACCGAAGGGTCGTCATGGTTGGGCCCGTAGTAACCTACTATTGTAATCGGAGCCCCCGCCACCACTACAGAGACAATAAGCCATCTACCTCCTGGATCTGCGAGTTTATCAATTAACCTTGCTTTTAAAGATTTTTTGAAGAGGATCGCCACCCCTCTGGAATTTAGAGATTGTGTAGTAGATACGCAAAAATCTACCCATCTATTTTTTTTAACAACAGAGGTGATCTCAGTCTCTGTAAGATGGGTCTCTTGAAGTACAAGAATTTGAGCATCTGAATCTCGCAAATACTGCAATATTTTCCATTTTCTGGGGCTAGTGCGTAGGCCATTTATATTCCAGGAGAGAATTCCTATCTTCTCCATAGGAACATCCTCCCCATCACCCCATAACCAATACCCAGAGCAAAAGAACCCATAATATTAGAACTAATGTTTGCCATAAAATATATGGCTCTCCCCAACAAGGACCTAAAAAGTAGATCTGAGCAAAAAATGAGGACTTTTTAAAGAAATTTTCCCCCCTGCCCCCTCCCCTGAGCACCCCAAATCCCTCCCCCCACCCGTGGGAAACCCCTACTCTATCTATCTGGATGTACCAGAAGATAGCACCCCTTCTGTGTTCCCGTCCTGTCTGTATATAAACCTTTAATCATACCCAAAAAGAGAAGAGGAAATAAAGAGAAAAGAATAAAATACGGGGCTATTTCAAGTAGAAGGGAAGCAAGGTTATACATGTTAAGTTTTATATTAAGTTTGTTAATTAGTATATTGACATAACCAATTGTGCAAAAGTTTTTTTTTTCCTTTTTTTTTTCCTTTCCCCTTATTTTTTTTTCTCTTTTTTTTTCCTTTTATGTTCCCTTCTCTTTTCCCCTTTTTACCTTTTTTTCCCCTCCTTCTCTCTCCCTCTCTATTTCTTCCCATTTTTATCCTTCTTTTTTTATTCTTTTTCTTTTTCCTTTCTTTTATTCCTTTCCTCTCCCATTTTTTATTTCCTTTTCTGAACCTCCTTCACCAACTCTTGGTTTAAGCGATCTTTCCTATCCCAAGTATACTAATCTCCTGGGGATTAATAGATTAACTTGAAGAACCCTTGTTTTTATCTTTATCTTTTTCTCTCCCCAGGGACAGCAGGAGTTCATCAGCTGCCTGCACCGACCTGACGTTATGCATTGTGTTATTATGCATGACTTTCAAGGCAGCCGGAAAGACCAGTTGGGCTACTGCCCCTAGGCTCCTGAAAGCTTCAAGCCTTCTACCAAACTCCCATTGTTTGTCTAGCGTGGCCCTCGAAAGGTCGGACCTAATTTGAAAGTTGAATCCCTTCCCGCTTAAGGATTTCTGCTTTAGTGCCAGACCTAACATAGATTCTTTGAGAGTATAGGTGTGGAAATTGGTAAACAGACATAATATCGACTACGAAATATCGACTGGACATAATATCGAGTACAAAAGATAGTCTGGACAAAATATCGAATGGACAGAATATAGTCATCAAAAATATCGTTTTGAAGGTAAGTAATGTAATATCGAATGTTAAAAATATAGAAAGTTAAAATATCGAAGTATATAATATAGGTTATTAAAATTATCAAATTTTTAATAATATCGATTTTTTTATAGTGTTTGTTATGTTATTATATGTGTGAAAAGTGTGTATTTATGTTATAATTAATGTTAATTAATGAATTTAGTTTATTTATTTTTTTGCGTAATTTAATTCTGTAGCAGGTTGTGGGTTTATAGGGGAATAGGGTGGGAAGTAATTTAATTATAATTAATTAAATATGTAAATTTTTATATTGGTATTTATTTTTAATTAATTGTTAATTAATTTATATTTGGTAATCAATTAAATTTTAATTGGCAATTAATTTTAATTAATTGATTAATTGCTAATTATGTTAATTTTACTAATTTATTTACTGTAGCGGGTTGTGGGTTTATAGGGGAATTGGGTGGGAAGTAATTTATTTATAATTAATTAAATATGTAAAAATATTTATTGGTATTTTTTGTAGAATTAATTGTTAATTATTTTTTTATGGGGAATTAATTATATTTTAATTGCCAATTAATTATATTTAATTGATTTATTGCTAATTATGTTAATTTTACTAATTTATTTTCTGTAGTGGGTTGTGAGTTTATAGGGGAATAGGGTGGGAAGTAATTTATTCATAAATAATTAAATAATTCAATTTATTTAATTGTATTTAATTTGAATAAATTGTTAATTAATTTTTAATTGTTAATTAATTAATTGTTAATGTGTAATTAATTTGAATAGGAAACTAAGAGTAAAAATTAATTGTAATTTGTAATTTTAATTGATTAATTATTATATTATATTAAATTGGTACTTTTAATTATTTTTTATAGATATTAATTTAAATATTATGAGAAGTATTTACTTTCCATACTGTTGCACTCTCTGGAGTGGGAATAGTAATTTTAACCCCTACGCTATCCAACGCTTTCCCTACTGTTGCACCCACTGGAGTGGGAATAGTAATTGTTACCTCTACGCTATCCAATGCTTTCCCTACTGTTGCACCCACTGGAGTGGGAATAGTAATTGTTACCTCTACGCTATCCAACGCTTTCCCTACTGTTGCACTCACTGGAGTGGGAATAGTAATTTTCACCCCTACGCTATCCAACGCTTTCCCTACTGTTGCACTGTTTGGAGTGGGAATAGTAATTTTTACCCCTACGCTATCCAATGTTTTCCCTACTGTTGCACTCTTTGGAGTGGGAATAGTAATTTTCACCCCTACGCTATCCAACGCTTTCCCTACTGTTGCACTGTTTGGAGTGGGAATAGTAATTTTTACCCCTACGCTATCCAACGCTTTCCCTACTGTTGCACTCTTTGGAGTTGGAATAGTAATTTTTACCCCTATGCTATCCAACGCTTTCCCTACTGTTGCACCCACCGGAGTGGGAATAGTAATTTTTACCCCAATGCTATCCAACGCTTTCCCTACTGTTGCACTCTTTGGAGTGGGAATAGTAATTTTGACCCCTACGCTATCCAATGCTTTCCCTACTGTTGCACTCTTTTGAGTTGGAATAGTAAATTTTTACCTCTACGCTATCCAACCCTTTCCCTACTGTTGCACCCACTGGAGTGGGAATAGTAATTTTTACCCCTACGCTATCCAACGCTTTCCCTACTGTTGCACTCACTGGAGTGGGAATAGTAATTTTTACCCCTACGCTATCCAACGCTTTCCCTACTGTTGCACTCTCTGGAGTGGGAATAGTAATTTTTACACTTCCGCTATCCTACGGTAATAATATTGATTAATTTTTAATTATATTATGTTACTATATATATATGTTTTAACAAAAATGATTGTAAAATTATTTTTTTATAACTTTCATTAATTAATTAATTATGATAAGGTAATTTAAGTATTTTCAAGTATATTTTAGTAATTAATTTTTAATATTAATTTAATTTAACATTGTTTTTAATAAAGTCGATATTTTTATAAACTATATTTTTGTAAACGATATTTTTAACTCGATATTTTTGTACTTACCTGTTTGTAGATACAAAGTCGATGTTCTGTCTGTCGATATTTTGTCAACTATATTTTTGATAGTCGATATTATGTCCCTCGATTTTATGTCAGTGATCCGTGGAAATTTATTAATATTTTCCTCGGCTTTGTTCTTTGAGGGTTCCTCCTGAAGGGATCTCTGTGGATACGTTGAATATCCACAGACAGTTCTTCCACAGAATGATCTAATTTCAAACAGTCTTTTAACAGATGAATGATATAATGGTTTATGTCGGTACCCTCACTGCCCTCTGGTACATTAAGAATACGGAGGTTACTTCGACGTGCGTTGTTCTCCAGTGACTCCAATCTTTCTGA
This sequence comes from Lissotriton helveticus, assembly GCF_964261635.1. Lineage (NCBI taxonomy): Eukaryota > Metazoa > Chordata > Amphibia > Caudata > Salamandridae > Lissotriton > Lissotriton helveticus. Next base: position 716,091,504 of record NC_136070.1, read on the forward strand.
CAAAATCTGATCCTCCTTCTTAAGCTTTACAATATCTGTCTTGGCTTCATCCAGATGCAATGAGAGACCCGACACTGTGTCTTCCAGACCTTCTGTTCTTGATGCAAGAGTACCCACTTTCCTATCCAAGGACTCACAAAAATTCTGAATATCCGATTGAATGGAAGGTGAGTCCTCAAAGCCTTTCTTAATGTCTACTGACAAATATGAAAACTAAGCATGGGCGGATTTTGCGAATTGGCAATCCGCGAAATTGCGTATTTACGGATTCGCAATCCGCAAAATCCGCGAACTCTCGCGAATTTTGCGGATTCCTTTTTTTTGTGTTCGCAAGTGTTTCTGCCATTTCGCCAGGGTTTTTTACCAGTTCGCAAACGCGAACTTACTTTTCGGGTAGCAACGGTCGCGACCATGTTGTTTCTATGTCTGGTTCATCACAGCACCCTCTGTTTCACCACTGCCACCCTCTGTTTCACCACTGGCACCCTCTGGCTCACCCATGCCACCCTCTGGCTCACCCATGCCACCCTCTAGTTCATCACTGTAGATTATGGGGGGGAAGCACACCTGCCCTGCCTCAACTGACATGAATGAATTAGGGGCTGATTAATGTGTCACTGAATTTAAACTTCCAGGCTGGCACCTGCTTCCTTATCTGTAATTGCTTTCTGTTGCAGTGTAATTTTTTTAACAGGACCTTTGTTGTATACTTGTAGCTATTCTCTGAGCCTGCTGTGAGGGTCAGAGCAGGGTCATAGAATAGTTGCAAGTAGGCAACTGAACTCTGAAGGGGCCCCTCAGGAAGCACTACAGGGAATGGTTACTAATGATAAGATTGAACTTTTGCACCTGCTGAGTGCTTTCAGTTTTGCAAAAATCCAAATATCCAGCAGCATCCACAAAAAGTAATTCTTCCAGGCACTACAGGGAATGGTTACTAATGATAAGATTGAACTTTTGCACCTGGTGAGTGCTCTCAGTTTTGCAAAAATCCAAATATCCAGCAGCATCCACAAAAAGTAATCCTTCCAGGTCAAGATCCAAATCAAAGTGACCAGCACATGAAGAAAGCACTGGGAGGAGCCTGCTGGACAGGAACAGGAAGTCGGAGACTGTGGGGCACTTCCTTCCTCCCCCCCACCCCCAAAATGGACTCCTTGCAAAAAAAAGTGCATGCAAATGTCAACCTGAGGAGTTATTCTGATAAAAATCATAATTTTCAAGGTTTATGCTGCCTGCTGGTGGATTTCTTGTGCGAAATTGTACATTTTGCAATCTCGCAATTGCGAGATTGTCGCTGCCCGCCGCATCTACGTGTTCGCAAGTGTTTAGTCCCGCGAAATTGTATAGTATTCTAGTTGGCAAGTGCGACCAAGCAAAAAATCCGCTTCGCACAGATTTACGAATTTTCGGCAAGTTCGCGAGAGTTCGCGGATTGCGAATTTGCCGAAAATCCGCAAAATCCGCGAGCGGAACGGATTTTACGCCCATGCTTAATGAAAACATTGATTGCAAATAAGAGGTCAAAGCTGGATTAACTCCGCTACCGATGTTGGAATCTGGAAGGGCTGTTGCCCCCCGCAGCCCATCTTCTTCTATAGGCGCATTATTATTTAGGAGCCCAAGTTGCTGTGAAGCTGGGTGAAATTCCAAATGAGATTCAAGCGGTGGTGTAGCTGAATATAATGCTGGGGAAGGTAAAAGAGGTAAAAGAGTCAATGGCCCAGAGGGATGCGAGGGCTCTATCATCTGAGTAGTAATGGAAATAGGGGAGGCAATCAACATCTCCACTGGGCTCTCTCTGAGGAGCCAACTTTAATGTTGACAAACCCCCCCTCGGTTTCAGCCATAATCGCTGCTCCATCTACATCTTCAGCCCCATTGTTACTAAGGGCACCTCCCTCTGCATTAACAATTTTATCCTGCATCTCGTTTACTGTAGAGGAAGCTGTTTCTTCAGTTTCAGGAGTAGTTTCGGGAGTAGTTGGTACAATAAGCCCCAGAGACTCCGATGAAGCCATTAGAAGAGGAGTGTCCTCGGAAAGCTGTTGGTCAGGGAGGCACAAGATCTGTGGGACCGCCTTAAAATAGGACTGCAACGACGGTGTTATTTTGGATCCAGAGTTGGCTGCTAATTTGATGTTTTTTGCACTCTTTGCTGTTTTGGAGGTAAAGGCTCGCTTAGCTTTAACTTATCTAGATAATTATGAGGATAGCTTCTTCTTTGAGGGAGTGCCCAATGCTATCTGACATGAAGCTTGTGACTGGTAACTACTGTTGCTACTACGGGGGTCAGGTCTTATGCTAGTCTCGAAGCCTGTTCTCCCCGTGTTTTTAACCTCCTCTCTACTGGGACCCACTGCCCCCTTTCTGTCTACCTGCTTTAGATTAAATTTGAGAGAGTTTTCTGAGACTAGCAACAGACCGGGATCCTCCAACTCTCCACATGATGACTCACAGCCCTTAACGACTTGACCCGCCTGCTGACTCTGAACCTCAAGTAGTGCAGGTAGTGCAGCTCTGGTCGTGCCAGCCACCTTCTCAAAATCTGCCTCGATATCCTCCTCTCCCTCCACCCTCCTCAAACGCCCCTTACCGGTGCGTGAAAAGAAAATGGATCTGGAGCTGGAGCCAGAACCGGACCCCCCTGAGCCGCCTCGGGGTCCCGGAAGGAGGCTGTGGGTCCTTCTCCCACGACGGAGCTCCAGCGCTGCCAAGTGCCAAAGCTGCAAGCCCGAAGCAGCCTGCCGCCTACTTTGAGCAAATATCGGCGCTCGTAATGCTAGTGAAATCGGCAGCAGGCTCCGTGTTGTGGGCAGCTTGAATCTGGACTGGAACTGCTGTTCGGGCTGAAGAAGCGGGAGAAGCGCGGCTGAGACGCCGTAAAACTCCGAGCAGGACCGGCACGCCCCATCAATGCACATGACCTCTGTAATCGGGAGCTCCGCCGTGTAATTACACGAAGCAAAGAAACCCTCCAAAAAAAGCTTAAAAAGATCAAAACTAGGGGAGAACTTGGTTGCATAGGGGCTCGCAATCAAATCCGCTGCATATTGGAACGGTGTGTGAGCGTTCTAATGCCGGTAGGCAAAAGATGAACGGGAACACAGATCGGAGCGCCGCAGCAGCTCAATAGCTGCCGCCATGTTCCCCCTCCAAGTTAGTCCAAATTCTTGAATAGAAATAAACCAAGACGACTAAAAAAAATAAAAAATAAAAAACAGTATCTAAATTACCATATCTGGAAAATTTCACATCCATTATTTTACACATGTAATTAGTACCAATCCCACTATATCTGAAATTTGAACACCCGGAGAACATGATGGATTTTGCTGCTGTGACGAATCTATTCTTTTTTTTCTCCAAACACAGCTACAAGAGGGTACGAGGAAAATAATGTTTTTTTAAGCAAGGCTAAATCCTAAGAACCTTTGGACAAGATGTACTAAACATTTTTAACGGTCACAAACTCGCCAATTCAGCATTTGTGATTGTTGAAATGTTTTTTCCTACACACTAACCCTGTTTTAGGAGGAGGCCACTATCTCTGTGAATGTGGCCAATTGGACTGAGTCGCAATTTGCACCCTACCTAATGAATATTAATCAGGTAGGTCAGATTGCAATTCAATCTTGTTCTGTTTTTTTATGAACCAACCTAATGGTACATGGGTCAGATCATAAAAATATTGATTTGTTTGGTTAATGACCAATCATACTTCACCACTGTCTTTATGCCTCTTGACAGACTAAGGAAAGTAGTGAAAAGCTCTAAAAATGATCTTATCCACCAGGCAAAATAACTATACTATATTTACCATCCTATTTACAATTCCTAAAAGTTAGGTACTGTATTGCATTTATATAACACTACCTCTGACAAGTCATTGGGGTGCTTCATGGAAATAATATGCTACACTGGAAGCCAAGGACAGTGGTTAATGAAATCGTTATTGGCTATTGTTGGTAGGAAGCTCCTAGGCTCCTGACTTCCCTACCAATTACAGCGCTGCATTGCAGAGATGTGATTGGTCTGAGCGCAGTGGATCAGCACTCAGACAGCAAATTGGAGCCTGGGGCATGTTCTGCACCCAGGCTGTAATGCAGCCTGGGTGCACAACATGCAAAGTGCGCATGACGGTTTGGCCGGCCGAGGGGCCGATCAAAGCGTCATTGCACACCTTGGAGTGAGCAAAACACTCCTCCCCTGCCCTGCTCTGGCAGTCCAGCTCCACCCCACACCAGGAAAGGAAAACTAAAATGATAATAACACTAGTTTTTATCATTTTAGTTTTCTTTAACTACTGCTATGTGAGCAGTTGGGCGACGCTCCTCCGCCTTAGTGGAGGAGCCGCCACTGTTCTGTTCTTAGGAATCTGTTCCATGCATTTCTTTCAGTTTCTTGCTCATGGATCATGTTAATATGAGTTAGATTTGATCATTAGTGTGAGTTCATGCAGAAGGAAGGTGGGATGAGGAGACAATGTTAGATTGCATGAAAATGTTACATAGAAGGATAATGTGTGATTTATGAGGAGAGGTATAGCCATTTTTTAGAAATATAGTAGAGAAGAGTAAGGCAGAGAAGCATGCAACAGAGTGGGCTACACTCAGAGACAGTAAGGCATGCAGAGGGTGGAGGGTATACAGCAGTCAGTCAAGAGAAAGGAAGGAGTGAAAACAATCAAAAGAGTGCATCCAAGGTACATTTTCAACAGGATTTTTGGGATATGGTGGGATGAGGCTTTTTGAGATAGCATGATATGAAGATGTAAAAACTGTAACAAGAGGGTTGATTGTTGTCACCAGTAGGCACTATAAGTGGTTGCATCTTTGGTTGTTCCATTTAGCTAGTGAGGGTGTTGAACTGTTTGTTCTTGGATGGCTATATTAGTAGGGAAGATTTTGTATTTTCTTTTTAACTTCTTACTTGGCACTTTTTAGGTCTCGCCTGACCCTGCGCATGCGCTGGTCTGGCGAGACTTTTAGTAAGGGCTTCAAAAAATGCTACCATCGCCGGCCTACAGCTTGCGTGCATGTGCGCGGGCGCCCGCTTACAAGTAGAGGCTTTCCTCGTCATGCTTCACAGTTATGAATCGTCGGTAGGGAAAAGGCAACATGAACTATTAATTTTACAAATGTTATGAACTTAAATCTTACGTGAGAAGTGGGTTACCTTTTCTGAATCTCGCGGAGCCATCTCTTTCTTCGATTTCATTACAAGTGACCCGTAAGGTATGCTCTAAGCATAACAATAAACACGAGGAACTCCCGAGCCGGTGGGACAGTCAGCTCTCACGGTGCCACTGCCAACGGATAGCGGGAGAATTGAGCCAAAGGATTCACCACGCTTCGCAACGATGCTCCTAATTGTAAATTGTAACCACTCTCAAATAGGTCACGTCTATACTAGAGCTCGAAATGTTCTCAGGTTCGTTAATGCAACAAATGCGCATGTTCAAAGTAGAGACTCTACTTACTTAAACTCGTGCAAAGAACCATGGGCGTCCCTCCCTTTGAGCACATCTAGAAAGATGCCGCTCTTCGGTTACTTGTAGCATTTATCAATCTAAACTTTAAACCATATGTATGTGCTTTCTGTAACCATTATTTGAACCAAAAAGCACAATTAAACATAATTAATGTCCATTAAACGTTTTCTTGCTAGGCAGTGGGCAGGGTCATGTAATTAGTATCTGTGCCTTGAGCATGCAAAGACAAAGGTTTTGATCCTGCTAGGGAAGATTAGTGTCTCCTGTTTTGGGCATGTGTTCTCGAAGTATAAACTGACACCACACGTTGTTCACACATAGGAATCAGTCTGTTTTGGAGGTTTAAGTGAACACCGTAGTCTTTCCAGGTGTTTACTCAGTTTGAACTCAACAACGGATCGCTGCAACGGTAATCAAACGAGAAATGTCTTGCCAGGATTCATCTGAGGTAAGTCGTCACCTCAACAGAACCAGTGTTTCTGAGGCGCCTATTATTGAATTCTTCTCCCTTTTCACAAGGTGGAATTGATTTATGAACCGCTCTACGCCTTAGTAGTTGGCGTTGGTTTGTCTGAGATTCAGGACCCATTGTCGCTTCTATGGAAAGTAATGTTGCGTCAAGTAAAACTATTAGTGACGCATACATCATCTGGGATGTCGTTTAATGGACGCGAGTCAGATGGGAGATGCTTATAGGAATTTATTCTCATGTGAGTGTAGAAGAGGTCTCAAAGTAATGTGGTTATCTGTGTGTGAAAGATCTGCCTGTCACCCTGTTTTATGACCTGCGCCTCCCCCAGCCATTTCCTCGGCTTTCATTCATTATACCTGGCCCTTGTCAGTAACCAATATGTCTATCTGTCAGTGGTTCGGTAATGAGACCAATTTGCCAGGTCACACAATCCTGGCTCTCCAGGAAAAAAAATACTGTATGCTTCGGGTATGTCTAAGCAGACACCAAGTTCTTCGATTGTAGGCGGTCAGTGTCAAGAAAGCGGCAGAACCCCGTGGTGTCTTATAATTAAAAAATTCTAGCATGCAAAAATATGCGAACAGGTTGCGGTAAATTTATGTACATCCTTTTAGTGGGTGTCGCTGTGAAGTTTAAAAGCAACCAGTCAATAACATCTATTGTGATGTATTCCTATAGGTTCTGAATCGATCCCCCTATTCCTGACCCTATTCTGGTTAAACAAACCAACAAGTTAACTAGCAGTCAGCCCATGAGGCAGAAAACCCCCATGATGCAGATACCGTTATCTGACGCAGTCACACTACGGCACAGGAACGTGTTATCTGATTAGGTCATAACGCTTGCGATCTAATTAGACAAGCGATATTCCTCCAGCCCCTGATAAGGCATACGGAGTTCTCATAACAAATCAAACCTATGACAACCTGGGCAAAACCCTGCGGCCATTGTTTTGATTTCACCGAGAACTTCAGCAAAAGAATGTGCTAACGAGCAAGTCGTATGACATCCTTATTGACGTATCTATGTCCATCCTTACGTCAATCTCGGCACCTTAAAGGTATAAATATTACCGATATTGCCCTATGCAAACACACGCGGTGGTGACGAGACGGAGCAGCCATACTTGCCGAAGCGAAGAGCAGAGCAGACCCCGCTGGCGCAGCCCCGCCTTCCTGACGCGCTGAGAACGAGACGCGCTGCTTTCTCCTGCCGAGAAATCCAGCACCGGCGCTTCCGGGTAGCCCTCGCAGGCAGCCTGGAATATCGAGACCAGAGAGAGAGATACCATCCCTCATTCAACCTAGATTCCAGGTACAGAACTGAATAACCCCTCGCAGAGAATTCTTTAGTTATTCACTTGGCAAAAACAAACTTAACTTAAACTGTAACTTTCTATTCCCGCCCACGTATTAGGCTTAGGTCAGGTACACGGGGTAGGCGTATTTAGAAACACCAGTTGAGTACGTTTAGTCAAATGTATATGTGTATGTAATATATTTTATTCATTTTAAAACATCTTATGGCTTAGAAACCATATCAATGTTTTTACAGTATTATTTCATACTATTGCTTTTAATGTATGCACTTTACTTAGCTATAAGTATTGCAATAATATCGATCCATTTCTCTTGTATGAGAAAAGAGACTGATCAATAAATAACACCTTTTTATTGAACACGCCTGTCTCTTCCTTTTCTCTACATTCTGATGAGACTAAGAATGCACGTACTGACTGAGTAAAATAAATTGCCTTTTGTTCACACGACTCTCGAGATACACTCTTGATTAGGGGAGAGCAAAGTTGTCATGTTCTATGGTTGTCAGAAACTAAATCCCTTCTTGTCTAATCAGGGAAGTTAATTCCTTCCTGAACATTCGAGAAAGTTTCTAGTGAACTCTGAGCTAGCTGGCAAACCCAAAACTTTAAGTCTAATATCGACAGTAGTAGACCTAGTTAACGTCTGGTCTAGGCCTTTACTATTGAAGGTATTATTCCAATGCGCAGAGCCTACTGGGATAATAGGAACTACACTACACTATTTATTGTCCTAGAATACCTGTATAGTTGCTATTAATGGTACATTCACAATTAAGATTATCCTATGGGCTATACAATAAAGAAAACAAACATTGGCATAGCCAATAGGTCTCACTTTTGGGACCTTATAAGTTTTTAGCCATGCAACAGTTGTTGTTGCACCAAGAATATTGTACTGCATAACTAAATACTTATAAGGTCCTAAAAGCGAGACCTATTGGCTATGCCATTGCTTGTTAATGTGAGGCACTGTGGCATGTGGTACGTCTGGATATCTTTTTCTTTACGTTTGTAAGGTAAAATTTGGAGGGGTGGATTCTCTTTTGATTTACATCGAACATTCTGTTATGTATTTATTTGAAACAGACATGTATGGCATTTTGTAAGGGTATCTGGTTCTCCTCTGATATTAGAAAGGGGGTGTCTGAAAAGGAATTTTTCTGATGTGGTTCTTCCTTGATCTTAGAGGATCCTGCAGGGGAATCTATCTGTTGGCAGAGAGGCCAGAATACGTGATGCATGTGTTATTGTGAACTAGGTCATACAGATTCTCTGGTAGATCACGTTGAGAATAACCAGCTATTAACTATTCTTCTGAGTGCTAAGCTGATTACCAGTGGCCCTTAAGGGAGTAGTCAGAAAATTAAAATACCCCCCACTTGGAACCAAAGCTCTGATAGCACTAAGAAGGCAAAGCAAGTGAGCCTCAACCTCTCTAGAAGTGCTAATTTTTCTCGTCCATCCAGGCATTTATCCAGTCATTCTTTCACCCTTCGATCTACCCGTTGATATCCACCATTTCACCTTTACATTCTATCAGCCATACATTATTTTACCCTTCATTCAATCTTTCACTATTGTATCCATCCATTGGCCATTTCATTCATCCATAATTTCGTTCATGCATCCATCATCTATGCATGCAGTCATTCATGCATACATTCAGTCATACATCCATTCTCCTATACATACATCATTCATCCATTAATTGAACCTTTTGTCCATCCATCCATCCTCTGAGATTTCCATTTACTTTGCCATTCATCCATATTCTCAGATTTCCATGTACTTTGCCATCTATCCATCCATCCATCAATCCAATCACACATTTCTATAAATTCTGCAATCCTTTCATCCACTGGTCCAGCCATCCTCACAGATTTCCATTTACTTTGCCATCCATTCATCATTCCATCCATCCGTTCATCCATCTATCCATCCATCCATCGACACAGATTTCCATTTACTCTGCCATCCTGCCCTCCTACCATCCATCCATCCGCTGAGTTTTCTATTCACTCTACAATCCGTTCACCCCCCACACAATTATCTTCTTAGATTTACATTTACTCTACCACCTTTTCACCCAACCACCCATTCATCCATCCACTTAAATATCCATTTACTCTGACATCCTTTCACCCATACACATCCATCCACCTACCCATCCATTCTGAGCTTCCATTCACTCTACCATGCTTTCACTGACTCACCCATCCAACCTCATAGATTTCCATTTACTCTATCTTTTCACCCATCGATCCATCCTCTCAATTGTCTATCTACTCTACCATCCTTTTGCCCATATCTTTCCCACCCACCCACCCATCATACATCCATCCTTCTATTTTCTCAGATTTCCATTCACTCTGCCATTGTTTCATCTAACCATCTACCCATCGTCTCACTCACCCATCCTCTCACCCACTCATCATGTATCCTTTCACACACTCATCCTTTCTCCAACCCATCCATCCGTCTTTTTACCAACCCATCCATCCCTCCTTTTACCCCTTCATTGCTTTACCCAACCACCCATCCTTTAATTTACCCATCCATCCTTTCACCCCATCCTTTGACCCACTCATCTATCCTTTGACCCACCCATTCATCCTTTCACCCATCCAATCTTTCACCCACCCACCCTTCCATTCTATCTTTCCCCATCCTTTTACCAACTCATCCATCCATGCTTTCACTCATGCATGCACTTGTTCATCCTTCTTTCTCTTTTCGATAATCCTATCCTTCTTGTGTAAATGATGAGCTTTTATCTGCCAAGTTGCAGATAAAAGAGTCCCATAACCACTCTCCCGGTGTAGCTGTTAAAGCAGGATGTTCACAACGCCCCTGCATCCATCCATCTATCCTGAGTTTACCATTCTCTCTACAATCCTTTCACCCACCCAGCCATCCATCCTCTTAGATTTCAATTTACTCTGCTATCTTTTCACCCAACCACCCATCCATCCTCTCAAATTTCCATGTACTCTGTCAGCCTTTCACCCATACCAATCCGTCCATTCACCCATTCATCAGTAGCGTCTCACACAGGTCAAGACGGTGAGGCGGGCGGGGTGGTGGAAGTCGACAGACAACGGTATAAGTAATATTAAAGAAATAAATAAAACTACTTACCTTGCGCTCGCTGCATCGCCGACTCGGCAATGTGGCGAGCGCAAGGTAAGTGTTTTTATTTATTTATTTAATTAATTAATATTACTTATCCTGTCGTGTATCGACTTCCACCATCCCCGACCCTGCTCCACGGCCCCACTGCTCTTACCTGTGTGAGCTGCCATTGCTATTCATCCTCTTAGATTTCCATTTACTCTGCAAGCTTTTCACCCATATCCATCTATCCATCCATCAATTCATCCATCCTCTCAGATTTCCATTCACAATGCCATCCTTTCATCAACCCACCATCTCATCCTCTGTTCCTTTCACCCCCATCTTTTTACCCACTCATCCCCTATCCTTTCACCCACTCATCCTTAAACAAACCCATCCAGCCATCTTGCTTTTACCCACCAACCCATCCTTTTACCCACCCACCCTTTCATTTAGCCATTCATCCTTTTACCTCTCATTCATCCTTTCATCTACTCATCCATCCTTTCAAACACCTACACATCCATCCTTTCACTCACTCATCCCTCCATACTTTCAGCCACTAATGCATCCACTCCTTCACCCTTCCCTCTCTATCCTATAATCCCAAACTTCTTGCAGATAAAAGAGGCCCATGGCCCATAAACCCCCACTCCTGCTGTAGCTGCTAAAGAGAGGGGGGGGTCACGACGCACTTGGTGGTTCTAATCTTTGCAGGTACCAAATTTAATAGTTTGGTGGCTTAAACAAAGAAACTGGTGCTACCAATGGTTTTCTTCCTGAAAGCAGGAATTATTAAGTGTAATGCCACTAGAAGCCAGGACAGTGTCTGCCAAAACTGCCCATTAAGAGATAGAGGTGTATGTTACATTCTCCTACACAGATACTGTAGATCAGGGGCTAGAAGAACAGTGCTATCCGGGGCAGTACATGCTGTGACATACATACTGTATATAGGAGATTGGGTTGCAATGTACGCACACACTTTAACCCTGGAGAGAGAACAGTAAGGTTAATTGACAAACACACACTACAAGAGGGACTTCAGATACAGTAACCTGGTTAGCAAATGCACATAGCAAATTAGTAGTTAGGAATTCACTTCACTCCTAGATACTGAAGAAACCAGTCCTAGATATCTTTTAAAACCAGAAAGAATGGTACAGCTTTGCACATTCATACAGTACGCAGAGGACTGTAAAAACGCTGTCACCATAGGACGCACACAGTGTACATTGGTATCATGTCACGGAGTGGCCATATATGCAACGCTATACATCACAAGGTATACATACTTTGCAGCGTCATAACAAAACTTGAGGGGACGCCCCCATGCCAAGTACATGAAGCGGGCCCCTCTGCGGCCCACCACCTACCACTTTTGCTGAGGGGGTTTTGTGGGGCCTATGTTAAGCCACTGGTACCTTGCATGTATGAGCCATTCACTCAGCAAATTAACAGGTACTTGTACAGTGTAACCAACAACACTGTAGATCACTAGCAAGTAGCATATTTTAAACTGTTAGACTGTGTATAGTGCCTTTAAACACACAGTACAACTGGACCAGTGCCCCCACAAACCCTATACATCACAAGCAAAGGGACACTGTTCTCATAAAAAGAACACATGTTGCATTGAGAAACTAAGTACAGTGTTCTTATAGAAACTGAACAATGACAGCTAGCAATACAGCATCTCCAAAAACCCTGTATATTCCCCATACAGAGCATACACTGTACATTGTGAGACTGAGTATACTGAGTATAGTGCCTTATACACACTGTACAACCAGAAATATCAATGCAATGTCCCATGAAACCTCCACGTCAATCAATCAATCAAACAAGTGGCTTGTAAAGCATGATTACTCACCCTTAAGGGTCTCAAGGCGCGGGTGGATAGCTGCAGATCTGTTGCAAGGCACTGTGGTTCAGTCAAAGAGCCAGATCTTGCGGTCCTTCCTGAATTGGGGCAGGTGATTGCCTTATGGAAAGAGGCAGGGTGTTTCAGGTCTTTGCTGTGAGTTGGAGAAGGATCCTCCCCGGCCATGGTCATGCGGATATGTGGGATGGCAGCTAGGGCAAGTTGAGCGGAGCGGAAGTCTCTAGTGGGTGCATGGAATGAGAGGCAGTGGTTGAGATATGCAGGTCTCGTGTTGTGTATGACTTTGTAGGCATGTGTGAGGAGCTTGAAGATTATCCTTTTGTTGACTGGGAGCCAGTGGAGGTCTCTCAGGTGGGTGGTGACTTGGCTGCAGTGGGGGATGTTGGGAATGAGTCTGGCAAAGGCATTCTGGATGCTTTGCAGTTTTTGTAGGAGTTTCTGGTTGATGCCGGCTTAGAGTGTGTTGCACATCACGAACACACATAGATTACATACATTGTGACACACAATGATATATCCTGAGCTCGATAGGCTGAAAAGAAACAACAATTTTTTAGTCCATCAAATCCAATCCAAGAAAGTAGTGGTTTTTTATATCTTCTTCATTTATTTCCAATTTGATCAGGAAAAAACTTCAATCTTCACCCAGATAACAAAACAAAAAGCCGTTGCCAACACGTGTTTCGTCTTGGTATGGTAACCAATGACTTCTTCAGGGCTGAAATAATTACAATAGAAGCAGTCATATAACTAGTAAGCTATATAAACATATATCAAACATTAAGACCACATCTAAGATGACAAATATCATACAAAGTGGCTATAGTTGTGAGTAGGGATCCTCAGTCAAGTCCTACCCCAATTAAGCAGGTCTCCAATATTGACTATATTACCACAGTTGTTTATATACTAAGATAGTTAAACTTTATATTACCCAGAAAGCCTTATTTATTTAGGCATACAAAATTAACCATCAATATTTCTCAGTGGTAATTATACCACAAAAATATGATACAATCATGTAACATACACTGGAGGTTAACACAAGGTCAGCATAGAAAGAAAGAAATAAAGATCAGAATTACGCTAAAAGTAAAACACCACACCCAAAACGTGAAAAGACGGATAAATCGAATTGATCCCAGTAAAGAACAAACAAATAAATATCCGAACTCGCAGAGCCCATAGTATACCAGTGTAAACAGAACAATAGTTGATAGAAACCAAGGTAAGGGTATGTTAGTGTAATTCGCTCACCTATGGCTAAGGTAAAATCGGTTCATAAGCGGAAGGTTATATTTATACTGATCCACCGCTTTCACCAGTGTAATCTAAAATAAATGGGAGTTAATAAGTCAAACTAATACGCTATGTCGTATACATTTCAATAATCAAGCAACACTGGTAATTATTAGTTGTCGCATCCACGTGCAAGAAATATAAGAGACACTCACTAGAAAAGGTTGTTATCCACGCTTTCGCTGGGTGGTGAACAATTTGCCAATCAAAGGACGGAGATCCGCCGATCTCCATAGAACTTATATATCAAGGTCACAAGTGAGTATAATTTTCGTGTTATTGAACACGTTGTACCCTACAGAGAAAACATTCTTATTAGTCCTTAATTCTATATTTATAACCAGATATAGTTATATCAATTAAAAGTATATAAAAAAAAATAAAAAATAAAAATTTATATTTATACATTTAAGAAAAACGAATTTGTTATTTTATCCGTTTTGCGCTAATGAATCTATTTGAATAAAAACGAGTAGTTGGAACAGTCCATTAATTATCATGACAAACAATTCCAGGTAATTCCTATTTTTAGATGATCGATATCAACATCGATGCCAATGTAATTGTCGAAATTCTAAGTAAATACTAATTAAAAGGTAAAATACCAGTCATTATTCCAAAGTTTAAGAAAAGGGACGTCTGGCATCATTTCCTTACCTCCGAGTACAGAGAGTAGAAAACGATAGTGTCTCCGTGAATTCGGCGTTCAACACGGGCGCCATATTTGTAACCTCATATACTCCTCCATGAGTAATGGGAAACAAAGAGAGGACTTAACAGTATACTTCGGAATAAGACGCGATTCGCATCCATCTTGGAGTGGCAAGAATTGTATTTAATGATAAATCTAAAGCCAAGAGTTTAACTATTTATTAATATGCCAAATAGCGGGCCTCTAGAGCAAAGTTATATCCTCAATTGTTTAGAAAACCCTCATATTTACAGCGAGTGTAATAATATTTTCTAGAAATCGACCAGTATCATAAGCCCCCAGAAAAAAGGAAATTAGGGGAAGGGGGGGGGGGGGCAGAGGGGGGTGTTGGGTACCACTATGGTTACATGCAATAAATATGCAAACTAAATAAAGAGGGGTGAGAATTAATTTATATGTAAGCGTGAAAGGAAAGAAATAAATTTAATAGACATAGAGGAAAGAGGAAGGAATGATGAAACGAACAAAATGTTCAAAGTAATAGCAGAATAAAGAAAATTTCTAACTCTTACCACACAACAATCATAAAAACATATTGATAAAAAACATTATACAAAATGAATATACAAAGAAATCATATTGTCACAATTCCGTCCGGAGTCAAGACATATGATACAATACATTAAAATTAAGGAATTTTTCAAATAAGCTCATCATCTATCTCAATGCTTTTCAACATAAGAAATATTGCATCTCCCCGTCAAAATTAAGCCCCTCATCCACCGCATTGGCACGCATAATCCAACGCGCCTCTTGCTGTCTCAACTTCAATTCACGGTTCCCACCCCTAGTTCCAACTGGTACCACTTCTATACCATGGAAGGACATAGTTAGGTGTTCCGTTTGCGATGTGCATTTCATAGCATGTGCTGCTATTGGAACTCTAGCATCTCGATTTTTAAGAGCTCTAAAGTGTTCACTGGTCCTATCCTTTAATCTTCTGATAGTACTACCTATGTACACCTTTTTACATTTACATAGAATGGCATATATAACATACGTAGTATTACAGTCTATGTGTGTTTTGATGTTATAGACACCGGAGTTGTTATATTCAAAGGATTTGATACCATGCAAGGACATTCTACACATACTGCAATCCCCGCATCTGAAAGACCCCTTATTATGGGTATGAAGCCAAGATGGTTTATGGCTACTTCTTGGATAACTGGGGCTGATTATGTTTTTAATCGTTAAACCTCTTCTGTACGTTATTGATGGATGAGGTAATAGTAGATCTTTTAGTGAAGGATCAGATGTGAGCATAAACCAATATTTATTGAGAATTTGATAAATCTGTTTTGACCAAACACTGTAACTCGTGATCAATCTAATAGGGTTTTTGTTTTTGACAGGTTTACTTTTCAATAAAAGAGTTTCCGTTCGTTTCAATTTCAGAGCTCTATTCCTAGCCCTTCTAACCACATCATGTTTATACCCTCTGGACAGAAATCTATTCTCAATGTCGTCCACACACTTCAAAAATTCAGTATTCTCATTACAGTTTCGACGGGCTCTATAGAATTCCCCATAAGGAATCGAATTTATTTGGGAAATCGGATGTGCACTATTTCCATGCAGAACCGAGTTACATGATGTTTCCTTTCTAAACAACTTACTACATAGTTTCCCATCATGTACATATAGTTTAAGGTCAAGAAAAACTATTTCTGTTTGACTATAGTTGATTGTAAAAGTCATGTTGTACAGATTATTATTCATGTAGTTAAAAAAGGTCATCAGATGTTCCACACTTCCTGTCCAAATAAATAGAAGATCGTCAATATACCTTCCGTAGTAGTTGATATATTGATGCCACGGAGCACCACCAGGGCCCCAGATGTGCACCGCCTCCATCCACCCCATGTAGAGGCAGGCGAAGGACGGCGCAAATCTGGAACCCATGGCTACTCCACATTTCTGTTGATACCATCTATCATTAAAAAGGAAAACATTATTTTCAAGAATAAGTCTAGACATGTTTAATAACATATTGGTGTGATCAAGTAATTCTACCGGTCTTTTGTACAGAAAGTATTCTAGTCCCTGGATACCCTTATCATGTCCGATGTTTGTGTATAGCTGTGAAACGTCCATGGTGACTAATAGCATTTCAGGTTCCCAAGTGAGATCGTTTAAAATATTGAGAACATCCTTCGTATCCTTAATATAAGAAGCTAAGCCAGTGACATATGGCCGAAGAAAGATGTCTACGAATTCCGATAATTTCTCGGTTGGTCCTCCTATACCGGAAACTATAGGTCTTCCAGGGGGACAGGTAGCATCTTTGTGCACCTTGGGCAGGGTGTACAGGCAAAGGAAACGGGGTCGGTCCACCAATAAGTATTTGTATTCCTCATCTGTTAGAATGGTTTCATGATGGCATTGTTTAAGGTACATATTAATTCGTGAAACAATTGAAAAGATAGGATTAGATGGTAATTCAGCATACCAGACTCGATTATTCAATTGGGTATAAACCTCCTGGTCATATTTTACTTTGTCCATGAGGACGACATTGCCTCCCTTATCAGCCTCTTTGACTATAAGGGAGGAATCTTCAGACAGAGTTTTAAGTGCTTGTCTTTCCTTTATCGTTAGGTTGTTGGTGTATGGAGATGTCTTGGTCTTTTTAATCTTAATCTCCAAAAGGTTAAGTTCTTGAACAATAATCTTATGAAATGCATCTATATTGTTATTCCTAGGTAATTGTGGTGTCCACTTAGATTTACTTTTAAGTCCACTGTCCTCACTGTAGTTAGTACAATAATCAAGATCTTGTAAAATACGTTCCAATGTAATAGGATCATTTTCATTCTCAGTAATTGAGAGTAAAAGTTTAGTGGCCTCCACATCATGTATGGTAACATCTCCCCAAATTTTTTTAGGCAATTCATTTTTGTCCACACCATTTGCTGCAAAAAAACTTTTTAATTTTCAGTTGTCTGATAAATTTAAATACATCAATTTTGACATCAATCACATTGCATCTGTCAGTAGGACAAAAATGTAGACCCTTTTTCAGTGCAGATATAGTTTCTCCGGGGAAGTCCCTGTCAGACAAATTAATTATCTGGATGTCATTATCAGCTTCTATCTTCCCTGATTCGCCTTCCACGATCTGGTCTGATATTGGGTTCTTGTGTCTGTGTTTGCGGCCACCCCTTTTACCTCTCTTGGACCTACCAATTCTTCCCCTCGTTGGTCCCTTTGTCTCGAATTGCCTATCCGTATACGTTGGACCTCCTTTAAAAAAGAGGAAGAAGAGGAAGCCCCCACGTTAGTCTGATCTTTATTACTATTGCTAGCTCCTTCATCTTCGCTAATGGAAGATGAAGGAGCTAGCAATAGTAATAAAGATCAGACTAACGTGGGGGCTTCCTCTTCTTCCTCTTTTTTAAAGGAGGTCCAACGTATACGGATAGGCAATTCGAGACAAAGGGACCAACGAGGGGAAGAATTGGTAGGTCCAAGAGAGGTAAAAGGGGTGGCCGCAAACACAGACACAAGAACCCAATATCAGACCAGATCGTGGAAGGCGAATCAGGGAAGATAGAAGCTGATAATGACATCCAGATAATTAATTTGTCTGACAGGGACTTCCCCGGAGAAACTATATCTGCACTGAAAAAGGGTCTAAATTTTTGTCCTACTGACAGATGCAATGTGATTGATGTCAAAATTGATGTATTTAAATTTATCAGACAACTGAAAATTAAAAAGTTTTTTGCAGCAAATGGTGTGGACAAAAATGAATTGCCTAAAAAAATTTGGGGAGATGTTACCATACATGATGTGGAGGCCACTAAACTTTTACTCTCAATTACTGAGAATGAAAATGATCCTATTACATTGGAACGTATTTTACAAGATCTTGATTATTGTACTAACTACAGTGAGGACAGTGGACTTAAAAGTAAATCTAAGTGGACACCACAATTACCTAGGAATAACAATATAGATGCATTTCATAAGATTATTGTTCAAGAACTTAACCTTTTGGAGATTAAGATTAAAAAGACCAAGACATCTCCATACACCAACAACCTAACGATAAAGGAAAGACAAGCACTTAAAACTCTGTCTGAAGATTCCTCCCTTATAGTCAAAGAGGCTGATAAGGGAGGCAATGTCGTCCTCATGGACAAAGTAAAATATGACCAGGAGGTTTATACCCAATTGAATAATCGAGTCTGGTATGCTGAATTACCATCTAATCCTATCTTTTCAATTGTTTCACGAATTAATATGTACCTTAAACAATGCCATCATGAAACCATTCTAACAGATGAGGAATACAAATACTTATTGGTGGACCGACCCCGTTTCCCTTGCCTGTACACCCTGCCCAAGGTGCACAAAGATGCTACCTGTCCCCCTGGAAGACCTATAGTTTCCGGTATAGGAGGACCAACCGAGAAATTATCGGAATTCGTAGACATCTTTCTTCGGCCATATGTCACTGGCTTAGCTTCTTATATTAAGGATACGAAGGATGTTCTCAATATTTTAAACGATCTCACTTGGGAACCTGAAATGCTATTAGTCACCATGGACGTTTCACAGCTATACACAAACATCGGACATGATAAGGGTATCCAGGGACTAGAATACTTTCTGTACAAAAGACCGGTAGAATTACTTGATCACACCAATATGTTATTAAACATGTCTAGACTTATTCTTGAAAATAATGTTTTCCTTTTTAATGATAGATGGTATCAACAGAAATGTGGAGTAGCCATGGGTTCCAGATTTGCGCCGTCCTTCGCCTGCCTCTACATGGGGTGGATGGAGGCGGTGCACATCTGGGGCCCTGGTGGTGCTCCGTGGCATCAATATATCAACTACTACGGAAGGTATATTGACGATCTTCTATTTATTTGGACAGGAAGTGTGGAACATCTGATGACCTTTTTTAACTACATGAATAATAATCTGTACAACATGACTTTTACAATCAACTATAGTCGAACAGAAATAGTTTTTCTTGACCTTAAACTATATGTACATGATGGGAAACTATGTAGTAAGTTGTTTAGAAAGGAAACATCATGTAACTCGGTTCTGCATGGAAATAGTGCACATCCGATTTCCCAAATAAATTCGATTCCTTATGGGGAATTCTATAGAGCCCGTCGAAACTGTAATGAGAATACTGAATTTTTGAAGTGTGTGGACGACATTGAGAATAGATTTCTGTCCAGAGGGTATAAACATGATGTGGTTAGAAGGGCTAGGAATAGAGCTCTGAAATTGAAACGAACGGAAACTCTTTTATTGAAAAGTAAACCTGTCAAAAACAAAAACCCTATTAGATTGATCACGAGTTACAGTGTTTGGTCAAAACAGATTTATCAAATTCTCAATAAATATTGGTTTATGCTCACATCTGATCCTTCACTAAAAGATCTACTATTACCTCATCCATCAATAACGTACAGAAGAGGTTTAACGATTAAAAACATAATCAGCCCCAGTTATCCAAGAAGTAGCCATAAACCATCTTGGCTTCATACCCATAATAAGGGGTCTTTCAGATGCGGGGATTGCAGTATGTGTAGAATGTCCTTGCA
The DNA here is from genome assembly GCF_964261635.1 of Lissotriton helveticus. Classification (NCBI taxonomy): domain Eukaryota; kingdom Metazoa; phylum Chordata; class Amphibia; order Caudata; family Salamandridae; genus Lissotriton; species Lissotriton helveticus. The sequence continues at coordinate 716,111,377 of NC_136070.1, forward strand.
TGGTATCAAATCCTTTGAATATAACAACTCCGGTGTCTATAACATCAAAACACACATAGACTGTAATACTACGTATGTTATATATGCCATTCTATGTAAATGTAAAAAGGTGTACATAGGTAGTACTATCAGAAGATTAAAGGATAGGACCAGTGAACACTTTAGAGCTCTTAAAAATCGAGATGCTAGAGTTCCAATAGCAGCACATGCTATGAAATGCACATCGCAAACGGAACACCTAACTATGTCCTTCCATGGTATAGAAGTGGTACCAGTTGGAACTAGGGGTGGGAACCGTGAATTGAAGTTGAGACAGCAAGAGGCGCGTTGGATTATGCGTGCCAATGCGGTGGATGAGGGGCTTAATTTTGACGGGGAGATGCAATATTTCTTATGTTGAAAAGCATTGAGATAGATGATGAGCTTATTTGAAAAATTCCTTAATTTTAATGTATTGTATCATATGTCTTGACTCCGGACGGAATTGTGACAATATGATTTCTTTGTATATTCATTTTGTATAATGTTTTTTATCAATATGTTTATATGATTGTTGTGTGGTAAGAGTTAGAAATTTTCTTTATTCTGCTATTACTTTGAACATTTTGTTCGTTTCATCATTCCTTCCTCTTTCCTCTATGTCTATTAAATTTATTTCTTTCCTTTCACGCTTACATATAAATTAATTCTCACCCCTCTTTATTTAGTTTGCATATTTATTGCATGTAACCATAGTGGTACCCAACACCCCCCTCTGCCCCCCCCCCTTCCCCTAATTTCCTTTTTTCTGGGGGCTTATGATACTGGTCGATTTCTAGAAAATATTATTACACTCGCTGTAAATATGAGGGTTTTCTAAACAATTGAGGATATAACTTTGCTCTAGAGGCCCGCTATTTGGCATATTAATAAATAGTTAAACTCTTGGCTTTAGATTTATCATTAAATACAATTCTTGCCACTCCAAGATGGATGCGAATCGCGTCTTATTCCGAAGTATACTGTTAAGTCCTCTCTTTGTTTCCCATTACTCATGGAGGAGTATATGAGGTTACAAATATGGCGCCCGTGTTGAACGCCGAATTCACGGTGACACTATCGTTTTCTACTCTCTGTACTCGGAGGTAAGGAAATGATGCCAGACGTCCCTTTTCTTAAACTTTGGAATAATGACTGGTATTTTACCTTTTAATTAGTATTTACTTAGAATTTCGACAATTACATTGGCATCGATGTTGATATCGATCATCTAAAAATAGGAATTACCTGGAATTGTTTGTCATGATAATTAATGGACTGTTCCAACTACTCGTTTTTATTCAAATAGATTCATTAGCGCAAAACGGATAAAATAACAAATTTGTTTTTCTTAAATGTATAAATATATATATATATATTTTTTTTTTATATACTTTTAATTGATATAACTATATCTGGTTATAAATATAGAATTAAGGACTAATAAGAATGTTTTCTCTGTAGGGTACCACGTGTTCAATAACACGAAAATTATACTCACTTGTGACCTTGATATATAAGTTCTATGGAGATCGGCGGATCTCCGTCCTTTGATTGGCAAATTGTTCACCACCCAGCGAAAGCGTGGATAACAACCTTTTCTAGTGAGTGTCTCTTATATTTCTTGCACGTGGATGCGACAACTAATAATTACCAGTGTTGCTTGATTATTGAAATGTATACGACATAGCGTATTAGTTTGACTTATTAACTCCCATTTATTTTAGATTACACTGGTGAAAGCGGTGGATCAGTATAAATATAACCTTCCGCTTATGAACCGATTTTACCTTAGCCATAGGTGAGCGAATTACACTAACATACCCTTACCTTGGTTTCTATCAACTATTGTTCTGTTTACACTGGTATACTATGGGCTCTGCGAGTTCGGATATTTATTTGTTTGTTCTTTACTGGGATCAATTCGATTTATCCGTCTTTTCACGTTTTGGGTGTGGTGTTTTACTTTTAGCGTAATTCTGATCTTTATTTCTTTCTTTCTATGCTGACCTTGTGTTAACCTCCAGTGTATGTTACATGATTGTATCATATTTTTGTGGTATAATTACCACTGAGAAATATTGATGGTTAATTTTGTATGCCTAAATAAATAAGGCTTTCTGGGTAATATAAAGTTTAACTATCTTAGTATATAAACAACTGTGGTAATATAGTCAATATTGGAGACCTGCTTAATTGGTGTAGGACTTGACTGAGGATCCCTACTCACAACTATAGCCACTTTGTATGATATTTGTCATCTTAGATGTGGTCTTAATGTTTGATATATGTTTATATAGCTTACTAGTTATATGACTGCTTCTATTGTAATTATTTCAGCCCTGAAGAAGTCATTGGTTACCATACCAAGACGAAACACGTGTTGGCAACGGCTTTTTGTTTTGTTATCTGGGTGAAGATTGAAGTTTTTTCCTGATCAAATTGGAAATAAATGAAGAAGATATAAAAAACCACTACTTTCTTGGATTGGATTTGATGGACTAAAAAATTGTTGTTTCTTTTCAGCCTATCGAGCTCAGGATATATCATTGTGTGTCTATTTTACAATAGTGATTGGCTCCTCTTATCACATTGTTTGGTCTTTGTTGGGTGACTGAGACCTTATCCTTAGAGTTCGGACAAATATTGACTTACACTTGTGTATCTTCCCAGCGCTATCTAAACTCATTCACCTGTTTCGCTTTGTGTTTACATACATTGTGAGCCTGGATACGGTGCCCTTAAAATTTGTATAACTTCATCCAGCAGTACAGTGTCCCCATAATCACTGTGCATGGAGATCCAAGTGTACTGGGCAGTGTTAATGAAAAGACCAACGTACACGGTATACTGGTAGCCAGAAGTACATTATGCCCATAGCCAGTATAGAAACTCTGTACAAGATGGCAGAGGGGCCTCGTGACCACAGATTATACAAACTGCACACCAAAAGCAGGGTGTACAGATTCACTAGAAGAATGCATAGCGCACCCACAGACCGATGTGTAGTATCCCTAAAGAACATACCAGAAAAACCCGGAGCCAGATGTACAATGTTCCTATAGATTTCATAGCAGAGCCAGATTTACAGTGTCCTTAATGACTACAGAGCGTGCGCACAGACAGATGTGCAGTGTCCGGCTGCACCAATGGTAGCTACGCCCCGTGTTCATAGCTATTTAGTTCCCATTGCCCTTGTCATATACAGTGTTTCCACCCATGGTGACTTAAGGAACATCAACAGGATATAGAAATTTCACAGGAATCAAGACCAGAATGTCCTCAAGGGGAAAATGGAAGCAAAATATTAGTGAAGGATTCATAAAATTTTGGAAAGGCTGCTAATGCCTGAAAAATAATGAGTTACTCATTGGTGCAGAAGTGAAGAATTCAGTCTCCAAATAAGAGCAAAAAGAGGGAGGATGATAATATTTAAAAATGTATAACTTCAGCCTGATGGTGTAGGATCCTGGTGTGTGCACAGAGAACTCTAAATTACCAATGTGATATACCATCCCACATTAATTAATTATAATTTGAAGCATGCTCCACCTCCTAGGGACACACCGTCTTAAGATCCCTGGCTTAAAACACCTAAGTCAAAATAAGGAAAAGAAGGAGCGTGTAAAGTCAAACAAGACAAAATATGTGTTTATACGCTTTCACAAATGGTAATGGGAGAAATTAACTCCAATGAAAAAAGTCCTTCAGGCTGTAATTGTTCAGTTCATTTTCTTTATTCTTAATTTTGCAATGTCAGTCAGCTTCCCATCAAGATCATTTACAGATACAACAAAGTTTGACAGCCAACGCGTTTCGTCCCCACTTGGGACATCATCAGGGCTGTAAATAAGGAATCACAATTATGAAAAACAACACTTATCATGGGTTCGCGGTTTTAGTCTCTCATCCCCAGTTTCATAATTGTGATTCCTTTTTTTAGAGTGTTCAATAGGCAGATAGGTGCCATGATGTGTATCTAGCCATTCCAATAATTGAATAAGATAGACTTATATTTGGAGACATTTTTTGCTTCTTTTGTATATTACTTGACATATTGTTTTCCTTATTTACAGCCCTGATGATGTCCCAAGTGGGGACGAAACGCGTTGGCTGTCAAACTTTGTTGTATCTGTAAATGATCTTGATGGGAAGCTGACTGACATCGCAAAATTAAGAATAAAGAAAATGAACTGAACAATTACAGATTGAAGGACTTTTTTCATTGGAGTTAATTTCTCCCATTACCATTTGTGAAAGTGTACAAACACATATTTTGTCTTGTTTGACTTTACACGCTCCTTCTTTTCAATATTTAAAAATTGTCTGAAAATACATAAAAACATGAACCCGAGTGAAAAAAGGTACTGGCGTGAGCCATCACCTGCTCAAAATATGGTGAATCACTTACTGCCAGATAAGGGCACGAAAAATTGCCCTGGAAAAAAGCAATGATGTGCTCTGAGTTGTGGATAAGCTTCACAAGAATAAATCAGGAAAATCTGCACCAAAAACAGTATTTAGTTGTGGCTAGAGTAATAGTGGGCAGAGCTGAATAAAATGGTGCCAACTAAATTTAAGATTAAACAAACTACAACTTGAGTAGATCACCTGGGCAAAAACAGTACTCCAATTTTGTATAGACTCTCTAAATAAAAAACAATCGCTTAGCGATAATATTGTGGAGGTAAATGGTAACACCCATGTACGCAGGTGTGTTTACCTTCTGGGTTGCAGTAAATGAGAGAATGGAATAAACAAGATGACACCAAAATGACAAAAATCCAACAAGGGGAACCTTTTCTGAGGTTTTAAGTAGAAATAATGCCACAAATCATATACGATCAAATGATAATCAATGGTCATGGTAGAACCGGACCCTTGGTGGCATACTTCATCATCGGGGTCTTCCCACCCCGCTGCTGGACGGGGCGTGCTATGACCTTCTGCTCAAAAGAGCAGAAGAGGTGGATAAGTATAACTGAGAGTATCTGTTAAATATATCTCGCCTTCAAAAACTTAAACAAAGCTGTGGCCTTTCCACCATTGTAGGAGACACGCGTAGTCTGGAGGAACACTTCTATACTTTCCCATAAGGGTGGATCCTTTTGTTTTTTGACAATATAACTTGAGGAGGACGTATCCACCTATTTTGCTCTTTTGAGCATTACCTATTCCCTCTCTTCTTGTGTTACTTTGAAATGATAGAACAGGACCTAGGCACAATTTGACACTGACCACATTGGCCTGAAGTTCAGATACACTAACCAGGTTCATCCTGTTCAAAGATTTTACCTCTGATCATTTAAGCCACAATCCACCATAGTACACTTTTGAAGCCCTCCCAGGACCTCAGGAGTGGCACTTAAAAACTCACAAGGTGTCTGACAGAGATAGCATCAGAGTTCAGTCCAGATCCAGTTCCACCACTCATCAGCTGGGCAGTTGCAGGAAAAGGCCTTTGAAGCTTTTTTCTTTCCTTGTAGCTTTAACAGGAGGTCACCCTTATGACCCTTGAGATCCACCTCTCTTTCCTGGGTACAAGAGGGGGAGCAGGTCCAGTCTTCATACTGGGGGATTTGTGTGTAAAGTGTACAGTGGTAATCCTGGTGTCCTCCCACATTTAAAAATAACATCCATGTTTTAGGCAGTCCCTACACCCTCAGCAAACTCAGAGGCATGAGACCCGTAAAATCAAAGCTGAACTTTCAGCAACCAAACAGTGAATGCACATAAAATGTTTTACCATTTTGTTTCCCTCCTCTGAAGTGTGTCCTAAATGTTACATGTGAACCCAGCAGACTTGTCGAACAGGCTGTGATGCTGGAGAGAGTCCCAATGTGATTGGGGCCTGACTTGCTAGCAGGATGATAAAAGGCTCGAACCCAAGTGTCAGCTAACATGCCTGAGACCGGGGAAGCCCCTTTGAAATGTGCCCAAGTGTCATATAAAAAACAGCAGACCTGCCAAGCCGGATGTCACATTCAAGCCAGACTTGATACCTAAATGCCAAAGAGGATCCTCTGCATATTCTATCAAGTTGAAATGGGCCATCCCTGCCCAATCTAGGTAGCCTACTCTTTGCTCATGGGAGCGGTTCACACCTCACCACAGGGGAGCCATCAGCTGCAAGGTGACAGTTGGAAGGCACTGAAGTGCTGTAAAAGTTTTAGGCAGGCAAAAGGCAGCTTTTCTAAAGTATCTTTTTTAAAATATGTATTACAAATACTTTACCAATGAATTGAGGTTGTAGAAAATATGTTTTAAAGTCAAAATATGACCTGTGTAGGTGGTTCCTAGGTGGAGATATCAAATATTAAATGTAATGTTGTATCCCAGTTCTTCCCCATGGAACAGTTAACCCTGCTACAGTGAAAATTGCCTTTTGGACCTTTTCACTCTAAGGACATGTTTAGCATTACACATTTACATGATTTACTTTTAAATGACATTCACCCTGCATTATGGGCATGTAATGCAACTTAGGGGTGACTAATTAATATTTTAAAAGCGGGTTTAGGCTTGTCAAAATTTGCAGTTAAACCCTGTATAGTCAGTAACTAGTGGCAGACCTGCAGTCACATTTACATTGTAACTGAAAAGGATGGCACAAAGGGTGATGCAGTACACTGGTAACCTTTAACTTATCAGCCCTGGTTACACCTTGGTACCATATACAAGGGACTTATAGATGAGTTAAATATTTCAATCAGGAGTATATCAATTTTGTCATGTTAAAAGGAGGAGCACAATCGCTTAAGCTCTAGTTCGCAGGAGTAAAATGCTCAGAGTTTTATAACCAGCAAAAACAGGGTTAAGCATAAAGGTAACAAAAAATGGGTAGTAGTGTTCCCAAAAGGGAAAATGTCCGCACATTCGTTCGGTTTCTCTAAGTTACAGAAAATAAGATTCTTATACAATGTATTAACCACGAACACAGGTGCTCAGGTGGCCCTCCTCCTAACACTCACCACCCCAGGGTGTTAACAAGCACACAGATTGTGCAACAAATTGTTACAAATAAAGAAAGGAGGGTTTCACCGGCACTCTATTCGTAGATTAAGCATAAAGGTGTAAAAGCAGGGTGAGCCTCCAGAATGGGAAAATGTCCATCAGTCCTCATCTATTTCACACTGAGCAAAACGACAAGGGTCTGGATTGCTCATTGCAATAATTACCTGAGCTGAAAATAATTTAAGGTACCCCCTCTTAATCTTTTCCTTATTTTAAGAGAAACTCTGTATGTGCAATAGGTATGTCCTGATGCGGCTTCCATAGCTCAATGGGCAATAAGACACAATCTGTCTGTATTGAAGAAACCTAACACGGCAGAGATCAATCTTTGGTTCTTAGCTTTTTCATGGAGGAAATGACATGGCTTCAATGTTTCTCACTGAGGAGGACAAAGAGTGATCTGCATAGGGTTGTTCCCTTGCCAGGGAATAAAAAACATGGACTGGAATTCCACTTAAAAAATGGTAAGCGTGAGACATTAATTCAAGAATTACTCCAACACTGTTTGTTTTTCTCAGCAAAACGAAGGAGCCAATAACTTCTTCAGATATAAATATAGAGAACAAAAAATTCTTGGTTTGCCGCCAGGCTAAGGCTAAAATATATCAAATTGGAAGTACACAGAGTATAAAGACAATGGCATAGAGACTATGAGATAAACAAATGAGTAAAATATGTCAATAAAGCTGCCACCCTATAAAGCTAAAAGCAGCGAAGCCAAAGAAAGGTACTTCTCTAATCTTATCTATGAAGCTTCTGTACTTTCGAAGGAATTATTCAATATTCGATCACAACTACAATCTTAAGTTTCCTCCGCTACCTTACAACTCTCCAAACAGTTATGTGATAATTATGTTCAATTCTTCTTCAACAAAATTAACCTAATATTTGACACCTATAGGCATACACAAATCCTACCTCTGGTAATCTCCCTAGGACAACTCCCAACATTCAAACTGCGACTACTTTAACCTCTTTTACACCAATTGATGGGGCTGATCTTGTTGCTGCTGTTACAAGGTGTAGTCCACCCGGCTGATGTCCAGGTAAATTAATTAAACGTCTTTTCCCTTTTCTCAAAAGTCAACCGCAGGTCTCTTAACTATTTTTTCGAACTAGGGGGCACAGTTACAAGCCCCTATCGTCACCACAATGTCACTTTTCACGATGTTGTGGTGGCGATAGGAGCTTCCCCTTATTTACACCTAATGTAGCTTAACGCAGTCTTGTAAATAATGCACCCTTTCACGCTATACTAAGCATGAAAGGGGAGGGCAATGGGTTTTGCGGTGGGCATTCCCATTGATTTTAACTCTGCCCCATATTTACAAGAGTGGCGTAAATATGGGGCAGTGCCAAAATTAAGAGCAGGGGCAACCTGGTCTTACCCTGGCGCAACGAGGAGAAATGTTTAATTTCTCCTCAATTTTGCTGTTTCCATGTGTGCTGTGTTGTGCAGCACACATAGAAACAGCAAAACACCATTGATTATTTATGTGCAGGAAGGTGTCCCTTCCTGCACATAAACAATCATTAAATAAATGACGTTTTGCAACTTCTATGTGTGCTGCGTTAAGCAGCACACATAGACGTTACAAAACACCATTTAAAGATTGTTTATGTGCAGGAAGGGACACCTTTCTGCACATAAAAAATCTTCCCATGCAACGCAGACACCCTTGCACTATGGTACGAGGGTCCCTGTCACTGGTGTAACGAAAATTGAGGGGGCCGCCCTGCAAGGTATGTAGAGAGGCCCCCTCCGGGCTCAATTAGGAGCTCTCCGGACAGAGTGCAGTGCCGAGGGGGCCCCCTGGAGCTTCGGCCCCCCCCGCACCGCGTGGGCTGCGGGGGCCTCTGTTATGCCCCTGGTTCCTGTATTGCACTAGGCAGCTAAATTTAGTGCCAGCCCAGGGGGAAACGCAGGGCTGCACCATATTGTTGTAAATATGGTGAAGCCATGCATTTCAGAAGTGGCGGAAGTGGCGTTAAGCCAAGAAGGCTAACGCCGTCACTTCTATTTTAAATATGCCCCAAGGTTTTTCCCCAACCTGTGGAAAACCGCCATTGAGAAATCTATTTTAAAAAATAAAGACACCACTCTTGACCCACAAGATCTCAGCGTCAAGGGTGTTTTTGTATCATAACCAATTTATTGGTATTCTACTGAAATATTGAATTCTAAATATTGTGCTTCACAAATATCTTATCAAAAATATTGAGAACAAATAGGTATATAAAGAGAAAAACAGGTTTACTATGTGTTGTATAGCTATGAATAGTAAATCTATACTTACACATACATACTTGCTTCCTCGATAGCAAGCATGCTTGTTTTGGGATATTTCTGTAGCCATGGCTTTGAGATACAACCCTGATATGTGATTGCACAAAGCTGAATACGTATGATGTTAAATCTCTTTGCATCAAGGTGCCATGTATGCGCGCTCCATCATTAGACATATGTACTTTTATTCAACTGTGATAAGAATGGTTCCCTTTTTTTCAATCTCAAGCAACTCAAACAAGAAAGTAGTCTTTACAGAGGAAACGCATCGGGAGAAGCTGAGTGGTTCGTACCTCATAACCTGAAAGATATGAAGGGCTTTGTTATTTCCGAAGGCGAAAATTGAATTTTTCTGCTGACGGGGGTGACATTTCAGCGAACACAAAACTGACATTGTCTCCCCGCGTGTTGTTGAAAATTCAAAGAGCGTTTGAGCGGAAGGGGTAATCAATAAGGCCAGGGCCCGCCATCGATTGGGCGAGACAAGCGGAAGAGGGAAACCTAACAAGCAATAGAAATAACACCGTGTGAGATGAACATCAGCGGATTAGCATGCGTTACAATAGCTGATTATGCGATGAAACACACGTGGAGGGAGGGGAGCCGACAGAAGCAATTCGGCCGTCAGTAAACCAATTTACAAAAGTGCCTCAAGCAGGCTGCGTTAATGCGCCTGTCGAAGGTGCTTGTCTGGCCGGCATCGCGTTACGTTTCTTAAGGCCTCGGTTCTGACAACGGAGACGTCATGTGGCTGTCCACCCTGCCCCGTTGTGGAGCAACGACATCAAACGTCACTGTGCATCTGCACTCACACATCAACACGTGTCACTGCTGGGCCTTATCTGCGCACTGGTATATACAGTGGGCCGTGTCAGAACGGCCCAGGCTGAACTCGAGAGAAAGCATCACAAAGAGCCGCTTTGTTAACATCCTGTGGTAATTTCTCAAACGAGTCGCCGACCAGCCTTTCTGGGAATTCCGGAGCCCGGTGTGTTCGCAGGATGGATGACCATAGCTGAGCTCCCTCCTACAATGAGGAATACTGATTGGCCTGTCTGTACACGTTCGTTTTTTAAATCTATTAAAATGTACTTTGCCTTAGAGTCACTCTAGAGATAAGACCGGTCTCTCCCATACGAGGCATTTTACAGTTGGAAACAAACCACCCTTCACATTGGAGGCTTTTCAAACTGTGACCAAAATGACTAATTTGTAAAAATAATAATAATATACAATAATCGATAATAAATATTTAAGTGAAGAGGCCTACGGTGTTTCGTCGGTGCTGCCGAATACCAGGCTGGGCAAACACATAGGGGCAGATTTACAAGCCTCGTACGCCACATTTGCGCCACCGTTGCGTCACTTTTTTGATGCAGAGGCGGCGCAAAGCCAGCGCCATTCTGCGAGGTATTTAAAACGTGACGGATCTGGGAGATGCATCACGTTGTAAAGCCCTGCGCCACATGTGGGTGTTCCGGCACAGAAACGCCTCGGAAAAGTGGCTGAGTGAAATCGACAAGATTTCACTCAGTCACTTTTAAGGCTATTCTGCGTCGAAACCCTGCACCTGCTTGACGCAGCGTAAGGATTGACGCAGCATGTTAGGCATAAGGGCACCCTGAGCCTTGCTGGAACTGCGTCGCGCTTGCGATGCGACTCCAGCAATGCACCGCCTTTCCGCTTGGGGATACGACAAGCATCTGCCCATCCGTGCACCACGGTGCGCCTCATTGTAAATGCGACGCATCAGTGGTGGCACAGGGGTGGTTTGGCGTGTCGCAACTGTTCTGGGACATCCACGTTGATTAGCAGAGATGCGCTAGAAGTTGTAAATCTGCCCCAAAGTCTCCCTAATTTTGATTCCACCTTACGCCTTTTTCTTCCCCTGCCTCTATTTCTTGTCGCTTATCCGAACACTCTTGCGGGTTATGTTTTTTATCCTCGCCCATTCTCTGGATCACTTTTACTATCTTCCTTTTCCCCTTTCTTTCATCCTTTTTTCCTTCCCCGTTCTCTTGTTCTGTCATAAAGTTTGAGCAAAAATAAGTCGTGATATGCCAAAAATATTGCTGGCGCATCCACCGGTACAATTTAAGCGCAAGTTGAAAATGTACATTTTGAATAGGGAATGAGACCTGACATTAACCTTTTGAATGTAGTGTGGCTCGTATGAGTGCTTGCCTTGTTGACGACAAACTCCCTTTTCGCCTTCGGTTATTGACCTCTTCCACCCCACACGGCCCCGCTGATACCTCTAAACACACATGGAGTCCTCCCGCCGCGAGCGCGTGCTCCCCTGCGCCCCCTTCTGTCTCCCGGAAAGGCACAGCCTAGGGCCATTATCCCGGCTGTCACCCGAGTGCATAAAGGGACTCTGCATTATTCATTATCCCATAGTGCGCAGTCCGAAGAAAACAAATATTGTCACAATTTAAATTGAGTTCCTGGCACGAGCCACTGATGCTGGCGACAGACAATTTGTTTTCTTTAAGGTGCGCAGACTCTCTCAACGCCCACCTCTCCTCTCTCACTTCTCCCGCCCCATGCTCTCCATACATGGTTTCCCCGATGCAAACATTACATGTGGAGAATCCAGAGCTGCACAATCTCTCCGTTCTACAGTTGTCATAATATCTCGTCTCACTTCAGAGGGTCACCTGGTGAACAGCCGATATCAAACTGCAACATAAGGCAAGGAGAAAATCTCTGCAAAGAGAGGGTTTACAGAGACATTGTAAGGCACGGGCGGACAGGGCAATTGCACAGGGCCCCTGTATTCCAAAGGACTGCCGGGAAAGTGTACCTTTTCTCTGTTTCACATGTGTTTATATATACCGATCTCGGTTTTTCATGTATTCAATCTTGTTTGGCATCATGGGGCTTGAATTAGCAGAAAATGGGCAATAAAATGCAAAGGTGTTCGGAACAGAAGCCCCTAAAATATTGTCTTCCCTGAGAACCACAAAAACCTTAAGGTGACACTGGGTTTCCAGGTCCTTTGTGGTGGTATCTCCACACCTGATGCCCTGCAGAGTGTTTTTCACCTCAGTTTACAAGCAGCGCAACCTCAGAAGGTTTTCTTTTTATTTTGGAGAAGAGAAGAATTGTATCGCAATCGTGCTCTGCATAACCCCCCCCCCCCGTTCTCTCTCACATGGTAAAAACATTTTTGAGGTTGGTGGGTCTGACGATCCTACTCCTTAATGACGTTGCCATTCCAGCAATCAAGCAAATGACTGAGGCAAGCTACAGATTATCACAAAATTAAGAAAAGTGGAAGGATTTGCTCTATATCTCTCCAAAAATGTAAAAGGCTAATTCATCGAAAAATGTAGTAAAAATTAATTCTGTGTGATGGACTTCAAAGCTTTTGTTTTAGGGCTAAAAGCAAGACTTTGCAAACCCGATGAAGTATAATATCAGCAAAACACGAAATTTCACATGCGCTTCTTGGAAAGAGCCATTTAATTAAATGGGAGAGTCCCCCATCGCAAATGCCCTCCACCTCAAAGACTGACTATTATCAAGTCACCCATCATAGACAATGTTGCATCCGCATTTTCTGCCGAGTCAAAACATTGCTTTTTCTCCAACTTTTGTTCTCCTGATTTTTATTGTTTCATCTTTTCATTGAAAGTTGCATATTTACAGCACTTACGCAATCTAACATTCAAATTTCACTGAGTTAAAGATAAACCAAAACCTATCAGGGCCGGCTTAAACGCTCATGGCACCTGGTGCAACAATCATTTTGGGCGCCCCCACATCCCAAGAACGCCTCCTCGGATTCCCTCACTACCAACAGGCACAAGTGGCCCTCCTCTCTCCAATCATAAGTTATTGCTAAACACAGCACCCTACCCCCCCCCCCCCCCCCACCCCCAGGAAAGCTTCCCATTCACAGGTCAGTGCCCAGTGCCACTGCACCGGTCGCACTGGCCTAAAGCCAGCCACCATATGTAAAGACAGATTTATATCAATACCCTCTTTAGAATGAATGACAAGAACCACCTTGTGAATAGAGGACCAGGGGGCATATGTATTAACAAGCCCTTTTGCGATTCCTTAATAGCAATTTTTTGCGAATTGCTATTAAGGAATCGCAAAATGCTACGTCTGTAGGAATCACAATAATAATTGCGATTCCTTAATATTCCTTAATTGTGATTAGCAAATTAAGGAATATCTTCCCATTCACTACTATGGGCTAGGAGGCCCATAGGAATGAATGAGAAGACATTCTCAATTTGCGAATTGCAATTAGAGAATCGCAAATTGAGAATGCAATTTTAAGGGTGCCAGGGTGTCAAAAGGACACCCTGTTCCACCCCTGAAATATGTATTTGTACACATACATGCCCCCTAAGGGCATGTATGTGCACCACATGGCACTTTGAAAAGTGCAGTTTTCAAAGAAATCGCAAATTAACACCAATTTGAAGTTGGTGGTAATTTGCAATTTCTTAAGTCCAAATTGCACTTTTTCTGTGCTTCATACATTGCATTTAATGAATAGCAATTTGCGATTCCTTAAATGCAATTGCAAAATAGAAAATTGCAACTTTTGCGATTCTCTAATTTGCAATGCCCTTTTGGGATGATACATCCCAAAAGGACTTTTCCTGTTCAAACGGGCCGATTCTGAGAATCGGCCCGTTTGCGAACTGGAAAAGGGCTTGATACATATGCCCCCAGGTTTACTGTGCAATTGGTATACTAATTGTATAAGACTAGTTTTCCAACATGTTGTTGTGATTTCGCCTGTGTTTCCCAGTACACAGTCATGCACAGCAACAGGTGTAATTGAGAAGACTGATGTGTCATCAGATAGTGACTGGTTTCAGTCTGCACAGAGTGTCATCACCTCCAGCTTAGTGACCTCAAACTTGAGGTTGCACATATTTAAATTGCTAAGCGCTCTCTGCTGATAGACTAGTGTCCAACTGTCAAGCTACGACTGATAACTCAACGACAAGGTCATGTAGCAAACTGCTGAGGTCTAGAAGTGAGGTGGCCTTGCCTTTGGAAGGTACACAAGCACATACATGTACGGGTGGGTCAGATGTGGGTTGGTATGACCTATCTGAAGTAGTGTGAGGACCAACTGGGTGCTCTCCTTGTGTCGAAACAGCCTGATGCGTTGTAACAAGCAGGGTATGACTGCAAGTTTAGTTTAGTTTTTATATTATTGTGTCAGCTTATAGACATCATTTTATCTGGAGTGGAGGCGATAGAATGCACACCTTTCCAATACACAATTTTACTTTGCTTTAAATTAATTTAAGCTTGCGCGTGCAGCCTGGAGTCGCATGCTCTGCTCTTGTAACACGCTCATGTAGAATCATCAAAACTGGAGCATTGTAGCGCTCCTCCATCAGGCATACTGCTTGATTAGTGACTTTTCACAAAAATACTGAAAGTGTATCCATGTTGCATTTTTGATTTGTTTAAACACAATTCCTAAAGGGATAATGCTGTTCATTAGAAGATTGTAAAACATGACAGAAGTTTTTACATAATGTAATGAGTGCAACATTCATTCTGATGCAGAGTGGTCTGAATACAAATCTAGTGTCCACTTTTTAACTTTGTAGTGAACCCCTGAAGAAGGGCTCTGGAAGCCCGAAATGTATTGGGTAAAGATGATAAACTACTATGGATGAATTGTGTATTCTTGCGTGCCTCAGAGAAAGGCCTGGATAGGCATAGCTGCCTCATTAGAAACATTGGTAAACATAAACATCTCACATGTGAATGGAGAAAGAAAAGAGAAAAATAACTTTGGAGTAAATTCTAATAAATTAATGTGATAGGAATGTTATGTTATGTTATGATAACTTATATAGCGCACGATTACCCAGAGGTGTCCTGGCGCTTGTTACCTTTCCAATACACACATCACAACAGAAAGCGGAAGGAAAAAGAGGGTGTGAGAGTTTACACCAAGCTATTTGTTAAACAGCCATGTTTTCAGGCTCTTCCTGAATGATGTTAAATAAGTAGACTGTCTGAGATAAACGGGAAGGTCATTCCAAGCCTTCGCTGCCCCTAGAATGAAGCTTTTACCTCCCCAAGTGGCCTTTTTGATGGCTGGCATGGTAGACAACTTGGCTCCTGAAGAGCGAAGATTCCTTGGAGGTGCATACCATGTCAATTGTTTTCTTAGGAATACCGGTCCGGTACCATGAAGAAAGAGCCTTGTAGACAGTACACAGTGCCTTGAAACGAACTCTGTTTCTCACGGTAAGCTAATTAAGTTTTTTTATACCTCCGGAAATCAATGCGAATCTTGGCGTACCTGTGAGAAGCCTAGCTGCAGCATTTTGCAGCATCTGGAGCTTGTTTATAAAGCGTTCCTGGATGTTTAAATAAAGGCCATTACAATAGTCAAGCTTTGATAAAACCAAAGCAGGGACTACAGTCTGTTGGGATGTATGACATCACAACGCATGCTTTCACAACGCATGCCATTACGACGCAACTTTTACAACGCATACCATTACAACACATAGTGCTTTGGGGCGCTGGATAGTGAATAGTTTAATTTACTATTCCAACTCCAGTCCCCGTGGATAGTAGGGAAGGTGTTGGATAGTAAATTAAACCTATTCCCTATCCTAGAGCGCCCCCCAGCGCAATGCGTTGTAATGGTTTGCGTTGTTAAAGTTGCGTCGTAATGGCACTGCGTAGTAAAAGTTGCGTTGTAAAGGTTGTCTCCCGTCTGTTGAGTACCTGGCGGCAGATAGAGCAGATTTCTTTTTAATTGTTTTAATGACAAATGCTGTTTTAGATGAAACTGCGTTGATTTGGTCTCCAAAGTTGAGTTTGTCGTCCATAATAACACCCAAATTCTTGGCCTTCCTCGACGCTGTAGGAAGGGAACCCATCAATGGTGGTCACCAATTGGGAGACCAAAAATGAGGGTCATTACCAAATAAAATCACCTCTGCCTTATCAGAGTTCAAATTTAAACAGGTGTCCCCCATCCATTTGCCTATCGCTTCCATGCAGTCCTGAAAATGCCTCCCAGTCCCGAGTTCCTACCCGGGTAAGAGCGACACCACAATTTGGGTGTCATCAGCATAACTTGTAAGATCAAATCCAAAACCACTAATAAGTGGGGCCAAAGAGGAGACGTATACGTTAAATAAAGTAGGACTAAGCGAGGACCCCTGTGGGACTCCGCAAGGCAGTACAAATGGTTTGGATTGGTAATCACCTAGAGCCACCACCTGGACTCGGTCTGAGAGGAACGATTGAAGGAGTTTCCATGCTTTGTTCCGGATCCCACATGCCCTTAACCGGTCCAGCAAAAGATCATGATGGACCGTGTCAAAGGCCGCGGACAGATCCAGCAGGACAAGGGCTGCTTTGCCACCCCTGTCCACGGTCTTCCTAATTTCCTCAGTCGTTTTAATGAGGGCCGACTCCGTACTATGTCCCTCTCTGAAACCGTATTGCGTGGGATCCAGGACATTGGTCTCACGAAAAAAAGCCCTAAGCTGTATATTGATGGCCTTCTCTATCAGTTTTGCTGGCAGAGGAAGACGGGATATAGGACGAAAACTGTTAGGGTCTTTAGGATCCAGATTGGATTTTTTCAAAAGGGGTAGAACCGAGGCCACCTTCCAAGGTTTAGGAAATTGACCAGTTCCCAGCATCATGTTGAAAATAGATGTGAGGACACATGAAATAGGCCAAGCGCCATGCTGAGCCACTGCCAATGGGCAGGGATCGTCCGGGGAACCTGATCGAGCTGCCAAAAGTAATTTATAAGTGGTTTCCACCGATAAGGGGGTAAACTCATCCAGTGAGGGGTATGGAAAAGAGGATGAATTCAAAACCTCCCCACCATTGAGACCGCCAGTCCCTCCAGGATCCTTAAACACTGAAAAAATAGTCTCAACTTTGTTCAGAAAAAAGTTAGCCAACCCATCACAAAGTTCCTGACTGGAATGAACTTTAACTGGAGATGATAGTACCAGGCTTGAAATGGTCCTAAAAAGTTCCCTTGATGAGCTCTTAGCCAGGTCAATTTTAGTAACAAAGTACTGTTGTTTGACAGTGAACAGATGCTGTTTATAGCTTTGGAGACTCTTTTTATATGTCTCCTTATCAGCCTCTCTGTAGTCTCTCCAGCGTTCAAGACGCTTACATTTAAGTTTATGGTTACGCAGTTCTTATGTGAACCATGGGGCCGAAGGAAGTGATCTTTTCGGGACAATAGTTCGTATAGGAGCTAATTTCCTACAAACATTTTTCAACCATTTAGTATAGGTCATGATAGCTTCCTCTGGTTTAGTGGAAATAGATCCTGCAGAGGATGTAAGGAGTTCCTGAAATTCCTTCTCATTTCCTTTATTCCAAGCCTGGAATTGAATCTGTTTCTTGGGGGAGCCGCCCCCATTAAGGGGATTCTCTAGTGTCAGTTCAAACTGGACAGCCGCATGATCTGTACAGACTAGCGGCAACGCCCCAGTGAAACTAAGCCCCGGGTGATTAGTAAATATTCCATCGAGGGTATGTCCCGCTTTATGGGTGGGGGTGGTTACACATTGAGCCAGGCCAATGCCTTTCATCAAATCTGTAAGAGTCACTGTATCTGGATCGTTTATAGCCTACAGATAAAAATTAAAATCCCCCAAGATGGAAAAAGTATCTGTAATAATTGCTTCTTCTAACAGAGTGCCAATTGAATTAGTAAAATAACTTCTATTTCCAGGAGGTCTGTACAACAATATGCCTTTAAGCGTATGATGGTGGGCTAGGCTCAGATTAAAAAACAGGGATTCACAGTCTGCATTAGACATAGAGCAAAAAGTTGCCTTCATACTACTAGGATATATGACTGCCAGTCCTCCCCCTTCTTATTTGGGCTATTTAAAGTATGGCAGGTGAAACCAGATGGAGTTGCTTTCACCAGGTCTGGACCTGAAGCTTCATCAGTCCAGGTTTCTGTAATGAACGCCAATTTTACTTCTCTTTCCTCCATTAGCCTGGCAAATTCAAAGCTATGCTTCACCAATAATCTGGCATTCAACGGCACGCCCTTAAAAACAACCACATTAGTGGAATAAGTAGAAACAGTAGATTAGCGTCATACACAAGTATAAAAGCAACAAAGCAGTTTGGGCATATTACAAACTCTCCCTGGAGGGCTAAAAACCATCAAATAAAACTGACAAAGTGCTCATTGCAGCAAGGAGATAAAGCATAGATGCTCTTAGGCATCAGGGCTACCACAACATAGGAGATCTTCAAATACTTGCCCAGGGCAACGGAAGAACATACTGGATATGGTAAATACAACAGTGGGCAGGAGCCCTTGTTCGCATACTTCAAACATTAATGTGTCAGTAAAACAAATGATGTGGTAGCAAGATACAAAAGGAGCAAGTTTGCAACTTTATGGGCAGCATCAATAGAGCATCGGTATTCCTTTAGCCCTACTCTTCTTAGATGACCGGAAATGTATCACAAAGGCAGAAACACGAGATAGATACTACGCAGTGTGATGACACTACTCTTCCTAGGTAACAGCGCTGTCTCATAAGTACCAAGCGTATGAGCTTTGAATATGCACGAAAACGCTGAAGAAAGTCAGAATAGTAAAACATTTGGAATAGATGAGTACCACGAATAGCCGGAGAACATAAAACTGTCTATAATTAAGGCAATGTAAATAAAGCGTCACCAGTGGACCCCGAGCAGAGTGCTTTATGCAAGAGATTACAGGTTAGTTGAGGTGCCTTTTTAACTTAAGAACGGCGCAGTTAAAAAGTGATGTGACAACAGTGAGTTACTAACAATTAAGGCACTTTTAGGACTCAGGTATTATGCTGCCTAGAACAAGGTTGTGTTACTTTCCATGCTAAATACATGTAAGAAGCCACTGGGTTAAAATGGAATTAATGTTGGATCTTAAACATAAGTGCATGGTGGCGCTACAACAAGCTTCATAAAAAGATGGCGACTAAATCCCGTTCTTGCTGGCAGGAAAGAGGAGCATAGCAACATAGAGTGCACAACAATCTCATCACCACCTTGCAAGCTGCGTCATAATGAATTCACAGGCCAGAGACATAAACTAGCAGAAGAGGGAAGCAGCACTGAAACTGGTGCAGAAATAGCTGTCCATAAGTATAAGGAGGGAGGTAGGCATACTCCTAGGTATGTGCCTAGACAGATAGTAGGTAAGATGATCAGCTAAAAAGGTAGATGCAAGGATTACATTATGGTATGCACCAGAAGAGGGACTGGGGAGGGGGAATGGAATAAAAGATTTGAGTTGGCAAAAGGTGTGGTGAGGCATGGACATTAGAAATATATAGAAAGTAACTTGAAGGTTGGAAAGGATGTCCAAGGAGATCAATTGGGGAATAGTGGAAGGAGATTATGGCAAGATTGAAAAGTGAGAGTTGAAGACAGAGGTTAAAGTTGGCAAGGTAGCTGGGAAAGATTAAAAGTGGGGATGTCCAACTAATGAGTTCCAGGTTTTGCTGGCTGCCACACAGCTAATGTAATCTTCGTAGTTAGAAAGAAACTTCTAACTACTATTAAAGCGTTCCTTCTTGCTTGGTGAGAAGAATACATAATTATATCTAAAATTCTTGCAATAATCACAGCTATATTTAATTATGGTCACATCCCAGTCCATTATTTTCTTGCTTACGTGCATGGACTCACCATTGGCATCGGCAAAAATAAAAATTATTCTCTATTCAAGTATGAGCTCCTTAAAGACTGCTACCAATCTGAATGTTCCCTCTTCAAGAGTCAAAAAACAACATATATGTACCTGATCTATCCATATCGTGCACAACCTCCCATTGGCACTCTAAATTCTCTACTTATCAGTTTGGTGCTCCTGCCTTATCATGGTTTGTGCTTTGTGAGGAGGTCATGGATGAAGTTCCAGATTGCCAACCTTGAAAGTGGCCAGAAACTCGGGGATCTTGAAAATAGACTCTTCCCCAGGCTGGATACTCACCAATGCCTATGCCACACACGGAGCTTAGTATTACACATCTTTATTCTACAGCGTGTAACTGCGCACTCAACGTTCTGAAACAAGCTTTCATGACATTGCACTCTGACACCTACGTCACAGCTCTATAGATTCTGTTAGGACACAAAATATATATAAACTGAGGAAAATCAATTATACACAGAAAGGAGCTGGGATCAGTCCCTTTAATTCTAAATATTGTTTTGTACCATTAATGCCCAAGGATGCTATCGATACATATCATGACATGATCACCAATGATTTGAAAAAATTAAACCACACTGTGAATAACAATAGAAAGCAGAGAAATGTGTTTTTTAGACAACAGGCATGCAATATTTTGATGAAAAAACTTGGTGAAAATCATAATAATAATAATAATAATAATAATAATAATAAAGACATTTATAAAGCGCTATGGTTACGCCATCCCGGCGTGTCCCCGCGCTAAAGAGAGAAGGAGCTCGCCAGAGGAAAGGACAGTACATGGCCAGAAACACTAAAGTAGACTTACAAGGAGAACAGATGTGTTTTCATCATGATGTTGTTATCAAAAAGTCTGATATGGGGGGTAACTTGGTGTTGTGGCCAAAAAAGGATTATATAGTAGAAGCGCAGAGACAACTAAATGAGGAAAACTGTTATACAAAATCCAATACTGGAGAGTATGACAAAGCCAAAGTAACACTCCAAAAACATCTGGCACACTGGAGAAGGGAAGGCCTCATATCTAATGCAGAATACAAGTTCATGTATAATGAATTCCTGGTATTACCTGTGTTATATCTAATACCTAAGATACATAAAAATGTTTTTCCTGTCCCCGGTAGGCCAATTATATCAGCCATAAATAGTTTAGGAGAAAAGGTGGGTCAGTATATTGACTATTTTTTACAGAACTTGGTAAACGATTTGCCGAGTTAAGTAAAAGACACCGGGGATTTTCTTAAGAAAATTGAAGACTTGACATGGACGGATGATCTATATCTAATTACTCTTGATATAGAATCATTATATACGAGTATAGACCCATTGCAAGGGCTAAGAGCAGTGAAACATTTTTGGGATCCCAGGTCCAGCGAATTCTATGAACACAACAAGGTGATCCCTGAGCTCATCACATGGTGACTTAATAACAATTTTTTCTTTTTGATAAAGACATTTTTATTCAATTGAGGGGTTGGCGATGGGGGCCTGTTTCTCCCCCAGCTATGCATGCTTGCATGTTGGCTGGTGGGAGAAGCAGGTCCTCAAAACCACCCACCGGGCACTATTTGAACTGCATGTTGTGACATATTTGAGATACATAGATGACGTTTTTATTGTGGAAAGGTAGTGAGAATGAGGCACGTAATTTTTTTAAAGAAATTAACAATAATTCCATGAACCTTAGGTTTACATCTCACATTCATAAAACACAGATTGAATTTTTAGATGTGAGGCTTCACATAAATGATGGCAAAATAGAGAGTACTTTGTACAGAAAACCAACTTCAGGCAACATTACGTTGCATGCTACTAGTTCCCACCCTAAACACCTTATTGCTAGTATACCATATGGAGAAATCCTTAGACGTAAATGCATATGTAGCAATGAGGATGATTTCAATAGGTGTCAGAGTGACATGGTGAACAGACTAAAGGCTAGAGGGTATACAGATAAAACCATCAGTAATGCTATAATTAAAGCTAGGACACGACCTAGACATAGTCTATTTGAAAATTACAACAATGAGAAATAGATGGAACCTCTAACTAGGTCTAAAAATATGGATACCCCCCGATTGATCACCACCTATTGTAAGGAGGAACGTAGAATAAGAGCCATCATTACTAAGCATTGGCCAATAGTACTCACTGACAGTGTTTTCCGACATAGATTAACAGAAACCCCTTTGATCACATTTAGAAAGGGGAGTTCTATGGGTACTACTCTGGATAAGACTTCTCCTGAAACCAGAAAAGGGGCTTCGTGTTTGCAACCTACAAAAGGGTTTAGAAAATGTGCAACATGTAGGTCATCCAAATTTGGCTGCAACATGACACACTATTATACCCCTTTTAGTGCATTGCCTATTCCAATCCATGGCAATTACAACTGCAAGACCGAATATGCTGTGTATGTTCTGACGTGCACCTGCAGCCTTAACTACATTGGTAGTACGAAGTTGCAGGTGCACGTCAGAATTTTGCAGCATATAAGGGCTATTCTCCATAGTGACCCAGCATACCCAGTGGTACAACATTTTAAACAAACTCATGCCATTGCCATCAATTGCCTTTCCTGTCATGTTATCAATGCTATCCCTAAATCCAGAAGGGGTGACAATAGGGAACGTCCACTCAGGCAATTAGAAACAAAAATCATTTTAGAGTTCGACAGTAAGTGGCCTAATGGGTTGAATAACACGGATGATATGCATAACTTTTTGTGATAACAAGTAATTAGGTTGTAATTGTTGTGCATATAGGTCTTTGCTGTATTTTTAAGTCATCTAACCCCGGGGCAGATAATATCAATAATGTTTTTCGCAGGATTTGCCTAGGAAAAATTTGGACTAACACAATATAATGATATCAATTTAAGAATTTAAGTGTATTAGTCCAATGAAACCTACTGCCATTGAGAAGAAAACTTAGAAGTTAAGAGAAAAGAAGAAGAAAAAAACGTTTTCTTTTCTATAGATCTGATTTTAAGTATAAATGGTGTTTTTAATGCAAACAATTGTTTTTTATATGCTTTTTAATAGTACTTTCCCTTAGGGGAATATTACTGTTATCAATATAATTGCCTTTAATGTTTGCACTATGAATATACTATAATTGATCTATTTTGCACATATTTCGTATTGCACTATATATTTACCTCTTTTGCACAATACGCACTATGTTGCACAAATGTATGGATTCTTTTGCCACTGAGCACACAAGCACTTTATTTCAATGTCACAAATTGGACTAAAAGAATAAAGAATGGTTTTCTTAGACTAGTGATGGCAACGATGATATGTACTGTACGGATTTATCCAGTAATATTTATGCATTTGTACAAAATATATAATTCTTTTTTAAAGCCAGCAATCTTTGCACATATTTAAATTATCAATATGTGTTAAAAAGGGAACTTTATTTAAAATGTACAAATGAATGCATTTTCGGCATTTTTAGACGATCTGCCGGATTATTCTAGTCTTTCTTCTATGGTTATGATCATGTGACTTGCAATGGTGAAGGGGGTGGTCACTAATGATATAAAAAAATTCAATGGTGATTCACCAAGACTACACGTAAACAAGGGCTTCTGTGGCCTGAAACGCATTGTGTGAGGTTGTGGGGTCCAAGTCTCCTTCTTCATCACCGCCGCTGTGAACGGTTGGAAGTTGCGGGAGCTGAACACTGGGGAGATATATATATATATATATATATATATATATATATATATATATATATATATATATATATATATATATATATATATATACCAAACAATCGTTCAAACCGTTTTTATAAAGAACGAGGTCTGGGCCAGCAAATTGGTTCAGCAACTGCTGTTTATTCACAGCGCACTCGACGTGTTTCGGGAACATGGTCCCTTGTTCACGAGTGAAAAGTGCTTGTTCCCGAAACGCGTTGAGTGCGCTGTGAATAAACACCAGTTGCTGAACCAATTTGCTGGCCCGGACCTCGTTCTTTAGATAACGGTTTGAACGATTGTTTGGTATACGGGGGAGTGGCGATCCCGTCCTGGCCCGCCGCTGCTAGCTCTGCTTCTTCGCCGACGCTTTGTTGGATATATATATATATATATATATATATATATATATATATATATATATATATACATATACATATATATTTTTTGGGGACATTGACAAAGGCGTGTAGCCGAAACGCGTCTTTCGGGCCATTTGTTTGCGGAATAAATACTTGAAATTACCTCCGTGTGTGCGCCTCATTTGATGCTCCTGAGGAGAAAGGAGTGATGTACAGGAATATATATATATATATATATATATATATATATATATATATCTCCTACGTACGGTCACTATAGTTATAGCGGGATTGCTACGAGGTGGTATGAGGCCACGCCCCTTTTTACACCACTCTGCAAACGCGCCTCTTGGTGCACTGCTGCTGGGGTGATGAGGTCCCCTTATGTCCTGATGACCTCAGGACTGAAGTGGACTTCATCCCTCTAGCAGAAGTGTGCCAAGGCAGTGAGTTTGCAGAGTAGTGTAAAAAGGGTGTGTGGCCTCAGACCACTCTCAGCAATCCAGCTGTGCGGGGTTACTGGAGGTACCTGGTGGGCTAGTTGGCCCCTAGGGACCTCAGGATTTAAGGGGACTTAATCCCCCAACCCAGAACGTACCAGGAGGTGTGTTTGCAGGGTGGTGGAGAAAGGGGGATGGCATGTGTCCACCTTTCAGCAATCCCACTATCTGGGACATACTGGAGGTATCAGGTAGACTTGTTGGCCCCTAAGGACCCTCAGCATCGAATGGGACTTTAATCCTCATCCCAGAGCGTGCCAGGATGTGTGTTTGCAGAGTGGTGGGGAAAGGAGACATGGCCTGCTATGAGAACTTAGCAACCATGCTGTCTAGGACTTACTGGAAGTAATAGGAGGGGTAGTTGGCCCCCAAGGTACACCTTAAGGGGCAACTACCCCTCCTGTTACCTCCATTAGGTCCCACACAGTGGGATTTCTGAGAGATTTTCGGAGGCCATGCTCACCTTTCTCCACCACTCTGCAAATGAAACTCCTGGCACAGTACTGGTTGGGGGATGAAGTCCACTTTACTCCTGAGGGACCTTGGTGGCCAAGTATCCTCCTGGTACCTCCTGAAGTCCTATGCAGTGGAATTCCTGAAGGCTGGTTGGAGGCCCAGCCCCCTTTCTCCACCACTCTGCAAACACGATTACCAGTCAAAGAGACATTTGTAATGTAACAGGTCTTGTATTTGCAAGAGTTAGAGCTATTAGCATTGTAAATCTAAAAGTGTTTTATCAATGTTTCTTGGAGTGGAGTAGATGTAGGTTGCGGGTAGAAAGTATGTGGTATTTGGTGTATGGGAATTATGTAGAGTGGGATTATGTGTTACAAAGACTAATTAAGTGGTATAGTAGTCTGTGTTGTGGAGTGGTAACCTCGGGGTTAGTCTTCCTCATTTCCATAGAAGCTAAACTATGATCTCAATGAGACAAAAAAAGAAGAAACCACTAGGGAGCACTTCCGGACCTTGTCAGAGATATGATTATTTACAACAAGGGGTGGTGATGGACAGAGTCTCTGAATTAAGCAGAGTACTCTCACCCAGTCAAGAGATCAGGGCTGGATCCAACACCGTTTTTTAGCTCATTGCACCATCCCAGTTACAGAACCTGGCTGTATGCAAATTAGTCTGTCCCTGGCCCAGTGCATCATGGGAACAGGGCAGACCAGACTACAAAAGCCAATTCTTACACTGGGAAGGAAACAAGCTTCCGGGGACCGGTTTCTGCCATTTCAGGCGTCTTCGGCCCGGCTTGCTTGAATCCTGATGGTGCAATGAGCAAGGGACTCACATCTGAGTATACCCTTCCACGCTTAGGGTGGACAAAATTATTTACAACAAGGGGTGGTGATGGACAGAGTCTCTGAATTAAGCAGAGTACTCTCACCCAGTCAAGAGATCAGGGCTGGATCCAACACCGTTTTTTAGCTCATTGCACCATCCCAGTTACAGAACCTGGCTGTATGCAAATTAGTCTGTCCCTGGCCCAGTGCATCATGGGAACAGGGCAGACCAGACTACAAAAGCCAATTCTTACACTGGGAAGGAAACAAGCTTCCGGGGACCGGTTTCTGCCATTTCAGGCGTCTTCGGCCCGGCTTGCTTGAATCCTGATGGTGCAATGAGCAAGGGACTCACATCTGAGTATACCCTTCCACGCTTAGGGTGGACAAAATTATTTACAACAAGGGGTGGTGATGGACAGAGTCTCTGAATTAAGCAGAGTACTCTCACCCAGTCAAGAGATCAGGGCTGGATCCAACACCGTTGTTTAGCTCATTGCACCATCCCAGTTACAGAACCTGGCTGTATGCAAATTAGTCTGTCCCTGGCCCAGTGCATCATGGGAACAGGGCAGACCAGACTACAAAAGCCAATTCTTACACTGGGAAGGAAACAAGCTTCCGGGGACCGGTTTCTGCCATTTCAGGCGTCTTCGGCCCGGCTTGCTTGAATCCTGATGGTGCAATGAGCAAGGGACTCACATCTGAGTATACCCTTCCACGCTTTGTAGTTTGGTTTGCCCTGTTCCCATCATGCACTGGGACAGGAACAGACTAATTTGCATACAGCCAGGTTCTGAAACTGGGATGATGCAGTGAGCTAAAAAACGGTGTTGGATCTAGCCCTGATCTCTTGACTGGGTGAGAGATTTCTGCTTAATTCAGAGACTCTGTCCATCACCACCCCTTGTTGTAAATTATTTTGTCCACCCTAAGCGTGGAAGGGTATGCTCAGACATGAGTCCCTTGCTCACTGCACCATCAGGATTCAAGCAAGCCGGGCCGAAGAGGCTGAAATGCCAGAAACCGGTCCCCGGTAGCTTGTTTCCTTTCCAGTGTAAGAATTGGCTTTGTAGTTTGGTTTGCCCTGTTCCCATCATGCACTGGGACAGGAACAGACTAATTTGCATACAGCCAGGTTCTGAAACTGGGATGATGCAGTGAGCTAAAAAACGGTGTTGGATCTAGCCCTGATCTCTTGACTGGGTGAGAGATTTCTGCTTAATTCAGAGACTCTGTCCATCACCACCCCTTGTTGTAAATTATTTTCTCCACCCTAAGCGTGGAAGGGTATGCTCAGACATGAGTCCCTTGCTCACTGCACCATCAGGATTCAAGCAAGCCGGTCCGAAGAGGCTGAAATGCCAGAAACCGGTCCCCGGTAGCTTGTTTCCTTTCCAGTGTAAGAATTGGCTTTGTAGTTTGGTTTGCCCTGTTCCCATCATGCACTGGGACAGGAACAGACTAATTTGCATACAGCCAGGTTCTGAAACTGGGATGATGCAGTGAGCTAAAAAACGGTGTTGGATCTAGCCCTGATCTCTTGACTGGGTGAGAGATTTCTGCTTAATTCAGAGACTCTGTCCATCACCACCCCTTGTTGTAAATTATTTTGTCCACCCTAAGCGTGGAAGGGTATGCTCAGACATGAGTCCCTTGCTCACTGCACCATCAGGATTCAAGCAAGCCGGGCCGAAGAGGCTGAAATGCCAGAAACCGGTCCCCGGTAGCTTGTTTCCTTTCCAGTGTAAGAATTGGCTTTGTAGTTTGGTTTGCCCTGTTCCCATCATGCACTGGGACAGGAACAGACTAATTTGCATACAGCCAGGTTCTGAAACTGGGATGATGCAGTGAGCTAAAAAACGGTGTTGGATCTAGCCCTGATCTCTTGACTGGGTGAGAGATTTCTGCTTAATTCAGAGACTCTGTCCATCACCACCCCTTGTTGTAAATTATTTTGTCAGAGATATGAGCAGGGCCACTGGAATTATGTGACTATTTGGCTCCACCGACTTTCGCACAATTATACATATTCTGCATTAGCCACATAATTCATCATCTGCTGTCTAATCTGCAGATTTGAACAAAAAAGCCTTGTTTCTAGCTCAAAAGGGTCAAACGTTACCAAAAATGCATCGACAAGTGTTAGAGCGTGGTAGAAGGTCCTTTGTAAACCTAAAGTGGTCACCTGTTACTTATTGCTAAATGTGGGTGTTACATTGGTACTAATAGTGTGCAAGCCACTCTTGCTTCTTTCTGCACCTCTCTTGCCTCTTTCTGCATTTCTGTTGCTTCTTTCTGTACTTCTTGTGTTTCTTTCAACACCTCTCTTGCTTCTTTCTGCACCCCTCTTGCTTCTTTCTGTTCCCCTCATGCCTCTTTCACACCCCTCTTGCTTCTTTCTGCATCCTTCTTGCCTCTTTCTGCATCCTTCTTCCCTCTTTCTGCACCTCTCTTACCTCTTTCTGCAGCCTTCTTCCTTCTTTCTGCACTCCTTTTGACTCTTTCTGCACTTGTTTTGTTTCTTTCTGCACCTCTCTTGCTTCTTTATGTACCCCTCTTGCCTCTTTCTCTACCCCTCTGCCCCCTTTATGCATGTCTGTTGCTCCTTTCTGCACTTCTCTTGGCTTTTTCTCCCCCCCTCTTCCCTCTTTCTGCATCTGTGTTGCTTCTTTCTGCACTTATCTTGCATCTTTCGGTACCTCTCTTGCCTCTTTCTGCACCCATTTTACCTCTTTCTGTACCCATTGTACCTCTTTCTGTACCCCTCTTCTCTTTCTGAAACTCCTCTTGCCTCTTTCTGCACCTCTGTTTCTTGTTTCTGCACTTTTATTACTTTCTGTACCTCACTTGCTTTTTTCTGCACCCTCTTGCCGCTTTCTCCATCCCTCTTCCCTCTTTCTGCACCTCAGTTGCTTCGTTCTGCACCTCTCGTTTCTTTCTCCACCCCTCTTCCCTCTTTCTGCACCTCTGTTGCTTCTTTCTACATCTCTTTTGCAAATGTCTGTATCCCTCTTGCTTCTTTCTGTACCCCTCTTCCCTATTTCTCTACCTCTCTTGCTATTTTCTGCACTTGTCTTGCTTCTTTCTAAACTGCTCTTGCTTCTTTCTATACCTTTCTTGTAAATTTCTGTATCCCTCTTACCTCTTTCTGCACCCCTGTTCCTTCTTTCTACACCTTTATTGCCTGTTTCTGTACCTCTCTTGCCTCTTTCAGCACCTATGTGGCTTCTTTCTGAACTCATCTTGCCTCTTTATGCACCTTGATTTAGAGGTAGTTTTAATCCCCCTTCCCTATTATGTACTAGGGCCTTACAGGGGAGGTCATGCCAATAGCTGGGGTACCGCAACCCATAGTGTACCCTAGTGTATATAGGTGTTTTCAGTGTATTCTAAGTGTCTTTCAGCATAGCACTGGCTCTGGCCCTGTTTAGTCAGAGTCAGTTACCACCAGTACCAGTCAGCAAAATGTTAGGGCACAGGATGACTTTGCAACAAAGCCTCTTTTTCTGCACCTCTGTTGGTTCTTTCTGCATATCTCTTGTTTCTTTCTTCACCTTTCTTCCTTTTTCTGGATTTCTGATGCCTCTTTCTGCAGTTCTCTTGCTTCTTTCTGCGCCTTTCTTCCTCTTTCTGCACATGTCCTATCTCTGCAAGCATAGTTAGAAATTAGCATTTAAAAAACCTTAGAAATTCACTGAAAAAACAATTGATTTCAGCGACATTATAGTTAGAATTTAGTATTTAAAAAACCTTTGACATTCACTGAAAAAAACACAGGTTTCAGGGACATTATAGCTAGTTGGACATTTCTCTTGTATAAAACCAGAGAAATTCGGCCGTTATAGTTAGTTGAACTAACTATAACTCGCCCCCGCAATGCACTGCTGATGAAGTCACATATTACATCACACATGAAATGGTCAGTGACATCACTGATGACATCACTGATGGCATCTCAAATGTTATCACTGATGACATTATCCACGTGATAATCTGATGCACCGCCTCATTCCCTAATATAACATTTGATACACCCACTCTAAAATACAGACTACCATTTTCAAAACCATAGACACACCAATATAATTTACTACATACACACTCACTGATTTCTAGGTCTACATACACATCTACTCATTCACCCATACAGTCATTCATATATGCATTCACTCATCAATACAGCACTATTATGTGCCCTCATACACTTATATAGACACTCACACACCGCCGCTCATCCATAGGGTTACTCACACACCTAGTCAGTAATGCAAAGAATCAACCACACACCCATTTACTCACCTTTACGGTTATACACACACCACCTCACTTGTTCATACAGATACTAACACATACTTACTGTCTTATACAATCATTATTACAAGCACACACCCATCCATACAGCCACTGTCTAAATCACTCACTCTCACATATAGTCATTTATATACTCCAACACTAACATATACTGACTTTCACATATGTAGTAACTCACACATATACCACTGGACATCCATTCACTCACCAACACACCCATACACACACTCATCCTCCCATAAAGCCCTTCACAGTTGCACTCTTGAACCCATACACCCAGTGAATCACCCACTCACACATCTATGCAACGAGTCACACACCCTCCACCGACCCACACAGATACTCAGGCACCCATACAGATACTCAGCCAACCAATCAATAACCCATATAGACACTCATGTAGCTACTGACCAACCTATGCAGCTGCTTACACACCAACTGACAGACTGATACATACGTTCACCCAGTTTAGTCACTAACCCATGCATTCAGTAAGACACTTTAATCACTCACATATACAGTCAGTCACACACCTCAGGAACGCCACTCTACACTGGACAAGTTTCACAACATTTTATTGAGGCATCTCCATCACAAAGCTGGTAAATCAGTCCCCTACGCGTTTCGAAGCAACATGCTTCTTAATCATGGGGTGCGGCAGCAAGTGACGAAAAACAACCACAGTGTCATTTCCCTTTAATGTATGCTCTATCCAGTGAGGCATACTGGGCACTGTAGTTTAATTCACTCCCCTCCAGTGGGGTCCGTCAGAATGCCTTCAATGTAATTCCTGCCTTTAAATGATGTTTTACACAGCCCTCCGGTGGGCCCCAGATCTCTGCTGCAGATGCCCGTATTTCAAAAATCCTGTGTACCGCACACTGGAAATACAGTTAAGTTGTTTTGCAATGTCATTGTTATTAAATCAGATCATAACTGTCTGAATATGTGTTCATCCACACACAATGTTTAAATGATGTAAAAATAGTAAAAGTCACAATTTAAAAATAAAAAACCTAATATCTTCTTATAATCCTACCAACAAATATAAAATATTTCATTTAATTTCCTCATGTTGCAATCCTCTTTATACAACTCAGGTCTTCATGACCAATCACAAAGTGCAAGTACTATTTATCTAAAAAAAAAGTTAAACATAATTTTTTTCCTTATAGTGAAAAGACGGACAGCCAGCCACAACAACGTGCTCAGTTTAACTTCTTTATTTTCTTGGCACAAACGAAAAACATGCATTTTGACCTACATCGGTCTTGGTCACATATTTATATATATAGATACATACACACACATACACACAACTACATCTCTTCAAACAACCTCCTTGCTGCTTTAATCATTCAACCTGATCTAGTTACTGGAAGCTGGGAACTGTCATTTCACTGTCAGAGATTTTCAAAGATGATGAAGAAGTAACAACAGTCATTGAGTTTTCAGGTTCAGTCTTTCCTTCACCAAGTTGATCAGAAGAACAGTGACTCAAATGCCAAACCTGAGAAGAGTCTCTGGAACAGACTTTCCAAGATGCTGGGAATTTACCAGATGTCCCTTAGTGGACACTACGTGGAAAGATTCTGCATCACATGGAGCATCAGATTTCCTCCTTCGCATTTGTCGGGCAATCACTAGATCTCCTGTCTTAAACTCAATGTTCTTTGTATGTTACCTCTTGTCTGCATAGGGTTCTATTTTTAACTTGGTAACCATGTTCTTCATACAAGTTGTATTCTCATTTTCTTCTTTACTGTTTGGTCCATTGAGGTAACTTGGTTGTCATTGTTCTTCCTAACATCAAAGTCACAGGACTTTCACCTATGGTCGAGTGAGATGGGCTCATAGGGTGGAATTCAATATAGTTCTTAAACTGAGCCTCTCATGAGTTGCACACTGTACTGCTTTCTTCAGTGTACTCATAAACGGCTCAGCAAGTCCGTTGGCCTGCACACACAAGAATGTATTCTTCTGATGCTATTTGTTCAAATGCTCTAGGAAATTCTTGAATTTGACTGTTAAACTGCAGGCCATTATAAGAAATCAAAATGGCTGGAACGCCCTATGTTGCAAAGATAACATCTAGTCTCTCAATGACTCATTTGTGAGTTGTGGATGAGAGATTCTCTATTAGTGGAAAATGTGAGTACTCATCCACAATTACCATCAGATGATTTCCTGTTTGCTGCCCTGAAAAAGCCAGCGCCACCATGACTGTGTTGGTAGCAGCCCAACCAATTCCATCCTAGATAAATGGCAATATCCTTAGGATATGTAACTAAAGAGTATACACATTCAATTAATGTATGCTGTTTTTCCACAGGACTCAAATGTTAGAGAAGCAAAGATACCCTGAGCGGATCACTTGCAAAGTTTCCAAAAGAGATTTGACAGAGTTAACTGTTTATCATGTAGCACACAATAAACTGATGTTTGCCACTTGTAACTAACAACACCAACGGAATCCATTCTATCGACCTTAGAATCATGAAGGATGGAATTATAACAGGTCAGATTTAAAATTTGCAGGTTGCATGGAACTGCCTGAAGAATGCACCCAGTAGCATTGGCAGGGAACGAGAGTGGAGGGGTGGTGGAAGGGTGGGTCACCGTGGGGGGGTACAAAATATTTTAAAAACTCACTTACCTCCTCACTGCCGCTGCTGTCCCGTGTCATCTCTCTGTAGGGAAGCAGGAAGGACTCAGGCTCCCTCCCCTAAGCCAATCACAATGCTACAATGCAGCGCTGTGATTGGTCTGAGCACCGAATGAAAGCAGGGAAAATGGAGACTATTCACTGCTGTTGGGTAGCAAAATGGCTCTAATTAGTGTGAATTCATCCCCTCACAATCCTGGGCCCTGGTACAACTACAGGTGCTGCAGTAAAGATGAAAGCTATACCTTGCTCACGCCACAGGGTCCACCTCAAACTGTGGCAATTGCCAGCACGTGAGCGCTCCCTTGTGCATGTCACACTTGACCATGGCTAACCACCCACAGCAAGGAATTGTAAACGATGATACAGGAATGAGCCTCCAGGGTAGTCGGATACCCACACCACCTTTCCATTGAGTACCCTTCAAAATCTTCCTCTTTCCGTTGAAGTTTGTACGCAATGTCTCTTAAGTGTTCTCACTTGCTGCTGCCTGTCACCGGCGTGGACATCAAGCTTGATCGAACGCAATTCTGAAATCTAAATTAAAATAATTTTTTCCTGGTCTGGTCGGCATGCTGCTGTATCAGTGTGGTAACTATAGATGGATGCTTGTTTCAGGCAGAGGGATCTGCCCTGTCCGCAACCTGTTGCTGTTAATCAGATAGTCTAATACCCTTCTTTGGAAGCTGGTGCAGAACAGTTTGCTATTACTCCTGTTGATACAAATCATTATGTTTGATGTTTGAATTAAAGACACTGCTAAAGTGGTAGAGACGTGCAATAAATCAATCTAACCAAAATGCATGAGTTCGTCTTTCTTTCTTACTTTCTTTCATTTGGCTTTATGTTCCATTCTTAGATTTCTATTCCCTTGCATCTTTCCAGTTTGTCCACTGTTACTCTTTTAAGTGGTCTCTTTATTTCTCATTTTCTGTGCTCTTTTTTGGCCATTCTTTAGTTACTTTTTTATTCCAGTTTTCTGTTTTTGTTCTTTACTTTATTAGGTCTCACCCGAGACAGGGCATGCGTTGTTGCTTGTTAACTAATAGGGGGCTTAGAGTTCACCCATTGCATACTGTTGGCTGGCTCCACGTCACTCTTATTTCCTTGCTTTTCTTTGGTCAGCACATGCATTTGTTCCTTCCTTAAAGTCAGGGGCGGCTGGTGTTAATGGGCAAAATGGGCGTCGCCCTGTCCCTGCCACTCTGAGGGGAGAGACAAAAAGAGAATTTAGAAAATCGTCACGTCACACATCTGAAAAGAAACTACTACTTGCAGTTGCTGCTCTCTTATTTTTTATGGACAGCTGTTATGAACTTTCAGATGTCCTGCTCCTGCTGTGCATGTGCCTGCTGGGCGAAGTATTCTTCAACCTGCAGGCACAAGCTACAGCTGTGATATCAGGGCAGAGGGCGTGAATAAGGCTTGATATCGAGCGCTTACACTGTGGCCCTAGGAGGAGTTCACAGAACTCCATTCATTTTAATAGCAGGAGGCGGGGCAGGCTGAGAAGGAGAACGAGGTAATGGGTGGTAACAATTTAAACTCATCACGAGAGGGGGCGGGCTGTAGGAGGGGTGCAGCTGGATTCTCTCTTCATTCCTCGTGTGCTTTCACTTTTGGAATCTGAGCCCGAGCCCTTTCTCTGTGGACATCTCTCTCATCGACACAACACAGGCCCAAAATAATACAGGTTGACACCTATGTTCTCTTTAAGCTGAGATTACATGAGCGCAGCCCAGGCTACATTAGAGAGTTCAGCAGCTATTTATAGGCACCATGTTAAGTGATTTGTCCAAAATCTCATCACAGGATAAAGAGTCGGCGCCAAAACTCGAACAGCGCGTAGTGGTTTTATTTCTCTCTCGAACCTCTGTTTCACCTCGTGCACAGCCTGTGTTTTTTCCTTTTGGCAGTGCACATCATATGCCTGAGTCTTGTAGTGTTGTTCACCCCCTGTCTGCAGAGCACATCACGCGGCTTTCTGTAGCGTGGCAGCCGGTACCTGTGACCTGTCCCTTGTGCTGCACCAGGGGCGGCTCTAGGCTCATGGCGGCCCTGGGCAGGGAGCGTAGGTAGGGGGCCCCCGGAGGAACAAAGGCGCGGATGCCAGTGAAGAGGGGGGGTCAGGGTGTTTGGAAGTGGAACAGAGCCGGAGGCTGCCAAATCCCTGCCAGGGGCCGCCCGCAAATATGTATCCCTTCTCAGAGGATTATTATATTAAGGATATATATTGGCCTGGTGGCCCCTGGGGTTTAGTGGCCCTGTGCAGGTGCACAGCTTGCACATGCCTAAGGCCGCCCCTGACTGCACTTCCTATGCAGCACACAAACTGTGTCTGCCTCTTGCTGTAATTCTCATCCTCTGCCTATTCGTGTACTGTGTCTAGCTGGCGTGTCTTGCTGTAGTGATCATCATGTATCTGTCCCTGCAGTGTACAGCCTGTTTCTGTCTCTTCCGGTAGGGCACTCCTGTGTCTTGCTCTACTACTGTGAGTGCAAGAGCGCTCGACTACACTGCGTTAAAGGAGTATCGGACATTGCATAGCTAATGCTGCACACACAGTACAGTGAAGACGTCCCGTAATGGTGACTTCAAAGTATTGATTTTCTCAACTGATTTTATCACACTGTTTTTGCCACTGCCCCATTAGGTCACCTTTCTCTTTTCGTACATTGCGAGTTTCTATCAGAGAATGTTCATGAGGTCTATTCATACTGAAGTACATGTACTTCACAGTCTAGAGCGCAGTCAAATAGACAATAAATTAGGAAGAACGTTAGTCTCTAAAGTCTAATTGTTGAGAGGCAGACAGAGGAGCTAGAGCACTACAGCTAATGCAAGGGGTTTGGATGCAAAATATGATTTTATTTACAGTAAAGTAGTGATTTCTAAGGGTATCTGTTTTTCACAGTTTTTTTATATCATCCTGTAGAAAGCTTCATTGAGCTACCCCCTGTGCTCTATCCATCAACTTCCCCTTCATATCTGAGTAAAACCAAAGCACTCATGAGTAGATTCCAACACTTCGTCCCACATTTAGTTCCAGTTTAACATTGAAAATATAGGTCAAAATCTGTTTTACACATTCTATGACTTACAAGATCTTATCACAGGCAGAAAATATTAGCTCATTCATTTGAATGGTGGCTTTGTTTATCCTTCTTTCTTCTTGATTACTCCAAAGTATCTCCAGGGTCTACACCTCCTTTACATTCAGTCATCCACCCAATACCTCCCTATATAATGAATCTGTGCATCTTTCAGAGGCAAATTCATTTCTTGATAAATACAAGAATCTTCGTAAAATAAGGATAACCTTCTGCTCACTGAGTTACGCATTCTGAGTGAAAGGTGAGGATGTGACAAGACGGGAAAAGAGGTCATTAAACATAAATTACCTTCCCTGCTCATTACGTAAGCAGCTACCTACCTATGTCATTATCATATGAAATCTCTTTATTGTTGTCATAACTGCACTTTCCCATTTCTTTATAAACTTTCTTGCTTCCTCAAATTTATTTCAAAATGCTCCATTTGCCCACTCCTTTTTTAAAATAAATTTTCATGGGCGTAGAAGCCCCTTATGGTGGTCGGGCTCACTGGCTACGCTTACCACTGAGCACTCATACAGAACTCTTATGCATCACCACTTTCAAATGTCGCCAGCCGCCACTGCTTATAGTACGTCTTCCTTGTCCAGAGCAGGGTCCTTCCACAGCTCCCGCTTTATCTGAGGCTATGGTAACTCCCACCCTGAAATTCCTTTGTCCCCTTATGCCAAACCAAATCCTTAAGTATCATCAGATGACATATTTTCTAACCAACAAAATATCATGGGGCAAGTGTATGACATGACATGAACCTGTTTTCCAAGTAGGCTGAACTATCACTGTCTAAGTTGCCATGAACAGCCATCTGCGTTTCATGTCCATCTTAATGGGCATATTGGCCATTTTGAAAGACCCCCTTAAATGTTCCCTACTGCTCCTGTCTGAAGAACAACCTCCTCTTCTCATACACGGAAGCCCTGCTCGCCTTTTTGCACACTTTGATCATTTGTGACCACAACTGCACAGTGGTCTGGTGCACAGACCTCTGCTGCATAACTAACAAGCATAAGTAGTCTGGATTCCCTCTCTTCCCTGTATACAGAGAAACATGCCTTGTGGGAAGGCAATATCCCCTACTCTTTTTTCAAATTTTCTTTCTCCTTAATTTGCCTAAAAAGTCATTTTAGTGTGTTCATTTAGTCTGACATCCATGTGTTTTCTTTGAAGGACACAAGGAGAAGGAATCTCAGCAGTCTGGGGAAACTCATATAAGCGACTTCCCTATCAAGCGCAGTAACCTTATGTTTATCTCCTCCAAAGTGCCACCTGTGCCACAGTGCCAGCGTCATTTTTGCTCCCTCGCTGATACCTCCATGTCATCCTTCTGTTTCTTCATTCTCTGCACTGAGGTAGCTGTGATAATCCCCGCTGCCTTATGTCATGTCCCACTGAACAGGCTGCCTACTGGTATCCTCCTGGCAGTCTCTCAAGGTTGTTGTGTCCTTTGTATCTCTTTCCATACATCTTTTTAACTTCCTTGCCTACAAACAATAAAACTAGCCATCTCAGACCAAACCCATATTATCTCATACTGTTCACCCTCATCCAACTCATTAAAAGTCTTTATTGCCCTCTTGCATTCTTTGGAAACCTTCACATGTAGCACTCTTCTCTCTGAACGGCCCAGTTGTTCCCAAACCCTTATTTATTTTGTGTCTTGCATCTTATAAGATCACTCACTGCACACCACTCAATTCAGAAAATGCAGCACACTGAGGCAAAATAGAGAATTTCTATGTGCTAATGAGCTGAGAACCGCAACTCAGATGTGGAGGACTCTCAAAATGAGATTTGATGATAGAGGACAGCTCTCAGAAAAACTCCTGCAGCAGTCAGAGCCTAGCATGAAGAACAGAAAAGTGGTGCCCTCGATCAAATCTTTGTTTAGTGGGCTTCCTGGTGGGAAATGCAAAGAGGAAGACGTCGTGCAGTGTTTCCCATTGAATATGTTACTCAACCCACAACCCAGGCTCAAGACGTCTTACAGTGGCTGTACATTTTGCCAACTGTAAAGTTGTAGATCTATTAAATGTGGTAATAGGAACATGTGCAAAATTGTCACATATATATGACAGCATTATATAGTGCGAAATCAGGTCAAAACACCTCTTTTACGGAATGCCTATTGAGGTTTCGGCGTAATTTCGACCATTCAGGGGCACATTAGACGGTGCATGTGCTGTGTGTTGCAAGGCATTTTGTGGCTTAGCAAGAATATAGAGGGGCTTGGAGCTTCGCCATTGATTACCATTTGTTGGCTTTCCGTGTCACTCTTATTTGCCTGCTTCTTATTTGTGTCGCAGCTTGTCAGTCTTGTGTTTGTCCTTCTTATAGAGCATTACCTCTTTACAATCTCTTTGATTGTCTCGCATAGCTGCTTCCACTGTTTGCTTTTCAAGCACTCTTGCACTCTGTGTTGCCTGAGTACTTCTCACTACCCTCCTCTCTGTTGCACTCACCCAAAAGCTTCACCCACCTGCTCTCTCGTTGTTGCATTCCCACAACCTGTGTTGCTTTTGCTCTTGCCCTCCCCCTTTGCACCCTCTCTTGCTCTCCCTACCCTTTTGCTCACACAACCTCTTCCATGTTGCTTTGGCACCACCCACACAATCCCCTGTCTTGCTTTTGCTCCTACTCCACCTTCTCCTGTGTTGCTTCGCTGATCAGCCCCACCGACCCAATGCTACTTTGCAATTCCCCCGCTCCCCCACAGCTCACTTAAAAATACACTTTTGCACGTTTCCTTTTCTTTTTAGTTACCAATCCAACTCAGATCAATACCTAAAAAGAAAAACAAAGCATCTGCGTCATTTTGTAGGCACACACGTGGCTACACGATGATGCACGTGACAGCATCAAAAACTTTTTTTTTTTTTTGCTGTGCAGCATGGCTAAAACCATTGGCAAATCCAGTACTTTGCAAAGGCAAAGCTATTCATTTTGCCAATGCTTCTTTCAGGATGTTTGAATTGCAGGAGGCCCTAGGTTTTCTTCTGCCCCTTCTTCCCCACCTTCAGGATGTGAACTTTGTGCCACTGGAAACTTGAACTGCATCTCAGGCATCCGTATTGGGTCCCTCCCATTCTTCCTCATCTTTGATCACGCACAAATGCAGCTAGTATCTTCATTTTATATGAGCCTTGCACATGAGTGTTAGTGCAAGCAAGTAAAGCCCCTACCTCTTCAACACGGCCACTAAGATCCAGCGACTGGGAAAACAGAAACCGTAAGTACAGTACTAATCTCATTTCATTTCTTTTTAACAAATGCCTCGGAAAGTCATTTTTGGGCACAATTCCTGCATGCCTAAAACACCATTCCACTATTTAAAATTAGGGTGCCATACACAGTCTCTAGCATCCATCCCTACTGCAACCACTCCTGTGGGTTACATCTCACTGACTCCTAGTAAGACCTTTAATCCACAGACTAATTACCAGTGGTTTAATCATTGAGCTGCATCATCATCTCTTCGGTGTTGACTCCACAGACTCACCACTGGGTTTGAAGTCACTAATATTTTTTTATGCATTCATCCTTCTGAGTGAATCCCTTACACCCATAACCCAGTTTCAATGCATTCTCCAGGGTTTGCAGAATTTCAGCTTTGGGGCTAGCAACTCAGACCCACTACAGTGGCCTCAGTACTTATGGTGACGCAGTGTCACCATCATTTATTTGTGCTTAATGAAATGTTAACCTGTAACACGCACAACCATCACTTACGTATGTGTACACATTATTTTAGGCTTAGATTTAGTGAAACAAGTCGTTTATATGTTTTCAATTAACTATAGGTAGGATATGTGTATCTCAAAATTGACATGAACCGAAATATGCCTTAGGCACTCAGTTCCATATTGAAAAACAAGCATTTACAATGCAACGGTCTCGGCATTGCAAAAGTTAGAGCTATTAGCAGTGTAAATGAACGCGAGTTTAAGGTCTTGACATTGTAAATGACAAGGTCTTTTATTTATGTTTTAAAAACCAAAACATAAATAAAAGTCATTGTCATTTACAATGCCAATAGCTCAGTCACCTAATGTGTATGGCAAACTACAGTAGCCTCCTGACGAGTGCCCTTTCACTTAATTTTTTCCAAATGAAAGCCATGGCACTTTTTTTTTTTACAAATTAAGCACAGGTGGTGTCCGTGTCTGCATGGCAGTGGTGGTGTCCGTGTGTGCACGGCAGTGGTGGTGTCCGTGTGTGCATGGCAGTGGTGGTGTCCGTGTGTGTACGGCAGTGGTGGTGTCCGTGTGTGCATGGCAGTGGTGGTGTCCGTGTGTGCATGGCAGTGGTGGTGTCCATGTGTGCATGGCAGTGGTGGTGTCCGTGTGTGCATGGCAGTGGTGGTGTCCGTGTGTGCATGGCAGTGGTGGTGTCCGTGTGTGCATGGCAGTGGTGGTGTCCTTGTGTGCATGGCAGTGGTGGTGTCCGTGTGTGCATGGCAGTGGTGGTGTCCGTGTGTGCATGGCAGTGGTGGTGTCCGTGTGTGCATGGCAGTGGTGGTGTCCGTGTGTGCATGGCAGTGGTGGTGTCCGTGTGTGCATGGCAGTGGTGGTGTCCGTGTGTGCATGGCAGTGGTGGTGTGCGTGTGTGCATGGCAGTGGTGTTGTCCGTGTGTGCCTGGCAGTGGTGGTGTGGTGGTGTCTGTGTGTGCATGGCAGTGGTGGTGTCCGTGTGTGCATGGCAGTGGTGGTGTCCGTGTGTGCATGGCAGTCGTGGTGTCCGTGTGTGCATGGCAGTGGTGGTGTCCGTGTGTGCATGGCAGTGGTGGTGATCGTGTGTGCATGGCAGTGGTGGTGTCCGTGTGTGCATGGCAGTGGTGGTGTCCGTGTATGCATGGCAGTGGTGGTGTCCGTGTGTGCATGGCAGTGGTGGTGTCCGTGTGTGCATGGCAGTGGTGGTGTCCGTGTGTGCATGGCAGTCGTGGTGTCCGTGTGTGCATGGCAGTGGTGGTGTGGTGATGTCTGTGTGTGCATGGCAGTGGTGGTGTGGTGATGTCTGTGTGTGCATGGCAGTGGTGGTGTCTGTGTGTGCATGGCAGTGGTGGTGTCTGTGTGTGCATGGCAATGGTGGTGTCCGTGTGTGCATGGCAGTGGTGGTGTCCGTGTGTACATGGCAGTGGTGGTGTCCGTGTGTGCATGGCAGTGGTGGTGTCCGTGTGTGCATGGCAGTGGTGGTGTCCGTGTGTGCATGGCAGTGGTGGTGTCTGTGTGTGCATGGCAGTGGTGGTGTCCGTGTGTGCATGGCAGTGGTGGTGTCTGTGTGTGCATGGCAGTGGTGGTGTCCGTGTGTGCATGGGAGTGGTGGTGTCCGTGTGTGCGTGTCCGTGTGTGTAATGAAGGAAGTGATGAGGCGTACACACTTAGGCAACTGAAAAACAAAGCAGTGCCTCTTTGACTGGATTGTCATCCGTTCTTTACTGTAAAAAAAAAAGCACTTTAATGCATATGAACTTACACCAACAGTTGAATCGTCTACTCCAGGGGGGGGGGGGCTGTGTCTCCGCAGCGCGTCTTCTTGGTGCGTGGAATCGCG
Organism: Lissotriton helveticus; assembly: GCF_964261635.1. Taxonomy (NCBI): domain Eukaryota; kingdom Metazoa; phylum Chordata; class Amphibia; order Caudata; family Salamandridae; genus Lissotriton; species Lissotriton helveticus. The sequence goes on from NC_136070.1 coordinate 716,152,906, forward strand.
GCGGCAGAGTAGAAGTCTAGCCCCATGTTGTTGTTACATAGCAAACGCTGCAGCAGCAACAGTAGAAAGTACAGTACAGACCAAATGAGTCCGGGAGGAAAACAGAGGCATGCAACCGCCCGAGCAGCCCTGCCTGCGGTGTCACCCGGCCTCAGGGAGGGGCGCTGGCTGCATGTCTGCTGCTGATGGAAGAGGAGGATCAGGCACTGACAACCACCCTATGGGGAGGGGGGAGGGGCATCGGTAGAGACAAACCGTTTGCGCTGTATAAACATCAAAAAGTCCAACAAAACAGCATACAACTGGCACGCAGCTCTAGACTTTCCTCGTGCCCTCAGGGGTGCAGCGGAAGAAGTGGGGCCAGTCCCTGGGAAGGGAGGCTGGTTTAGGGTCAGACACGTCCTCAAACATTGGCCAACCACAGTCCTGTTAAAAGATGGCAGAGCCCAGATCCCAGCTGTTCTGAGAATCCTCCACCAACATTCTATAGCAGATGGGGGGTCTCAACGGCGAATTTGGGGCATTTTGACACTTGCCTGCACACTGCCTGTTCACTGGGGAGAGACGCTGGGCTGGTTCCTGGGCTGCACGCCCGCCGCTCGACCACCACGCGGCAGGGGAACTACAGCCCCCAGCATCCTCGGCGGTGACACGCCCAACACAGCGCACGGAGGCGCATAAAGACCGGAAGCCCCTCCCGCCTCGCGGGACGCGCGCGGGCGACGCCGGGCGGAGCCCGGGCAGAGGGCGGGCCGTCTGTGGCCGTCTAGGGACGAAGAGGGAAGGGACGGTCACCCCCCTAAAGCCTTCCATCCCAACATGGGTAAGCGCAAACTCCAAACATCAATTACCGGCGGGGCTGGCAAATCTAAGGTTCCCCGTAAAGCTGCGACCTCAGCTAGCATTATGTCCTATCTTACGTCCGCTGTGGGGAAATTGAACCAGGAGATTGCAGCAACAGAACGTGAATTGGGGCTAGACACACCTCTATTGGATAACCCGGTGCCCACACTGTCTGGGAGACAAGCTATACCCTTAGAGCCCACTGTTCAGATAATTACCACCAAGGATCTGACATTACTACCCCAATGTACTGCAATGGCTCCTGATGAACTTAACTCGTTGGGCACAGTTGATTCTCAAAGTTGTGCACAAGACACCGTAACCCCAGTTATTAAGCGTACCAAAAAGCGCGTAAAGAGATCAAAAAGGTTTTACACGCAGCCGGCTGCTACATTGTGCTATGCGCCTAGGAGACTGGAAAAAGGCATTAGAGACTTGGTTGAAAAAGTGTTCACAGATAAAATCGAAAGTACCCTTGTACAGATTGCAAATGACATTGTAGAGACTTTGAAAGATTGTGTCTCGGAAATAGTGGGAAAATGTGATAGGCTAAGTACGTTGTTAGGCCATAAAGTACCTGATTGTGCAACCTTGGCCCCTCCGGCTATGCTTGCTCCAATTGTCCAATATGAACCACCGATGGAAGGGATTGAGACAGTTACCCCGCCTGTCCCAATCCTCCCCCCAATCCCCCCTGAGTCAGTAAGTCCAAAAACTACCATCAATTTGGCCGGGCACACTAATCTTTTGCCGTTGACCCTAGTTGGGGATAAGGTCAACACTGCAGCTGGGCAAAACAGTGCACATAAAAGTGAACAACTACAGGGAGTAAGGAGATTGCGGGGGAAGCCCCGTACTAATTTACCACCGGAGGCAACCCCCTTTGTTGCTGTTCTAGTTAACATTCCACACCTGAACCCAGGGGAGGTTGAGTCTCAGTATACCCTATTAGCAAACATAAAAGCATGGTGTGATGAAAACTGTTCAGGGTCAAGGGATATATCCACCCACATCACTATGGGTAGACGAGTTGACTGGTTGGGGTATACGGCAAAAAATCTTCCTGGTGATTGCATTATAGTAAATTTTAACAGACCCCATGAGGCTGCCCGTTTATTCTGGGATGCAACGGATGTAAAGGTTGGAAGGATACGAGCTGTTCCACTTGGTTATTTTTACCCACGGCCAACCATTCCCAATTTACCACCAGGTAATGAAAAGCGAGGTGCCAGCAGAGGGGGTACTGGGCTGTCAGCCTGGGCACTGCAAACACCAAATCTTACCCCTAGTCATATTGTCCCTATTAGACCTACAAATAGGGATACTTTAGAACTAACAAATAGATTCACTGCCTTGTCTCATTTAGATGAAAATGATTGACTGCCTGGTAATGTTGCTGATTTAGAACAGACTCATTGTATTACCACCACTGTTAGGGAAAGTGGGGAAACTGTTAAAATGGCAAGCTGGAATATTGCGGGTCTCCGCTCCAAGAGAGATGATGCAATATGGTTGGAACAATTAAAGGGCAATGAGGTAGTGGTGCTTCAAGAAACCTGGGACAGGGAATGTAATTTCTGGCTGGACGGGTATTCTTCTTATTTTAAAGCTGCCCAGGGCTCCAGTTCAGGGAGAGATCGAGGCGGGCTCATGTTTCTAATCTCTGTTAAACACAGGGGAGTCGCGCAAATTGTAAGCACCACATCTCATAACATTTTGGCCTGCAAATTAACTTTACCTAACAAAGTCAAATTCCTTTACGTTAACTTCTATAATGCCCCTCATGGTACGCACTGTAATGGAAATATTAGCGATTTAGCAAAATTTTTAACCACTTATAAGGAGAGTCAAACCACTTTTGTTCATTTGATTTTGTTTGGAGATTTTAATATACATTTGTGTAAACAAAACTGTCAATATAGGGTGTACGCAGATATGGATTGTCTCCCTCACTCTCATTTTGAACACTCTATAAAGGGGGCTGCACTAGAAGAATTATTGTCAGATGTCGATTTATCTGAGCCAGAGTTTATCGACAACAATGACCGGGTAGCCACATTTAGTGCAAGGGACTCAAATTCTATCATAGACTTTATATTTGTATCAACAGGCTTGTTACAGAATGTAATTTTTTATAATGCTGTGCAAACAACTTTTAGTGACCATAACCTAGTGGTTATGGAATTATGTAACAAAAACCTAGCAATACTATATGCAAATACAAGGATTGTTTCGTGTATGGAGTTAGTTGCCAAAGATCAGGGGAGACGGGTCAAGTGGAGTAAAATTATCCCAGAAGAATTTTTCTCTAAACTTACCGAGAAGGTGGGAGATGAAATCAACATCTGTATGGACCCTCTTAGGTTTGGAGGTGACATCATTACTTCCTTTGAAACTATCTGCCAGCAAGTAGCGTCGAATTTAACGTCTAAGACGAAACCCAAGGAACAAAAGCTGTATGGGTGGTTCGATACAAAGTGCTCTAAGGCCCATAAAGATTTATTGGCAGAATTAAAAAAGTCTCCCCGGGATAAACAAGCAGTGGCCAGACTACGGAAAAACTATAAAACTATAGTAGAAGCCCGTAAGAAGGAGATCAAGGAAAACGCTTGGGACTCACTTTATGATAGGGCCACATTGAGGGACAGCTCCAAATTTTGGGAAATTGTAAATACACCATTGTTTAGTGATAAGGAAAACTCCGTGTTGGAACTGAACATACCCGAAAAGGAATGGCTGAACCACTTTGAAAAGATATATGGTAGCAACCTCCTGATAGACCCATTTGTACCAGTAGTAAGTGAACAACTAGTGTTACCCTTGAGATTCACTATCAAAGAAGTCCAAAAGGCTATAGAGGACACAACTGCTCATAAGGCCCCGGGCCCTGATGGGGTACCAGCAGACATGTATAAATCCAACTCCACTACATGGTCAATTGTCCTCACAAATATCTTTAATATAGCGAGTATTGACACAAGTAGATTGCCTAAAACCTGGTCACGGTCTATAATAGTCCCTATTTTTAAGAAGGGCCAGAGAGGGGACGCAAGATGTTATAGGCCGATATCATTGTTGGATTCGTCCTTTAAAATACTAGGGAAGGTGATCCTAGCTAAGATCTCAACATGGGCAACTAACAATGACATCTTGTGCGATGCACAGTATGGCTTTAGACCTGGCAGAGGCACAGAGGATCAGTGCCTCAATTTACATCTAATAGTCAGCAAATACACTGTGGCCTCAAAGGGATCAATCTATTTGGCATTTATGGACTTGTCCACAGCTTTTGACCTAGTCAATAGGTCAAAGCTGTGGACCATGCTGCTGGATATGGGGTTAGATCATGCATTGGTGTACTTCCTGGCTGAATTGCATAGAGATCTGAAAGCGGCCATAATCATGACACAGGAGGGAAAGTGTACGGCTGATTTTAAGCCCGGGAGGGGAGTACGCCAGGGGTGTATTTTGGCCCCAATGTTATTTTCTTTATATATTAATTCTTTGGGTGCAAATCTGACGGCAATGTCTGTAGATGTCCCGTGCATGGGGGGTACCCCATTGCCAGTCTTATTATATGCTGATGATACAGTACTACTGGCGAGGACACCCATAGGTTTACAACGTCTTTTAAACTCCTTTGGGAATTTTATGCGAAATCTAGACCTTGTAATTAATGTAGAAAAATCGCATGTGATGTTTGTTGGGAAAGGCAGAAATAAGATCAAGACCCTCTCTTGTAATGACTCAGTAATATCAAAAGTAAAAATCTTTACATACCTTGGTGTAGTGTTTGATGATCTGGGTAGCTGGGTTCCCCAAGTTACCAATAAAAGAGTGGCAGTTAAAAGGTCATCGGCTGCAATCCTAGGCTTTGCGAAAAGATTGGGTGGGAAACCTCCTGAGGCAATTTTGGCGATATATAGAGCCAAAACAATAGCCATAGCCAGGTATGGGCCAGCAATCTGGGGCTATAAAGATTTAACTGTGATACAGAGAGAGGAAAATAAATTTTTGCGATCCCTCCTGGGCCTCCCCCAATCCACATCATCTTTTGCGGTCCATTCAGAGCTGGGAATGGGATATATTGCGGACATCCTAAACATGGCGCCGCTTTTATTATGGATTAGAACCTGGCTTAACCCCAAACTTACACTGAATCATAAGATTATTATTGATTGTTTGGGTCGGGACAAAGTGGCTGATATTAAATGGTTGGCCTATATTAAAAAAACCTCAGTACTTTTAGGTCGACCAGAACTATATTTAGACCCGGAAAATTTGAATAAAGAAGATATCAACTGGGTAAAATTGAATTTTATTGAGATCCGAGAAATGGAAAGAGAGTCGATTGAAATCTCTAAACCCACAGTAAGGTCACATTTTATGCTGATTACTTCAATATCAGTGCAACCATATCTGACCATTGTCACACGCCCATATCATCGCTGGTTGCTGACCAAATTCAGATTTAATCAGGCACATTTTCTGCTGGGTATTTATGAGAAATGGTGTGCCCCAATGGATAATGTGCCATGTGAATGTGACAATTTCTCCGATCAGGATTTAATACATTTTGTATTCTTTTGTCCCTTCTTTTCGGAAGGCAGGTCAAAATATATTAAGCCCCTCCTAAGGGAAATGTGTTTTTTACAGATAAAACCTGCATTGTTGTTTCTTCAATTAATGGAAAATCATCGGGTAATGTTCTGTGTAGAGAATTTCTTGATTGCATCAATCCGCGCTAGACGGAAGAGACTCCAGACGAGTATAGCTGGGGTGAATGTTTGCCCTATACCTGATAGTATGATTTAATTTCCAGGTTCTGCTTCATTTTATATATGTTTTATAATGAAATGTGAAACATTGTTGATAATGGTGTAAATCCTGTGTGTTACACAATTCCTATGTATTGCTAATGAATTTTAAATGTACAGTTATCAACAACTCTGTATGATGTTTTTATGTATTTGCATAGTATACTTTTATGATTTTTATTTAATCGAATAAAGTGTTTTTGACTTGACTTGACTATAGCAGATGCATTGCCAGCTTCGGAATGTTCCAAAAAGCGGAGGGATAGGGTAAAGGGAATATACTACTATAATAAACCAGGGAAACTGTTGACCAAAAATACACTAATACAACTTCTTCCTCAATCCGAAATCGAGTCGCACTTCATTCTTCCCTATGCGTGGGAAAGCAATTAAAGAGATCGTGTGTCATTTCCAGGCAACATCTGTCGTCTCCAAAGTGATCCCAGCAGATGCTTTCACTGAAACCGTCAGTCTGTAGCCGAGTTTATCACCTCCCAGGGCACCCTTGGACTTAGAGAGAGCAGCTTTCTCCTACTTTTTACACTTTCCCTTTTTTTGGACACACATCCGAAGACGGGCGCCATCAGCTGCCGATGTTGTCAGCAGAAGTAACGTTTCGTGCAGGCGGTGGGATTAACAATAATGCGGCAATGCCCCCCTCCCGCCAAAACAATATCCAGATCACAAGTTTGTGAAAATATTTTAGCTCACATTTAGTACAAACAAAAACACAAACACAGGGGTCTCATACTAACAATGAGGTACGCGTTGCCACGTCATTTAACATTGCATAAATCAATATGACAGAACAGCCCACTCAACTTGCAGACTTGCATCTAAAAGCCTTGCTAAGGTGCCCAGACCGCAGGGGAGCACCAAGAAAATAAAATACCCTCTAACCCCCACTTTCATCTATAAATCTACTACTGAGTGAGGGAGGCGAGCGATTCCCGTATTTTTAGGAAGCTCCCCGGAGAATGTTCACTTAAAGAAAAGCTCCTTTCCTTCCTTTCTCTTTTCCATTTTTCTTTAGTTCCCACCAACCTACTTTCCCTCCTGTTTTGTATTTCCTTCTTTCCATTCTTTTTCCTCTCTGCTTTCCCATTCTCACTCTATTTGGCTGTTACACTCTCTTTGCGCTTTTCATCATTCCGCTTTCATGGAGCCTCGTTACCGCTGCGCGGACGCTGGGTGTTAATTCTGCGGACGCAGAGGGTTCCAGCTCGAACCCAGAGCGTCCCCAGAGAAATGAAATATTACTGAATAAAGCTGCTCAGAGTTGAAGTTAGTAATTTTTTATCCAATTCCCTGGTGATTGTTTTGTAGTTTGATGATGAGATGCACAATTGCGAAAATGCTAAAATAACCCTGTAATCCTTTAAATGCTGTAAGTGCCACTGCGGCATCGTCAACATGCCTCTAGCCATATACTGCCGCGGCTCGAGCGCTTCGGGCTCATTAAAACACTGGGTGGTCTGAAGGAGCCGCATACTGCAGTGACGTCAGCACTCAAAAGGGAGCCATTAACGGGGCGGTCATCGCGAGCAGCATTTGAAAAACACAACCCAGCACTTCTGAGTCTGCCTGCGAGGCGGATCGATGGCGGGGCTCACGCTCTTCTGTGCATGCGCGGTCATTGTGGCCTTTACCTTGATGAGACTCAGGAGTGACACATAACTGTTCTTCAGCTGCAACGAGAGGTTATTAGATCCTAGACGAATACTTTAAACGACCTCGTCCCACCGCTCCTAAAGTGGCTGCTCGCTCAGTGCACCAACATCTCTTACTCTCAGAGCACAAGTCCTAAAAAGAGCACGGAAGCACTTTCGGGTCGCAGCGGGCAGCGCGGCGGCCCCTTTAGGTCACTGAAATGATCCATGAGAACATTACAATATGAGTGAACACATTACAAAAGCAGACGTAAAGTTACATGAGGCAAAAGTGACAATTGTGAGCAAATAAAATACAAGAGGAGCAAACGATACATTACAAGAGGAATAGACTGGGACCTCGGCGAGAGGGAGGGTGTGGGGGGCGGGACTTAAAAAAAGAGACAGAAACGCCCACGGATCGCATCAAGGCGGGGAAAATAGTAATTGACACACATCTCTTCCAATGGCTAGCCTCCATTTAGGAAGCTAGCCAATGGAAGAGAGAGTTAAAATAAAGCCCCACATTGAAGTCATAAAGTCTCGGGCTCCGCCCACACTGCTTAAGCAGTTTGACGCTAGGCCCGAGACCTAAAAAACATTGCATCCCTGCGTGATGTGCATAACTCTCTGTTTCAGGCACCATAGTCACCATGTTATCATTAACTACATTATTTTCTGTTAGCTTACTGTGTGAAGGTCATGTTATTTCAGTTAATTGGTTGTACAATGTTTCTCAGCACCAGCACGGGGTAGGAGGCAGAGGAGGTGAATACTGTTTTGTGATATATCGTGAAGGCAGCGATGAAGAAAGAATCAAGCATTGTATTATCCAAGAGAAGATGGCAGACACAAAGTACCATGGGGACATTGATTCTTGATTGGTTCTTACTTTCTGGGAACCTGCAAAATATATCTCTTGGAATTAATTTTATGTTTTAACTGTGTGAAGCTAATTTAGTTAGACAGGCTTTTATCCCTGTCCATCCTTACAGGCAGACGGCCCTTTCCCTCTCTTGAGACCCAATGCTCCTTATATTTCTGCTCATAGACTTACTTTCTAGAGTACATTTCTCCTTTCCTTGATTGGAACCTTCATTTGGTTCTACTATCAAAGCCAAAGCTGCTTCAAATTTTCCGACTTACCCACAGCCTTAGCTTAGCATTAAGGAGTTTTCCTAAATGGGAACTGATTTGTTATTACTTTGCATATGTTGTCTTTAATAATGTCAACTTGCATTACCTAGATTAGATTCATATCTGGCAAACTCAGATAACTACTGATTTATGCTTAATTGATTCAATTTGAGATTGTAGCTTTACCGATTTGTAAATAAAGATCCATGCTTTACAAAAGTACTTTTCTCTCTTGTTTGTGTGGGGTATTCTGCTTCATTGTCATTGATATACTGATGAGTTTATGATTTTAGCCTTAGTTCAAGACGAAGGTCCATCTCTGTGGACATAGCAGAGATTCGAGTTTGCAAAATGCAAACACATCCTTATCTCTTCCGCTATCACTTACCAGAGTCAAGTCATCATATCTTCTGGGTGAGCACTACACATGAACAACGGTGGTACCTAAAGATTCCCCAGGGGTTACACCATCCCACTTTTGGAAGGCTTCCAATAAATAGTATATGTCTCTGGACCCCACAAGCTGACATATATTTATATTTGGAACGTATAACAGACTATAAAATATTAATTACTTAGCTTGGCTAAAGCTTCTCCAGAACAGTCACCACAGACCTAATATTAAAAGTGCCAGAAAGAACTATAAGCAGCTGATATTCATGATGTAAAAATGTCAGGATCCATGAAAAATAATTAAAAATCTTACATGAATGAACCTTTCTACACCAACACTTTTCTGAAAGAATATATGATGATGCAATGCATACCATTACAACACATACTTTAACAACGCAGATTTTACAACCTGACTACCAATACAACACATATTTTTACAACGCAAGCCTTAACAACGCATGTTAATAGAGATACATAAAAAGTCCCATGACACTGTTAACGATTACAACGCATACCAATACAATGAATACCATTACAATGCATAATGATTTTAGTATGATAAATGTACATAGAAGTTACTTGCGAAAACAGTAAAAAATATATATATATAAATTAAAATAATCATACTTCTTAAATTATAAAAAAATATATATATATTTTGACATATACAACCAATTTTATTTAAAAAAAAAGAGCAGTGTGCATCCATTAGCAAAACTAGTATATACATACATAGCATAAAAACGTGATGTCCTTCCACTATTTTCTCTACAATGAACTAATCAGCATCTACCCAAAATGGCTGCTATTCTAAACAAAAACAATAAAAACAACATTTTAGACACTACATAAAAAATAGACATTCTGTCAGGTTCTGCATCACACGGAAAAAAGGATTCCAAAACATATTTTCTTTTAAATTTGCGTTAGCACCAAACAAATGTATAAATTGAGCCAACTACAATTTTGTGGTCAGAGGTACACTGACTTCCTTGGAACCACACCCATCTGGGGAAAGAGAAGAATTGTGAGAGCTTCAACCTCACACACTGCCATCTATTTACTGGAGTAAGTATAAGTTTAACTTTTAAATGAAAGACATTTACATCCAAAAGAATTGCTTGACAAACATAAAATAAAATGTTCTAATATATTAAATTAACAAATCTTCGACATACAGATAGAATACTCATCTACTGTCAAAAGTAAGTGAAGTTTTTATATAAATCAGATTTAATACAAAGGTTAACAAAAACTCCCCAACAAATATTTAAATATTATTTTTTTAATACATTTACAGACTTTAAACAGACATACAGCTTTCAATTTTGAATTGAATCTCCGAAGAAATCCATCAGTACGTTGCATGCTACACTACTTTTAAATCAAAACAATACAAAAAAATTAATTTGCAAATAAATAATATATCTTGTGGAAGATGCTAATAAGTAGTATAAGGCAAAATACCAATTCTAACTGCACTAGGGTGTTTGCCTCAGAGAAGGTGTTGGTTAGTGTTGGGGTAAATATTGCTATTCTCACTCCACCTGGTGTTTTCCTTAGAGAAGGTGCTGGTCAGTGGTGGGGGTAAAAGGAAAATTCTAACTCTGCAATGTACTTGCCTCAGGGAAGGTGCTGGTCAGGGGTGGGGAGCAAAATCACTATCGTAACTTCACAAGGTGCTTCCCTAAGGAAAGGTCCTGGTTGTTGTTAGGGGTAAAATCACTGTCTAACTCCACTGTGTGCCTACCTCAGGAAAGGTGTTGGTTAGTGGTGGGGCATAGTTACTATTCAAACTCCACGTAGTGCTTGCCTCAGGGAAGGTGCTGGTCCGTGGTGGGGAGCAAACTTACTATTCAAACTCCAAAGGGTTCTTATCTCAGGGAAGATGCTGGTCAGTGGTGGGGAGCAAAATTACTATTCTGACTCCACCGGTGTTTGCCTCAGGGAAGGTGCTGGTCTGTGGTGAGGGGCAAACGTACTATTCTAACTCTGCAGGATACTTGCCTCAGGGAAGGTGCTGGTCAGTGGTGAAGAGCAAAATTATTATTGTAACTCCACAGGGTGCTTTCTTCAGGAAAGGTGCTGATCATAGTTGGGGGCAAATTCACCATTTTAACTCCACTGTGGCTTGCCTCAAGAAAGTTGCTGGTCAGATGGGGGGAAGGGGGTATAATTAATATTCTAATTTCACAGAGTGCCTGACTCAGGGAAGGTGATGGTTAGTAATGGGGGCAAACTTACTATTACAATTCTGCAAGGTGCTTACCTCAGGGAAAGTGCTGGTCAGTAGTGGAAGGCATAATTAATATACTAACTCCACAGGGTGCATGCGTCATGAAAGGTGCTGGTCATTTCTTGCTTTATTAAATGTAAACAAAAAAAAGGGAATACATAAAGTCATTATCCTTTTTTTTACACAGCTTCAATAAATTCCATCTAAAATCAATACAATCAAATTCAACAACTGGACTTCAAAACATTTTCTCAAGCACTTGTCCCACAAGCAGAATGCCTTTCACATGTGAAAATTTGAAAAACCTAATATTGCAGTCAAAAGTAACAAAAAGTTTTCTTTACAGAAAACAAAAAGCCAAGCAAACATAAATCATTAAAAATCCACGTTTCCTTTTAGACCTTACCAATATCACCCAGAAGGGAGAAAACAAAATCAGCAAAAGCAGCTGAAGATGCAGAACTGCACCAGCAAAGGACAAACAAGAACATAAAGGAACCTTACTAAGGTGAGGCAAACTCCTTTAACTATATGAAATGCCTCTTTATATTTTAACAGGAATCAACAACAAAGCATATCAGAAAATCAAAGCTGGCAAAATCTAAACCCAACAATGTATTAAACAAGATGTTCTTCGAACACTCAATACATTATTAGCCTTTTATTTTGCAGGTTATCACTAAATGATTTCAACTTAGAAAAGCACATAAGAACAATAAAACATTCTAAAATGTACTCTTAAATGTATAGTCAAAAATATAAAACTAACAGCATTTTCTGTGCAGATTAAACTTTCATTTGAAAAAATATAACACAAACACTATTTTTCTCCCCTCTTTTACATATATATACATAATGGCATCAGGAAGACAAGCCATCAATGTGAAATACCAAAGAGGAAATTGACTACCAGCATGGGTGTCACCTTTATAAGGAGGGATTAACTGAGCCCAGGAGTAATTGGAGGTGTGTGCAATATTACTCATCCCATTGCACAGGCAGAGCTGTTCCTCTTGGTGACACTGTTGAAAGGACACTAGAGTACAACCACTCTACCTCTGCAGTAGAGATCGAGGTAAGAGAAAGCCTTAACCAAATGAAAGATCTTGTATCTACCTCCAGTGAACCCTGTGGATCAGTTTTGAGGGAGGTGTTTGAGCACATTCCTATACATGTACCGAGTTGTATGCCCATAATTCCAAATTTATGCAGAATTATACAGAGAAAAAACAGGCAAGTAACCTCCAACGTTTAAAACCCCAAACATACTCTGATATTAACATTCCTCCTGAACTAACTGTTACTGTTACTAATGGAACCTTTCTTTTGCATGACAACAAAAGCCCTCAGAAAAGAATAGTAATCTTTAGCACAACCTGTAACCTTGTAAAATGGAAACTAGTGATATTTGGATAAAGGATGGTACATTTAAATCCACACCCTATCCATTCACCCAAATATACACTAATCTGTCTACTTTAATAACACTGTAGTTCCCTTAGTGTACAGTTTACCTCCTTATAAGCAAACCTCAACTTACACAGTTTTTTTTAACAGTGCTAAAACCTAAAACAGAAAATAAAAGTCCTAGAAAAGTGATAATTGTTTTCATATTATCAATGATTAACACCATAACCAAAATGTATCCCAAAACCCAAATTCAAGGATTTGTTTTTCACTTTTCACAGGTGTATTGGTGAAAAATTAAAAAAATATCCTTAGTTGAGGATTACATATCTGAGAGTAAACTGCACTTTGAGTTTAAAAAAAAACGAACTGCCTTGTACCATGGTACGGAAATTTAGAATATGTCTTGACTCCTTTTATCGTACGTGGGAAGTACCATATGCGAATTAAAGAAGCGCATCCTCGAACATGTTCGGGCAACAAAAAATAAAGATAGAAACAACGCAGTAGCTAAGCATATGAAAACCCACCACAACGGAAATTGGAAACTTTTACAATTCTATGGAATTGAAACAGTACCTGCACAAAACAGAGGTGGCCACCGAGAAAAAACTCTACGACAAAAGGAGTCAAGACATATTCTGAATTTCCGTACCATGGTACCTTTTGTTTTGAACCAGTCGGAAGAACTGTATATACATTTATGAACAATCACCAGTAGCGGTTCGCAGTAGGTGTTTCTGTAGGGCGGTGACGTGGGCAGGGGGAGGGGCAGGGTGGGGGGTAGTAATGTATGGATTACGGAGTTTAACAGGTAAGTAAACATTTAAATAAATAAAGCGAATTTCGTTGCGCGCACTACATCACCAAATGTGATGCAGTGCGCGCAACGAAATTCGTTTTATTTATTTAAATGTTTACTTACCTGTAAAACTCCGTAATCCATACATTACTACCCCCCATCCTGACCCTACCCCTGCCCACGTCACCGCCCTACAGAAACACCTACTGCCGACCGCTACTGACAATCACTTAGCTTCAAAAATAATATAATTGCATCAGGAAATGCATATGGGAGACTCAAGATGGATGTATGCCCACTGGAGGGCGGGAAATACAGTGTTCACAAAATTAAAACGCTAACCCATTAGGGGGTTTATTTAACAAAACCATTGTAAACAAAAAATCCAACTTTATTGACAATGGACAAATAATGAAATCCCACAAAATGTATAAAAAATTGTTTGTAAAATATTCTAAAACTTGAGGAGTTTAAGACAAAAGGATGTAATATAATATGTAAACATTGTATCAATTGATGCAATTAAAATTAATTATTGCAACATAGTAAGGAAGGAACTACAGAATCCAGAATGCTGGGCGGAGAGTTCCTTCCTTTCTGTTGACAAACAGGAAATGATGTAACTATGACTTCCTGTAGAATAATGTTTTTAATGTCTTGCTAACATATGAAAAACTGACCGTGATCAAGGTAGATAGTGCTACCGGAACGCGTGGGTCAAGCCTGTGCTAGGCTCTAATGGATTTAAAAATAAATTAACTTTCAGGAAGAATCCAGATGGTGTTGCGGATTTATTGTCTTTTGGAAGATGTGGTTGTTTAATTGCTAGCGGTGAGGTTTATCCGCAAAAGCAACGCACCTCCCAGGAAGCGCCGACGGAGCGAGGAAAAAAGGAACCACCCAGGGTGTATATATATATATATATATATATTAGAGTAACCTTCCTCGAAAAACCATAGGTTTCACACCAGTTATAGTTAGCTGGAAGTTTTACTCGCATAAAACCATTGAAATTCCCACGTTATAGTTAGTTGGACTATAACTTGCGCGTGCAATGCACTGCTGATGACGTCACATATTAGATCACTCATGACATGGTCAGTGACATCACTCATGTCATCACTGATGACACCATCCAGTGAATGTGTGTCTTTTTAAAAAATAAATATGTGTTATATATGTATATGTAAAAGTTGATGGAAGAATAAATGTTTAAATAAGTGTTTACATGGATGTTTTTTTTTAATTGATTGGTTAACTGGTTTATTAAGTGTATCTTAGTGAATACATATATTAGAGAGTAATGTTTAAATATTTAAATATATGTATTAGTGTTTCACTTTGTGTATAAGTGGCTGCATGGGTTGGTGAGTAGCTACATGTGTATGTATATGGGTTATTAGATGTTTTTCTTAGTATCAGTATGAGTGTTTGTATGGTTTGGTGGGGGTATTACTTAGCACATAGATGCATGAATGACTGACTCTCTCTTTGTATGTGTTTTGAAGACAGCATATGTGCAGGACTGTATGGGTGGATGAGTGTGTATATGTGTGTGTTAGTGAGTGAATGACTATCTCACTAATGTCTTTATCAGTAACTACATATGTTTTAATGTAGTATACGTGAATATTGATGTATATAAGTGAGTATATGTGAGAGTGAGGGATTGTTAGATTTCCTGTTTAAATAATTATGTGTTTCTATAAGTGATTGTTTAAGAGAGTAAGTATGTGTAAGTTTCCTTAGAAGTAAGGTGGTAATGTGTGCATAGCTGTATATGCAAATAAATGGATGTTCAATAGTTTGTTTGCATGTGTGAGTATGTGTGTGAGTAACTTTTGGATGACTGTCGGTGTGTAACAGGATGTATAGGTGTATCACTACATATGATGAGTGAGTATATGTATGAGTGACTATACAGAACTGTTGGTGAAAGAGTGGATGTGTATATAGATGGTGGAATTATTGAATTGGTTGTTGTAACTGGTATGGGTATCTCCATTTTTTTGAAAATTGAACTTTCTATTATTGAATATGTGTTTCAAGGGTTACATTACACTGAAAGGAGGTCTGTCACTCTGTCACAAGGATGGTGTCATCAGTGATGTCATGAGTGATGTCACTGACCATGTCATGAGTGATGTAATATGTGACGTCATCAGCAGTGCATTGCACGCGCAAGTTAATAGGTTTTTTAAATGCTAATTCCTAACTATAACTGGTGTGAAACCTATGATTTTTTCAGTGAATTTCATAGGTTTTTTCAATGCTAATTCCTAACTATAACTGGTGTGAAACCTATGTTTTTTTCAGTGAATTTCATAGGTTTTTTAATAGCTAATTTCTATAGCTATGAAATATATTTTTTATAATAAACCCTATATTGTATATTTATGTAATACTATTTTTTTATGTATATTTTCCCCTTTTTTTTGCCTTGGTGCGCTCCCGGTGCGCGTACCGGTGAGCGTCCCGTTAGCGCCATTGCCGCGAACTAAAACATCATTGTGACGTATCGCGTAGTCGCGTGATGCGTCTTATGACGCACGGCGTAAGCGCACCCAGAAGCGCCTGAGCGCATACGATCCCGCAACGTTATACAAGCATTCAATTTCACTACTGAAACCTCACTATTTCACAAAATACAAATACTCTATCTTTTTATCTTATCAAAAAACATGACACAAACCAACAAGAAAGAAGCTCAATCTGCTTCCTAACCTGAGGTAACACAGGTGACATGATTGTGAAAGGTTCAAATATATTTATTTAATCATGCAGACACTATTTATTCCTTCTAAAAAATGTAAAAGCCATTCATTTGCCCCAAAATCGTTTTTTAAATAACATTTTAGAAACAGAGCGCAGGTCCTATGTACAAGCATTCAATTTCACTACTGAAACCTCACTGTTTCACAAAATACAATTCCTCTATCTTGCAAATGTTGATACCAAGCATTATCAAAAAACATGACACACACCAACAAGAAAGAAGCTCAATCTGCTTCCTAATCTGAAGTAACACAGGTGACATGATTGTGAAAGGTTCAAATATATTTATTTAATCATGCAGACACTATTTATTCCTTCTCAAAAATGTAAAAGCCATTCATTTGCCCCAAAATCGTTTTTTAAATAACATTTTAGAAACAGAGCGCAGGTCCTATGTACAAGCATTCAATTTCACTACTGAAACCTCACTATTTCACAAAATACAATTCCTCTATCTTGCAAATGTTGATACCAAGCATTATCAAAAAACATGACACAAACCAACAAGAAAGAAGCTCAATCTGCTTCCTAATCTGAGGTAACACAGGTGACATGATTGTGAAAGGTTCAAATATATTTATTTAATCATGCAGACACTATTTATTCCTTCTCAAAAATGTAAAAGCCATTCATTTGCCCCAAAATCGTTTTTTAAATAACATTTTTGAAACAGAGCGCAGGTCCTATGTACAAGCATGCAATTTCACTACTGAAACCTCACTATTTCACAAAATACAAATCCTCTATCTTGCAAATGTTCATACCAAGCATTATCAAAAAATATGACACAAACCAACAAGGAAGAAGCTCAATGTGCTTCCTAATCTGAGATAACACAGGTGACATGATTGTGAAAGGTTCAAATATATTTATTTAATCATGCAGACACTATTTATTCCTTCTCAAAAATGTAAAAGCCATTCATTTGCCCCAAAATCGTTTTTTAAATAACATTTTAGAAACAGAGCGCAGGTCCTATGTACAAGCATTCAATTTCACTACTGAAACCTCACTATTTCACAAAATACAAATCCTCTATCTTGCAAATGTTCATACCAAGCATTATCAAAAAATATGACACAAACCAACAAGAAAGAAGCTCAATGTACTTCCTAATCTGAGATAACACAGGTGACATCATTGTGAAAGGTTCAAATATATTTCTTTAATCATGTAGACAGTATTTATTCCTTCTCAAAAATGTAAACGCCATTCATTTTCCCCAAAATCTTTTTTCACATCACATTTAAGAAACACAGCACAGGTCCTGTGTACAAGCATTCCATGTCACTACTGAAACTTCACAATTTTACAAAATACAATTCCTCTATGCAGCAAAAACTTTTTACCAAGCATTATCAAAAAACATGACACAAAGCAACATTTAAAAACCACAATTTGCTTCCAAATCTTCTCCATAGAGTATACAAGTCTCTATCTATATTAAATGAATCATTACTCACCTTTACAAATGTTTTGGGAGATGGAGAACAGTGTCAGACACACACACCAATATTTATTTAGCAGAGCAAAAGGTATGTACTCCAGGCACTGCAACCATGAATGGCACAGAAAACCTCTAATTCTACACACATATCCCTCATGTTAACCAATTAAAACTCTTCCCTCGCTATTTTCAAACCAACACCCTTCCCCCCTCAGCCCTTTCTGCCTGTTACCATAGCAACTTCCTCCTCACTGACCTCTCAGGGTTAAAAGTTTATTCTACAATGTTGCAAATGAACTCAGCAAGGATGTTTGACCTCTCAATACACCAGCTTATCAGATGCAATGTTTCTTTAAATGACTTTTTCTTAACCATTCAAATTACTTCTTTCACAGAACAGAACCATGCACCCTAACTTTCAGTTTTCCACTATCTGAATCGACCAATCATTGCTTGTGATTCAAGAGCACTGAAACTCCACATTTTTTTTTTACAAACTCCTACTGTTCCAACTGCCATTTCATTCCCTCATTTCATCTGACTGCACCAGAACCTCCTCTCACCATGTATTCTGTCTGGATTATTGGACATAGCTACATCCACTGGGCTCAAAGGTATGCAGCTATCAGAAATTTTCACAACCTTGATTTACCAAATGTAGACATCAAGTGGATTGGCCAAAGAGGATTGAGATGTCATCAATTGATACCATTGGTGAAAACCTTTTACCATCTGCCACACCCTGACCTCATAATTGTGCACTGTGGTGGAAATGACCTAGGCACTTTAACTGGGGTAGGTCTTGAAATGCTTTTAAAGGACACCTTTGGGCAATTGATGACACTTTTTCCACAAACTGCCTTGGTATATTCCAATATATGCCAAAGACAGAAATGGAAGTGGTCCAACCAATTTTGTCCACAATTTGAGAAAGCACGGAAACATGTGAATAAATCTGTTTCTGCTTACATGAGAGACTATGGAATGGGTTCAATATACAACAATAACTTGCGTTACAACATGCAAGATATCTACAGAGGAGATGGTGTGCACTTCTTAGATGAGGGGAATAGAATATTCCTCCTGAATTTAAGACTGTGCATTGGAACCTACTTGTAGGTACCTAAATCAGCCACAGAACCCAAAAGCTCTTTTCAGGGCTACCCTACCTCTCATCACTCAAAATGATTACTTTACTCTAACTTTTTTCACTGTTTTTCACCAAAGTACGCTCCCCGGTATGCTCCCTGGTACACGTACCGGGCGCTCCCCCCACGAAAAAATTAAAAAAAATTATTTTTTTGAGCCTATTTGGGCCTCTTAAGCTCCCCTCAGAAAACCTAGGGGGTCAGGGGGTGTCTACCGTGCCCCCTTTTACCCATTCCCAACGTTGTTTGTCCTCCATCTTGTGTCTCAAATCTACTGAAACACAAGATGGAGGACTCCCGTAGCGCTGCCGGTAGTCGTACCGGGGCGCGCACCAGTAAGCGCTCCCAAAATATTTTAAAAGTTAATTTACATAAAAACCACTGGAGAGACTTTCACCAAATATAGAATAGGCCCTACTACATACCAGTCCCTACCATTTTCCCAAATTTGGTGGAATTCCATTGAGCCATTTGGGCTGTAGCCCTGTCTAAATATCCTGAGGTAAATTACATGACAAAAACACATATGAAGTGTTAGAATTTACAACCAATTAAAATGTTACTTTCATTTTCTACTTTTATTTCCTGACATTTCATTGGTTATGTACATGAATATAAATGAAAAATGAGAGGGAAACACGGCCATTTTGACTACAACTACCTGAGGTACATCTTTAAAGGATTTTCTCAATTATCTTCATCACCTTTCTATAAGGTAAGTTGTTAATTTGTATGGGGCACTTTAAGTTAATTTGTAAAAACGTTTTCTGATAGTTATTTACTGTCCCTCTGTTATAGTTAGAGATTAAAGATAGGCTTCTCTGTTATAGTTATAGTTATAGATTGAGTTAGGCTTCTCTGGTATAATTATGAATTTACTTAGGCTTCTTCACATACACTTTTTTATATTTCTACTTCCTGCCTGATACCATACACTGCCCAAAGATAACTTCACTGTTAAAAACTCAGAAGTACCTGTCTGAACTTAAACCCAACAGTGCCCTAACTCTACTGATATATTTATTTTTTATGCAATTTACAGCAAGAAAATGGAAGGAGAACAAAACAAAATTAATATTTCTTTCGAAATTGTTGTGGAGAACACTCCTGAGAAAAATAATGATGACTTGGACTTTATGGATCAGTCTCTGGACCAAGAGTTACTTAATTGTGTTGAAGAAATAGAATCATGGAATCAAAATGAAGAGATTCCAGATGATGTAATCTTAGAAGTTCTTTTAAATTTTGAAAAATCACAACAATAAATTTATATTTAATAATTAAAAATTGTTCGAGACATTATTCATTTTTATATGTAATTCATGAAATAGTACCAAAATGATTATAATATAAAGTGAGACTTATAGTATACTGTGCAACTTTTTTGTGTTACATAGTAATTTTGCTCATAGTTACTTCCTTTCTCCCACTATATTATCTCCAATGAGTATTTGACATCTCTTTTTCATCTCCTGCCTCCATGTTGTTTCTGCTTTCCTGACAGACTATGGTATAGATTCCATATACCACAATAACTTCTGTAACAACATGCAAATTATCTACAGAGGAGACGGTGTACATTGAATTTAAGACTCTGCATTGGTACCTACATGTTTGTACTTAAATCACTCACACAACACAACAACTCTATTATCAGCTACCCTACCTCTAAGCACTTTAAATTATTATTTTACTGTTTCACTAGGTTTTTCCCATGGTACGCTCCCCGGTACGCTCCCCGGTGCGCGTACTGGGCGCTCCCCCAGCGGGGGCTCTTTTATGGCCCCCACATCAAACCTAGGGGGTCAGGGGGGTCTACCCTACCCCCTTTTAGTCATTTCCCCCTTTGTTGTTGCCACCTCTTGTGTCTCGATCCTAACGAGACACAAGATGGCGGCCCCTCCGGACTGTTTGGAATGTTGACAGACACCCGAGAGCCAATCAGCTTTCCTCTCGCGAACTCGCGTTACGCGCTGGTACGCGCCCCGGTGCGCGTACCCGGCCGCGCTTATAGATATATATATTTTTTTTTTAACCTAAATCGCTCAAAATCCACTGGAGCACATATCTTGAGACATAGCAAAGGCACATCGGGCTACCAGTCCCTACAATTTTGCCAAGTTTGGTGAGAATCCATTCAGCCGTTCGGGCTAAAAGTGAGTCCAACCGCCCTATGGAAATTAACATGGGGAAAACACGTTTTGGGACCCCCTTTTATCTCAGCCCCCGCTTGACGAATCCCCCCCAAACTTGCAGGGAAGGAGCAGAGCGGAGCGGGCCATCTTCTTCGAGAAATTCGCGAAGATTCGTCCACCGGCGCCAAAGTTATTCCCAATAGAATGTTGCGGATTTCCTATGGAAAACAATCCTAACTATAACTACCTACTGGCGACCGCCAGTAGGTAATATATATATATATATATATATATATATATATAATTTAACATGTTTACATTAATTTAATAAAAAATTCTAATGCACTATTATATATTTTTTAAATAAAAAAGTATTTTTATTATATACACTTTTGTGTCCTATTTACTGGATCACTGACATAATATCGACGTCACAAATATCGAGATACACAAATATCGAGTGAAAAATATAGAGTGACAAAATATCGACTCCCTATCTACAAACAGGTAAGTACCAAAATATCGACTCCAAAATATCGACTTACAAAAATATAGACTGTCAAAATATCGATTTTTTTAAATGTCTTAAAATTAAGTTAAAACTAATATACTAATAAATATATTTAATATAAACTTAGAAATAATAATTTAAAAAATGTAATTTTAATAAATAATTTCTATAATTTAAAAAATTATATCACCAAAAATAATACATATATATATATATATATATATATATATATATATATATATATATATATATATATAAACATATTATTAAATAAACATATATAACATTTTTAGCGTAGCATAGAAAATGGTTAAAATTTATTGTAACAACTATAGTGAGTTCAACATTAGCAAAAGTGTTGGATAGCGTAGAGGTAAAATTTACTATTCCCACTCCAGTGGGTGCAACAGTAGGGAAAGCGCTGGATAGCGTAGGGGTTAAAATTACTATTCCCACTCCAGGGATGTATGACGTTACAGCGCATACTTTTACAACACCTACCATTACATCAAAACTTTTACAACACAAAAACTTTTACAACTCATACATTTACAACGCAAGATTTTACAACGCATATACCTTTACAACGCATACCATTACAACATAAGTATTGGTAAGTATATAATATTTTTTTTAATATAAATTAATTTAAAATATTATAATATAATTTAATTTTATTTAATTGTATTTAATTAATGTAATTTAAATGTAATTTTACTTTATTTTTACAAAGTACCCCTGTACCCCAAAAACCCTAAACTGACCCTGAACCCTAAAAATACCCCTTTACCCAAAAACTGAAAACTGACCCTGAACCCTACAAATACCCCTTTACACAAAAACTGAAAACTGACCCTGAACCCTAAAAATACCCCTTTACCCCAGAAACTGAAAACTGACCCTGAACCCTAAAAATAAAATACCCCTTAACCCAAAAACTGAAAACTGACCCTGAACCCTAAAAATACCCCTTTACCCAAAAACTGAAAACTGACCCTGAACCCTAAAAATACCCCTTTACCCCAAAAAACTGAAAACTGACCCTGAACCCTAAAAATACCCCTTTACCCAAAAACTGAAAACTGACCATGAACTCTAAAAATACCGCTTTACCCAAAAACTTAAAACTGACCCTGAACCCTAAAAATACCCGTTTACCCAAAAACTTAAAACTGACCCTGAACCCTAAAAATACCCCTTTACCCAAAAACTGAAAACTGACCCTGAACCCTACAAATACCCCTTTACCCAAAAACTGAAAACTGACCCTGAACCCTAAAAATACCCCTTTACCCCAGAAACTGAAAACTGACCCTGAACCCTAAAAATACCCCTTAACCCAATAACTGAAAACTGACCCTGAACCCTAAAAATACCCCTTTACCCAAAAACTGAAAACTGACCCTGACCCCTAAAAATACCCCTTTACCCCAGAAACTGAAAACTGACCCTGAACCCTAAAAATACCCCTTTACCCAAAAACTGAAAACTGACCATGAACCCTAAAAATACCCCTTAACCCAATAACTGAAAACTGACCCTGAACCCTAAAAATACCCCTTTACCCAAAAACTGAAAACTGACCCTGACCCCTAAAAAATACCCCTTTACCCCAGAAACTGAAAACTGACCCTGAACCCTAAAAATACCGCTTTACCCAAAAACTTAAAACTGACCCTGAACCCTAAAAATACCCCATTACCCAAAAACTGAAAACTGACCCTGAACCCTAAAAATACCCCTTTACCCAAAAACCCAAACATATAACATTTAAAAAAAAATTATATAATTAGCAATACTTACGTTCTAATGGTATGCGTTGTAAAGGTATCTGCGTTGTAAAAACATGCTTTGTAAATGTATGCGTTGTAAAAGTTTTTGCGTTGTAAAAGTTTCGTTGTAATGGTAGTGCATAGTAAAAGTTGCATTGTAAACGTTGCATACCCACTCCAGTGGGTGCAACAGTAGGGAAAGTGTTGTATAGCGTAGGGGTTAAAATTACTATTCCAACTTCAGAGAGTGCAATAATAGGGAAAGTAAATACTTCACAAATAGATATAAATAACATAAATAGTAATACCAATTACAAATAATTAAAATATTGTACTTGTGTATAAAAAATAATAAATATTTATTTATAAATACAAAATAAAATTATTTAATTATAAAAATTGCCTACTCATACTAATTAATTACCTATTAACAATAAATTAATGTACAATTTCAAAATTAATAAATTAATGTTAATTACCAATTATATTTTAATTAATTACCTATTAAAAATTAATTAACAATTAATTCAAAATAAATACCAATAATTTAAATGACATATTTAATTAATGAGAATTAAATTATTTCCCACCCTATTTCCCTATAAACCCACAACCCGCTACAGACAATAAATGAATGAAATTAACATATTTATCAATTAATCAATTAAAATTATTTACCAATCATATTTTTATTAATTACCAATTATTATTTAATTAACAATGTATTCCAAATAATTAAGAATAAATAAATTAACATATTTAAATAATTATAATTAAATTACTTCCCACCCTATTCCCCTATAAACCCACAACCCGCTGCAGAAAATAATGTAATAAAATTAACATATTTATCAATTAATCAATTATAATTAATTACCAATTATATTTTAATTAATTACCAATTAATACATAATTAA
Source organism: Lissotriton helveticus (assembly GCF_964261635.1). Classification (NCBI taxonomy): domain Eukaryota; kingdom Metazoa; phylum Chordata; class Amphibia; order Caudata; family Salamandridae; genus Lissotriton; species Lissotriton helveticus. The sequence goes on from NC_136070.1 coordinate 716,176,898, forward strand.
CAATTAATTATAAATAAATAACAATAAATAATTAAAAGAATTAAATTAATTATAATTAAATTACTTCCCACCCTATTCCCCTATAAACCCACAACCCGCTACAGAAAATAAATTACTAAAATTAAAATATTTATCAATTAATCAATTATAATTAATTACCAATTATATTTTAATTAATTACCAATTAATAAATAATTCACAATTAATTATAAATAAATATCAATAAATATTTAAAAAAATTAAATTAATTATAATTAAATTACTTCCCACCCTATTCCCCTATAAACCCACAACCCGCTACAGAAAATAAATTACTAAAATTAAAATATTTATCAATTAATCAATTATAATTAATTACCAATTATATTTTAATTAATTACCAATTAATAATTAATTAACAATTAATTCTAAATAAATATCAATAAATACATTAACATATTCAATTAATTAGAATTAAATTACTTCCCACCCTATTCCCCTATAAACCCACAACCCGCTACAGAAAATAAATTACTAAAATTAAAATATTTATCAATTAATCAATTATAATTAATTACCAATTATATTTTAATTAATTACCAATTAATAATTAATTAACAATTCATTCTAAATAAATATCAATAAATAAATTAACATATTTAATTAATTAGAATTAAATTACTTCCCACCCTATTCCCCTATAAACCCACAACCCGCTACAGAAAATAAATTACTAAAATTAAAATATTTATCAATTAATCAATTATAATTAATTACCAATTATATTTTAATTAATTACCAATTAATAATTAGTTAACAATTAATTCTAAATAAATATCAATAAATAAATTAACATATTTAATTAATTAGAATTAAATTACTTCCCACCCTATTCCCCTATAAACCCACAACCCGCTACAGAAAATAAATTACTAAAATTAAAATATTTATCAATTAATCAATTATAATTAATTACCAATTATATTTTAATTAATTACCAATTAATAATTAATTAACAATTCATTCTAAATAAACTTTAAATAAATAAATAAAGCTTTACCCAAAAACTTAAAACTGACCCTGAACCCTAAAAATACCCGTTTACCCAAAAACTTAAAACTGACCCTGAACCCTAAAAATACCCCTTTACCCAAAAACTGAAAACTGACCCTGAACCCTACAAATACCCCTTTACCCAAAAACTGAAAACTGACCCTGAACCCTAAAAATACCCCTTTACCCCAGAAACTGAAAACTGACCCTGAACCCTAAAAATACCCCTTAACCCAATAACTGAAAACTGACCCTGAACCCTAAAAATACCCCTTTACCCAAAAACTGAAAACTGACCCTGACCCCTAAAAATACCCCTTTACCCCAGAAACTGAAAACTGACCCTGAACCCTAAAAATACCCCTTTACCCAAAAACTGAAAACTGACCATGAACCCTAAAAATACCCCTTAACCCAATAACTGAAAACTGACCCTGAACCCTAAAAATACCCCTTTACCCAAAAACTGAAAACTGACCCTGACCCCTAAAAAATACCCCTTTACCCCAGAAACTGAAAACTGACCCTGAACCCTAAAAATACCGCTTTACCCAAAAACTTAAAACTGACCCTGAACCCTAAAAATACCCCATTACCCAAAAACTGAAAACTGACCCTGAACCCTAAAAATACCCCTTTACCCAAAAACCCAAACATATAACATTTAAAAAAAAATTATATAATTAGCAATACTTACGTTCTAATGGTATGCGTTGTAAAGGTATCTGCGTTGTAAAAACATGCTTTGTAAATGTATGCGTTGTAAAAGTTTTTGCGTTGTAAAAGTTTCGTTGTAATGGTAGTGCATAGTAAAAGTTGCATTGTAAACGTTGCATACCCACTCCAGTGGGTGCAACAGTAGGGAAAGTGTTGTATAGCGTAGGGGTTAAAATTACTATTCCAACTTCAGAGAGTGCAATAATAGGGAAAGTAAATACTTCACAAATAGATATAAATAACATAAATAGTAATACCAATTACAAATAATTAAAATATTGTACTTGTGTATAAAAAATAATAAATATTTATTTATAAATACAAAATAAAATTATTTAATTATAAAAATTGCCTACTCATACTAATTAATTACCTATTAACAATAAATTAATGTACAATTTCAAAATTAATAAATTAATGTTAATTACCAATTATATTTTAATTAATTACCTATTAAAAATTAATTAACAATTAATTCAAAATAAATACCAATAATTTAAATGACATATTTAATTAATGAGAATTAAATTATTTCCCACCCTATTTCCCTATAAACCCACAACCCGCTACAGACAATAAATGAATGAAATTAACATATTTATCAATTAATCAATTAAAATTATTTACCAATCATATTTTTATTAATTACCAATTATTATTTAATTAACAATGTATTCCAAATAATTAAGAATAAATAAATTAACATATTTAAATAATTATAATTAAATTACTTCCCACCCTATTCCCCTATAAACCCACAACCCGCTGCAGAAAATAATGTAATAAAATTAACATATTTATCAATTAATCAATTATAATTAATTACCAATTATATTTTAATTAATTACCAATTAATACATAATTAACAATTAATTATAAATAAATAACAATAAATAATTAAAAGAATTAAATTAATTATAATTAAATTACTTCCCACCCTATTCCCCTATAAACCCACAACCCGCTACAGAAAATAAATTACTAAAATTAAAATATTTATCAATTAATCAATTATAATTAATTACCAATTATATTTTAATTAATTACCAATTAATAAATAATTCACAATTAATTATAAATAAATATCAATAAATATTTAAAAAAATTAAATTAATTATAATTAAATTACTTCCCACCCTATTCCCCTATAAACCCACAACCCGCTACAGAAAATAAATTACTAAAATTAAAATATTTATCAATTAATCAATTATAATTAATTACCAATTATATTTTAATTAATTACCAATTAATAATTAATTAACAATTAATTCTAAATAAATATCAATAAATACATTAACATATTCAATTAATTAGAATTAAATTACTTCCCACCCTATTCCCCTATAAACCCACAACCCGCTACAGAAAATAAATTACTAAAATTAAAATATTTATCAATTAATCAATTATAATTAATTACCAATTATATTTTAATTAATTACCAATTAATAATTAATTAACAATTCATTCTAAATAAATATCAATAAATAAATTAACATATTTAATTAATTAGAATTAAATTACTTCCCACCCTATTCCCCTATAAACCCACAACCCGCTACAGAAAATAAATTACTAAAATTAAAATATTTATCAATTAATCAATTATAATTAATTACCAATTATATTTTAATTAATTACCAATTAATAATTAATTAACAATTAATTCTAAATAAATATCAATAAATAAATTAACATATTTAATTAATTAGAATTAAATTACTTCCCACCCTATTCCCCTATAAACCCACAACCCGCTACAGAAAATAAATTACTAAAATTAAAATATTTATCAATTAATCAATTATAATTAATTACCAATTATATTTTAATTAATTACCAATTAATAATTAATTAACAATTCATTCTAAATAAATATCAATAAATAAATTAACATATTTAATTAATTAGAATTAAATTACTTCCCACCCTATTCCCCTATAAACCCACAACCCGCTACAGACTTATATTACACAAAAAATAAAAATTATTATTAACTTACCTTAAATTCGATATTTTTGTTGGCTATATTATGTCTAGTCGATATTATGTCCATTCTATATTTTTGATTCGATATTATGTCCATTCTATTCGATATTAATTTTCTCTAGTCGATATTTTTGTTGTCTATATTATGTCTAGTCGATATTATGTCCATTCTATATTTTTTACTCGATATTCTGTCCAGTCGAAATAAAAGACTCGATATTATGACTGCCCACCCTATTTACTTATCCGCAAACGGGAAACTGAAGCTTTCAACAAAATGGTCCCCCTTAAAGCAACACCTTACCAGCAAAAATGTTGCAAGATAGGTTGGTTCAATTTGGATGTAAAACTAACAAATTCTGAAACCAGCTACTTTGAAAGCCAATTGAGTAAATGTTTAACCACAATGATAAAAGCAGTTTAAAGGAAGTAGAGAATCTACAAAACAACTACCAAGCAAGTCAAGAGATCACACTATGCTCATTGCTTCTCAGTTGCTACTTACCTAACTTAAGTGCTCTTCAAAACAGTCTGATCTTAGTTTTCCAGTCTACTCATTAGCTTAAGTAAACACACTCCGTTATTCTGAAATTACTTGGTGAAACACTTTTTTCAAAAAAGCTGCCATTCTTAAATCCCATTTTTTCTTAATAGCAACTAGTAACAGGCTCCCCACATCAACCACAAGAAAGAGGATACCTCACCACACAGTCTAAACTATGCTCCTTCAACTTGCTAACAAACAAAGAAAACAATTGACTATTTATAGCTACAGACATCTCGGAGTTGTCAGCTTATTCTTGCCCCCAAACATATTCCAGATCATTCTCCTAGAATCCTCTGCTGCAAGTCCTCTCTATCAGTGAGAGAGTTTAAAAGTGATCTGAAAACATTTCACTCTGAACAAATCTTGAAGAAGCAAAGATACGACCACTCAGACCAATATCCATCAGGCTATTCTTAGGAAAACTCATCGATGGAGCTACAGATCTGAGAAAGAGCTGCCTTTCCTAACAAAATCACTCTGACCAGAGAAAGAGTTTTGATGTAGGCTTGGTAGAAGCACTGAATCAGCACTAATCATTATAAGGGGTGACCTCAATAATTTGGCTGATACTAAAAGAGTCACTGCAGGACTCCAACTTAAAGCCATCATCAGCATTTCAAACTGCAAGAAATCAGTGGCATAACGATAATTGAGGTGGGCCCCCTACAAGGTATGTGGAGGGGCCCCCTCCGGACTCTATTAGCAGCTCTGCAGCAGAAGTGCTGTCCCGAGGGGGCCCCCTGGAGCTTGGGGGTCCCGTCGCACTGCGGGGGCTGGCAGGGCCTGTGTTACGCCCCTGCAACCAATAACTACTACAAAGACTAAGGCCCTTATTACGATGTCGGGCATCCGCCTGACAGCGTTGCGGAATCTGGACCGACAGACCTCCGGTGGGCGGTCCCGACCGCATTATTAGGATGCGACTGCACATGGGGGGCAATTACGATATTGTATGGAAATCCTCAGCCCGATACCGTCTCGGAATCGGGACCAACCGATTTGCGGTCGGCGGTTCCCTCCACCATATTACTATGCGACCGAACACTGTTCAGTCGGATTCCCATTGTTCCATTATTATTATTATTATTATTATTGGGACATTTATTGAGCGCTGCGCTTACGCACACCGGCGTGTCCACGCGCTGAGAGTGGGAGTAGACAGATGACAGGGAGCAAAGACATCACGGGCCCTTATTTGCTATAAAGATAGGTTTTTAATTTTGCCCGGAATCTGGCCTCATCTAGTTCCAGACGCAGGTCCGTTGGCAGTTTGTTCCAGTAAGTTGCCGCCAAATATCTGAAAGACCTGCCTCCCATGCGGGCCTTCTTGATTCTTGGGGTCCTCAGTAAGCCACCCCCTGTTGATCTAAGTGCCCGTGTTGGTATGTAGGCTTCGATCAAATTCGTCAGGGGGACGGGTGCCCTGCCATTCAAAATACGGTGACAGGTACATAGGGCTTTATACTCCACTCTTCTCCTTACAGGGAGCCAGTGTAGCTGCTGGAGGGCCGCCTTAGAGTGCGCCCTTTTTGGCAGTCTGAGTATCAGCCGTGCAGCCGCATTCTGCAGCACTTGCAGCCGGGCCATGCTTTTTTCTGGCGCTCCCAGGTACAGCAGGTTCCCATAGTCCGCCCGAGCTGTTACCAGGGCATGAACCAGGGTTTGACGTGCTTCCAGCGGGAGTAAGTCCAGGACCTTTCTCAGCTTCTTCAGAATCCCGAAGCAGACTCCCACCACCCGATTAATCTGGGGGCCAAAGGTGAGCCCATATTCCATATGGGATGTGTGCAGAAAACCCTGCACCCTGTCGTGGGCACCCCATTGTGCTGATCACACATTGAAGGGTTCTACAGTGGGGTCCCCTAGGTACCCCCTCGGCCCCCATCTGGAGGCCTCAGGATGTAGGGGGCCCTGCTAGGGGCCCTCAAAGTCACTTTCTGACAGCCTTTCGTGTCAAAAAGGCCGGCACGGAAAGGCTGTTGGGAACCCGCATTGCAATCCCAAAGATGGAAACGCTGTCCATAGGGGTGTATGATGCGTTTCCGTTCGACACAGATACTCCGAGAGTCGGTCGGAACTGATTGAGAATGACTGCACAGTTTACGTTCCGACTGCAAACATCGTTATCAGTCGGTCGAAATGTAAACCAACCGAGTCGGCCTGAAGGGTTCTGACGCGGTTGAGGAAATTCCGACTGTGGGGAGGAGGGTTTCCGTCTGACATCATAATCGGCCCCTTGGTAAGGTTGCACACTCCCATTTCTCTGTGGGAGATTGTGCTACGGCCGGTTTAGCTCCCATAGAGAAATTGGTGTTTTTGTTAATCCCTGCACAAATCCCTGGGTGCTTTTGTCAATCCCTGCACGACATAGTGGGGACCTGGCGGTGCTTGCCACACAGTCCAGGGATTAACAGCGAGGCACCATAAGTGCCCCCCAGACTTCCAACCGAAGGCCGCTGTGGCAGGAGGGCCCTGCTAGGGGCCCCCAAAGTCTCTTTTTGACAGGCTTCGCATGTCGGAAACCGACATCATAATCCCCACGGCGTAAACGCCATACCTAGGGGATTATGAGTGGCCTCTGACTAGCCGACAAGTGCCTTGACCCTGTTGGAAGCCAGTCCATCTGACCGGCCGGTTTAAAATCCGACAGCCTTCATCGTAATAAGGCTGTTGGAGTTGAAAACACCTGCGATCGGGGGCTTTCCGACTTACATCATAATAAGGCTCTAAATAATACAGTAACCAGAGCACAGACCTTAAAGGGATACGATCTTACCTTAAAAACAGAGCTCAAAAGGTCACATTTCCCCTGAACATCTCTTTACCATTCATCTGTTGGGTAGGGGTTCGGCAGGTCTCAACAATCATGAAACCCACTCTTAAATGTATCTCCGACCCTACTTCATGATCTATGTGCTACAACTGTGTGGACAATGCCTATGTCATCTTGAAATTGGCTCTCACTTTAAACCCAAATAAACACGGTGACCAGGGACGCATTCTATATGATGAAAACAGTACAATGTCTCTTCTCTTACCAAACCTTTCTCACAGGATTATAGTTGGCACTCAATTACTATATGTGACTAATTTTAATAAAGAAGGGGTAACGTTTATTTACCATAATCCGTGTAAAGCTATTTTTGTGTGTAAGTATGACTAATGGGAGGTATTGTAATTGATATGTTAAAGTTTACGAAATTTAAAGGGTTATTGTGATATTAGTAATTAATGTATGGGGGTAGATTGAAGTCTAATCGATTGAATGTGATGATAGAATTTAATTTTAATATATTTAGTGGAAATGAGATAATGGTGAGTTGTACCTCGAAAGCGTTGGATTATCCCTCTATTTGTCATCTATGGGCTTGAGATCCTGTCGTCCCGTTTTCCTTGCTTTGCAATACTTAGACTTTGAATTCATTGCCAAATGCGTAGCTGGTTTTCTCAAAACATGTATAAAATATCGGTGTAATTATGATTAATTTGTCTTTCAATGTACTCGCACTTTATCAACACTCTGTTTAACAACCTCGTTTGTTTTTAACCTTAAAATGTATCTCTTTTTATGAAAATTTTGTATTTTGGTATAACTCTTTCTGCCGTCCCATTTGTATACATTGTTTGTTGTAATATACTTTTTATGGTTCCTAAAAAATTATGGAAACCGAATAAAAGATATATGACTGACTGAGTTGTACACATTTATTAACTATAGAGAAAATGTGAATGTTTATGTAACCCAGTTCATCAATTAAGTTGGCAAATATTTTAGGGGCTCACGTGTTCATTTAATTTCATGTGTGATTTATTTTAGTCTAAAGCTGTATTTTAGTGCAGGATGCAGTTAACATTTGATTTGTGCTTAACCTTCAATGTGGAATGTTTTGCTGTATTTTGTCTCCACTGCAGGTGAAGATAAAGCCTTGCTAATTAGTATAGAAGAGTTACTGTTTTGTTTGATAGTGAGGTGTGGAAGGACAAAGTAGCACAAGAGAAATGTGGTAGTGAACACAAGGATGAGTTCCCGTGGAAGAGAAGAAGAATTGCAAGAACAAAGAGTATCACTTATCTGTGTGAGAAGGGAGTGGGAAGAATTTAGCCTGGCTGGTGTAAAAGTACCAGCGAGACTTTAGCGTGGGACATGTTCCTTGAAATGCATTTGACAATGCTGGTTGATACTTGGGGAAGACAGACACCTCTGAGAGCTCGTAGGGTGCAGACTTATGCTTATGTGGCTTCATTCTACTTGACCCATGATTGAAGTACTTCTACTGAGGGCTTCATTGCTAACACCTTTCCTTTCTTTTGAAACTGACAATCATTCATCGAATAGGGGAATCCTTGCTCGGGTAGTGTAGGGAAAACAGGGTCTATGCAATCGGTTGAGACTCACTTAATGCAATTTGAGGCAACTTTCTTTTTCCTGATCTTTAATTTTGTGATAATTGAGCTAATCATACTTTATCTTTAGTATCAAGCACATCTCTTCAGGAGATTTGGAAATGTTTTACTAATTCTCCATTTTTACATGCTTATGCTAAGAGTGGTTTATGAGAGCTTATTTTTGAATCTGTAATAAACCCCACTAAAATTTCTTCCAATTGTGGACTGGATTTTGGGGAATGTAATGGGTTGCACTTAAAACTTGGAGCCCGAAATGTATCCTCCCTTTTGTCTCTCATGCAGTCAAAGATTAATGGGTAATGGAAAGTAAATGGGTTCAGATTTGTCAGTGGAATTAATCTGCAGCATGGAGGAGAACATTACCCTTCCTTTCAAGGCTCTGCACAGCTTACCTATTTCAAGACAAATCTCCTACAAATCCCTCTGCATTGTAGATCACTCTGTCAATGAGAAAGGTCCAAAATTCATGTAATTAAACCCTAAACTGTACAGTCAAAGGAGAACAATTAGATCCAAGAAACTCTACACCTGACAATTCCCTCTCTTCGAAAAAACTGAATCAGTGGGATCCCTTCTCCATACAAAAATGAAAAATCTGAACAGGCTGGCAACAGCCGCCTTGAATACAGAAAAGCAGTAACCACTAGGGGTCTGTCAAAACCATGACACAGTTGACTTTAAGGCTACAGGTAATACTGGTTTGTATACACCATCTGCATACCTATCTTTCACAGAGCACATACCACTTTATGCGCAATATTCAGTTGCAAACCTCAGCAACCAGTCTGCAGCATATTCTCCAAGCCTCACACCTCACATCAAAACCTACTACTTTGAGATTACCTTGACCAATCTTCTATTGCATTATATATTTATATAGCACTAACCCTGACAATGCATTGAAGCACTTAGTGGACAAGCAGCACACTACTCCGTCAAGCCCAGATTTAGGGCCTCATTTATGAGAAGTGTTGCATCTCTGCGACAAAGCGACTTCCCAGTGTGCCCTCCTTGTGACACCAAGAATGCGATGTATTTTACAGTATGGCGCATCATGTCGCAAGCAGTTAAAGATTTGTCAGTATTACTGACGTATCTGTATGAGGAAAAGTGACGCATTGCTGGGGTGTGTCTGAAAACAGGCACAACTCCAGCAATGTGTCCATTCACTTGTAGCAAACCCCATGGGAAAGGTCTGCATAACCCTTATGCATGCCATGAGACAGGCATAAGATTTTGACGCAATGGCTTCTTAGAATTGCACACTGAAATCTCATAGATTTCAATGTGCCACTTCTACGAGGCTTTGATGCGGGGGAAACACCCAGCCTGCATACATTATACTTGACGCGGGTATAATGTAGTGCGGGGGATATGAAGTTACGCATCTGCCAAGATCCGTCACTTCGTAAATATGGCACAAAATTGCGCATTATTTACGACACCGCAGCGTTACAAAAAGTGATGCAACGGCAGCATAAATGTGATGCAAGGGCTTATAAATAAGGCCCTTAGTTTGTAGAGCAACGTTTAAAGTCAAATATTCCAACATTAATGGAGCTGATATGATAATTATTTGTATGTAATTTCTCTGCCATTAAAGGAATAGAGAGAATGCAGTGTAGAATGTGCATGATTCAATTGTTTGGTTGTTGGTTGGTCTAGTACACTTTGCTATTGGATTGCATTAGTGTTAGAGAATACAATTCTACGTGCTTTGGGTCATGCTTATACAGGCTGTCACAGGTCTGATGGAAAGAGCTCAGTAGGATGTAGTTCAGAGACCTAAACAGTATAGGACAGAATGAGACGTGGACATACTTGGATTCAGTTAGTAAGGGTATAAGATAAGCTATTATAGTAATTTTCTAAGTATGTATGTATTTTTTTATTATTTTATATTGATCTTGCATACTGTAATATCGCATGCTGGTTATGGGAGATAGTTTTTAAAAGCATGTATATGGTTTACTGTGTTTTTATGGATTGCTTGCTAAAATCCGAATAAAGTTTATTTCGAATTTTTGATAAGCTGGTATGACTGTAGTGTACTATTAGGTGATGGCTCACATACTACATTATGCCATGTAGTACAAAAAATCTTTATACCATGACTAATTAACTAAAGCTTTTTTATCTATACTAATATAATAAAGAGAGAGCCCAAACCTTTGAGGCGGGTAATCTCAGGAACCGCAGCACCAATCACAACACCCAATACAGCGTTGGAAAGGGCAGTTGCAGCAGAAGGACATAGGCTATGCAGACGCCCACCATATACATTTAAAAGGTAAAAGAACCGTGCCAGCAAAGTAGTCCCTTGTGGGCGTGTCTGCGTTGTGCTGTGGGGGTGTGCTGGGGGCGTGACAAAGGCTTGGGGCGTGTGGTACGTTCCGCCCTTCATGCCATGTCTCATATCGTGTGCTGTGGGCATGTGCTGGGGGCGTGGGCATGTGCGGGGTGCGGGATTACGGAAAAAAAAGCGAGCGTTGTGCCCAATATTTCATTGTTTTTTCTTCCCAGGTTCTGTACATTCCAGCTCCAGGTGTCCACCCTGCTCCCTTTAAATACCCCTGCACCCCATAATCATAACCCACCCTTACTCCTTAAAATACCCCAACACCCTTAAACACTAACCCATCTTAACCCTATAAATATACCCTGTACCCCAAAACCCAAACCTATCCCTAAACCCTAAAAATACCCCTGTACCCCAAAACCCAAACCTAGCCCTGAACCCTATAAATACCTCTGTACCTCAAAACCCAAACATTCCCCTGAACCCTAAAAATACCCCTGTACCCCAAAACCCAAACCTACCCCTGAACCATAAAATACCCCTGTACCCCAAAACCCAAACCTAGCCCTGAACCCTTAAAATACCCCTGTACCCCAAAACCCAAACCTACCCCTGAACCCTAAAATACCACTGTACCCCAAAACCCAAACCTAGCCCTGAACCCTAAAAATACCCCTGTACCCCAAAAACCAAACCTAGCCCTGAACCCTTAAAATACCCCTGTACCCCAAAACCCATACCTATCCCTAAACCCTGCAACTACCCCTATACCCCATATCCCAAAACTATATCTGAACCCTTAAAATACCCAAACACCCCAAAACATATACCTCAGTACCCCAAAACATATACCCCCTATACCCATACTTACCTTATCCAAACATTTAAAAAAAACATGCTTTTACCATTCATGCATTTACAACGAATTTCGTTGTAAATGTATGCGTGGTAAAAGCATATAAAATGTAATGCCATGCGTTATAATGGCATTGTGGAGTGATGGTATGCGGAAAGAAAGTTGTGGAATAATGGGTGTTTACCCTCCCCCTGTAAGTACATTGGTGGCACGGCGGCCCACATCTCCAGCAACATACTCAAATTTTTTCACCACAGATTTGAAAAATGCACAGGTCTCTCTCATTGATGGCCAGCACCGACATACACTTTTAGACACACCTCCCGCCACAAGTTCTAGAATTGCGAACTTTAGAGCTGGGGAGCTATGTTTGAATCTCGGCATCAGCTCAACATCCTGTGATTCCAGGCAAATCGCTTTGTCTCCCAGTGCCTACCACAAATAAATGTGTTCTACTGTAATGTAAATTGTGCTCATGCCATGTTGTCGAGTTCGCGCTATATAATATTGCAAGGAAAAATAAAGTAGGGAAATTTGAGTTCACACACTACTGAACGCGCACTCTTAAGTGCATCAGCAGTGCGCTGTGACTCGGAGCGTTTCACAGGCCTGTCACATATAAGAAATGCTATCGAAACGAAATCCTACAAAACAATATACTACTGGCCGGCAGCAATTCATACCCGGACAACGTCGGGACGGGCTGCTAGTTATACATAAAGGTTTAAAGCAGGCCTTGTTTAAACCAATGCTATTGGCTTAAGTAACCTAGACTAGGGAAAGAGTTCCATATTACATGAGCAACATTATGGCATAGCAATGATGATGCCACCATGTTCTCATATTGTGATGAACACGGGCCTATGCGAAGGAAAGCTGGAATTTATACACAGGGGCCTCGGGGTGCTGTGTCTACTTAAAATGAATCTTCTCTGTATAACAATAATGCTGTGTGTGTCTCCTGGTGACCCTCAGATTATATGACTTTTGTGGAGTGTGGGGAATGAGTCACTATTATCCCCAACCTCACAAAATACCCTGGGTCATCCCCCACAGCCCTATCAAAGCATCCACTAGATGCCCCAGCCTCTCATACCTAGATCCTTGGTGAGACCCTGGCTTTGGGCTGTTGTGTGCACTCACCTGGGACCAGCACTATCTTCCCCCATATACAGTAATACATGTGCAGGGGTTCTCTCTGTCGTCATAGTTCTACTGACTATGCTCTTAAAAAGAAGTAGCTATTCATTCAACAAACAGAAAGCACTTCAGGGACTAATCCAGAAGCAGTCAAGCTCGATAGAAAAGCTACATTCCAATCATGATACTTCATGGGGGTAGATCAGTATGCTGACAGACCAAATAAGTACCTCTCCTTGCTCCTTGAAAAAGAATATTTCATTAAAAAAAGGACTACTACAACTAGAATGTTGGTGTTACTATGGCCTTAAATGGCTAAATCAGACCCCCACCGCAACATTTAAAAAACAAGCCACCTGTGGCCATGGCTATTCCCCCAGATTAGAAAAGTCAATGTGTGAACCACCCTTGTGGGATGGGCGGAGCTATTGCTATTGCCCTTAAACAGAATTATACCTGCTCAGTTTTCGAGCTTAATGTACTGAGAGGTTTGGAAGCTTTAAGCTTTTGCCTCACTTTAAAAACCTCAACAGTCTGTAGGTGATGTTCTCATATATAGACCCCCGGGTCGGCTGAAGCATTTCTCAATTCTTTGGGTGAAGCCCTCTCTCTCTGGGTAATAAAGTACTCTAATTTCCTAGGTCTGGAAGATTTCAACATTCATATGAATTGCGTGACTAATAAGGATTCAGTACGCTTATGGGAGACTTTTCTCTCCCTTAATTTGACCGAATTTATTACCCATCCCACTCATGTAACAGGTCACTCAACTGATCTGGAGCTTTCTAGCCAAAAGTTTACCACATGTGGCCCTCTTCTGCTGCATTGGACTGACCTCTATTTGATCAGATTTAGTTGGCCAACTTTTACTGTCAATGATCCTTCTATATCTTTTACCAGGGCAGCCTTGCCTCTTAGACCTCACAATAAAATTCTAAAAGCTGTACTTTTGACCTCTCTTAGGGGCACATGCATCAAAGGAAATTGCATACTCAAATGGTGCGAATCGCAAAATGTGGCCGTTTGCGAATGCAATTCCCATTTTTGGGATGCATTAACATTTTTGTAATTTTCGCAATTTAAGAAATCGCAAAATTGTGATTTCTTAAACTGCGATTGCATTTAAGGAAACTCAAATTGAGATTCCTTAATTGCAATGCATCAAACCCTAAATATTTGCGAATTCGCATATAAGGGGAGCAAATTACCACAAAGTTGAGAATTACACATTTAATAAACGTAATTGGCTTATTTTTGCTCGTCGCATTTATGATGGCTCATTCCGCAAAGGGCCATTAGAACGTTGTACACTAAGCAAATGAAATAACGTTTATTAAATTCTACGCCCTTGCGTGCCCAGCCCTAGATTTGAGATAAACAACACAACGTAGGTCTGGTGTTGAAATTAGTTAGTAGGGTACAGCCTAGAATATGTTTGTAAAAAGTGTATTTAGGAAATGTCATGTAAAATGTGTAATTGTATACCAATTGTGTTGTGAAGTATGAAAAGTGTTTATATTATATGTATGTAGTAAATTTATGTTTTTGTACGGCAAATAGTAAAACCTCAGACTATTTGAGAAGTTCACAAATTGATGTAACTTGTACTGGATAAAAATACATATAATACCCAAGGATTAAAACCTTAGGGTGTATAATCTGCTCAAAATAAAAAAGTGGCAGAACTCAATAGTGACTGGGTTCCTTTATTTGTTAAATATTGTTACGTTGTCCTACCCAGCCCTAGTAAGGACACAACCCCACTCTTTTCATACTCATATCCTGTCTGACATATGGGTACAGCACCTTGAGTTGATATATAGATTTCAAACCTTGGTTGGCCAGCTGTTTTATTCACCCTTGATCAAATTAAAACCCATATTGTCTTTTAATTGGGAGAGGTTAGTGAAGCCATATTGTCATCTTCTAAAGAAAAAGGCTCCCAGGCTAGATGGGATTCCACAAGATCTGTACCAGTTGAACAGGCCACTCTAGGCCCCTTCTTACTATGACAATTAATACAACCATTGTTTATGGAAGCAGTTAGTCATAGTGCCTATTTTAAAAAGGGGAATAAATATGATCCCTATTGTTATAGACTACTTTCTTTGATTGATTCAGTAGTCAAGGTAGTTTGGAGAGTTATTCTGAATTACTGATTACTTGGGCTACTGAAAATCATGTTTTTTCTGATTTACAGTATGACTTTAGGCCGGGGCTTGAGACCATTAAGCAGGAGCTGAATCATTACCTAATTATTAATAAATACCCTGTGGCAAAGAGGGGATCCTTAAATCTGGCCTTTATAGACCTCAACTCGGCTTTTGACTGAGTTAACAGAGGTAAGCTTTGGACCATTATGGTGGGTTTGAGGGTGGTTCTTAATTTCATTTCCTTCCTTAGGGATCTTCATACAGACTTGACTGCTTATGTTCAGTATGGTGCCCAAGGTGAACTCACTAGCTCTTTTATTGAAGACGAGGTGTCACACAAGTTTGCATCATGGCTCCTTTTCTAGTAAACTGTATATAAACCACTTAGAAAAAACATAACTAAGCCAGGGCCAAGATCTTTAAGTGATGAGTGGACATCCTATCCCCACTCGACTCTACGCGGATGATATGGTTCTTCTTGCTAGAACAGCTAACAGTCTACAATGCTTAATAGACTCTTTTCTGTCTTTTATGGGCAAGCCAGATCTTTGCACAAACTATGATAAGTCCCACATAATGGTGGTAGGACCTAAAGCTATGAAATTGTGATGATCCCATAAGTAAAGTGGATTCTTTTTATTATCTACATTTTATTTTGAAAGTAGTTCGTCGGGTCTTGTGTGTAGTAAAAAATTGTTTTTTTTTCTAGATCAATTTCTGCCGTCCATCTATTTGCCTCTAGACTGGGTAGCTAACTTTGGGTTGTCATGCTTAAAATTTACCAGGCCAAGTGTGTATCTATTCTACATTATAGATGTTAAATCTGGGTATATATTAACAATACTTTTCTTTAGATGATGGAGAATAGTTTTTTAAACGTCTTATCTCTCCTTCAGGGTACAGCTTCATTTATTGTCCACGAAGAGCTGGACTAGGCTATATTTCCGATGTGGTTTTACTATACCCTTTTATCACATTTTTGTAATTGTCTGGAGTAGTGTTGGAAAACTGGATGGAAAGACTGATGCTGTATTCTGGAAGTTCTGGTGTTTTCTCTCACAAAAAAGGACATTGAAACCTGTGAATTGGAACGGAACATATTTACTTAAATATGGATTGGCAGCAAGCAAGGCTGAGTTGCTTGTGGTCTTGAGGGTTTAACAGTGTTTTTCACGGTAAGCGCAGGATAGCCGAATTATGTAAAGGATTTACTTTCTGTTTAGACAAGGGTAACAGGTCTACTGTAGGAATAGGAGAAGGTAACTAAGAAGTGGGAGGTTGAGTGAAGGGACCGTTGTGAAATGTGTTATTCTATTGTTGTGGATTAATCATGTAAGCAGAGAAATTGAGCAAGAACCATGGATATAATGATTACAGAGGATATATTAAGTGTACTATAAGTGCTGATGTGTAACAATGATGTTAATTTCTTGTATTTTAAGATACCCCTGACGAAGGGATACGTCCCGAAATGCATTGGGTACTTTATTAAACACGTGACATTTGGAAATCACTTTGTCTCCTGTGTTTGCGTGATTCACCTTCTATTGATTGGAAATGAGTAAAATGAATTGAAGAGAATGAAAAAATGGCAGTATAAAGCAATGGATTACAATAAGGAGTACATGAAGATGAAGGACAATACGGTTTGATTTATTGGACTCATTGAGTTACGTGGCTATGCTGACGGTTTTGGAGCCTAAACCAGGTTCCTAAGTGTTTGGTTCATATTGCGGCGCAATTGGGCAGAGCGCTTTATCTGACATGCACGCCTACTAAGTGTAACATGTCAAGCACCAGAGTAATACAGAGGACGAAAAATTGGTGTGCATCTCGCAATTATTTCCTTTATTGGCTAAAGGAAATCATCATGTTTTGGGAAACAGTGCTAAAAATCAGACCTACGCAGGTTTAGTGTTCTATTGGCCAGCCAGTCAGGGCAAGCGGGGTCTGGCTTCCGTCAATAGATTCCTGAATTTGTGGTGAATTGGACAATATCTACAGTCTCCATATAGTACTGAGTTTGATGGCTGTCATTCAATGAATATACAGCATACAAAGTGGTTCTGCCACAGTTTTGTTATCTGCGCTATATTATTTAAATGACTGAGCAGACTATATTCTCTAAAATAAAATCAAAAGACATATTTGGGAATTGCTGGACTACAGACATTCAGAGCTAAATTTTCTTGGTTAGAGTTCTGGCATTTAGGTTTGCCCATTAGAGGAATGTAACAAAATATTCATTACATTTGTTAAAATAAGACATCTTCGCATTTTTCATTAAATCTTCAGGCTGAAATGAGATATTGTACTGGTTTTGCACTACATGTACACTAAATGGACCGAAATGCCCCATATAGTTTGCATGGGTACACAAACAGACAAAAGAGGTATATGTGACTGACAAGCCTAATGACAAGTTTTTGACAAATGCTCTGTCACGGAGTTGCGCAAACACCCAAGCAGTAAAATAATTAAACAAAAAGATGCTTTTGCCACTCACAAAATAGGCTTTATGGGGAGAGTGCCTTCAATTTACAAGCTCAAATTAAGGACGTCTGGCATAATAATAATAAAACCCCTCACAATGTCTACTGTATCCACTGGCAGAAGTGCGTAAAATGAATGGTTGGTACATCGCAGCCTCCCTTTTGGCCTCCTGAATGTATCTAACCCCTCTGCTGCGTGTGATTCTCTGGTTACTTATACAGTACAGGACAGTAGTGGCTGGCACAGATCAGGGGTGGCGGGGTAGGAGGTGGGTAAAGATAAAAAAAATAAAACGTACCTCCTTGAGTTTCTCAGCTTCGCCCCTCGTCGTCGTCCCTCACTCCAGCCGGAAGAGAAAACAGCACTGTGATTGGTCTGAACGCTGTGGTTCGATGCTCAGATTGGGAATGGGGGCCTGGGCGTGTTCACCATGCAGGCTGTAATGCAGCCTGAATGGAGATCATGCAAAGTGGGCATGACTGCTTGGCTGGCCCTAGAGGGCCGGTCCAACATTCATGCACACTTTACAGAGTGCCAACACTCCTTCCCCTGCTCCTAGCGAAGAAAAGCCCCGCCCACCCCGCAAGGACGTTGATAATAACCTCCAGTTATTATCATTTTATTTTTCCTTCATTTCCACTTCTAAAAGCAGTGAGGTGACGCCCCTCCTCCTCAGCGGAGGAGCCGCCACTGGTCCAGGCCATTGTCTGACCTTTTAAAGTGATTGAGTTTCAAAGTCTCCTCTGATTGGAGTCTTGTACCTGACATTTTTCATTAACAGATATGATACTGGCTTTAAAAATTCCATTAATGTTTTTACTGCCTCTTCTGTAATTCTGTGCTGATGACCGCTGTCATTCTGTGAGCGCAGTAGAAGTAAAATTGTAGTCCTTCTTCTATTTTTGTGAAATGTTCCGGTTTTTGTCTTTGGAATTTTGGTCACTCTAACTATGGACTTAGTCAGGTCCTGGCTTTGCCAACTCCGAATATGTTCTCCCAATAAAAATCCTAAACACCTGCATGCTAGTCAGTGTTCCCCTTGTCCTCCAGCTCCATTTCTGTCAGTGAACGACTCAATACTAGACCTTAGAACACAGGCCCAGAGAGTTTGTTTTTGATAGATTTATGAATTACGATGATAAACTTTTCAGAGGCGAATGATCTTGTCAAATTAAGAAGCCACAATAACAACCAAAGGGCCCTAGTCTGGAAAAAATGTAAAATTCGACCACAGATTTGCATCTCTGCTTAAAAACATTTGCATGTTTTTTCTGCTCACTAATATGCCCAGTAGTATCTCAGGAAAACACTGCCATGCACAGGTTTGTTTCCAGCTATGCCACTGGGAATATCACGTGACATGCCCCACTGGGATGCTATGAAGTTTAAATTTCTGAACAGTGAGAATGTAGTCTGCTGTGCTAATGCACATTTTTTTCCCAGCAGGGAACACCTTTTTCTCTCTGGATAAATCTCTTCGCCTTTGCCCCAGCAACTTCCAGCCACTTCCATGGTGGATGAGGTTTAATCAGAGTGTGGGAATGCCCACATACCTATTGGTAGGCATTCTCAAACTCTATGGCTAACTACAACTTGGAACACTGACTTCGCAACCCCTTGAGTTTAATTTACTACTGCAGATTTGTTTTCACTTGTGTAAGACAAATATGCAGTGGTCAATGCATTTTCGCTTGACTGGAATCCCGTTGCAACTTGCTGGAAGAAACATGTGAGGAATCTTTGACAGTAGACTTGCATCTAAGGCAGAAAATACCTTTGTGGATAGGGAGCCAAGGTCTCTGGAATCCTCCTTTAGCAGGAAGAGCACTTTTTACCCAAGGAAGGCATATGGGGGCTCACAGTTTAAGTGTCACATGAGGCTCCGGGGTGTGTTATTATTGGGATTAGGAAGGAAGCATTCTAAATTGCTGCATCTAGTTGCGAGACAGAGAGTGACACTGGAAGTGTCAAAGTCTGCATCTTGTCTGTGGCGGCACAGAGGTCTCTGCTATCAGAGGTTCGACTTCAAGGCCCTTTTTCTCTGACAGCGAGAAAAGCAAGAATCAAAGCCTGGGAGAAGTTGATAGTTCACTGCTCAACAATATGAACCTGGATGGATTTGAACCCCAACCTTCACCAGTGGCAATTCTCTTGGTTTCACTAGGGACATTATTTTCTCCCTCAAGAAACCCTTGACCAAGAAAACTTGGACAGACTGGTGTTGGCTATCTCTACTACGAAAAAAAGTGAAACCATTCTTCCAGAGACAAACTTCAGAGCTGCTGTTTATGCCCCTGTACTCTTGCAGCTGGATGGTGGCAGTGACCTGCTCTATGGCCTCTCAGATTCAACACTGGTCCTCATAAATGGCCATGCCCAGTCAAGGGCCTAAAAAATATAACTAAAACACTCACAACCTGATAAAAGCCCACTGGATACCATTGGCAAGGCCACACCATGTTCAAAACAAGATACTTTATCTACACAGCTAACACAATTGGCGCCCCATCCGATTTGGCTGACAAGCTCGCCACCGCTAGTACAAACCTTGGCACACCCACAGCTAGGATATCCTCAGGCTGGACATGAAGGACTGCAAAAAGGCAAAACAAGACAACAGTCTTTCTCCATCCATGCACCCTTGAACTAGAACAAAATCCCCCATCTCCAACAGGATTGCTCCAAACTGGCTCTAAATTAGAAAACAGCTGTAGTAAGTTCTATTTCAAACACTACATTATTAAGCAGTATCAGCAGTGCTCAATTTGAGCCAGTAGTTTCCAGTGCTCATAATCAACACCAGTGCTTTTCATAAGCACCAGTTAAAGAGACATTCATTTGCCCAGAACCACAGGATGTTGAGTCGATGCAGAGACTCAAACCTGGTTCTCCAGCTCCAAAGTCGTCAGCTCGGGCCATTATACCACATCCTCTCCCCACTTTCATGGTAAGTGGTTGGTTCTGTTTTAGGCAGCGATATCAGGAGAAATGGCTGGTGAAAGCTGCCTCCTGACGAGAGCCCCGGCACATATGTTTTAACAAATTAACCAGTGAGTGAGTATCAGTCAACATTCACTCTTAGATACCAGGGGCCTCATTTATGAGAAATGACGCATCTATTTCTGACGTATCTGTAAACGCAAAAATAACGCATTGCTGGAGTGTGTCACAAAAGTGATGCAACTCCAGCAATGCGTCCTTTCACATGGGGCAAGCCCCATGTGAAAGGGCCTGCGTCAGTCTTACGCCTGCTGTGAGGCAGGCGCAAGATTTTGACACAACAGCGTCCTAGAAGTGACGCAGTGATATCTCATAGATTTCACTGCGTCACTTCTACGACCCTTTCTTGTGTCAATACGCCCCCTTGCATACCTGGCGCAGGTATGATGTGGCGCAGGGGTTTACAAAGTGACGCATCTACCTGGATGCGTCACTTTATAAATATGGAGCAACAAGGCGCGTTTTTTATGCCACTGGTGCGTCACAAAAAGTGACGCACCAGCGGCGTAAAAGTGACGCACGGCCTCATAAATGAGGCCCCAGCTACCTTTTCACACACACATTAGCTATACCTTTGCCCTCGGATCCTGTACACTGATGCCTTTCGCCCAGTTCTTGATGTGTGAATTCCACAAACATACAAACATACTTGATGCAAATAAGAAAATAAATCATAAAACAAGCTGGCAAAGTACAAATCTCAGTCGTAGCCACTGCCTTCAGATGAGGACTCGAACGTGCAGCCCAAGGGGTAGGCAGCATAAGTCTCACCAGACATTTTTTTAAATGTTAGATTAGATCTGACTGCCAGAGTGAAAGATGCTGATGAAGCAAAGCCGCCAGGCGACCGAGCAGTGTCCTGCGAGGTTCCTAAGGCACTTCAATCACCCCAGCGCACCGCGAGACGAGAGAAGAAAGGTAGAGAAAGATCAAAATGTGAACTTCATTATGGATTACAAATGGCACAATAATTCCTCTGCTGGCTCCTCTGCTGACACAAACGTTTCAGCGTTTATTAAAGGCAGTTTGATGGAACGGGCAAACGGAATACTTCTCACCCGGAAGCTTATCGAAAACACGTCTCATGCCATGGTTTCTATTTAGCTAGGGTGACCAGATCTTGAGAACCAAAAACCGGGATATTTTGGAAAAATAAAAGAAGGACTACAATTTTTCATCAACAGCATGGCGCAGAATGACACCTCTCATCAACATAGGATCGCAGAAGAGGCATTAAGAACATTAATAAAATTTAATTTCTACAACCAACATCATACCTAATAATTACATTACTTACTTATAACAGCTGCTAACTAGCACAGCTTTAGAACACCCACAAAAGTGTATCTCACTGTTTTCAGTCCACCCCCTCTAAAAACTGGGACATGAGCCAAAATTATAGAAATCTGCTGGGACAGTTGGTGAAAAAGCCAGGACCGTCCGGGCAAATACGGGACGTCTGGTCACCCTAATTTAGCGCTGCTGCTGAACGAGGCGGTGTTAGTCTGGCATGTTAGTCTAAACGTGATAGAGCAGAATAAATCCGCAAAAACAACCGCCCTGCCTCATCAGGGGTAGTAAGCGCTATATAAATACAAAGACAATACAATACAGGGATCAGACATACAGACTTGGGAATTCTCTTCCAGTCAGAGGCAACAACTTAGAAGGCGAGAAATGAGTCCCTTCCTGGTATGGGAGCAGTGCACAATTTCAGTGCGCTGCGGCGAGCGGCTCCTGAGCCAGCACAGCAGGGGCGGCCATGCTGGCACCGCCAACCTGGCAGTAAATATCCCCGAGGATAGAAAATGGTCCCATCTCACCGTCCAATGATGAGCAGATAATTGCTGCATGTTCTCTATTAGCGTTTGATGCTCGTCAATGTGAGCGCCCATTGAAGGGAAGGCAGTCACTGCTGTCACTGTGGTTAATGGCCTGGGCATTGATTGCTTTCCGAGGAAAGCTGCCAAGCCTCACAATGGGAAGAAAGTTCTCGCAGCAGCAGCGTCACATGGAAGGTGTGGGAGACAGAGCTCCCTAATTCATGTAGAGTGCGCTAGTTATTCCAGGGCGTTTTATGTGAGCTGTGATAATAACCTCTTCAACATCTTCCTCTATTCAGGTCTGAAGAATTCTAGGACTACCGATGAAAGATGCACCAGAAGTAAAGTATACCTCGGAGGTCTCCAGAGGGTGGCTCTAGAGCTACAGGCAGATCCACAGGGATGTATGACATTACAACGCATACTTTTACAACGAATACCTTTACAGCGCATTTTTTTACAACGCAACATCCATTACAACGCATTCCATTACAGCGCAGGCCATTACAACGAATTTTTAAAAACTGCCTTTACAACGCATTCCATTACAATGCATACTACCTTTACAACGCATACCATTACAACGCATAACATTACATTGCATGTATGGTAAGTATTGGATAGTGTAGGGGTAAAAATTACTATTCTAACTCCAGGGGGGTGCAACAGTAGGGTAAGTGTTGGATAGTGTAGGGGTAAAAATTACTATTCTAACTCCAGGGGGTGCAACAGTAGGGTAAGTGTTGGAAAGTGTAAGGGTACTATGCGTTGTAATGTTATGCGTTATAATGGTATGCGTTGTAATGACATGCGTTGTAGTGGTATGCGTTGTAGTGTCATGCATTGTAATGGCATGAGATGTAATGGATGTTGCGTTGTAAAAGTTTTGTTGTAATGGTAGTGCGTTGTAAAAGTTGCGTTGTAAAGGTTGTTTCCCGATCCACAGTAACCTCAAAGTAGCTCCCGCAAGTGCAGCCCAGCACAGTACGTCCTCAGCAGTCATATTGAAGAAGGCCATATTACACATCTCTGGATCCTTGGAGTAACCTCAGTCAGACCCCTGGCAGGGCGACATGCTGACACACAAACGCACACTGTGGCAGCCTGAAGTACCTGCAACATGACCACTTTTCTCGGCTCTCACTTTAGCAAAATCATATGTAGGCTGGTAACTTTGCAAGCCCCTGTCTATGTCATTGAACGGTTGTGAAAACAGGGCCAGAAATGAAGGGTCAGCAATAGCCGCACTGGAGTTGTTAGAGCATGGGACTGCCAGAGACAGAGTGGAAGTGAATGACAACCAGATGTTAGGAACCGAGTAGCCAAGAATAGCAAAGGCCGAATAGAGAGTAAATACAGGCAATGACCCTGTTTGTTTCGGATGGCGGGAGTGCTGTGTGCATGTATGTATATTTGTTTGAATGTTCCTGTGTATGCGTACTCATATGTGTGCCTCTATGTATGTGTTGTATATGTGGCTGCATTTTGGCTCTCCTTGAAAGGTTTTGCCTCTTCCTAGGGTCAGGGAAAACAAAATATATCTGGTGACCCCGATAAAAGTGATTGCTTTCTGACACAATTATGCCTGTTTCTGTCGTAACATTGAAACTGGTATAATAATGTTATTGACGTGTGCTTGGCATCCTTCTACTAATCAGGGCATAATGGTAGTCATCCTTGTCATATTGTGAGCATGCTTGGCCTAATTGTGGTACTCTATCACATAATCGTTGCCAGACTTCTATAATGATGTCCATGGCTGATTGGGTGTTGGTGTTTTAGCATTTTGGTAGGCAGCAACTTCAAAGATGTGGTAGTGACATAATGGTGGGCATTCTTGGCATAATGTAAGCATATTTGGCATTATGGTGGACATTCCAGCCATGTGATAGCAAAACCTGGGAATGCGGATCAGAATCTGTCAACTCCATGTGTTGCATACAAGATTTTGTTTGAGTGTGTAAAACCAAAATGGAAAGTGCATATTTGAGGGAAAATAATGCAGTTTGATAAACTGATAAACATATGTTTGAAAACAAAATGAATGGAAATGCAAAACATATTTAAGCTGCTCTTTGAATGATAATTCCTACAGACTTTTGCAGATTTATATCTTTTAGTATTTCCTTTGTTCCAGTAGGCGCTTTTATCTGTGGTTGTTATTTCATTAATCATGTGAAGACATTTTATTATGATAAAGCTTTTCCTGATATTGCTTTCAGTAATCCCATTGTATGTGTTGGAGTGTGTTGGTATTCTTCAACAGTATCACATTTTTATATTATGTGCCAAAATATTGTATCCATAATATAGCCTACCACAATATCATGAGGGTAGCATATACAGGTAACTACTGTTTTTATTCAAAGTCTAAACTCCACATCTATGTGTAATATATAAGATATATATACAAAACAGGAAGCAAGGAACTCTGGGTTGTTTCGAAGTTTAGGCAGGGGGCAGTTTATTCATATAGAGCACCCTACAAGACGAGCTATACTCTGAATTTGCTCACCTCAAATATCTGTTTTTCTAGCAGAGTTTTAAGCATAGAATTA
The DNA here is from genome assembly GCF_964261635.1 of Lissotriton helveticus. Taxonomy (NCBI): domain Eukaryota; kingdom Metazoa; phylum Chordata; class Amphibia; order Caudata; family Salamandridae; genus Lissotriton; species Lissotriton helveticus. The sequence goes on from NC_136070.1 coordinate 716,201,915, forward strand.
GCACAGTGCCATCCACGCCAAGCTAAAAAGGAACAAAGGGCCAGGTGTACGAACATTCCATTTTTCAGGTAGCAAATTGCGATTTTTGTGACTCACAATTTGCGACTCGCAAAACAGAATGTACTTATGTGTCTTAGACACATTTTGCAATTCCCAATGGGGTCGCAAATGACCTGCCTCATCAATATTCATGAGGCAGGTCGCAATTTGCGACCCATTGGGAATGGCTACAATCACAGGGATGGTGGCTTGCTGGAGACACCAGACCCACATGTCTGTGATTGCTTTTTAAATAAAGCAACTTTTTTTCTTCTAATGCAGATCATTTCACTTAAAGGAAAACTGGATGTGTTTAAAATGAAAAAAAAAGAAAGTCTTTTCATTTTTAAGGGCAGGCAGTGGTCCGTGGGACCACTGCCTGCTCGTAAAAAATTATTTTGCATACATTCACAAAGGGGAAGAGTTTCCTGGGGACGCCTTCCCTTTTGCAACTGGCTTGCCACCTACTTGGAATAGGTGGTAACTGCAATTGTTATGCGACCGCATTTGCAGGCGTAAAACAATCATACATACCAGTGCAACTCGCTATTACAAAGGGATGCCCTTGGCCCGCCCCTTCCTAATAGCGACTCGCAAACCCTATTTTGCGAGTCTGTAAACTTGCAAATTAGGGTTTGTACATACCACAACCCTTTTTAGCGGGCACAAACAGGCCAATTTTCCATTTGCGACCAATAAAAGGGGTTGTACATCTGGTCCAAAGTCTTTTGCCATTTTTACAGCAAAGTCTTTAAGCATAGAATTAGCACAGTGCCATCCATGCAGAGCTGAAAAATGACAAAAGCCTTTTACCACTTCAGGCAGAGTATTACAGCTTTGGATTGTGTTTTGCTCTAGTTAGAGCTCATCAGAGAGGTATAGCTTTGTCCAGACTTCAGGGAGCACCCAGTATAAGTCAAGAAAATACAATTTCAGGCTTAGAGTGCCGAGTACATTATGCAAAACAGAAAGCAAGGTAATCTGGGTAGCTCCCGAATTTAAGCAGAGAGTAGCTCCTTCATATGGAGCACCCTACAACACCAGTGACATTATGAATCTGCTCCCCTCAAATGTCTATTTTCCTAGCAGGGTTTTCAGCATCAAATTACTACCTAGTTGGTCTCTGTGTTGATGGGATGATTGCCATGTCCCTAAGAATCATTCCCTTCGACCTTTTCTGGCCCACCACCTGCACAAGCACATAGATGGAACCTATGAGTACATATTTTGAGGCCACTGACATACAGAGGACAGAAAGGGGGCCATAATGTTGCACCTAGCTGGCGTGCAAATCTTCAAACTCTCCTTCACTCTGCAAGCAGATTGACCACCGCAACATCAATGCCATGCTACTCACAGTTTTAAGTTGTTATTTCATGCAATTCAGCAATTTCAACTATGAGCGTTTTCCACTGCGAATTGACAGGCAAAAGCCAGGTGAGTCAGTAAATGAATTTTACCACCACCTTAAAGAGCTGTCTAGCACGTGTATGTTACTGAATGAGGCTGATGAATTATGGATCCAATTCATTCAGGGCTGCACTTATGCAAAGTTGTTGTGCCAGATCCCAGAAAAATGGAGTAAACTCTTACTTACCTGATGTGCGAGCTATGCAACTGTTGCACTCATGTGCCTCTCACATGGAAACAGACCTCAGCCTCTCAATCAAATAGGAGCCTGGACATCTTCACAACAGCAACAGGATGGGAAGCGTGACAAAAGTAGGCCATATGGTGTCTGTGGGGATTGCTCTTCATTTAGGGGAGTGTCTGGCTAGGGGTAAGAAGTGTGCAGCTTGCGGAAAAGTCAACCATTTTGCGTGCGTATGGCGATGCACCAAATAGCGCAAATCCAAGCTAATGAAGCCACTCAACCTCCACTTCAATGTGAGGACATGGATGATGATGACCATACATAATATTGAGATGTTCCATGTGGTCTATACATTGCAGAACAACAATCACCACTGACGTCTGCAACCAAAACACCAAGTCAGTTTAGAGTTGCGTAGCATCACAGCCCTCATCAATGAAGCAGCTTCTTTCAATGTCACAGTCCGGGCCCAGTTTTGATCACTACAACCTTTGGCCCATGTACAGAAGCACACATTTCAAAATCGATGCATACTGCAAAATGATATCTTTAATCTTACAGGGTGTTTTTACACAACTTTGAGTTGAATCATGTTGCTTGCTCATTAACAGCCACGGTGTACGTCATGCAAGGAAGGTCTGGTACATCACAGAACAGCCAGACAGCCAAACATGTCAAACTGATTTGCTTGCAGTATTTATACCAATGACTTTGACCCTGTGATACCGCAGTACTCACATCTTTTACAGGGCATGCTTTGCCTTAAAGACAGATTGATTGCTGTATTCAACCTGTTGTCCTAGGCTTTGACACAAAGGTGTGGTTTTCATCTTTGGCCCAGGGTAGAAGAAAAAATACGCACATTGGAGCAGGCCGACACAATTGAAAGGAGTGGAGGACCCAAATCTATGGGTCTCACAAATTGTGGTAAACCAAAAACCCTGACAACGTGACAAGAATGGACATGCGTTTGGAAAACAAGAGAATGATAACAAACTCGGGCGACCCCCCTCCCTAATAATATTTCTGTAACCTGTCTTAAACTATTTTTGAGGTGGCTAGACCGACCGACATTCAACATCACCATTCTAAAATGGTGACAATCTCCTCAGTTCGGTACTCTTGCACCTGATGAGTATTTCTGCGATTACTTACCGGTAATAGTATTACCATGAGTCCTTCTCTCGCCGTGATGAATCACATAGGGCCATATGTATCAAGCAAATTAGCATTCGCAAAGGCCGAAATTCGAATGCTAATTTGCTAAATGGAATGTATGAAACATTTTCGCAGCAAAATAAGGAATCGCAAAATTTGCCATTCCTTATTTCGCAATTGCACTTAAGGAATCGCAAATTGTGCGATTCCTTAAATGCAATGTATCAAATAAAAATTAATGCAAAAATGCCCATAAGGATTCGCAAATTACCACCAAATTCTAGTTGGTGGTAAGTAGCGAATTCTTTTGGAAAAGCAATTTATTTAAAATCCAAAGGTGGCATATGACGCTCATACATGCCCCTAGGGCATGTATGTGCGCCATATGCCCACACATGTCATTTTCAGGGGTGCAGCAGGGTGTTCTTGTGACACCCCTGCACCCTTGAAAAAAATTCCTACATTGCGATTAGCAAATTGCTAATTGCAAATTTCCCCTTCATTCCTATGGGCCTCCTGGCCCATAGAAATGAATGGGAAATTTGCGATTAGCAATTTGCTAATCGCAATTTAGGAATGTTAAGGAATCGCTAAAAAGAAGAGATTTCCTACATACATACCGTTTTGCGATTTCTAAATAGTGATTCCTTAAAAATCGCTATTTAGAAATCGCAAATGGTGAGGATGATACATATGGCCCATAGTGAGGTCCATGTGCCTCTAATCACAATCCTTTCCCACACATAAAAATCAATCCTTCCCTCCATACTTCCGGTTCTGTACCAAGTCCAAACACTTCATCATTTTATAAAGCGCTCCGATATCCCTTGGGATCTGGTTTGCGCTATATAAAACTTTAGAAAATAAAATAAAATAAAAATATGCCCACAAACTGAAAAAATTGCAGCTATTTTTAGGTTTCCCATGCCAAAGAGAAAGAAAGAAATAAGGGCCTTTCTGGGTGTGATAGGCTACTATAGACGCTTTATACCAAGATTCTCCGAAATAGCCACCACGTTGACAAACCTGTTAAAATATTCCTCTAAGACCGAAAGTGAATGAAAAAAAATCCCCTCTTATCATGACTGTGTTTAAGCCCCTTAAACAGGCATTAGTATCAGAACCAGTCCTTGCTAGTCCAAATTATAACAAGCCCTTCTTCATCCATACTGATGCACCAGATACAGGGATAAGGGCCGTACTATTACAGCTGCATGAACGGGGGAAGGAAAGACCCATTACTTATATCAATAGAAAACTTTTTCCAAGAGAGCAACAATATGCGACCATTGAAAAAGAGGCCTTAGCCATCAAATGGGCTATTCATACCCTACAATATTATCTAGAAGGAAGAGAGTTCACCCTTTATACAGACCATGCCCTGTTAGAGGGGATGGCTTTGGACAAGGGTAAAAATGATAGGGTGCGCAGATGGTTCTTAGCCCTTTGCTTTCAAACCTGTCATCGTAAGGGTTTTAGATTAGATTAAATCTTATAAAGCGCTTGGTTACTTCAACAGAGTGTCCCCGTGCTAACACATCTCAATCCTTAACAACAGAACCATATCCCCCAGGAAAAACCCTGATCCCAGCATAGACGGTCTATCCGCAACAGAAGCGCTTAACAACAGTCCCCGGGGCATGATTGAAACAACCTAGTTTTAAGTTTTCTACAAAACATCACTTCAGATGGATGCACCCTCAATTCCAAAGGCAGTTTATTCCAAGCTTTGGCTGCTAAAAAGCTAAAGTATCTGCCTCTCAAATGTGCTTTTTGTACTTTTGGCACTACCAGCTTAGCAGTGCCCACGGACCTAAGATTCCGGGTAGGTCTGTAAAGGGTAAGTAACGGGCGCAGGTACCTAGGCCCATCCTCATTTAAAATACTGTACCAGAAACAAAGATGTTTAAAGGTGGCTCTTGCCTGTACTGGTAACCAGTGTCGCTCCCTTATGGCAGCTCCCACCGTGGTGTGCCTTGGAATGTTCAGAATCATCTGGGCTGCTGCATTTTGGACCTTCTGTGGTATATTCAAGGGCGAACACCCATTACAACTATGTGTGCACATCGCGGGTGCATAACAACGCACATTTTACATCGCGGGAACATTAGCATTGCATTAAGAAACAACACACGCTGTTACATCGTGCATGCTGTAACATCGCGGTTTTCTACACCGCATGCTATAATATTGACAACACAGCGTTACCAGTGAACATTAAATGATAGTGTATATTACTTCTGAGCGGCACTTCTATGATGCAGAGGGAATCCAAGCTTTATAACCGCGTGAGGACCTGCACAGCATTGGCGTTTGGTGACGTGGGGTCGGACTGTTCGGAAACAAATGTACACTTCATGAAATTGCCTGTGATGCTGCATTTCAAAAAAATGATTTCACAGTTTAATGTTGGTATTTTTGCCCTACTTAGGTACTGCTATTATAAAAAGCAAAAATGCTGCACGCAAAGCCTTGGTTTCACTGATGCCGCATTCCAGGGACTTTTTGCAAGCACCAAAGAGAACACAGTACGCGATGTAATGGCGTGCGATTTGTCTGTAAGCCATCTGGTGGCATTGCCTATAGGGTAAACAACATTGCAGTTGAAACGGCATGCGTTGTGAAAACTTGCGAAGTGATAGTCTTGGCGATGTGGGGACTGCGTGCTGAAGGCACGCGTTGTAACGGTGTGCGATGTACCATCATACATTCATATTAAAGCTGCCTTTTGTAACCCCTAAACAGAGGTTGTGGCAGTAATCCAGACGAGATGTAACCAGGCCTGCACAATGGTCATTTTGGCATCTAATGGTAGAATATCTAAGATTTTGTGTAGCATTCTTAGAATGCCAAAGCATGTGCCTGCCTGAGCTGATATTTGATCTGTAAAAGATAAGGTGATGTCAAACCATACTCCCAAATTTGTTATCTTTTGTTTGGGAGTTGGGTTGGTCCTAGTTCTTCTGGCCACCATATGTGGGACCATATGGAGGGTTGTTTGCCAATTACCATGACCTCAATTTTGTCTGCATTTAATTGCAGGCAGCTGAACTTCATCCAGCTCGCCAGATCACTCAGGCAGGCTTTGAATTTTGGTGCAGCCTCTGCATCCTTTTGCTCTAATGTGACAATTAGCTGAGTGTCATCAGCATATGACACCAGTTTCACCCCATGTTTCAATACAATATCTAACATCTTGATGGGGCGACCTTTTCGCTTCAAACCAATGGCACAGCCTATACTGCCTCTGCTTAATTTCTTTTTTTCATTGATCTCCATTTAACTACTTTTTCTCCATCGATCATCCAGTCATTCATTCATTTGAAATTAGTTCAAATCCGAATGCAAGGAAATGCTTTTTCCAAAGTTTCTCATATTCAAGATGGGCCATCCAAACCTCTATTCAAGAATACATACTAGTGCAAGTTCATCAAAGCAGATTATTACACCCCAATGCATTTCGGGCCACTGGGGCACTTCGTCAAGGGAAACTGAAAATAACAATAAAACATGCATTATTATTCCATTTCTCCATGTATGTACAAAATGTTAATTATGATATTAGTTGCACCTCTCTACTCTTTAACTAACACTCATGAAAGTCACTAATAATGTTTGCATATTTCCCACGTTTCCATAGATATCCCCTTGGTACTTATAGCAGTGCACGGTCCCTTCCATATTACTTGTTTCTATAAGACTCAATGTCATTAGGTCGCTAGTTCCAGAATCATGACCACATTTGATTCACCCCCCTTTCCTCTCATCTCCTTCCTTTCCATTCCACCTACGTAATCCTCCTTTCAAACCCTTCCATTTCTGCAGCCCAATTCAATCTCTCTCACTCCTAATCCCCTCCGTGTTTCCACCCCCTTCACCAAACTAAACTCTGCACTCCCCTCCACTACCCTTCATCTTTCCACTGGCCGCGATTTGCCAACTTGCAACCCGGTCATCCACCCGTTTCTTCCATCCACCTCCATCCCAAATCCTCATCGCCCATCCACATACAATCTCCCCTCCCCTTTCTACACAGTGCATCCCGCTACCTTCTGTCTCCCGTTCACATACTTGCCAAAAAACAACCGTCTTCCTCTTTCACCAACAGAGTTCACTTTCCCTTTCAACCGCCCTACTTTTAAACGCGGCAGTCCGCCCTCCTATCCAATACCCTCCCACTTCATCCACCTCATCATGCTCACCTGTAGCACCTTAATCACCAAAGCCTACCTCCAATTTGTTAAACACTACAATCCCCATTAGGCACCCGGTTACTACGCATAACGTTACAAACTGTTATTCATGTGATACTCAATAAAAAAAAAAAAATAATAGATGCAACTTAAAGCCATTTCAAAGATATTAATTTCGTTGTAAACATGTGACATGTTCAACTTTCCTTGCTAATGTTTCCCTGTTTGTCTGACACAGATCTAAACAATACTTAGTGAACGGAGATGTTCCGCCTTGCATGAGGATAATAATGTGATCTCCAAGAAGTTCCTGTTTTAGTTTTCCATTATGAAGTCAATACAATATCTATTAGTGGGCGCTTATACACATTAAATAATGTTGGACTGAGGGCAGAACCCTGTGGTATCCCTTGAGACAGAGGACATATTTTGGGACGTTGTAAAACCTGGAAGGATCTATTTTGTAGGAAGTGTCTGATCCATTCCCATCTGATACCTCTGACACCGTGCTTCCACAGCTGCTCCAAGAGAAGGTTGTGGGAGACTGTATCAAACGCCACACTCAAATCCAGCAATATCACTGCCGCCGTCCTTCCCTCATCCGCTGCTATTTTTAGCGCCTCCGAAGCCAGGTGTAACGCCGACTCGGTGCTGTGAAGTGCCCTAAAGCCAGATTGAGTTTCATGGAGTACATGGTTTTCTTCCATGAACTTAGTCAATTGTTTATTTAAAAAATTCTCTGCAATTTTTGCAAAGAATAGAAGCAGAGATATTGGTCTCAGATTTTCTGGGAGCGCAGGATCTAAAGATGTATTTTTTTAGTAAATACACTACCATTGCGTGTTTCCAATTATTTGGAACCTGCCCCAAGTTATAGGACATAATTAACAAATTTGTGAGCACCGGTGCAATAGCTTCCCTCCCTCACAGTAGCACATTTGGAGGGATGGTATCCATGGGGAACCCAAATTTAACTACTGCCATGAGTTGGAGCACGTCACTTTTGACTGGTGAATGGAAAATAATGCTTCCCTCACACAATGTTTCATTTTTTTGTGGAGCAAAGACATAGTTCCTGCTAGTTTCGGGAAAGGTGGCATATATTTTCTCGATTTTACTAAATGTAGATAAAGAGACATCATTGAGTCCTCAAAACCACCTCCTCATATTTACCTCTGACCCACCCTTCTAAAACCTCCACACAGTGCTACACAATTTTTGGGTTAGTGTACTCTAGTGCACTATATATATATTCATTCTCTAATCACAAGGGTCATATTCTACTGTCATTGTCCTGAGGATGGCCTTGTGGATCTCTCCCACTAAGACTGAAACATTGACATCTCATTCACATCAGCCTTTTTAAAACTTGTACAAAATAACTTGTGTACTCTTCTTTCAGAGCCTGTAAAATATGGTTGAGTGGTATCCTACATTGTGTAAGGTCACTTGTCAAAAAACATTCCAGTTGGTTCAGTATCTGTAGTGTAGTTCCTATATTCCAAATAGGCTCTGCGCACTGGAATAGTATATTCTGTAGTTTAGAGACGTAGGACTGAGGTCGGCTAGGTCTCTACCAAATATACTAGACATAATTGTGTATGTGCCAGCTAGCTCAGAGGTCACTAGAAACGTTCTCGAATGAACAAGAAGGGATTAGTTTCTGACAACCTCTTAAAACATGACAAGTTTGTTCCCCATGAATAAGAAATATATCTCTAGAGTCGCGGAAACAATAGATAGTTATTTCTCTCAGTCAATCGTGCATGCTTAGTTTCACCAGAGGTGCAGAGAAATAGAGACGGCGTTTTCAATAAAAGGTATTTATTGAACAGTCTTCTTTCTCAAGCATAAGAAATGAACTGCTACATCGTAATACTTGTTGTAAAGTACAATGCGTACAGTACGAAGAGTATTATAAAACAATACTGTAAAAGCATGATATGGTTCCCAAGCCATATAGTACATAAAATACATACATTGATAAATAATGACTAAAAGTACTCAACTGGTGCTTCTAAAATACGCCTAACGCGGTGTACTTAACCTAGGTCTGGTACAAGGGAAGAAGTAAGTGAGGTGTAGCTTAGTTTCAGTGTTCTTTTGCCAATAATCTAATCCAAGAATTCTCCTAGGGTCTAATCAGCTCCGTACCTTGGTTTTAGAATGTAGGAGGTCTGGTATCTCTCTCTCAGGACTCTATTTCCCAGCAACCCGCAAGGGTAGCCTGGAAACACCGGAGCTGGATTTCTCGGCTGGCGAAAGTACTGCGTCTCTCAGTGCATCTGCTGGAGAGTCGGCTTCCTTTGGCACTTGCTGCAGCTGGGCACGTCGGGCAAGTAGATAGTTGAACTGCTCCAAACCACCGTGTGTTTGTTTGGACAAGTGTGGGCTTATTTATACCTTGAAGGTGCCGAGTTTGACGTAATACTGGACATAATAACGTAATTAGAGACTTAATTCTCTGAAAACTATATGAGTTCTTGGATAAATTAATATTTATGCAGGGGGAAGTCCCTGACTGCTGAAGGCGGGTTTTTCCAGGAAATCATTGTAGATTTTCAGAACTTGTGGAAGTAGTCAAGCCGCATTAGACTACTTGAGCTATGTCTTAATATGGTTATGGTTTTGTAACGGGGTGTATCGGAGAACCCCCGCATACGACTCGTCCCCACCGCCTACGCGTCCCAGAATCCCTCGGGACACCACGAAAAGCAAGGAAGAGAATGACCATGTACTATTACCACCCCCCCTGTTTCTCTTCCCTTCCCACAGGACATTGACTCGAGCATTGCGGATACGGCCGATGAGGAGTGGCCCTTTAATTCCTGGAAGGAGGCCGAGTGGGAGGAGCCGGCCTACTACACGTTTCCGGCAAAAGGCGAGCCCCCGGAGTCACAGGTGTGTTTGTTCACCCGGAGGTCGGAGGAGTGGAGCGTGCGGAGTGCGGAGTTGCGGAAGACGGAGACGGAGTCAGGAGGAGAAGAGAGCGGGAGACGAGGGAAATCGGAGGGAGCATCCCGAAAGACGGAGGACGACGGAGAGCGGCAAAGACCATCTGAGGCCGGGGGAGTTCAGGAGGAGCTGAGTCGGCGCCTGCTACGGACGGCGGAACGCCAGGAGGCCACCGTTCTCACGAGCCGCCCAGCCACTCACCCAGGGGAGGTGCGTGGCTCACTCAGGTGCGTGACCGGTTGCGGGGCTGGGTGGGCAGTAGAGGTACAATAGGTACCGCTCCACGGGAAACCTGACACCCGGTACCCTGTTCCTGTGCACTTTCCCGTCCCTCACCTTAGTGCACTGTAAATAAATTGAGCACCGGTGTAACCTCCCTCACTCCCTGTCCCCGTGTTACTTTGAGTGAACAGAACTCTCACACAGTCCTTGTTTTCTGTTTCCCTTCTTGGGGGAGCCCAGGCCAGCCGCGATGGACTCCGAAGAGGAAGAGCCATCCCCACGAACACCGGAAGCATTTCGTAAGAAGGAGAAGGTCCATCGTCGGGGACTGAGCAGTAGCAGATCACCCCGGAGGCCCCCCTCAGTTCGACAGACTTGTACTGACCATTTGTTGTCGTTAATAAAACCTCCTTTGACCCGAGCTCGGTTGTTGCCCATATCTGCCGCGCCACTACCCGCCCCCAGCGTAACAGGTTTCTATGCCTATATAAGGATACAGTACTTTATACCTATATAAGGGCATGAATCGGGAAAATTACACTAGGGTCCTAAAACGCTATACAACACCCACTCCACGTATTATGTTTAATATTACTAAATCTAGAACGATAAAACATAACTAGAGCATGTGTTCATAATCCCACCCAAAATACATGAAATGCATCAAAACATGGTTTATACACATACATGAGTATTTGTCTTGCACGTATTTTATAAGCAATAGCTGTCATTAAAGAATGCTATCTAAATGAATTTATGAAATTACATTCATGAAATGGCTCTAAATTTACTGAAGAGAAAAAAAGTTGAGACCATTCCATAGCATAATATATAAAATGCCAAATATTGTCTATAGGATGTATCAAATGAATTTCTTGTTCTCTAAGAATAGTTCTACTTTAAGCAGATAACTTTGTGCCAAGTGAAAAAAGTTCTTTTCTGGGATGGAGAGAAAAAAATTTCAAATGTAGATTGTAGAGACATAGAGTTCCCAAGTTAGAGGGTTTGTTTAGAAAAACCGAAGGCCAAATTTCCGTGTTCATGGAACGCTGTGTGCACTTTTCAAAAGTTATTCTCGGTGTCGGGATAAAACATCAAATCATCTAAGCTGGCAAAGAAACCGTCTACCCCAGTTGGTGAAAGTGGAACTACTTCATCAAGTAGATCAAATGCGCATAGATTTGAAGCATCGCCGTCAGCGTCATCCGCATTAGCAATGTTCGCCGTAGATGGTACCTGTGTGCCTGTTGTTCCACATACCTCACCAATAGCTGGATTCGCCAGTGAGATCTCAATGAATGCCGTCATCAGGATTGGCAGCCGTTGGGGGCAACACGATGTATGAGTCATTACGGGACCCAGCTAAGTGTCAACATCCGTTGGCAGTGCTGATGGAAGTGTAAGACAAATGTCTAACACGCATTCTTCTCCGCAAAGCAAGCATCATAGAACAGGTAAGATGCAATCTTGTCAGATTGGTCTGAATGAAAGGAACCAAGTGGTATTCAGATCTCTTAAACGACCCAAGCCAAGAATCTGTGTAATTCTGTCACGATACCGCATGGCCAGGAGAGCCCGTTCCATTGTAGTCTGGGTATCGTCGGTGACTGGATTTGCCATATCGGAGCCGAAGAAACAAAAATAGAATTCCTGCTACGAGTCCCAAAATGAGAGGCAGACATGCCACAACAGCTGTGATCATTGAGCATAACGTAGCTACCATGGGAAAGCTGCCTGAAAATCAGGTCTATCACTGCTGCTGGACTACCATGCACGTGGCAAGAAAGGTTATTTAAAGAACCTTCACAGGTTCCATGTAAATTAAAATACCTTCACAAAAAAGTGTACTCCTAAGTGAGTTTTTACAAGTTTGTGTACTAAGAAATATCTCCTTTCCCCCACTCCAACATTTGTGTGTGTATGGTAAAGTCCAGGTTGACTTAATGTATCCTTTACCCCTCCCTTTCAGTCCAAATTCCATCCGTTGGACCTGGGGGTGCCTCAAGGCTCCTCGCTGAGTCCCACGCTTTTTAATCTGTACGTGCAGCCGCTGGCTGAAGTCGCCAGGCAGTGGGGCCTAACCATGGTCTCCTATGCCGACGACACTCAGCTGGCGGTTACGATCAGCGGGGACGCCAAGAAGGATGCCCTCAGGTTCCGCAGTGGACTGAGAGAGGTGGCCAGCTGGATGAATAACAACTGTCTCCAGCTGAACGCATCAAAAACGGAGGTGATGATCGTTGGAAGGGATGCGGACCTCTGGGGAGATGGATGGTGGCCTTCTGAGCTGGGAACAGCGCCAGCCCCTGTCCTGGAACTCAGGAATTTGGGAGTATGGCTTGACCATACGTTAAGCTTTGTGACTCACACGAAGAGAGTGGCGGCCTGCTGTTTTGGAGTATTACGCGGGCTAAGACCCCTGCTCAAATTCTTCGATGCTCCTACAAGACAGCTGGTCATTCAAGCGATGATTATTTCTCGCCTGGACTATGCTAGTTCACTCCTTTTAGGAGCGAACCAAGCTGAGATTCTCCGTCTACAGCGAGTCCAGAATGCTGCGGCTAGGGCGGTGGTCGGCTTGCCTCGGGCTTGCCCTACCTCTAACACTCTGCGGTCCCTACATTGGCTCCCGATGAATAAGCGAATCCAATTTAAAGCCCTCAGCATGGTTTTTAAAATTCTTCGTGAGTCGGCACCTTTGCTACTTAATAATTTGATTTCTCCTTATGTGCCAACCTGCTCACTTCGCTCCCTTGGACAATCCTTGGTGGTTGTGCCTCGGTTCAGACTCAGCCGGATGGGAGGACGCTCCTTCCGAGTGAAAGCTGCAGTTCTCTGGAATGCGCTCCCCCTGGAAATCCGTCTTCTGGATGATCTAATATCTTTCCGTAGGGCCTTGAAAACTTTTCTGTTTTAAACTCCCCCTGTTTTAAGTGCTCTGCTTTTGGTGCTGGTTTTAGTGTTGTGTTGTGTCTGCCTTTCCCTGCGCCAGGACGCTCCTTTGCTGGAGCATCTGTGCGCATTAAAAATGTTACATAACATACCCAATCTTTCATACAGGCCTGCTGGTATAATCCGTAGACAATACTGAAATTGGAAAATCGTCACTGGTATCGTGATGGTGCCATGTATTATCCATTCTGCGACAGGCTTCTCAGAAACTGTTAATGGTAATCTTTATAGTTTTTCAATGCTTAGCACCGTATAGTCTGCTCCTCTTTGTGCCAAAGAGATTTGTTCATCTGTAAGGTTAAAGACAGTAAACAATGACGTGGTATTGATTAGACGCCATGGCACGTAGCCTGAACGGAGATTTTGTAACGTCCAGCCTAGCAGCATTATAGAACGTAATTGAGACTGACCATGTTGTAAAATTACCAAATCCTGTTCTATTATGTCAATGGCAGATGATACAATGCTGTCCAAAGAATAAATTCTGGAGGACAGAGTCGTTAATCCATTGTCCACTACAGAGTGTGCTTTCTCTAAATTAATACGATCAATTTCACATATTTTTCTGCAGTTTCCATTTGTGTTATTTTCCAAGCTTCGTTGTACGCTGCATATATACCGGCGTATATGAAACGTTTTTGACGTTGTTTACGAGGCCCAAGTAAGAAGTCTCGTAAGTCAATGCCTTCTTTAAGTAAAGTCAAGTGTTGTTTAATTTCTGGAAGTGTGGATTTCTGTAGCCAGTCAAGGCATAGTTTTCCTACACTGTATGTTGTTACTATCCCTGGATGTTGTCTCTGGGAATATCTCGGATCTGGCCTATTCATTTTGAACCCTTGTGTTCTGTCCATGAATCTATCTTGACAGTTGTTCGTGTCTATGGGCCAGATTAACCATTGTTTCCAATCAGGATTGGTTCTGTTGTGTTTTAAAATCTCTTTCACGTCTACCTCCTCATCTGAAGTGTTATTACTGTCAGGCTTGGGCTTAGGTATGGACGGTTTGTTTAAATCTTTTATCTTAGCTAAGCCAAGACAAGATGTTTGTTGTACAGTGTCATTTAAAAACATTATTTGTTCTAGGATAATGCAGGCTCTGAATAAGGCTTCTAAACCTTGCACCTGCCAGTCTTTTGTGCCCCAAACAGTTTTAGTCTCAATGTTGTCTTTCCAAAGGTTAAAGCCTAATGTAGACAGCTTAGCATAAAAGTTTGCAGAATACATTTGTTTAGTATTGGTCAACATGTTTTTCATTCCTGTCTTATTCACATTTTTTAAATAAAACGTTTCTGGATTTGTGATATTAAAACCTGAGAAGTATGGAAACTTTTCATAAAATGTTTTTGAGCTGCCCTTTAGTGGCGTTGGACAATGTTCCCATTGATTATAAGTAAAAACATTTCTAGGGTTTGCAGATTTGTGCAAGTAATGGTGACCATAATGATTAAAACAATACATTTGTTCATAATCTGATTAACCTTCTAAGTATTCATGTTTAGTGAATTTAGCTGACATTTCTAAGTCTGACATCATATTATTAACAGTTTCAAAGTCCCAATCATCAGAAAAAGTGCTTGATGAAACAAAATCACTCAAAGAAACCTTAAACTGGTGTAGAATTTTCAACAATTCCACCGGGCCATAAATGTCATAATTAGTTGTGTCCCATGCTATAACACCAGGTATAGAAACGGCTGTGATGTTCACTGATGACAGGTCTCTTCGCTTCCGATGAGATGACTTGTAAGGTTGCAGGAGCAAGTTGATATTCTTACTTGCTGTGTCCATTGTACTGTATTTTCCATCTATCATTTGTCCCAAACTCAAAACAAGAATGCGCAATAGCAGGAGAAAAAGTACACCTAATCCAATCCAAAATTCAACCCATGGCGAAACCAGATATGTTCTCTCAAGTTGATGAAGGAGTTCTGTTATTTTTTCTTTAAAAAGTGTTTTTGCTGGCGTTATTTCTGGTTCACTGTGATCCTCAGAAAAGTTATCGAAGTTGATCAAATAAGCCAGAGGCAGTTCTGTCAATAGTTGGTATTGCATCCGGATTCTTTGAGGTCACTGGAGTTGCTTCCTCCTTTGACATGTTTGTATAGTCAGATGCTACATCATTGTAGACAGGAGTTTCTTGACAAATTGATATTTGGGTATCAAGAGGGACAAGTTCCATGGCTGTGTTGCAAAGTCCTTCTTTTCTCACTGCAGGTTTATCAAAGGTGATAAGTCTTTCAGTTTGAACCTCTTGAATAGTAGCCAGATTTGGTCGTCTGCTACTTCTTGGGAGTCCACTGGGCCTACTACTTATTATCGGCCACATGATTGCGGTTTTACCAGGTTAATTGATACTGTTCTGTTTCCCCTTTTTCCAGCAAGCGGCGGTAGTAACACTGATCTTGTTCCAAGGATTGCTAAGACAGGTACTGCTTTTCTATAAGAAGGCCCAAATTCCTTCTTTACCACAATTTTTTCCCTGACTAGATCCCCAATCTTTGGATTACAGACAGGTCTTGCTGGGACAGGTGGTTTTCCTTGAGTGGTCATTGGGCTTTGTGTGTGTTACTCAGACTACTTCTTGTTTCATTTAAGTCCTGTAAAACAGCCAAACGGTCTTTGATATCAAAGGTTTTCTGTTCCACCACTGAAGTTTGACAATCAAGATCCTGGATGAGAATTCTAGTACCAAATAATAATTCATATGTAGTGACTCACCCCAGAGAATTTCTTAGCAGATTATTAAGACTACGTTGGACACTATTTAGATGTTTGACCCACCCGTCACCCGAACCTAATACCCTAGCTGTTATAGATTGCTTTATGTCACGTTTTTTTCTTTTCCACTACCGCATTTCCCTCAGGATGGCAGGGACTTGAAAACCGCAATGCAACGCCCAAGCTGGCCATGGCCTCCTTGTAAGCTCGAGAGCTAAACGCAGGACCCTGGTCAGAATGTAGCGTGCCGATTGCATATGTGTCGATAAAGATTCGCAAATCTTTTACAACAGTTCTGGCGTCAGCAAAGCGCTGGGGCCACATCCAAATGAATCTTGTGCAGGAATCCACTGCGACCATGATATATTTATAGTTACCTTCCCTTTGTAAGGGACCACAGTGGTCCAGGTAAACACACGCTAATGGTTTATCTGAAATCAGAAGGAGCGTCTGTGCAGGTCGTTTCACTGTAGAAACTTTTATTTTTTGACAGATTTCACATTCTAGAACATAGTTTCTAGTTTGTTTCCTCATGCGTGGCCACCAATATCTCTGTTTTAATAATTATACTGTGGCAGAAACTCCTGCGTGTGC
The DNA here is from genome assembly GCF_964261635.1 of Lissotriton helveticus. NCBI lineage: Eukaryota > Metazoa > Chordata > Amphibia > Caudata > Salamandridae > Lissotriton > Lissotriton helveticus. Next base: position 716,218,339 of record NC_136070.1, read on the forward strand.
AGAGGCGAGTCCTTTGTGTGCTGCTAAGATTAGTCCTAACCTATGTTCCATGTTTGGGATTGCCCTATCCCCCACTCCAGGGATTCGAGCAAAAGGAACATTATTTGCATCAGTTATATATGAGTACTTTACAGGAAAGCCTTTCGGGAGTGTTTTACCACTGTCTTTTACTGAAGCAGTGACAGCTTGTATTATTTCGCTGTCTATTTTCATTTTTGAACGAGTGATTGCAGCTACGGAAGCTGTTTGCACAGCTGCCTTCGCGGCCTCATCACCCAATGAATTCCCATCAACGTGAATGCCATCACGCTGATGACTCAGTGTATGAATCCCGTGAGTCTTTTGTAGTTCTTTTTGTACAATAACTACTTGTTCCCATAGCAGTTTATGCTTAATTGTGCCACCTTTAGCGTCTCTGAAACCGTTTTGAACCCAGTTCTGCAAATATTCGTTGTAAGACTGGACACAGTAATACGAATCGCACACTATTAGTGTGGGAAATTCGCGATCGGTATTTTCAAGCTCCATCTTGAAAGCCTGTAGTTCAGCTCGCTGAGCTGTACAGTCTCTGAGAGATTGAGTTTTTGTGACCATAGGTCTAAATCTACCTTCGCGCCAGCGACCTTTAACAATCGCGCACGCAGCACTATAGGCTTGTTTACCCCCAATTGCGGGTTGTGCTGAGCTGTCTGTATATATTATACAGCCGTAATGTTCAAGTGGCATAATTTCAGTCGGCAGAGGACATTCTAATTTGTATTGTAGGAATTTTTGTGTTTTTAAATATGGGTCAAAAATGTATTCAACGTCTGTTGCGGCAAGAGCATTAACCCATTGTATCCATCTTGGATGTAGAGCTTTAGCATTTGGAATGCTTGCCTTTGTCACTGCCTCTAAGGCAGGTACAGGTGTAACGATTTTAATGCGTTTACCCTATGCAAGGGCTCTTTCTTTTGCTACAGCAGTCTGAACCGCTGTCAGAATCTTTTCTGTTGAAGTGAATTTCATTTCAGCTTGTGTGTACAAATGTGATTTGTATGCTAGTGGTACCGACTCAATTTCGTTAAAGGTTAGGTACGTGAATCCGCATCTCCCTGGGATGATTCGGATCACTAGGTTACGCACATTGTCGCGTGTTTGTAACTGTGTTTTTGCTAACATGTCTGTTTGCACTCAACGCGAAATTTCTGTGTTTTTGTGTCCAATTAGTAGGTTTGAAATCAGGTTTTATTAGTTGGTAGAGAGGTTTAACCCTTTCTGCATAATTTAGAACATAAGTTCTTCCAAAATTCAGGAAACCTAGAATTGACTGTAAGTTTTTCAGAGTTTTTGGAGGTTGGAGCAGCGCACATTTCTCCAAAAAGTTTGCTGCCAGGCTTTTGCCTTCACTTGATAACTTATATCCCAAAAATAGGACGTTGAGGTAGGCAATTCGTGATTTCTTAAAATGTAATTTATTCCCTTCAGAAGCGAACCCCAGTATGATGGTGTTCACTCTCTTCAAGTGTACGTCCAAATCATCATCTGTAAGATAGATGTCATTGACATAGGATAATGCCTCATCATTATAAGTTTGTAGTAACTCTGTTACTCTGGCTGAAAATAACCCTGGACTATTCTTGAATGCATGGGGGAGACAGCAAAATTGTCGCTGTGTCCCCATAATTGAGAATGCGGCCAAATACCTGCTTTCCGGTGCAATGTTTTGACAAAAGAAACCATTTGAGATATCTAATGTAGTTTTATATTTTTTGCGCACAATGTTAGTCATCAGTGCTGCACTATGTGCGTTTTGTACTGCAAAAGTTTTACAACAAGAGTTTAGATGTCTGTGATCCAAAACTAGACGATATGAATTGTCCGGTTTGGAGACAGGAAACAAAGGATTGTTCATTGATGAGGTGCATGTTTCAATCACCCCCTTGGTATTCAAGTTGATTTAAGATCTCCCTGAGCTGTTTTTTAGCTTCCTGTTTTAGAAGATATTGCCTTTGCATTGTTGGTTGAGTTTGCAACTGGATTTTATGGTGAGAGGAATCCTCATCATATCCTACATGATGTTTGCATAGTACTGGGGCCTGGGCTACAGCCCATTTCCTGGCATAGGTGTATTTTTTATGAATTTGAATGTGATTTGAGAAGGCTGGCATAATTATCTCTTCGCCATGTGGGCTCTTCCTGACAAATTCAGGTGGCCAGTCTTGTTCAGCTAGAAGGATCTCATAACCCTTAGAGAGCTTCTCCCAAAAGAGTGCTCTAATTTTTCTTGGTTTGTCCACCTCCATCCGGAGTATTACTTCATAGAACTTATGTGGTACACTAACCCTGGTATCTGCAGTTTCAACTTGGATGCTTTCATTCAAATCCACTGTCTCCAGATGATCCTTCAGGATCTTGCGAGCTATGGTTACCTCTGCTGCGCTGTCTAGCATTGTCTGGGCCCACTCCCCGTTCTTGAGTTGTGTCCTCAAGACCCTTGGCATGTCTGATCTTTAGACTAGCTACCTTATTTTTGGTGAATTGAGTTTTTGGACTTTACTCGTTCTTCTTTTCATTTTGATCGTCCTCTTCTTTCGGATTTCTGCGAGGAAGTCTGAAAGGTACGAGAGGAACTTGTATCAATATCTTGATATCTATCAGGTTTTCTCAAATTATCCCTATTTCTAAGGTTATATCTCTTTTCAGAGGGCTCCTGTTGAGGAGACCTTCCTCTGGACTGGGAACGCTTCTCTTTAGGAAGTGTCTGTTTGGTGTTTTCCCACTTCTTCTTAGGAGTAGTGAGATTATTTTTAATAAAAACTTTTTCAGGATTTTCAGTTAGTTGGGTTTTACTGGTTTCCCACCCACACTATCTCTTCCTAGTTCTTCATAGGATTTTTCAATAATTCTGGCAAGCTCATATGGTTGCTCAGTAATATCTGTTTCTTTTAGTTTTTGGCGGATCGCCACGGATGCTGCTTCACCTTTAATGTTGGCTAATAGTATAGCCGAGACCTGTTTGAAATCTTTCAGTAATTTCATACCCAGATTTAAGGCCGGTTCTGGACCGTATTCATTTTGAATCTGTCTCAGAACGTCTGGTATTACCGCCATAGACGGGACACAATGTGTTTTTGTGTAGATTGAAGCAAAGACTGTACCCCACGCGTTGCAGTCCTCTACGTGTGGTGCAATCCCCATTGGTAAACATATTATTAGAATCCTGTGTTTCTCATGAGGTGTACTATCAGGAAATACTGCCTCTATTTGAGTAATTTTTTGAGCTAACCAGAATGGAATTTGTTCCTGTTTTGCGGGCAATTTACCAATGACTGCCTGTATAGTCTGTGGTGTAATTGTGTTTGTGTTCCCCTGGTGTGGGATGTGCTGTGGAATTCTTACAGCTGGTTGGACTGTTAAAGTCCTCATGACATATTGAATCAACTGCCTGTGTATTTCAATCAGCTGTTTTAGCTGAGCTAACAGTTCAGGAGCTGTCATTCTTTCAATGTCAGGATGTGGTGTATAGCTGACTAGTACCGGCCATGTGGCTCCTGGTCTATCTAGTGGACTGAGCCTGGTAATGTGATTTTGATGTTGTAGGGCGCCATTAAACTAGAGCTGATGCTCTTGGCAAGTTAGTGGAATTTCAACGTCCTCGAAAGGAACGTATTCCGCTGGTGATTCCTCTAATTTATAGAAGTGGAACTTGTGTGTTATTGCATTTGCTGCAGGAAACAGAATCCATGAATAGAATACCTCTGTCTGCCGATATTCATGTGCCTCTATAACAAAAATTACTTAACCTCCTCTTGGTGATACCCCATTTCCTATGCGTTTTATAGTCATTATTTTCCTTATATTTACCGGGATTAGTATAGCACCCGGGTCATTTTGTTGGAGAGTTGTGTCATCTAAAACTGCTTGAGCTGCTGCTGCAACTCTTCCTAATTCTTCGTCACTATCCGTCATTTTTGTTGACTGGAAGTGTTGCAGAACAAGTTTCAAGGAAACAAAGATTAGGTGCACAATATTTTTGGAACACTGCATCCTTTAACGTTGAACAAACTAAAAACTAATACATAGGATTCTTTCGTCCTATTTAGTTTAAAGCGGATATTTTATACTTTAACCCACTCCAGACGTCTATTGGAGTATTTTTACTGGAAAAAGGGGTCTGTGTGAAAAGCACGACTGAGTTACTCTAGTATCTAGCGTTAAATTATCGCCTTACCAAACGTTGGGCGCCATGTGGTGTAGTTCCTATATTCCCAATAGGCTCTGCGCATTGGAATAGTATATCCTGTAGTTTAGGCGTAGGGCTGAGGTCGACTAGGTCTCTACCGAATATACTAGACTTAATTGTGTATGTGCCAGCTAGCTCAGAGGTCACTAGAAACTTTCTCTAATGAACAAGAAGGGATTAGTTTCTGACAACCGCTATGAACATGACAACTTTGTTCCCCAAGAATAAGAAATATATCTCTAGAGTCGCGGAAACAATAGATAGTTATTTCACTCAGTCAATCATGCATGCTTCGTTTCACCAGAGGTGCAGAGCAATAGAGAGACAGGCATTTTCAATTAAAGGTATTTATTGAACAGTCTTCTTTCTCAAGCATAAGAAAAGAACTGCTACAATCGTAATACTTGTTGTAAAGTACAATGCGTACAGTACGAAGAGTATTATAAAATTATACTGTAAAAGCATGATATGGTTTCTAAGCCATATAGTACATAAAATACATACATTGATAAATAATGACTAAAAGTACTCAACTGGTGCTTCTAAAATACGCCTACCCCGGTGTACCTAACCTAGGTCTAGCACAAGGGAAGAAGTAAGTGAGGTGTAGCTTAGTTTCAGTATTCTTTTGCCAAGAATCTAATCCAAGAATTCCCTTCGGGTCTAATCAGCCCCGTACCTTGGTTTTAGAATGTAGGAGGCCTGGTATCTCTCTCAGGATTCGATTTCCCAGCAACCCGCAAAGGCAGCCTGGAAACACCGGAGCTGGATTTCTCAGCTGGAGAAAGTAAAGCGTCTCTCAGTGCGTCACCTGGAGGGTCAGCTCCCTTCGGCACTTGCTGCAACAGGGCGCGTCCGCCAAGTAGATAGTCGAACTGCTCCAAACCACTGTGTGTTTGTTTGGACAAGTGTGGGCATATTTATACCTTGAAGGTGCCGAGTTTGACGTAAGGTTGGAAATAATAACGTCATTAGAGACTTAATTCTCTGAAAACTCTATGAGTTCTTGTATAAATTAATATTCATGCAGGGGGAGTCCCTGACTGCTGAAGGCAGGTTTTTCCAAGAAATCGTTGTAGATTTTCGGAACTAGTGGAAGTAGCCAAGCCGTATTAGGACTACTTGAGCTATGTCTTAATATGGTTATGATTTCCATGCCTATATAAGGATACAGTACTTTATACCTATATAAGGGCATGAATCGGGAAAATTACACCAGGGTCCTAAAACGCTATACAACATATCCTTGTTGGTGTAGTTGTAATAATGAGACCCTCCACAGGATTTGGATCCAACTGCGTTTACACCATTTATCTTATGATATTTATTGAATAAACAAGAAAGGTATACATAGTAATTACTTTCTAGTTTATTGAATATACCAGGTATTTGAATTTATTTCCACTAACTGACTGACTTGATATAATCTCTGCTAGGATCTAACTGGCCAATCCAATTTAATTTGAAAGAAATTCTAAATATTTCCTTTAGGAGCTTTTTGCTGTATGTACCAAACAGGAGAGGCACATCACATCCACAGTAGATGATCCAGTGGCAGAGGTCAATGGCTCGCAATAATTTTCGAAGATTGACCTCAGGTCAAGGTACCACTAGCTGCTAGTAGAGCCATGTTCATATTATATCACCGCTTTTACTACCCACTTTGGCCTTCACCAAAATAAACTACTTCATTTCTGTATTAAAATTCAGCAAACATGCTTCAAAACACACGACTGAGTTGCATCATAAATGTCTGCGAAGACATTCTAGGTTATACGAAGACTGTGGAAGATCACCATACCTCAAGCAGGTATATCAGAGGCTGAGTGAGCATGGATTGACACACAACCAGAAGAAATTCAAACTCCTAAAAAATAACATCAGTTTAGGTACTTATTCTTGGCTTGTGGGGTCGAGATGGAGCCCATAAAAGTGGCAGACATTATGCAGCTAAATCTTCGGAAATGCTGACTGTGGTCAACAGTTATATCTGAATGGTCAATAATGTAGATTCTTCATTCATAATGTCATTCATAGTCACAGAAACACTGTCTGAACTCACTAAGTCTGCAGCACTGGACTAATCACCATCCGGCTTCATTTCAGGCTACCAAAGATACCCTATCCAGTAGAGTGACTCTCAAATACTTGATACAATGGAAACAGAGATGTAAGTGGATTCCAGCCCCACAGGGATAGGTGCCATGCTGTGTCAGCGGGAGCCTTAGAGGGACTGAGCTCCCGTGGCATTTGTAAGACTGAGCTGACCTGCACAGCACAAAGATATTCCCAAATAGAAAATATAGACAATTGTGAATCAGTGAGAATGCGAACACTTTTACCTGTATCTATATGTGCAACCCTTAATAGTCAGCCATGATCACAAGCTTCTTATGTCTCTATTTCAATCAATCAAACAATCAATCAGGGAATTGTGAAACACGCTACTCACCTGTAAGTGTCTCAGGGTGCTGGAGGGGGGGGGGTGGATGCAGCTCAGGTCAGTCGAAAAGCTAGGTCTTGAGGGTCTTCCTGAAGATGTGCGGAGTGGGGGCACCTCTGATGTTGATTGGGAGCTCATTCCAGGCCTTTACCTCGATGCAGGAAAAGGCTCTTCCACCCGCTCTGGCTCTGCGGAGAAGAGGGGTTTCGGCAAGGGCGAGGTTGGCGGAACGGAGGTTTCTCTTGGGTACATGGAAGGAAATTCTTTTGTTGAGATATTAAGTTCTGGTGTTGTGGAGGCATTTGTAGGCATGGGTGAGTATCTTGAAGGTTACTCTCTTCTCAACGGGGAGCCAGTCGTGGTCTCGCAGGTGTTGGGTGATGTGTTTGTGTCGGGGGATGCCAAGGACCTGTCTGGATGTGGTGTTCTGTATGGTCTGGAGCTTGCAGAGTAGAGATTTGTTGATCCCGGGGTACAGGGCGTTTCTGTAGTCCAATCTGCTGGTTATGAGTGTGTGGGTGATGGTCTTTCTTGATTTGGGGGGGTCCATTTGAAGTTCTTGCGAAGGATGCTGAGGGTTTTGAAGCAGGTGGAGGCAACGGCGTTGATCTGTTGGGTCATGGTGAGGGAGGAGTTGAGTATGATGACGAGGTTCTAGGCATGGTCTGTGGGGGTAGGGGGGCTGCCGAGGGTGATGGGCCACCAGGTGTTGTCCCATGCTGAGGGGGAGGGTCCAAGGACAAGGACTTCGGTCATCTCCAAGTTAAGCTTCAGGCAGCTGCTGTTGATCCAGGATGCAACGTCCTTCATTCCTTGCTGGAAGCTGAGTCTGGTGGTGAGGGAGTCCTTGTTGAGGGAGAGGATGAGCAGGGTGTCATCGGCGTAGGATACCATGCTGAGTCCATGCTGTCTGACAATGGCGGCGAGGCGGGCCATGTAGCTGTTGAAGAGCGTGGGGCTGAGCGAAGATCCCTGGGGTACTATTTCAAGGGAAATCAAGAAAGCTGCCTCCCAGGATTGAAAATTGGCTTCTGCAACTACAAGAGTATTCCTTTTTGATCAGCTTCAGGGTCAGTTTTCAGAACGTTTTGTCTCAGTCAGGGGTGGCTCCTCGGCAATGGTGGAGGAGCTTCGTCCCCACTGTCACAGCTAGCAGCTGAAAAATAAAACAATATTTGATTATTGTTTTACTTTTAAGCAGCTGGATCAGTCTGCATGTGCAGGGAGGGGCAGGGGCATGGAATGGGGTAGGAGGAGTGCCATGTGCATTCTCTAAGTGCACGTATGTATTAGACCGTCTGTCTCAGGCCGACCAAAACACACATGTGCACTTAGGTCAATGCAGCCGGGCTGGAGAAACTCCACAGACTGCCTGATCGGAGCATCTTTTCAACCCGCTCAAGCCAATACCCATGTTGCTCTGCAGCGCGGGGATTGGACAGGGAGTCTGATGCAGCCCCAGTGCCTGCTGGGACAAGGACGAGGAAATACCAGGCACGACACAGGATGCGGCCTGCAACTTAAGATACTTTTTTCCTTTTAATTTTACTCCCTCGAATGCTACTCCCGCACGCCGCCCCCCGCCTCACTACCTTTTGATGTGGTGGCCACCATTGGTCTCAGTATCCTCATCCTGCCATGGTTGCTGGGAACAATGAAGTAGAAGAAACCAAGGAGTATGTGAGGCTAGTGTTGGAACTCTCTCTCCTTCGCCCACTGTCACTGGATGACATTGGACTGCAACTCAGATGGATGATTACCTTCAGTTAGCCATGAGCGCAACACAAAAGGGAGAGTGGCGAAATATTCTGAAAGACATTTCAAAATGCATCTTAAAGGTGGAAAGATTTCTGAAGTGAGATAGCAACTGGCGCTCCCTCTGGATGGATTTTTGTTAAGAGGGAGGAGGCTGGTAATTCCACAGTCAATAGTACAGAGGGCAATCAATCCCATGCAGCAAGGGCATCAGTGGATGGTTTGCACTAGGAGCAGGCTGAGGACAAAAATCTGAATAGTGAAGTAAAATGACTGGTAGGACAATGTCTCCAGTGTCTGGCAGTTAAACCATCAGATGAACCTACCCTCATCATAACTGAGCCCAGTCCTCCTCGTCCCACAGAGAAGACCAGGGCCAAATACATGTCTCTACTTGACACATGCTAGTGACAATGGATGACTACTCCAAATATCCAGAGATTGAAACAAGACAGTGCATATCAGTGGAGGACCCGATTCCTAAACATGAATAGATCATGACCACTCAAGGGGTTCTCAGAGAACTGCGAACTGACAATGTTCACCGGAGCCTAGAAGTAGCTGAATATCTGTCCTTGATGAGATTAAAACAAATCAAAGTTATCCGTTGATGGCAACAAGCTAATGGCGAAGCCAAAAGATTCATGAGAACGATTACAAGGACTCTTTAGTTTGCATCTTTTGCTGATCAGAGAACAGAATGAGCCATATACACTTTTCTAAAAGAATATTGTCTGATGCCTCCTGCCACCACTAATCAAACACCCAGTCATTTTAGTCTAGGTCACATCGTGGGTCATGTGCTTCCCCGCCATTCTGCGTGGAGACCTGTTCTCCGAAAGACAAGGGGAACCATGGTTTGGAGAAGGGTCTGAAATAAGTAACAGAGCATAAGGAGAATAGCTAAACAATCCTTAAGTCAACACGGTGATCCGGGGCTGCTGAACGATCACCGTCCAGGTATCAAGTTCTGGCTACTGTTCGCAGAGTCACCTGTGCTTGTGACCTACATCAGCAAAACCGAGATACTGTCCTGAGAGGAAGGGAAACTCATTAGAAATGAAATCTTTTTCAAGACGCATGTACGGCCAAAGCTGTATTTGAAGACAAGGTGTGAGATTCATCAGTGCTGGGGATTCACACTTACTGCCGGGAGTTTGGTGGCACCTCTGCATTAAACTTCCCTGCAACTGAGATGATTAGTACGCATTGAGCTGTATCCTTGCAATGTTAGTGGCCACTTTCCAAGACTGCACGACCTCAACATCATTTCTTACGCCAACGACACCCAGCTGATCCTCTCCCTCACTAAGGACCCCCGTGCCGCCAAAACCAACCTCCACGAATGAATGTAGGCCGTAGCCGAGTGGGAATAGAACAGCCGTCTGAAGCTGAACTCGGACAAGACGGAGGTCCTCATCCTCCGTTCCACCCCCTCAGCCTGGGACAACTCTTGGTGGCCGACTGCACTGGGAGCAGCACCGACACCCACCGACCACGCATGCAACCTGGGGTTCATCCTCGACTCAACACTCTCCATGGCTAAGCAAGTCAAAGCTGTCTCATCCTCCTGCTTCAACACCCTCCGCATGCTCCGCAAGATCTACAGGTGGATCCCCACCGAAACAAGAACTGTCACCCGGGCCCTCATCAGCAGCAGGCTGGACTACGGAAACGCCCTCTACGCAGGAGCCTTGGTCAAACTCCTGAAACGACTACAACGCATATAGAACGCCTCTGCAAGCCTGATCCTCGACATCCCTCGCCACAGCCACATCACACCCTAACTTAGAGTCTTGCACTGGCTTCCTGTCAACAAGAGGATCACCTTCAAGCTCCTCAACCACGCACACAAGGCACTCCAGAACACCGGACCGGCATACCTCAACAGACGACTCACCTTCTACACCTGGAACTGCCAGCTTCGCTCCGCCGACCTCGCCCTCGCCACCATCCCCGCATCCGAAGAGCGCTCACCGGCGGCAGATCTTTCTCCCACCTCGCTGCTAAGGCCTGGAACACCCTCCCCATCCTCCTACGGCAGACCCAGGACCTACTAACCTTCAGGAGGCTACTCAAGACCTGGCTATTTGAGCAGTAGCAGCACCCTTCGCCCCTAGCGCCTTGAGACCCTCATGGGTGAGTAGTTCACTTTACAAATGCATGATTGATTGATTGATTGACAAGAATCCGGATGGCGGGATGTCAGTGTCATTGTCATTGTCAAGAACTCACCATCTTCGCTAGAACTAAAGAATGCACCCCACACTATCACAGATATACCGATACCTTGTGCATTGAGCCTTATACCATGATAGGTTTCCTCGTTGATGCTGGAGACTGTTGATGTTTTGAGAATTTTGTTTGATGGTTCTTATTACTATTTTGGGGAGGGGTGTAATATTGCGCCTGCACAATGTTTGTTGGGTTCTGGGCTGTGCCCCTGCTATGCTGGTGGCCCTGGTTGATTTGACCCTACTGATGTCACGTTGCGAATTAACGGGGCGAGCCAATGCCTACCTGACTTACAATACTATGCGTGGGCATTCCAACTATCCCATTCAAGAATGCTCTTAAAAGTACCATCTAATACTTCAATAGGCCTCATGTTCATGGCAATGCTGATCGGTGCTGGCCTACCAACTAATGGCTATATGTTTAAGTTTGGAGAACAGAAATACTTCAAGAAAGTTAAATTAAAAATTCTTATGTCCCAAGCGAAACTATGGGCACAGATAAGGAGGAACCTGGGTTTGTCATACTACTCCAACCTTGCGCCCATTTGGGAATCACCAGGGCTCCCTTCCTGCTGGGATGATAGGCTTACTATCCCGTTGAGATCAGGAGGGATACTAACATGGGGAGATGTGTTGACAGGTAACTCTCTGAGGCCCTGGGAGGATTTGCGAGAGCAGCTGGGGATAGAGCTCTCGAGGTTTAAATACCTACAATTAGATAGCTGGGCTAAGGCAACAAACAGGTCTGGGGCATCATTAGGGAAGCATAGCATCACCGAGGAGAAATTGGTAGCGCAACCTGCAGGGGGTAAAGAGGTCTCGAAATGGTACTGGTGCCTGCTAGAAGAGATAGACGGAGATTTCACCCTCCCGGAACAACTATGGGGCCCAGATCTGGGGGCCCAGAGCATCGAAATCTGGCAGAACTCCTGTACCCTATTATATAAATGTGTCAAACCCGCATGGCTCAGACGCAATCATTTTTTTACAATTCACCGTGCATATTTTACACCGTTAAAACTTTCCAAATTCATCCCAGGGAAGAAATGCAATAAATGTGGCCATATTGCAGCCTCAGATGTCCACATGTTCAAAGAATGCCCCAACATATTACAATTCTGGAATAAAGTTAAAGCAACTCTGGACTCCATTCTTAATACTTCGATCTCCATCACACTTTCCTTGATCATATTTGGATGGGACAACAACATAAAGGGCCACGCTAGGACATTTTTGTTTTTTGCCATACTGCTTGCAAGAAGAGAGATATGCAAAGTTTGGATTGAAAACTCAGCACCATCCCACGCTAACTGGCTGTCGTCTCTCTATGCAACCTCTAAAACTGATTTGAGGAGAACAGGCGGCGAGCGTAGCCGCATCTTTTGGGACGTTCTGGTTCACTGGAGACAATGACCGGGGTTTTTTTTTTTTTTTTTTTTTTTTTTTTTCCCCCGGTCCTATGATTATGCCTTGAAACTCCAAGAACTAGGCCTCCCCCCAGACGGCTCAGAATGGCTAGTTCAACTGAATAAAATTTCAAGTTCGGAGTTTTTTCCCACGATACTCTTCGAGCCATCTTTTTGCCGAATTCCACCTAATAGAGCATAGGATGCAGAGGAAACTCTGCACCTGGATAGAGTGGCTGGCAGTTGGAGGCTAAATAAGAGGTGGCCAGGCAAATGAGGATAAAAAAAAAAAAATAAAAAAAAAGGAAAAAAAAAAAAAAGAATCCGGATGGCGGGATGTCAGTGTCATTGTCATTGTCAAGAACTCACCATCTTCGCTAGAACTAAAGAATGCACCCCACACTATCACAGATATACCGATACCTTGTGCATTGAGCCTTATACCATGATAGGTTTCCTCGTTGATGCTGGAGACTGTTGATGTTTTGAGAATTTTGTTTGATGGTTCTTATTACTATTTTGGGGAGGGGTGTAATATTGCGCCTGCACAATGTTTGTTGGGTTCTGGGCTGTGCCCCTGCTATGCTGGTGGCCCTGGTTGATTTGACCCTACTGATGTCACGTTGCGAATTAACGGGGCGAGCCAATGCCCAAGTGGCACTGTAGCTCCTAGACAGTCGGGCAGAGCGCCTGGACGCCCTGGGTCTCCTTGCCTCTGAACATGTAGGGCCTACCAGGTCCAACATCACAAACTGAAGGGTTAAAAAGGAAAGGAAAAATTGCCTCGGAGACAAAGTGCGAAAAGCCTAAATATCAAGATTTTCATAGAAATATTGAGACGTTTCTGCTGATATAATAATTCCACTGTACAGAGCGCGCTTACGAGGGAAAGAAAAAAACATTAAGGCTTCGACAAATTGCATGCTAATCACTCAGATTCGGGGAAAAGGAGAGCTGCGTTGCCCGTACAAGACATTATTAGACTGCGGAATTACTCTTGCAGCATAATATGACTGTCGGTGACTGAGTAATGTCACCATGAAGGAGCCAGTCTCCCTCCATCTCATCTACTGCCGGATTTTTTGTTTGAAATATGTTTCTGTTAGTTCAGTGCTGTGCGACGGTGGCCGACTGGCTAACAAGGGAAGGGGAGGGAATTGTTTGACCTCCAGTGCCTGTCTATCTAGGGGTGTAGACTTTAATATTAGAGAAGTGCGGGCAGGGGGCTCACATCACATCAAATTTCTGGGCTTAGGCCTGATTTCCATTGCGAGGGCGTAATCTTGCCTGATTTCACATTGTGCTTGTTGTTACATGAGATTCCCAAAATTACACTATTATGGTATATCTCAAAATTCAGTGCAAGTCCATTGGAAGAATTCGAACAACCCGAATGAAAGCAGCTGCTGTTGGAGGCCCTTGTATTTTCTGAGGTAAATCCTTGAGTTAATTTTGCCAAAATGGTCGCAGGACACATTTTGCGCTAAAATCTGACACCAAATGCAGGAATAACTGATGCCTATAAAAGGCAGGTAAAAAATTAACACTTATAAAATAACTAAGTATATACCTTTACATACTGATTTACCGTAATAGGGTATCAAAAAATAAAAGTATGAAAGCAATGATATTCATGCATACCTCTCTGTCAACAATCACTGAAGGGCTCAGCATTCCAAGTTTAGGACACATGAATTATTTGTCATTCAGAACTTCCATTGGTCTCACATGTAAAACCTTAGGGCATGCAGACCTTTTCCTATATGTTTTCAGTTTGCCGGATCACAAACACGTTTTAGAATTACTTAAAGTACAGTTTGGCTGTAATCCTATTTTTTTTTTCACTTCAAGAATGGTATAAAAGTTGGCGGGAGCTTAATCGGGTGTGCCCATGCTCCTTAAACAAGAAGTATTCCGTGTCATATTCTGGCTGTTTGCATTTCAAATCAGCTCAAATTAGGGTTTTAAAGCCCATATTTATAAAATACTAGACATGGTCTAGACAGAAATCAACGGCATTACTGGCTAATATGGATTTCTCAACGTAAGAATAGGTCTTGCACGTTTTTTTACTTCGTATTGAAAATGATAGGGTGGATAATAAGAATGATTAGTTGCATTTTAAGTATATCTTTGTCTATTTTATTGTGTTTTGGGTTTTTATTGCACTTTATTTGCTTGATTATGTTTTATGGACATTCGTCCCCATGAACCTATTTATTTACTTCATGTATCATTTTAACAACAGAAGCAAAACAGCTACAGGCTGGGAAGCCTTTGGTATAACCATGCCCCTCAATAAATAGGCGGATACCTTCAATGTGGAAAAGTAATTCACAGCCTGCTATATAGCAAAGTGCAAGGGGGGCGCACTTATGAGTATGTAATGATACTAAAGGAATCTGAATCTTTTAATAAACTGACACGTTTCGTCAAGAAGGACCTCAGTGGACACTTAGGGGCCTATTTACAAGCCACTTGCGCAGATTGTGCGTCACTTTTTGTGAGGCACAGGTGGCGCATTTTGCTGCCCCATATTTACAAGGATATGAAAAGCCACCATGCGTGGCTTTTCCTGTCCTTGTAAATACAGCCCCTTTACACGCAGCACTTTCCGTGAATGCAGCGTTCCATGGGTGTTGCTGTGGGTGTTCCCACGCACTACCCATGGAACCGGACACATTCCCAGATTTATGAGAAATCGTAAGCCTGGAAATGCGTCTGAAAGCTACGCCTCCCCAGGGGAGGCATAGGGAGGCGCAACGAGAAGAAATTTATTCATTTCTCCTCGTTCTTTTCTCTTTCTATGCGTGCTGCATTCTACAGCACACATAGAATGAGGAAATCACCTCTTGTGATTGTTTATGTGCAGGAAGGTGTCCCTTCCTGCACATAATCAGTCATTAAAAAATATGTTTTGCAACTTGTATGTTTGCTAATGCAGCACACATAGAAGTTTCACAATGTCATTTCAGACTCTTTATGTGCAGGAAGGTACACCTTCCTGCACATAAACAATCATCCAGTGGCGCAGTTATCCTTACACCATGGTGCAAGGGTGCCTGCATCGCCGTATGGTAGCTTATTATGCGCCAGCGCTGGGGAGAGCAAAGGGATCCGTCATATCTTTGTAGATATAATGCATCGAAATGGCTTGCGGTACCGCGCTGCGTTAAATCTTTGTAAATAAGGCCCTTCGTTTCTACGATAAATTGTATAAATCTAATTACATTATAATCTACAAACCACTATACTTAAACAAAAACAGTGCAAGGATGCTCGATTGCTACTAGAGCTCTCCCCAGTCCACTCAATAAAACAGATATTTCTGCTGTGTTCTAGACATTTGGGGCCATGTAGGCAGCAACCTCACTAAGGCTTTTGTATCTGACCCAAACCCAATAGTACCACTTTGTCCAATGAGAAGAATGTAACAAGGCTTCCCCTAAATTGAACATGTGGGTGACACAGGTATGCCACTTGTAATGGCGTCCTCACTTAACGCAGCCCCTTTGATCAGGGAAGAAACCTGCAAAAAGTGCTCTCTGTGGCCAAGGCGCTTGTGGGTGTGGTCTTACCACTTCTATAAGCAGGGGGGTAAGAGTTTTCTGATTCATTGCTGCCTAACTTCCACAGCTGCCTCCTGTTGCAAAGGCCTGCAACAAATCGGCATCCTTGTGTGTCCATGCCTCTCTGCTCAGGACTTTTGGGTATCTCTGTAGCACTGTGTGCGGGGAGGGGGGGGGAGGGGGGTTGGGCTTATGAATTTTAATTTTTTCATTGGCCCTGCAAGTGCTAGGTTCCCGAGGCTGCTCGACCTGAACAAGGTAAGGAGGCCCTGAGATGGGTTTGGCGGAAAGGGTTTTGACTAGTGATTAAAAGGGACAGCATCATTTTGAGTTTGAAGCATTTTGTGATGGTTGGATTTTGCATCCCCAAAAATGTCCTTTTTTGTGGCATAGTTCATTTATTCTTTGATCACTTTACTTGTTTTGCACATCTGTTGCTTTTTGCAGCCAAAAAAACCTTTCCCTTCAATGTTGCATAGTTAATTTATTCATTGATCGCATACTTGTTTTGCACAAGATTGTTGGCTAATTTTTTGGGCAACAGTTGGGCGGGAGCCTATTTTGTTGTTAGTTTTTTGATGTCCTGCTGTTTATTCAGTGGCTCGGTATTTCTACTGTTTTAACACTATCTCATTGCCTGTTTTGTTGCATTTCATTGGAATTGGTTCAGGTGAATTGCATTGATTATTGGTGGGCAGTCCCTAGTGTTTCAGCATGTCTTCAAAAGCAAACAATCTGTCTGCTAATAGGGATGATACCATAGCCAAGGTAATGGTGATGTTGGACTACATTGAGGATTTGTTATCCCTGTTTCACCCACTCCATTCTGAGGGGTTGACGGCTGATCCAGTTGTCATGCTTGGGAAATGTTTTTATCAAGTCAATTCTCCTGCTCTAGTTAATAAACACCCTATAGGGGTTGGGTCCCTCCCAAGGCTGCATTCCCTCCCCTGCCTAAGAGGGTTAGAAAAGTGTGGCTGTCATTACCCGTGGGCTTGTGAGCTGTGGAGTATCCACAGTGCAGTTGGAGCCACACTTGTGTCTCAACTCCAGGCTCTTTGTATTCCATGGTCAACCCTCTTCTAGTAGTACAAACTCTTTCAGTGGATTTATCCTTAATTAGTCAGGTGGACGCTGGTGTGCAAAGGTCTACACTTAACCATGGCTGTCAGTGGAGCACTATTACTACTGTTGGTTTTGATTGGGCCGGATGGAACCTAGAACTATGATTTGTTCTGTTGGGGCCCAGCCGGTGAGCTGCAGGTGGAACAGGCTGATTTGGTTGCAAGTTTGGTCAATATTCTCACCTGGTTGTCCAAGGTAGGGGGCTTCTCAGACTCAGTGGGTAGTGACCTTGACGTGGTCGGTTCTTAGGAAGATGCTTTGGCTGAGGATAAGTGGTTAGTATCCTTGATTTAAGGATGCTCTCAGGTCATTGACAAGTCCATGTTTCCCAGAAGCAGAGGACGTGAGCAGCTTATGGTTGAAGCTCCCTCAATGGTTTATTTACAGGCAATGAATTTATCCCAAGTGCCAGCCTGCTCACAATCTTTACTTGGGTATCCACCATGGTTTCAGGATTCTAGCTCTGGTGATACAGGGGGCATAGACATGTAGGAATCAGAAGTCATTGCATGCAGATATGGACATCACCAGAAATAAGAGACTGATAAAGAAAGAGGCCTGCGGAGGGTTGCTGGTTCCTTTAGTACTTAGCCTCTAGGTTGTTTTTTTCTTCTGAGGGTGGTTCCAAAGAAAGAGCCAGGTGATTTCCACCTAATTCACAACCTCTCTGCCCCGTTGTTAATGTTTCTATTGACCTGGCACATTGTTCTGTGTCACCCAGTGGCATCTATGCTCAGATCTTTGGAGGTTGGGTCAATCCTGGCAAAACCTGACATTGAGCCCACTTTTGAGCTCCTTTGAGTTCACCATGAAGATGTTTAATGTCTTGGTTTCCAGTGTGATGATGCCTTTTACATTGAAAAATGTATGTCTGTGGGCTGTGAATTCTCAAGTGCTAACTTTGAACATTTCAGCCTCATTCTGGAGTTGGTGTTCAAGAGAGAGTTCGGTACACCAGTGGTCTTTCATTACCTTAATTTTGTATTGTTAGGTCCTCCAGGGTAGGCCGACCATCAGCATTCCTAACCAGCATTCACTGAACAGGTTGGGAGTTCCATTGGCAAATGAAAAGAATAGTGGCCCTGAAACACCATTGGCATTCTGGGGCATTGACATTGACTCAGTAAGGGCATGTGAAGATTGTTGAATGACAAAGTAGCAGCCTTCAAATGTTCCATTAAAGATTGTCTGGGGCACACAAGATTACTCTGCACCAGCTACTTAATGAACTGAATTTAGCTATTTCCAATAATTCCTATGAGGCACCCATTCTCTAGGTCCATAGCTCAAGCAATGTTGGGGCTGAAGGCAAAACATCACAGGACTAGGTTTTCCAAGGGGGTCAAGCAAGACTTCAGCATCTGGTACCCATTCATGGATAACATTCAGTGCTGTGTACTTTCCTGCCACTCATCCTGAGTCAGGAGCTGGGGTTCTTCACATGTGGCACGGAGTGTGGTTTCAGGGTAAGCATGGGCGTAAAATCCGTTCCGCTTGCGGAATTCGCAGATTTTCGGCAAATTCGTAATCCGTGAATTCTCGCGAATTTGCCGAAAATTCGCAAATTCGCACAAAGCGGATTTTTTTGCTTGGTCGTGCTTGACATATACAATATTATACAATTTTGCGGTGCACGGCGTTCACTTACCATCATTCAGCGTTTGAAGAGTTGTTTTTCTCCATGTTTGCGTGTGCTGCGCCATTTTGGATCTTGCTGCGGGATCCCGCGGGAGTTTGTCGACCGCGATTACGTAATCGCGGCTTGCCACCTTGCACAGCGAGAGTTTGTCAACGCGAGTACCTCATAAAGGCCCGTGATCACGCATCGCAGGAGTAAACACTTGGAACACGTAGATGCGGCGGGCAGCGACAATCTCGCAATTGCAAAATTGCAAAATTTGCAATTTCGCACAAGAAATCGACCAGCGGGCAGCATAAACCTTCTTGAAAATGATGATTTTTTATCAGAATAACTCCTCAGGTTGACATTTGCCTGCACTATTTTTTGCAAGGACTCCATTTTGGGGGGGGGGGTGGGAGGAAGGAAGTGCCCCACAGTCTCCAACTTCCTGTTCCTGTCCAGCAGGCTCCTCCCAGTGGTTTGTTCATGTCCTGGTCACTTTGATTTGGATCTTGACCTGGAAGGATTACTTTTGGATTAGAAATTTCACAAGTATGTTGATGTTGTTTATTTGGGGCATTACAGTTGCTGCAACTACAAATTTTGGAACTTTTTCGGAACATTAAATAAAATATATTGTTGGTAGCCACAGTATCCAGTAGGACCAGGGTTAGTTATGGGTGCATGATGCAACTATTTTGTTGAATTTCAACATCATTTAGGGCATGGATGGCATTGGATTGTGGTGATTTTTGTGTGTTTTTCGATTTTTTGGCTGTTGTTGGGGCCTTTTGCCCAGGGGTACTCACTCAGTGGTGCATGGGCCTAGTCTTTCTGTGGGGTCTCTTTAATGTAAACATCATGGAGGGCATGGGTGGAATTGGATTGTGGTGATTTTTATGTGTTTTTCGATTTTTTGGCTGTTGTTGGGGTCTTTTGCCCAGGGGTACTCACTCAGTAGTGAATGGGCCTAGTCTTTCTGTGGGGTCTCTTTAATGTAGACATCATGGAGGGCATGGATGGCATTGGATTGTGGTGATTTTTGTGTGTTTTTCGATTTTTTGGTGTGTTGATGGGGCATGGCCATGTGGGTGGGGGACATTTTGAGGACTGGTACAGGCAGCGCCTGGCCATGTGATGGGGGTCAAGGGGCCATTTTGAATCCAGGCAGTGTGCTTTGTGCCATAGGCCTGCATCCAATGTGCCTTGCTTTCATCTATTATGCCCAGGGGTACCCAGTGATGCATGGGCCTAGTCTTTCTGTGGGGTCTCTTTAATGTAAACATCATGGAGGGCATGGATGGCATTGGATTGTGGTGATTTTTATGTGTTTTGCGATTTTTTGGCTGTTGTTGGGGCCTTTTGCCCAAGGGTACTCACTCAGTAGTGCATGGGCCTAGTCTTTCTGTGGGGTCTCTTTAATGTAGACATCATGGAGGGCATGGATGGCATTGGATTGTGGTGATTTTTGTGTGTTTTTCGATTTTTTGGGGTATTGATGGGGCATGGCCATGTGGGTGGGGGCCATTTTGAGGACTGGTACAGGCAAGGCCTGGCCATGTGGGTGGGGGTCTAGGGGCCATTTTGAAGCCAGGCAGTGTGCTATGTTGTGTCATAGGCCTGCACCCAGTCTGCCATGCTTTCATCCATTATGCCCAGGGGTACTCTGTCAGTGGTGCATTTTATTGGTCTTTCCATTTTGGGGGGTGGGTATAATAAAAATGCTTACTTGCAAACTATTAATTGAAGCGCTACATATGCAACATTTATTTAACTGATGTTCCTCTGGCTTCATTTGCTTTTAGGTGCAGAAAGACGAATCATCAGCCTTATCGTCCCTCATCAGTGCCAGGAAGAAGTCCTGCTGCGGTGTGTGCAGCACAACGTCACGTGTGGCCACAGACAACTCTGCAACTTGTGCAACTGCGGCCTGCTGTTCTGACATCTGAAGAAGATGGCCCCAAAAAAAGTTGCCTGTAGCTCCTCTAGCAAGAAAGTTGCCAGTAAGGAGCAGAAGAAGCAAGTGGCGCCACTTACCAAGGAGACTGGTGTGCCGACCGCCGCATTTTTGGGGAAAATAAAAAGTACGCCTTCAGCAGCAGCGGGGTCTGCTGGGGATCAACCTGGGAGCAGTACCTCTGCTCCATTGGGCTCAGTGTCACCACCAGCACGTCAACTTAGGTCCAAGCCCTTGAGTGCTGCAGAGGCAGCCAGTATAGTTGTTCAACCAGTGATGTTGGCTCATCGCAAGAAAGTAGCAGCATCCCTCAATCAACACAGGTTGTTGTAACTCATCTGACGAGTGTTCAACAACCACAGCCGCAACAACAACCACATGTGCAAGTACAAGCCCAAGTACATGTGGAAGGAGAGGCGGCGCAAGGAGAGGCGCAAGCAGAGGTGCATGGAGCGGCACAAGTGCCCACAATAGTTGTTCCTCCCGAAGTAGGGGCACATCAGGAAATCGACATTCAAGCCGAGGTATCATATGAGGAAGCCACTCCTCCTGATGATTCATTGTCTTCCAGATCCCCAGCAAGGAAAAGATCAAGGATGGTGTCTACATCTTCTTCAAGCCCCCTTCCTTCTGATGATATGGATGAAAATTGGGAACCACCAGTGCTGTCTGAGAGTGAGGCACACCATGATCTGACAAAGGTAGCTAAGCGTAAAAGGAAGGTCCCCGAAAGTCTCATAGTTATGGAGTGTGATGATGACGCTGAACAAGAAGTGGCGTATAATCCTGCAGATGAAGTCTCTCACGACGACGACGTAGTCATCATAGACGTCACTCCAGCCTCAGCGGGCATGCAGCAAACAGACATTTTTACCCTATCCCGAAATGCTGCTGAGCGTGATGTTGGCGACGTGTCAATGGGACCACCACCAATGCAGTTAACTAGTACACCACCACCTACAGCTTCCATATTTTCTCACCAGAAGGGACCTCCATCCACCTCGACCTCCATTTCCTCAATTAGTGGTGCTGTAAGTGCACAACGTACTAAATTTCGGCAACACACATCCTCCACTTCATCTGGCATTAGCAGCATTCCCAGTATCGCCTCCTCCGCCCCCCACAGACATTTGAAGTCCGCAGTTGGGACTTCTTTAGTGTTAGCCCAACAAGGGAAAACATAGCCATTTGTACCATTTGTAAGGTTCGAGTTAGTCGTGTTAATCTTGGTACCAACTATGGTACCGGAGGCCAGAGAGGTCATCTTGAGAGACAGCACACTGTCAAATGCCATGCGCACCTAAGGGAGATCAAGGCAGCCCGAATTGCAAGTCAACAAATTGTATCCGTTGATGTTTCATCTGCTGATGACGAGGAGGAAGAAGCGTCAAACATTTCTTCAGTTACACCCAGTACCCCTGTCAGCAGCACACCCCCTCAAGATATATGAGCCAAACTTAGGGGCTCATTAGGATGGCGGACGGAGGAGCTACCGCGGCCCTGGAGTATGCGGAAAATGCCTTTTCCGTGTCCGCCTGCCGCGGACACTCCGTCCGCCATATCAGGATAGGAAACAGTGTCAAATTTCCGTCCGCGACGGAAAAGCATGCACCGCCGCCCAACTACACCCGACCACGCGGTGGACGGAACACATCCTGAGACTCCGCTGTACGTACTGACGTCTAAGACCGTCACCCAAATCAAGATGGCGGAATTTACACATAAAACCGCAGCGGAAAAACAACCTGTCTGAACATGGCGGATTCCCCACAGCGAAGAAAAGATACATAGCAGAGATACCCACCACAAGCTGCTCGCCACCATGGACCCAGCGCTACACGCTTTCCCGATGCTCTTCGTGATCCACCACGTCCTAGTCTTGGCCCACCATGGACGCCGACGCAGGTAAGGCACAAACCATTGGCTGCGTGGAGGGGAATACCTGCAAGGGTCGTGACGTAGGGAGGGGGAGTGTCATGTTCCGAAACCACTGATGAGAAGCAAATAGAAATACACATTTGTAGTACGCAAGCATGAATGACAACGACAAACCACGAGACTTGATAGACTACCTTTATTGCACATAATAGGGGTATAATGACAGTGTATGCGTGAGCATGGGCAAAGTGGGCACCAGAGCATGAACATCAGAGGCAGCACGTGAGAGGGCAGAATGCAGTATCAGACCAGCAACAGGGCATTGTGCCCAGCAGAGCAGGTACATCAGAGGCAGTAAACGAGAGGGCAGAATGCAGTATCAGAACAGCTACAGGGCATTGTGGACAACAGAGCAGGTACATCAGAGGCAGTAAACGAGAGGGCAGAATGCAGTATCAGAACAGCAACAGGGCATTGTGGACAACACAGCAGGTACATCATTGGCAGTAAACGAGAGGGCAGAATGCAGTATCAGAACAGCAACAGGGCATTGTGGACAACAGAGCAGGTACATCATTGGCAGCACGTGAGAGGGCAGAATGCAGTATCAGAACAGCAACAGGGCATTGTGCCCAACAGAGCAGGTACATCAGAGGCAGTAAACGAGAGGGCAGAATGCAGTATCAGAACAGCTACAGGGCATTGTGGACAACAGAGCAGGTACATCAGAGGCAGTAAACGAGAGGGCAGAATGCAGTATCAGAACAGCAACAGGGCATTGTGCCCAACAAAGCAGGTACATCAGAGGCAGTAAACGAGAGGGCAGAATGCAGTATCAGAACAGCTACAGGGCATTGTGGACAACAGAGCAGGTACATCAGAGGCAGTAAACGAGAGGGCAGAATGCAGTATCAGAACAGCAACAGGGCATTGTGCCCAACAGAGCAGGTACATCAGAGGCAGTAAACGAGAGGGCAGAATGCAGTATCAGAACAGCTACAGGGCATTGTGGACAACAGAGCAGGTACATCAGAGGCAGTAAACGAGAGGGCAGAATGCAGTATCAGAACAGCAACAGGGCGTTGTGGACAACAGAGCAGGTACATCAGAGGCAGCACATCAGAGGGGCTAAGTGCATCAACAGTCCATAGCACTGAACATGTCCATCAGCGGCAGCACGTGAGAGGGGCTAAGTGCATCAACAGTCCATAGCACTGAACATGTCCATCAGAGGCAGCACGTGAGAGGGGCTAAGTGCATCAACAGTCCATAGCACTGAACATGTCCATCAGAGGCAGCACGTGAGAGGGGCTAAGTGCATCAACAGTCCATAGCACTGAACATGTCCATCAGAGGCAGCACGTGAGAGGGGCTAAGTGCATCAACAGTCCATAGCACTGAACATGTCCATCAGAGGCAGCACATCAGAGGGCAGAATGCAGTATCAGAACAGCAACAGGGCAATGTGGACTACAGAGCAGGTACATCAGAGGCAGCACATCAGAGGGCACAATGGAGTATCAGAACAGCAACAGGGCATTGTGCTTAACAGAGCAGGTACATCAGAGGCAGCACATCAGAGGGCAGAATGCAGTATCAGAACAGCAACAGGGCATTGTGGACAACAGAGCATGTACATCATTGGCAGCACGTGAGAGGGCAGAATGCAGTATCAGAACAGCAACAGTGCATTGTGCCCAACAGAGCAGGTACATCAGAGGCAGTAAACGAGAGGGCAGAATGCAGTATCAGAACAGCAACAGGGCATTGTGCCCAACAGAGCAGGTACATCAGAGGCAGTAAACGAGAGGGCAGAATGCAGTATCAGAACAGCTACAGGGCGTTGTGGACAACAGAGCAGGTACATCAGAGGCAGCACATCAGAGGGGCTAAGTGCATCAACAGTCCATAGCACTGAACATGTCCATCAGAGGCAGCACGTGAGAGGGGCTAAGTGCATCAACAGTCCATAGCACTGAACATGTCCATCAGAGGCAGCACGTGAGAGGGGCTAAGTGCATCAACAGTCCATAGCACTGAACATGTCCATCAGAGGCAGCACGTGAGAGGGGCTAAGTGCATCAACAGTCCATAGCACTGAACATGTCCATCAGAGGCAGCACATCAGAGGGCAGAATGCAGTATCAGAACAGCAACAGGGCAATGTGGACTACAGAGCAGGTACATCAGAGGCAGCACATCAGAGGGCACAATGGAGTATCAGAACAGCAACAGGGCATTGTGCTTAACAGAGCAGGTACATCAGAGGCAGCACATCAGAGGGCAGAATGCAGTATCAGAACAGCAACAGGGCATTGTGGACAACAGAGCAGGTACATCATTGGCAGCACGTGAGAGGGCAGAATGCAGTATCAGAACAGCAACAGTGCATTGTGCCCAACAGAGCAGGTACATCAGAGGCAGTAAACGAGAGGGCAGAATGCAGTATCAGAACAGCAACAGGGCATTGTGCCCAACAGAGCAGGTACATCAGAGGCAGTAAACGAGAGGGCAGAATGCAGTATCAGAACAGCAACAGGGCATTGTGCCCAACAGAGCAGGTACATCAGAGGCAGTAAACGAGAGGGCAGAATGCAGTATCAGAACAGCTACAGGGCGTTGTGGACAACAGAGCAGGTACATCAGAGGCAGCACATCAGAGGGGCTAAGTGCATCAACAGTCCATAGCACTGAACATGTCCATCAGAGGCAGCACGTGAGAGGGGCTAAGTGCATCAACAGTCCATAGCACTGAACATGTCCATCAGAGGCAGCACGTGAGAGGGGCTAAGTGCATCAACAGTCCATAGCACTGAACATGTCCATCAGAGGCAGCACGTGAGAGGGGCTAAGTGCATCAACAGTCCATAGCACTGAACATGTCCATCAGAGGCAGCACATCAGAGGGCAGAATGCAGTATCAGAACAGCAACAGGGCAATGTGGACTACAGAGCAGGTACATCAGAGGCAGCACATCAGAGGGCACAATGGAGTATCAGAACAGCAACAGGGCATTGTGCTTAACAGAGCAGGTACATCAGAGGCAGCACATCAGAGGGCAGAATGCAGTATCAGAACAGCAACAGGGCATTGTGGACAACAGAGCAGGTACATCATTGGCAGCACGTGAGAGGGCAGAATGCAGTATCAGAACAGCAACAGTGCATTGTGCCCAACAGAGCAGGTACATCAGAGGCAGTAAACGAGAGGGCAGAATGCAGTATCAGAACAGCAACAGGGCATTGTGCCCAACAGAGCAGGTACATCAGAGGCAGTAAACGAGAGGGCAGAATACAGTATCAGAACAGCAACAGGGCATTGTGGACAACAGAGCAGGTACATCATTGGCAGTAAACGAGAGGGCAGAATGCAGTATCAGAACAGCTACAGGGCATTGTGGACAACAGAGCAGGTACATCAGAGGCAGCACAACTACGTGTCCCAACCAACCCGTCCCAGGGACCACAACAGTGCAAGGCTGTTCTCAATGGACAATGGACACACCATGTGAAATAACATGTGAGTGAAGTGATCAGCACCTCACATCACAGAATCAGGTGGACTGCGTGAACTACCTGCCTCGGACACACTGCCAGCACCAGAAACAGGAGTGTGAGACACAGCCACAGCCCGAGTGACAGACACATGGGCCACAGACCCAGACACACTGCCAGCACCAGAAACAGGAGTGTGAGACACAGCCACAGCCCGAGTGACAGACACATGGGCCACAGACTCAGACACACTGCCAGCACCAGAAACAGGAATGTGAGACACAGCCACAGCCCGAGTGACAGACACATGGGCCACAGACCCAGACACACTGCCAGCACCAGCAACAGGAATGTGAGACACAGTCACAGATGTAGTGACTGACACGTGAGCCACTGACCCAGACAGACTGCCAGCACCAGAAACAGGAGTGTGCGACACAGCCACAGATCTACTCACTGACACATGAGCCATAGACCCAGATACACTGCCAGGACCTGCAACAGGAGAGGGCACTATTGAGACTGTGCTACTACATGATGCATGACCGCAAACAACAGACACAGTGGCACTATCTGATACATGAGAGTCAACTGCACCTGCGGCACTGGGACCACTGAAATGATGAGCCACAGGGCTGTATGGACCAGGAGGCAGGGTGGCCCTGGGAGCTGGGGATAGCTGACCTTGAGCTACATCGGGGTGGGCAGGTGTCAATGGTGTGTGTCTGCGTTTCTTAGGGATATGTGAGTGCACCCTGGACAGGACAGGACTGGCAAGTGGTGGGGACTCTAAACAAATATCACCCACCATAGGTGGAGCATCTGCAGCCGGGGATCGGGTGTCTGGGGACGTGCTGGAGCATGCTTGTCGTTTGCTGTGTGCCTGCCGCCTGGACTCAGATTCATGTGTAATGGGGGATGCAACAACAGGGGACTCCCTCCTCTGCTTCTGACTGGCCTGGATGGGAGTGGAGGTATGGGGGGACTCCGCCGCGGAGACATCTGTTTGGCGTTCATTCGAAAACATCAGCCGCAGTACAGCCAGGGGTGATGTATGCCTGTCCTTGACTGCGCCATCGTCCATGGTAGAAGCCTTGTCCGTAGGAAGTGCCTTATCCGTAGGTGGAGTGTTGTCTCTGGATTTTGCCTGTGCCTTGGTCGGTGCCCTGTTCCTGCCAGCAGACTTGTCGTCTGTGGTGTACCTGTCTCCAGTAGACACCTGCTCTCTGTGTGTGTCCCTGCCCTTGGGAGATGGACCATGCTCTGTTGTGTGTCTGTCCTTGGGACTCTCCCTGCTCTTAGGAGGTGCCTTTGTCTTTTGACTGTCCCTGTCCCTGTCCTTGGGAGTGGCCCTTTCCTCTGTTGTGGGCCTGCCCTTGGGACTCTCCCTGCTCTTAGGAGGTGCCTTTGTCTTTTGACTGTCCATGTCCTTCGGAGTGGCCCTTTCCTCTGTTGTGGGCCTGCCCTTGGGACTCTCCCTCCTCTTAGGAGGTGCCTTTGTCTTTTGACTGTCCATGTCCTTGGAAGTGGCCCTTTCCTCTGTTGTGGGCCTGCCCTTGGGACTCTCCCTGCTCTTAGGAGGTGCCTTTGTCTTTTGACTGTCCATGTCCTTGGGAGTGGCCCCTTCCTCTGTTGTGGGCCTGCCCTTGGGACTCTCCCTGCTCTTAGGAGGTGCCTTTGTCTTTTGACTGTCCCTGTCCCTGTCCTTGGGAGTGGCCCTTTCCTCTGTTGTGGGCCTGCCATTGGGGCTCTCCCTGCTCTTAGGAGGTGCCTTTGTCTTTTGACTGTCCATGTCCTTGGGAGTGGCCCTTTCCTCTGTTGTGGGCCTGCCCTTGGGACTTTCCCTGCTCTTTTGAGGTGCCTTTGTCTTTTGAGTGGCCTTGTCCAAGGGACTGTCCATGGACTTGTGAGTATCCCTTGCCTTGGGAGTACCTTTTGTGTTGAATGCCTGTGTAGCATGTGAAGGCATGTCCCCCAACAACACTTGTGGATCCTGTGTGTGTACTCCAGTGTATCTGACGTTGTCTTCGTGAACAGATTTTGCTGACCTAGGGGATGGTGTCTGTGGCCTCCGTGCCCTGACGTGCTGTCTGACGCTGCTTCTAGTGCAATAACCTGTATTAGAGTCCTGCTCAGAATAATCACTACCCCCTGAGACATCCAGTGGTGTAGATGGGGAAACAGAAGTAGCACCCTGTCCTTGCGACTGTACTATTGCAGACGACACACTGCTTGCCAATGACTGCACTGTCCTGTGTAGACCAGCAAGATCGCCATGCATCCCTTCCATGAATGCCACCACCTGCCTCAACTTCCTATCATGGTCTTGGAAATCATTTGTCATATTGGTCAGCCCCACACACAGCTGTCGCAGCAGATCAACGGCCTCAGCACACAGTGCATTTTGGCTCACCGTGGCAGGGGCAGCGGTGCCTGCACCGAACGCCACTCTGCTCCCCCTACTCCTGCGTGCACGAACAGTACATGGTGCAGTTGGCGGAAGTGTGGGCCCTTTGTGCTGTGTTCCGACAGAAGGTGTTGATTGCCCACTCCCAGTCTGTGACAACAGTGCTGGCTCACCAAGATTTTCCGAAGATGAGGACGATGGTGTCTCCACATGCGAGTCCTCAGGGACGGTCCTGTCCCCCTCTCCGGCGCTGCCCTCCTCTGTGTCAGTCTGCGTGTGTGTGAAGTCTGACCCGGACTCATTGCCTCGACTAATCTCCTCCGTCTGTGGCTGAGTGTCCTCTGTCATAGCTGAAATGCACATAAAAGAGGTGTAAGTCATGGGCACACTCACGTACAGAAGGACAAGGATTCCCTAATTCCATAGCTGACAAAGTTCTTGTAGCCCCCATCCTGCACACGGCCCACCTCTACCAGTCATCCTCACATTACATAAGCGTTGGTGGCCGTGACACATGTACAGCATGCGGACAGGGCAGGAGCACGTACATCTGCACACATGTCTTGCCATGGGGCCACGGACAACTACGGCATGTGCTTCAACACTCAACTACTAAGCAAGTGGCGTGTCAACATGCCGGACCTGGATGTCAAATTACACCCACCCAATGGGACCAACATGGCATCGCAGTGATACATACGCACCACGGAACTCAATACTGTGTCTGTGCACCAATACCTGCATTGCACTCACAAGTTTCCTACACAGACAGTATGCTCACCGCTAGTTTGCTGTTGATCGACACTCAGCCGTTCGGACAGGTCAGGATGCGTCACAGCAATGATACGGTGCATGAGAGGGGTCATGGAGCGTCGGGCCAGACGTGGTGTCCTTGGAATCATCCCCAGTGTCACTTCCGCTACATTCTTGCTCAGCCTGGAAATGTCGTCCCAGCGTTTGTGGCAGTGTGTATGTCGTCTGTTGCACACCCCCAATGCCCGTACTTCACGTGCAATGCTCCTCCACACGTCCTTGCGAAGGTGCAGCTTGACCTACCATGATGGGAGACAAAAGGGTGGAAGTCAGTGGACAGTTGGCCTGTCACACAGATAGG
Source organism: Lissotriton helveticus (assembly GCF_964261635.1). Taxonomy (NCBI): domain Eukaryota; kingdom Metazoa; phylum Chordata; class Amphibia; order Caudata; family Salamandridae; genus Lissotriton; species Lissotriton helveticus. Next base: position 716,247,571 of record NC_136070.1, read on the forward strand.
GGCAACACGTATCTGTCATCCGCCATGCACAATCCTGAAAATATGTCGAGCCCACACTACACAGCTAAGATTGCAGTAGCCAGGAGTCATTGGCCCCCTCATGCACACCAACATGTCCCACACTGCACTTACCACCTGTCCGGGTGCGCCGTAGAGCCGTCTATAGTTGCGGAGCACACCGTCCACGAGGACATCAAGCTCCGCGGCGGTGAAGGGACGAGACCGGATCTCTTTGCCTCTCGACATGGCAAGATCACGGAGTATGGCACTAGAGCAGCAGTCGGTGGTCAGCTCAGCAGCAGCAGCAGGTCGAGGTGATGGTCACAGGCAGCAGTCGGTGGTCAGCTCAGCAGCTGCAGCAGGTCGAGGTGATGGTCACAGGCAGCAGTCGGTGGTCAGCTCAGCAGCAGCAGCAGGTCGAGGTGATGGTCACAGGCAGCAGTCGGTGGCCAGCTCAGCAGCAGCAGCAGGTCGAGGTGATGGTCACAGGCAGCATTCGGTGGTCAGCTCAGCAGCTGCAGCAGGTCGAGGTGATGGTCACAGGCAGCAGTCGGTGGTCAGCTCAGCAGCAGCAGCAGGTCGAGGTGAACAGGCAGCACTGGTTCCCAGGGTAGGATGTGTGCTTTTGGACAACACACATATATAGGGCCCTCAGCACGTGTCAGTGGCATACGTCGCCAGCAATTGGTCAGCCCTGGATGCGTGTTCGTAAAAGGGCCAATGACTGGCCCTGGTGTTGCAGTGCACTGCTTCCGCTACTTTCGATTGGGCATACGCGGCCAGCGGCCCTCTTCCCATTGGCTGCATGTGCACGGACCGTCACGGTCACACATCGGCAACCGCACGTGCAAGCTTCAGGCACGGATGCTTCAGTTGCAACAATGTTCTATCACTGGCGCCACCATGGCGGTGCACGTACTCAGCGGGGGAGGTGCAGGCCTATACACCCTTTAGATGTACTCAATGGACATGGCAGTTCATGTCCCCTCTTACAGTCACATTGCATCATCCACCGTACACCGGCCGGAGCGGCCGGGCCTAGGACGGCCGTGCCGGCCATGTCCACAACCACTGTGCCAGGCCGGGCCTAGGACGGCCGTGCTGGCCATGTCCACAACCGCGTGCCAGGCCGGGCCTAGGACGGCCGTGCCGGCCATGTCCACACCCGCCGTGCCAGCCATGTCCACAACCGCCGTGCCAGCCATGTCCACAACCGCCGTCCTATGCCCAGCCAGGCACGGCGGTTGTAGACATGGCTGGCACGGCCGTCCTAGGCCCGGCCTGGCACGGCGGTTGTGGACATGGCCGGCACGGCGGTTGTGGACATGGCTGGCATGTCGGTTGTGGACATGGCCGGCACGGCCGGCCTAGGCCCGGCCTGGCACGGCGGTTGTGGACATGGCCGGCACGGCCGTCCTAGGCCCGGCCTGGCATGGCGGTTGTGGACATGGCCGGCACGGCGGTTGTGGACATGGCTGGCATGTCGGTTGTGGACATGGCCGGCACGGCCGGCCTAGGCCCGGCCTGGCACGGCGGTTGTGGACATGGCCGGCACGGCCGTCCTAGGCCCGGCCTGGCACGGCGGTTGTGGACATGGCCGGCACGGCCGTCCTAGGCCCGGCCTGGCACGGCAGTTGTGGACATGGCTGGCACGGCGGTTGTGGACATGGCTGGCACGGCGGGTGTGGACATGGCCGGCACGGCCGTCCTAGGCCCGGCCTGGCACGGCGGTTGTGAACATGGCCGGCACGGCCGTCCTAGGCCCGGCCGCTCCGGCCGGTGTACGGTGGATGATGCAATGTGACTGTAAGAGGGGACATGTATGTATGTATGTATGTATGTATGTATGTATGAACATGGACATGAACTGCCATGTCCATTGAGTGGAGGTGGAGGTTGTGGTAAATAAATAAATAATACCCTATTTTTTGAATGTATAAATGAATAACAGATAGCTCAATAAAATAAGAGTCAAGATTCGAGGTAGTAGGAGTTTGCAGGTTTATTACAGCATAAAGGACAGGAACAGGACTACCTGCACAGGAATAGGATGGCAAGGCCCAGCAGCGCTGCTGGGGACAGGATCGGGACAAGGGCAGGAAGGGATAACCTTTTTAATAACAGTGCATGAGCATATATACAAAACGCAAACACATAGCATTACATTGCAATAGGCGTAGCAGTGGGTGGAGCAGAAGGCATGACGCGTAGCAGTCGCGAAAGATAAGGGGGAAAAGAGGTGTAACAGGGCGTATACATAGACATGTGATGTAAACGTAACAGAATATGTCATGAATGGGGCGGAAACCATGGAGGGGGCTACCTGAGGAGCCGGGACCTCTAACCTAGTGGTGCGCACAAACTTGCAATGACGTATCACTAGGAGAAGCTGGGGGCTATGAACTCTGTGCTAGGAGCAGAGACTGAAGTCTGGAGAGTCAGGGCGACATGTACCTAAACAGTATCCAGTATCTGATGTTTAGAGAACATGTTGATATAAACTAGAAGTCAGGAGGGGAAAGGCTAACTTGATTCTAAGACTGGATCATGCATTATTCTACATGTAGTGCGTGATGAAGAATACTAAATGACCATTAAATACAGTATTTCTCTAACGTGGAGCCGGAAAGGCTAGACAATGACGGAAACTATTGATGCAGTTCAGTAGCTTAGGAATGCAGAGAAGGAGGACTGAACTGATAACAGGAACTATAACACACTTTTGGCAGACTCAGAGGCAGAGCCAGGCTGGACCGGGCACTGCGTGGCAGGAAGTAAGTGAAGGGTCGAGGATACAGGTGGGGGCTGTATCGCTCCTCAGCGAGGCTTCAGGAGACAGGAGCTGAATCTGGAGTCCAGGCCCTTTTGAGGCCTAGAGACGGGGACTTTACAGTGAAATAACGTGCACACTGGGAAACGTGGCAACGTAGCTTTACATAGGCCTGATATTCGTAGTATTCACGAGGACTGGAAACTGGCATACTAGAGGTGGACACAACTATAATTGCGTCAGGAATCGAACATGGGGAGTACATATGCATATTTAATCATGCACACATAACATATGATGGATGACACGTAGGGACACAGAACATGGCAAAATTTACTTTTCCACATTCCCTCCTTGTCACTACGTTTCCATCAGGAAACATCAATTTTCATGATACCGTCTATCATTTCATACAGTATCATTTGCTCGTCTCGAATTATCCTGGAACGGGATTTAGAACGGGGCTTGGGACTAGGAATACAAGAGGTAGCACAAATGCCGCAAATCACAGGGCCACATTGTATACAGAGACAGCAGCTGAATATGATCGCTACTGCAATACCTAGAAAGGACAAGACTTTCCATCCCCAGGCGGAAATTATATTCCAGAACCAACCGGACCATGTCCAGGTGCCTGGGTCTTGGTGTATCAGATGGGCAATCTTATGAAGTCTGGTTATAGCTGAATAAACAGACGGCGCGTTATTTGGAATGAAAATGCAGCAACTAGATCCGATGACTCTACAGGCCCCGCCCCTATCGGCCAGTATGACGTCAAGGACGAGACGATTCTGTAAAACGACAAATCTCATAGCAGATTGCTCTTCAGTTAAGTTACCTAGAGCAGAGGCAGTCTCATTTACTACAGCTTCAAGGGTTCTTGTTAACCTACGGATTAGCTTACTATTCTGGATAGGTCCTATAAAGAAAAAGAAACCTCTGTTGAAATCTGTATACTGTTCTAGAGCAGTTTCAGTATAATCGACAATTGGGGACTCCCTTTTATGTCTAATGTGTACTAGATGTGTATTCCTGTGATAATCAGATGGGGCTAGAAAAACTGGTGGCAGTAGGAAGGCAATGTAACAGGTTCCCTCCCAATCGAGGGGCAGACGAACATATGCGGTTTGACCACAAATAAAATAAGAATGACGTGAAGCTTTGAAGATAGATTTCCCACTGTCACTATACTTGACAATAGTAGTACAATCACTATGTCCTACATGTACGGAACCATTATTTCGGACACATAATTCGCCTTTAACTGGTAGTACTGAAATAGCAGGTAAGTCTGGAGTAGAATCAGACTGGACATTCAGGACCATGAAATTCGACGAATAATTACCTAAATTATACACTCCATTTTCTAGATCTAAACCTGTTCTGTGGGGGAGACCTTGCTTGTCTGGAAAACATGTACTGTTAAGAAAAGACATATCTGTTGAGGATGACGTTAACGTGGACCATGCTCCACACGAACCATTATGTGAAAATGGATAAGGAAAAAGTGGCAGAACTCCCTTCGGGGTCTGGAAAGGGGGGAGTCGACCACACACCCAACAATTAGTGGCATTGCTGGTCTGGTGTGAGTAATGTAACATGCGGATGAATGAGTTATTTCGCATAGCGAGGCGGTAAGAGAGTTCATGAGGAGGCAGATCACTAAACATATGCTCTACTGTAGCATTAGCAGACTTATTTACATGAAGAACTGGGAAATACAAGAAAAATGCATAACTGGTGCAGGAAATCATAATGCTGAGAAATAAAATGAAACTTAGAAAAACGATACATCGAATTGAGTTTTGACTAACTCTCTCACTATGGGGGTCTATTTTATACATGTCAGAAACAGTCTAACCGTTTCACCTAGGGGAGGACTTAGACAATCAAACTGACTGACTTATCTTACTAGACCGGAGTTTGAGTTTATACTCCTGTTGCGGAGTTTTCTCTAACAGGGGAGGGGTTGTAGCAATGTCTTTTGCGGGACAGTCCTTGAGAACAATATTGTGACAATCCTTCAAATCCTGGGAAATGTTCTTTAAGACGGGTTTCAATCCATTAAATTGTTTTATATGAGAAAGGTGCACCCAGCCTTTGCGTCCTTCCAACTTCACGGCTGTACGGGTGGTGAGGAGGACCTGTCGGGGCTCTTTCCAACGAGGCTCCAACGGAATTGATCTGTCAAAATTGCGGACCATCACCATGGATCCTGGAACGATTTCATGCGGTGCCACCTCGGTATTGTCTGGAAATGCAGCGGCAACCTGTGAACGACATGAGTTGAGGGCAGACATCAAGGAAGCTAGGTAATCTGTCAGCATATTACTTGAAACATCGGTAATACTTCGGGGTCTAGGAGTACCCCACATGTTAGGGGGGCGGCCGAAAACGACCTCGTACGGGGACAGACCTGATCTGGAATGTGCGACCATGCGCATATAAAATAAAGCGACTGGCAGAGCTACTAGCCAGTCCACACCTTTCTCTTTACACACTTTGGCGATTCGGATTTTCAGAGTCTGATTATGTCTCTCTACGAGACCGGCTGCTTCAGGATGGCGTACACAATGAAACTTCCACTGGTACCCTAACAACAGGGAAACATGCTTCATGAGTTCAGATGAGAATGGCTGGCCGTTGTCAGAATATACGACTCTAGGGAGTCCATAACGAGGGAAGAACTCACGAACCAGCTGCTTGGCAGTGGTCGCGGCTGTGTAATCTGGGACTGGATATGCTTCTGTCCACCTGGACAAAGCGCATACAACTACAAGGACATACTTGAAACCTCGACATCGCTCCATCTGAATATAATCCATCTGGAGGACTTCAAAACGGTGGTCAGGGGGCTGGAATCCACCTTGTTCCACCGGGACACTTTTACCTGGATTAAACTGACAACATATCATACAGGTACGGACTTTCTGCTTGGCTGCAGCTCGTAAATGCTTGTTAAACCAAATGTTCTGGATACTGTCTAACATTGCTTTTTCTCCTAGATGTGCTGGACTATGTGCGGTATTAATAATAACTTGAACCATAGAGTCGGGGAGAAACCATGTGGCTCTACCCTTCGTTAACCATCCTTGATCTGTCTGGACCCCTCCTTGTTCGGACCATTTCTTGATTTCTTCGGGAGTAGCATGTAACTGGATATCTATGACATCTTGAGTAGGGTCCTTAACTGTCATACATGTAGTCGGATCTGGAGTATGTGTCATGTTAACTGGAATGTCTGGAGTCTGTGCTGTAAGCTTGGCTGTGCGATCTGCTAGATCATTACCTTGAGAAATAATGTCAGTAACTTTCGTATGTGCTTTACACTTCATGATAGCAATAGATGTCGGTAAATGTATGGCATCTAACAGAGCTTGAATAAGGAGACCATGCTGAATCTTGGTTCCATGAGAAGTCATGAAACCTCTCTCCTGCCAGAGCACTCCGAAGTCGTGTACAACTCCAAATGCGCAGCGTGAATCTGTGTAAACATTAACTTTCAAGTTCTTGGCGTGTATACAGGCTTGTGTCAGAGCAACTAGCTCTGCTGCTTGAGCAGACAGGGTGTCAATGCGGTGGGTCTCAATAACTTCAGTGTCAGTAGTCACTGCATACGCGGCGACTAGTTCTCCTGTACTTGTTCTCATACATGAACCATCCACATAAAGTGTCAGGTCGGGGTCTGGTAATGGAATATCTGTCAGATCTTGTCTTGGCTTTGTCGTAATGTTAACTACTTCCACACAGTCATGTGTGGCAGAATTCGGAGTAACTGATGGTAACAGTGTAGCAGGATTCAGGATGTTGCAGCGTCTGATTTCTATGTGTGGCTGGAACAGTGTCAATTCATAACCAGTTAAACGTGCAATTGTCAAGTGCTGAGTCTGTGTTCGGTTTAAAAGAACTTCCACGGAATGTGGAACTTGTACTGTCAAGGTATGTCCTAAGACTATGGAATCACTTTGTCTGATAGCTAGGGCTGCGGCTGCAACTGACTTGAGGCACGCAGGCAGAGCCTGGGCTACAGGATCTAATGTGCTCGAAAAATAAGCACAGGGCTTGTATTGTCCTGCTTGATCTTGTGTGAGAACAGATAATGCTGTACCTTCGCGTTCAGTAACGAAAAGTGTAAAAGGCTTACTGTAGTTCGGTGTCGCTAGAACTGGAGCTTGGCATAGGGCTTTCTTTAACTCATTGAAACTAAGTGTATGTTCAGATGTCCAAGGGAGAACAGTCGATACGGCTGCCTCCTGTGTCGTTAACTGTATCAGTGGCTTGGCTAGAAATGCATACTGAGGAATCCATTGACGGCAGTAAGAAGTGAGGCCAATAAAAGCACGTACCTCCTTCTGGGTCTTGGGCTGAGGAAGACTCGCTATTAACTGGATACGGTCTGGTGTCAACTGCCTACCCCTCTTGGACAGTAAGTGTCCTAAGTAGACCACTTGCTGGACACAGAATTGAAGCTTAGAAGGGGACACCTTGTGCCCCATCTCGGCTAGGAAATACACGACTGTAAGGGATGCTCGCTCGCAAGCACGTTCAGAACGGGCTGTGATCAGTAGATCATCGACATACTGGAGCAGGGCAGTGTCAGTTGGCATGTGAATGTTGTCTAGTTGTCTTTTGAGTGCTTGACTGTAAATACTAGGACTTTCTGTGAAACCTTGAGGAGCTCGTGTAAACATATAGCTCCTTCCATTTAAACAAAATCCGAAAAGGAACTGGCTGTCTGGATGAATAGGAACACTGAAAAACGCGTTCTTGAGGTCAATTACAGTAAAGAACGTGGCTTCGGAATCAATGGCTGTCAATAGGGAAGAGATATCTGGGACAACTGGGTACTGAGGAACAATACATTTATTAAGTTCTCGTAGGTCAATCACTAATCGATATACTGGGGGTGCATTAGGATCAGTACGTTTCATAACTGGAATGATCGGAGAATTACATACATTGGAGTCAGTTTCTACAACCACTCCTTGAGCCATGAGCTCGTCAATAATTTTGGATAAGGCTGCTACAGCCTCAGGTGGCAATCTGTACTGCCTGATTCGTGGTAACACTACACCTGGCTTGAGAGTCACACGATAGGGTGTGATTTGCATATAACCAACATCAGTTGGACCTTGTGCCCATAGATGCTGCGGGACATTATACAGTCTTGAATCAAAATCTCGTAATACATAGTGACCCTTAAAGTCACGTAGGAACAATCGTATTCCCTCTGGGGAACAGCATATAACTGCACCTAACTCTTTCAGTGTTTTAATGCCTAATAGATTTTCTGGACATGACTTAGTAAGTAACAGATCAGTAGTACGGGACAATGGACCTACTTCTAGAGAAACTGGCTTTGATATTTCATTTACGATGGGTTTTCCTGAAAATCCAAGGGAAACATTTCTTGAGCCTGAGAGCGGAGCCCCTGGAACTTCGGCGTGACTGATGGTGGTCCTACTTGCCCCTGTATCAATCAAAAACTTTCTGTCTTTCCCTAATACTTGACTGTGAACATAGGGACCTTCTTGATCTACAGGTATCTCGATGAGAGGCAAGCCTACCTCCCTCTCTAGGCTGTTTCATGAATACTGCTGGTACTCTGGATACTCAGACTGTGCATACTGGTACATCTGCGATGTAACATGCTGTGTTGCAGCAATAGGCTGCGGTGCTGTAACTGTCTGTGGTGCATTCTGTGGCTGAGGAATCTGTGAAACTTGTTCTTGTCTAGGCGGACGTGGTCTTTCTTTAGTCTTACCAGTAGCTATGTTGTGTTTCAGAACTGCACACTCGTTTATAAAATGGCCTGGCTGTTTACAATAATTGCAGTTCCCTTTAACGGGAGCTGCAGGATGACTGGCTTGATTCGGACCCCTCTTCTGACTGTCTTGAGGAACAGATTGTGCAACTAGTACTTTCATTTTCGTGTCTTTCATACGTTTTCTTTCGTGTTCTTGTTCTTCCCTGATTCTATTCTGGTGGTATTGGAGCATCTGCAACATCTGGGACGGGGTATTAGCTTGCCAGGTACTTTCGACTTTCAAAACTCGATTTTTAATTGATGGACTTGAATTCTCGACTAATTTAGTAACAAAAAGGTGAGGGTATGACTCACTACTTGTCTTGAGGCCACTGTTGATACTAAAACATTTTTCAAATCTAGAATAAAAATCACTAATATCTTCATCTTGTTTCTGTTTACAGGCTGAGATTGCATCCCAGTCTTCTTTTCTAGTTGTCAATAATCTGGGTAAAACTTGTATCAATAATTCCGGTAATTCTTTACATTTATCTCCAAGACCGGTACCTGGTACTCGTGCCTTGTCTTCAGCTTCTAGAACTGCCCAATCGATCTTTTTCTCTCCCACCTCCCATTCTTTTTCCTTGAGCTTTTCATACACCCCTGCGGGCAGCAGAACTTTTAACATTTTAATTATATCTGGATACGTGTATTCTCCCATACGGAGCATGTCTTTTAATTCTCTATGGAACCCTGCTGGATCTTTATCATGACAGGGAATTAATTTCTTCATTTCAAGAAGTTCCATCTTTGTGATCGGAGTGTATACAAACACTCGTTGCATTTCGCCACCCGTTCCTCTAACTGGGTGGACTTCTCGTAACGGATTCTGTCTGTCTATGTAAAAGGGTTTACTTTCTGGGGGTGAGACATGAACAAAATGCGGGTTCAGAAACGTTCTATATTTGTGGCGCTGTTCTAGAATGACACTAATTAAATCGGTACCTAGACCTCTCCATCTATACTGGAGTAACTCGTTCAGGATATCGTGTAACGGACCTGGATCAGAATGTTGACCCTCATACAGAGTAATGAGGTGCTGGATCATATACATACCCACCAGTCGTTGCTCGGCTGGGGGCAGTTTCAGAAACATTTGTGCCACTATTTCGTCTGGAAAAGTGGTAGAATCAGTAATCCATCGGACTGCTGATCGGGCTATTTCTTGTTCGTGCATAGTACTTAACTCACTGTAACCGATTCGTGATTTCAGAATGTGATCGGTAGCTTGAAACACTTGTTCTAGTGAACCTTGTTCTGGTGCTGGATGATGGAAAGTAGACTTGTGTTCTAGGCGTAAATGGCGATCTGGAAATCTAGATTTTCCTACATACGCTATTCTGTCGGGATTCTCGTCTTCTACCTCTTCAGTATCAGAGTTACTTTCTTTCTCGCTTACTTGTGCTGCTTTACGCTGTTCGTGTAACTTTATTATTTCTCTACGGATTTTCTTGTACATACTCTCCATAGCACCGACGGTCTTGTGCTTACCCTCGGCTATATTATCACTCCACCTTGTCAGGGTTCTCATTTCGGCTTGATCTTTAGACGGGTAATCTTGTTCTCTTATTAGACAATTAATCAGAAACTTTAATATCATGAGCTGGATCTCGGCTTTCCTTTGAGACATGGCCTCGCCAATGCTTTCTGGATCATCCCCTGTACGGATGAAACGATGTATTCTGTCTAGATCTTCTTTCATATTCGGTAAGGTGACTAGATACTCGGCCACCTTTCTTACGCGGAATGAATATAGAACCATACTATCCTCGCCTGGGACTGGATCATAGCAGCATTCGGCAAGGGATTTTCTTATTTCTGCTACAGTCTGATGTCTGGGCGTACGCTGTGACGCTTGTGCATGTAATTCGGCTGTCGTTAAACGATTACGTGGCGGCGGGGTTTGAGGAGGACCTCCTCCTGCGGCCCCTAAACTAGAGTCGTCTACTGAGGCTCTTCGTCCTGTAGGCTGGATTTGTATGGCAGGCTGGGCCGGGGGTACCGTAACAGGTACTCCGGTGTCTGGAGGAGCGGGAAGTGCCTGATTTACGGGGACTGGCGGAGCGCGAACAGGATTTGCATATTCTGGGACTGTGTCGTCCAAATAGGACGAAATAAAAATATCAGCTGCGGTCTGTTTGTGACGTAGCTTGGTCGGAACTAATGGTGGCGGGAAATTACTGGATGCCTCTGGGGTCGCTTTTGGCAAGCCCTCGGCAAGAAGAGGATACATACCCCTAATAAGGGCATGCCTCTGTCTGTCTGACTGTTCGGCTTTGACTTGTTCACCTATCTCGATTAATTCTTTTTCTTGTGCTCGTTCTAAGGATTCTCTACTTAATTCTGATTTTCTGATTTCTTTTTCGGTTCTTTTATGGGCTTCTTTACGCCATAACTCGATGGCATCTTTCTGTGACTGTCTGGCTTTCTTTTTCCATAATGCTTCTTCTACTCGCATGATGCACTCGGCATCCCATGTACCCGATACGGGCCATCTATACTTTTCTTCTAACTGTTTGGTATACTCTACCCATAAATCTAGATATAATATGGTGCTTATGCCATGCTTCTGATACATAAAATGACCTGGACTGTCCCTAGGCGGAACAGGAACTGCTTCTTCTAACAAACCCTTTCTAGTTTTTAGCTGACGTAATCTCGAAAAGAGAGACATTGTCAACTTGAATCGGAACACAATACAATAGACGAGGAACAATAACAATTGGGAGAACAATTCAGGCATACCACGACATTGGAAATACAGTGAACAACATCATAACATAACAGTTCGGACAGAATATTACCTGGAATACTGAAAACAGAAACACAAGAATTTCTCGAGAACGGAACAGACTAGAGTTACTGGATGCACTGCTGAGACAGTACGGAACATACCGGTCCCATAAAGGGACGCATCAAGACCCGTATCCACCTAGGTGAACACTTCGTTCGTGGGCCTGGGTACCACCAACCCACGGACCAGAGTCAATTTAGATTGACCCTGTCTAGATACTACCCCAGTAATGGTACTCACCGGGCAGCAAGAACGGAAGGCCTCGGATCGGACTGGACTGCTATGACGACGGACGACGAACTTCGGACATCAGTTACGGGTGGACCTCCGGATACCTCGGACCTTGGACTCTTGGCTTGGGCTCTGGTCGGGACTCGCCGCGTTCCTCCACCGTCTTGTTTGGATGCTGGACCGCCTCCTCCGTCTCCTCCGTGGGCCTGAGGGATACTTGAAGCAGAAATATCTGCCGGTGCGCAGAAGAGTTCCGTCACGACTGCAGAGGGTCAGGGGGTCGGCGTGGCTTCACCGACGCGTGGGGAAAGGGCAAGTCCCTGTTCGGGCGCCATTATGTGGTAAATAAATAAATAATACCCTATTTTTTGAATGTATAAATGAATAACAGATAGCTCAATAAAATAAGAGTCAAGATTCGAGGTAGTAGGAGTTTGCAGGTTTATTACAGCATAAAGGACAGGAACAGGACTACCTGCACAGGAATAGGATGGCAAGGCCCAGCAGCGCTGCTGGGGACAGGATCGGGACAAGGGCAGGAAGGGATAACCTTTTTAATAACAGTGCATGAGCATATATACAAAACGCAAACACATAGCATTACATTGCAATAGGCGTAGCAGTGGGTGGAGCAGAAGGCATGACGCGTAGCAGTCGCGAAAGATAAGGGGGAAAAGAGGTGTAACAGGGCATATACATAGACATGTGATGTAAACGTAACAGAATATGTCATGAATGGGGCGGAAACCATGGAGGGGGCTACCTGAGGAGCCGGGACCTCTAACCTAGTGGTGCGCGCAAACTTGCAATGACGTATCACTAGGAGAAGCTGGGGGCTATGAACTCTGTGCTAGGAGCAGAGACTGAAGTCTGGAGAGTCAGGGCGACATGTACCTAAACAGTATCTAGTATCTGATGTTTAGAGAACATGTTGATATAAACTAGAAGTCAGGAGGGGAAAGGCTAACTTGATTCTAAGACTGGACCATGCATTATTCTACATGTAGTGCGTGATGAAGAATACTAAATGACCATTAAATACAGTATTTCTCTAACGTGGAGCCGGAAAGGCTAGACAATGACGGAAACTATTGATGCAGTTCAGTAGCTTAGGAATGCAGAGAAGGAGGACTGAACTGATAACAGGAACTATAACACACTTTTGGCAGACTCAGAGGCAGAGCCAGGCTGGACCGGGCACTGCGTGGCAGGAAGTAAGTGAAGGGTCGAGGATACAGGTGGGGGCTGTATCGCTCCTCAGCGAGGCTTCAGGAGACAGGAGCTGAATCTGGAGTCCAGGCCCTTTTGAGGCCTAGAGACGGGGACTTTACAGTGAAATAACGTGCACACTGGGAAACGTGGCAACGTAGCTTTACATAGGCCTGATATTCGTAGTATTCACGAGGACTGGAAACTGGCATACTAGAGGTGGACACAACTATAATTGCGTCAGGAATCGAACATGGGGAGTACATATGCATATTTAATCATGCACACATAACATATGATGGATGACACGTAGGGACACAGAACATGGCAAAATTTACTTTTCCACAAGGTGACGGTGGCGGTGGCGCAACGACAATTGGTGGAGGGGGGGTGGGGTTGTTCCGGGCAATCCATTCCCTCCACATTGTTGTCTGCTGGCCCATGATGTGCACTATCTGGCCAAGGTACCCAGAAATTTCGCGCAACATGTTTGTGTTGTCCACCGAGTCCTGGTGTGCACGATCTGCATGTTCCTGGGAACGGTCGTATGATGCCTGGCACCTGGCTAGGGCTTGAAGGGACTCTGCCACAGGATGGGGTAGCTGTCCTTCCTCTGTACGGCGGAGTGTGGGTTGCCTGATTGCCTGATGTGCCGTCGCCTCTCTCCTTTGTGGCCCACTCACCCTGCTTGGGTGTGAGGCCGATGGACCTGCGTCGTGTGCTGGGTTAGGCAGGGTGGCACAGGCAGGAGTGGTGGTACTGGTGTTACTGGTGGTACTGGTGGTGGTGGTGGTGGTGGTGGTGGGGAGTCTGCAGATCACTGAGGCAGGTGTCGCTGGAGTCACACATGCGACGGTTGTCGGGCCCGGGAGTCCCTGTGAGCCAGATGGCCCTGGCTGTCTGCTTGGCCCCGCACCATCCTCCGCACCGGAGCTGCCTGTGTCATCGTCCCCAGAGAGTCCGGTATGTGTGGGAGGCGAGTCTTGCGGCTGGGTGCTGGTTTCCCCAGTCAGTTCACGATCACCTGAGGGACAAGATTGAGCTGGTCAGTAATGTGGACATACATGTTCATATCGATTTGTAAACATTTCTGTGTCCTGTCGCACACACCCCACACACCCTACCCTCCACCACCCACCGCCGCCCTTCCCGTGAACATGGGGGCCTGTTGGGAGTTGTAGTTGTGAGCTCTCACACACCCCACCCACCACCACCACCGCCATCCCCGTGAACATGGGGGCCTGTTGGGAGTTGTAGTTGTGAGCTCTCACACACCCCACCCACCACCACCACCGCCATCCCCGTGAACATGGGGGCCTGTTGGGAGTTGTAGTTGTGAGCTCTCACACACCCCACCCACCACCACCACCACCGGCATCCCCGTGAACATGGGGGCCTGTTGGGAGGTGTAGTTGTGAGCTCTCACACACCCCACCCACCACCACCACCCTCCCCGTGAACATGGGGGCCTGTTGGGAGTTGTAGTTGTGAGCTCTCACACACCCCACCCACCACCACCACCGCCATCCCCGTGAACATGGGGGCCTGTTGGGAGTTGTAGTTGTGAGCTCTCACACACCCCACCCACCACCACCACCCTCCCCATGAACATGGGGGCCTGTTGGGAGTTGTAGTTGTGAGCTCTCACACACCCCACCCACCGCCACCACCGCCATCCCCGTGAACATGGGGGCCTGTTGGGAGTTGTAGTTGTGAGCTCTCACACACCCCACCCACCACCACCACCGCCATCCCCGTGAACATGGGGGCCTGTTGGGAGTTGTAGTTGTGAGCTCTCACACACCCCACCCACCACCACCACCGCCATCCCCGTGAACATGGGGGCCTGTTGGGAGTTGTAGTTGTGAGCTCTCACACACCCCACCCACCACCACCACCCTCCCCGTGAACATGGGGGCCTGTTGGGAGTTGTAGTTGTAAGCTCTCACACACCCCACCCACCACCGCCATCCCCGTGAACATGGGGGCCTGTTGGGAGTTGTAGTTGTGAGCTCTCACATACCCCACCCACCACCACCACCCTCCCCGTGAACATGGGGGCCTGTTGGGAGTTGTAGTTGTGAGCTCTCACACACCCTACCCACCACCACCACCGCCATCCCCGTGAACATGGGGGCCTGTTGGGAGTTGTAGTTGTGAGCTCTCACACACCCCACCCACCACCACCACCCTCCCCGTGAACATGGGGGCCTGTTGGGAGTTGTAGTTCTGAGCTCTCACACACCCCACCCACCACCACCACCGCCATCCCCGTGAACATGGGGGCCTGTTGGGAGTTGTAGTTGTGAGCTCTCACACACCCCACCCACCACCACCACCGCCCTCCCTGTGAACATGGGGGCATGTCGGTAGCCATGTACATATTGGTGAGTATGTGTCCGACGTGCATGGGTTGGGGCGTAGGAGATGTGTCTTCTCAGTTTTGTGAGCCTGACCATGTCGTACTGATCGTGGTGCTTGGTTTGTACTTACCAGCCTCTTCTCCTTCATCAAGTCCATCTAGGCTCTCTGGGTGAAGTATCACCAGCACCTTCTCCTCCCAATCGGTGTAGGGTATGGGCTCCGAGGGTGTTCCGCCGCCAGTGTGATTGGCTCTTGCATAGTTTTTGGCGCGGATGGCTTTGACCCTGGTCTTCAGGTCATGCCACCGCCTCTGAATTTCGTGCTTCGTCCTTGGCACGGTCCCTGACGCATTCACCCGACTGACGATTCTGTCCCACATGTGATTCTTTTGCGCCACAGAAGTCTGCTGGACTTGGGCCCCGAAGATGTGGGGCTCAACACGGATGATTTCATCTACCATTACCTTCAACTCCGTCTCCGTGAATTTAGGGTTTTTTTGGGTGCCATGGTGTGTGGTGCTCAGTGTGTGGGTTGAGTGAGTTGGGGGGTGCAGGTGTGTGGTGTGTGATGTGTAGGAATGGTGTGGTGGGTGTTTGTGTGGTGGGTGTGGTAGGGTGGTGGTTGTGTGTCTTCTATTTCAGTAAGCAGTATATCGATTAGGGCCTCTTGCTAGCAGCAATGCTGTGATGCAAAGGATAGTGGTAGTGGGTGGGGGTCATTTTATAGTCGTGTCTCAATGGTTGATTGGCAGTCAGGTGGTAGGTGGGCGTGTTGACTAGTGTGCATTATTGGGTACTTGGGGGGTGTCATGGTGGCTTGTGCTTGGAGTTGGTGTATCAGGTGGGGGGGGTTGTCAATTTTCGTGTGTTTGCTAATTACTTGCGGTACACTTTCTGACATTTGTTTGACGTTAGGGATGTTGTGCGTGTTGGCCTTCCGCAGTGATGCACTGTTTATCGTTACATTCTTTCCGCCGCGGACGTGGATGGCTGTGCGTACCGTGGTACAGGCGGATTTATCCTAATTGCGGACACGGAGTTTTCACAGGTATGGCGGTAAATGTGTATTTTTCCGCGGTCATTGCTGTCCGCGGCCGTGGCTGTTCATTAGGCTCCGTCCGCCGCGGACGGAGTTAGATGTGTTCCGTCCACCGCGGACGGTGTTTGTTATGATCCGTCCGCCGCGGTCGGAGTTTCGTGACATGAATATCCTAATCGCAACCGCGGATTCTCCGCGGCGCGGCCGGGAGTAAAAATTCCCCGACCCTGGCGGACAGTACCCGTTTCCGTCCGCCATCCTAATCAACCCCTAAGAGTGTGGGAGAGAGTGAGACACCAATGCGAAAAAGTTCATCATCCCTGAGCGTAACTGGGTCGAACAAGTCATCATCATCCCGTAAAATGGTCCAGCTCACCATTAGAAGCATGTTGTTTTCAGATGCGCCATTTGAACGCAACCACCCAACGGCGTGTCTGTATAACACTAAGCTGGCTAAAATGCTAGCGCTGGACCTTCTCCCTTTTTCTTTTGTGGAAGGGGTGGGTTTTCTTGAAATGGTGGCCACGCTCTGCCCTAAATGGAAGGTTCCTAGCCGGTTCTATTTTGCCAGATTTGCGGTTCCAGCACTACATGAAGATGTGCTGGAGGTGATTGGGCAGCTTTGCAGAAGAGTGCTGTTCACACTATACATCTGACAACAGACATGTGGACCAGTTGCGCAGCCACTGATTACATGTGCATCACTGCACACTGGGTCTCTTTTTCAGGGGTTAAAGCAAAGCTAAACGCAGGTGTTGACACGGACAAAGTTTATAAAGCTGCTCGGAAACATGCGACAATAGCCATGTTTGCCATGGAGAAAACTCATACAGGAGAAAACATTTTGACTAAGAGTGTGGGAGAGAGTGAGACACCAATGCGAAAAAGTTCATCATCCCTGAGCGTAACTGGGTCGAACAAGTCATGATCATCCCGTAAAATGGTCCAGACCACCATTAGAAGCATGTTGTTTTCAGATGCGCCATTTGAACGCAACCACCCAACGCGCGTCTGTATAACACTAAGCTGGCTAAAATGCTAGCGCTGGACCTTCTCCCTTTTTCTTTTGTGGAAGGGGTGGGTTTTCTTGAAATGGTGGCCATGCTCTGCCCTAAATGGAAGGTTCCTAGCCGGTTCTATTTTGCCAGAGTTGCGGTTCCAGCACTACATGAAGATGTGCTGGAGGTGATTGGGGCAGCTTTGCAGAAGAGTGCTGTTCGCACTATACATCTGACAACAGACATGTGGACCAGTTGCGCAGCCACTGATTACATGTGCATCACTGCACACTGGGTCTCTTTTTCAGGGGTTAAAGCAAAGCTAAACGCAGGTGTTGACACGGACAAAGTTTATAAAGCTGCTCGGAAACATGCGACAATAGCCATGTTTGCCATGGAAAAAACTCATATAGGAGAAAACATTTTGCATGAGTTTAACACAAAGGTCTTTGAATGGCTGTCCCCAAGAAAATGCATGATTGGTTATGTTTCCACGGATAATGGTGCCAATGTAGTTAAGGCCATGGATAAGGGTAACTATTTCAGAGTGCCGTGTTTGGCGCACTTTATAAACCTGGTTGTTAAAAAATTCTTGAGTGAAGAAAGTCCAGTCTCCGAGTTACTGACCACCTGCCGAAGAATGTGCACACATTTCAACCATTCTTTTAAGGACCGGAAGCAGCTGAGGTGCCTGCAAAATGAACGTAAAGTGTCAGTGAAAGCACTCATCCAGGAGGTGGCAACACGTTGGAACTCAATCTTCTACATGCTTGAGCGTCTGTATGAGCAGTATGCGGTAGTCGATCAGTATTTCTTTAAACTGGGTACATCTATCATAGACATGAGGATACAGGTGGAGCAATGGGAGCTAGTTAAAAGCCTGACAGACATGCTTCGTCCTTTTGAGGTCTTCACGCGTGCAGTCAGCAGGGAGGACTGTAATTTGGGAAAAGCTATCCCATTGTTGCGCATGCTAGAGCACCAACTGAAGGCGGTGTCTTCTACGTTTGAAAAAGATGGAAAGGAACAAGCATTTGAGTTGGCGGAGAAGTTATTACAGCGCCTACTTCGCGATGATCGTCTTGAAATGATCCACACAGAACAGCATTACATTTCTGCTACTATTCTGGATCCACGGTACAAAAAGGCAGTGGCAGGCAGAGTATTCTTTCCTTTTGATGACGCAGATGTTACAAAGTACAAACATTGGCTAGCTGTGTCAGAGAGAACGGCAGGAAATTGAAGGAAAAGGCAGTACATCAGCAGGCCATCCGCAGTCAAAAAAATCCACTTCTGCATCTGTGGCTGTGGCAGAAGTGAGTGATTTTCCCTCTCAGCCATTAACGACACCAGCAACCGTATCATCTGCACCAGACACAACAGTAATATTGTGTGAAGAAGAGGATTGGCTATCTCAGCTTGGGTTTGCTTCTCAAATGGTCCCAGAAAAAAGTAAGCAAAGTGTAGGAACCCTGGAGAACCTTGAGTCAATGGTGCAGGCCTATCTGAATGACTCAACAGAGGTCCATGTTCCTCATGACCCATTGGCGTATTGGCATGGGAAAAGAGATGTGTGGCCAGAGATCACCAACCTGGCTATAAATTACTTGTCTTACCCACTCGCAAGCGTGTCTTCTGAACATGTTTTCAGTGCTGCTGGTGGCATTGTAACTTCCAAAAGGACCCGCCTCTCGCCCAAAAATGTGGAGAGGTTAACAATGATCAAGATGAATCAGCACTTCATACCACCAGATTCCAAAATACGAGAATGCACGCAGGAAGAAGACGAGGAGGACACCAACTTAGATGAGGGAAGTTCTTTCCTGTTAACTGACCTACTCCCGTCTGAATTAGCAGAGTTTGAGGACGAGCTCTTCTTCCCTGACACCGAGCCCTGAAAATGAGTCAATGGATCACTAACTTTCTTTTTCGTCCTTATTCACTTTTATTCCTGTGTGTCTGTCTTTCTTTGTTTTGCAAAATCTATAAAAAAAAACTGTAATCACCTAATCACAAAAACAAGCCCATCAGCAGAACTGTCTTCACTTATTTGCTTATTGATTTGAAGGTGCCGCAGTCTGCATTCCTCAGGTTCACAAGTTCACAAGAACATGCTCCTCTATCCTCCTCCTCCAGATTCCTATTTCCCTCAAAGCAGATGGCTGGATTACGCCCAATAAAGAAAGACTCTGCACTTGTGGGGGTGTTCTACTTCTTTGCGGGTGAGTTGACGGGTCTGGGGCATTGCTGTGAAGGTCTAATACCGGCTAAAAGTGGTTTGGAGAAAATCTGAGCAGAAAAAGTTTTTGCGCTTTTGATCACTGGCCTGTCTTTGGGGTGCTGTTTGGAGGGCTTTTAGGTTGCTGGGGTGGGGTTTGGGGTCTGTGAGCACTGCTGGCACATTCTAATGTTGATTGCATTTGTTTTACAGGAAATCCATGGTGGAAAAGGGGAGTTAGGGCCTAGCTGCAGAGCACATTTGGACTGCATTCCAGGTAGGCCCACAGTTTCCTAAGTGTGGCTTTTCCCGGTTTTGCTTTTCGGCTTTTTGGGGGGGGGAAACTTGTTTTTGCCTGGGTTCACGGGTCTGGGGGCCTTGCTTGGAAGGTGGAATACCGGCTAAAAGTGGTTTGTAGAAAATCGGAGCAGAAAAAGTTTTTGCGCTTTTGATCACTTGCCTGTCTTTGGGGTGCTGTTTGGGTGGCTTTTAGGTTGTTGGGGGTGGGTTGTGGTCTGTGAGCACTGCTGGCACATTCTAATGTTGATTGCTTTTGTTTTACAGGAAATCCATGGTGGAAAAGGGGAGTTAGGGCATAGCTGCAGAGCGCATTTGGCCTGAATTCCAGGTAGGCCCAAAGTTTTCTAAGTGTGGCTTTTCCCGGGTTTTGCCTTTTGGCTTGTTGAGGGTGTTAAACTTGTTTTCGCCCGGGTTGACAGTTCTGGGGCCATTGCTGGGAAGGTCTACTACCCGAAAAAAAAGTGTTTTGGAGACAATCCCTGGGGAAAAAGTTGTTGCATTTTCTGAGATTTTGCTCACTCTACCGTTTTCGGGGGGCTGTTTGTGGGGGTTCCTGGTGTTTGTGGGGGGTTTGCGAGTCTTGGAGCAATGCTGGGTATGGATACTTTTGCTTGCTTGCAAGTGGTTTGAATACAATCCATGGTGGGTAAGGGGGAATTTGGGCCTACTTTACTTTCAAAGTACGTTTGGTCACCATTTTCTACTAGGCCTCTAACAGGTAGCAGTATCGCACGTTTTTGAGATCTGATTGGGGGTCTTCTACACTTTTGCAACTGGGTTTAGTAAGGGTCTGGGAGCACTGCTGGGAAGGTCTAATTTTGTTCTAAAACACAGTTTACAGTGCACCCAGCTTGAGGGGAAAGATCCGCTAAATTAATTCACCCATACTTATTTATCCTTCAAAAGGAGACTCAGACAGAGTACGCACTTTCAAAAATATTGTACTGTCTATTAGGAAACTCAAAGTGTGACTTTTTGCACTACACAGCGTACATACCTTATATTTATTTGACAGTGGTGTTCTAATATAACTTCCTGTTTTTCCATCAATAATTACAGGCCGGGTTTCAGCCTGTGCAATGGGAAAAAAAGGATGAAGTCAGGCTTCACATTAGCGAGCCGCAATTCAGCATCCGCCAGGCAGGCAGTAGACAGGGTGTCTTCTGGTCACCAACATTGATGGACGGAGCGTCAGATGGAATGGAGGAGTCCCGCTAATAAGAGGAATGGTTGGATGCATGCAACTTCCCAAATTCAACAGGACAACTACAACAACATACAGATACAGTATCCGTTATTTTCTAATTATCTTTTAAGTAATGTTATTGCTGTGAACTTCTATGAGTGTGACTCTGCATTTCTTTGATCTCTGCTTCTAAATTCAAACCCTCACAGCCTTTTTATAGGTTTTCCTTCTGCTATTTTTCAAACCTAATTTAATGTACGAAGTGTTACTCTGAGTGCAGAGATAGGCAAGTGAAAACGCATAATTACTGCAGCCCTGTACTGTCGCATTCTTTCATTCACGGTTGTCTAAAGTACTACTTACTTTTCAGTAACCATGCATGCAGTAGTGCATGCACTTCCTTTATGCCACTTAAAAGATTTATGGATAGCTTTGTACCCAAAGATTTGTTTATCTTCAATTATTGTTTGTCCATGCTGTGCTTTTTTTTCTTCTCTCAACAAAACTTTCCCAAAAACCCCCATTCCCATCCATTTTTCAAACCCTAACCCTCTTCCCCCGGGCTGTGTGGTTTTGATTGATGTGTGACTAAATGACAGCAATATTTCCACACACTTGCTGGAGAGGATAAGGTCATAGCAACAGGCTGGTGAAGGAATCCGAGGGTATATCTTACTCAGCTTGACACAGACCCATGACTATTGGCAAATGAAAGCAGATTTTCATGTGCGCCATCAACTTGATTGCTCATCAAGAACATCCTCCTCCTAGGTGTGGCAAATGTTAACGCTGCTGTGTTCTTCACCTTCAGTACTATTTCTTGTAGTAGTAGCCAATGCCAAAGAAATTCAATGCAAGTAGTAGTTATACTTTCAATACTTTACCATTTGTTAGGCTACATTATGGCACTGTTCTAGTGTACTGTCACCTGCTATATTATCTATCGTACCGTTCTAATGCTACGGTAAGGACAAACAAGGTTTCATTTTCTT
The DNA here is from genome assembly GCF_964261635.1 of Lissotriton helveticus. NCBI lineage: Eukaryota > Metazoa > Chordata > Amphibia > Caudata > Salamandridae > Lissotriton > Lissotriton helveticus. Next base: position 716,269,477 of record NC_136070.1, read on the forward strand.
TTTTTTCAGATGCTGCAACTGCCACTGTGTAACACCACTCGTACCACCGCAATGATGACATTTCATCCGCCCAGGATTTCCAACCTTAATCGCCATTTCCCGTGCAGCCAGCCCTGTGCCTAGCCCTATTTCCAAACACAAATTACAGGTAAGATAAGCGTTTGAGGGAGGGAGTATAATGGAGTATTAGGAGAGACGAGAGACTGACGGTCCTAGGACTATTGAATTCACTTACTCTGTGAGAGGCACTTAGTTTTGAAAACATTTGGGCAATTACTTACACAACTTGAATCAAGATGCCTCTTAAGTTTCAGGAAAACAAACTTACTGTTAAACCCCCAACCACCAGCCTCAAAAGCAGTAAAAAACACGTATGCTAAGATAAAGTTTAAAGTATATTTATATCCCTAACATAAATAATCTCCCGCAACACCCATCCCACCCCCCTCCCGAACCCCAACGAATGTCCGTGAAAACTAAGTCCAAAAAAGTAGAAAACCCAACTCCCAATTCCCACCCCCCAGAAGTCCTTAAAAAGGGGCAAGGGACAGTCTCCTCCTACTGCTGGCTGCTGTTGACTTTTCGGGCCAGGTCGGCATGCTCCTTGCGGAGGGTCTCGAGCAGGGTTTTGGTGTTGAGCAGCTCCTGCTCGAGGTAGGACACCCTCAGTGAAAGGCGGTGCAACCTTTTTTTGGTACTGCTGTGGGGGGCAGCTGATTTTTTTGCTGCTCGGCGGTGGCGAGTGGCTGCGGTATCCCGGCTCTGTACCGCTGGAGACCTGCACTGACTGGCTGACCCAGGGAGCGCGGAGGAGGATGCAGCTGTACCGGTCGATGTTGTGGTCGACTGCGTGTCCTCCTCCTCCTTGGCCACCAGCCGCCGATATTCGGCGACAGTCGCCTCCAGCCTCCGTTGCCGGGCCCTTTTAGCCAGCTCCTTCCGTGTTGGTTTGGAAGGAGCATCTATATGAAGAAAGAAAGACATAGTCTGTAACCAATGCTCTTTAAGATTAACACAAAATGATTCAGCAGAAAGTTGTGTCACAGTAGAACTAGCAACTTGCAAGCGCAGTACATAACTATTGTGGCCAGTATCTATCTAACCTCCCACTTCTTCATCCTTGCTCTAACATTAGTGGGAGTTTAAGTAATCAATTCTACGAGCACTATGGACTCACTCCATTAGAGTCGACTATGACAGTACACCAACCAGTCTTATTCTTCTTCTTCTCTCTTGTTTAGCAAAATTGGTACGTTAACTTCTGCAAGCCGGCATAATGCCAGCGCAGTCAACTTGCACCCGAGAAAAACAGACTTGCGTTACTGTACTGGTCCAGTACATGCAGGTGGTGATGCTCTTACTTTTCTATTACGGGTGGCACTGAGAATACTCTGTTACAAGGGCTACTGCTTAATTAATTTAACTTTCACCCTACAGTGGAGAAGTGTGGCTCACTGGTTAGAGGAGGCAGACCTGGAAGCAGAGGTCAGCCCGGGACCAGGGTTCAATTCCCGGCTCGGCGGGGTCTTGAGTCCTAAAATGTCCATGGACTCGACAATTCTCGCTCCGGTGCCTACTCGATTCACGGGTTCACACTCTGCGACTCTGGGCAATAGCTTGCTTAATCTCCACAACGGCCCCTCGCGGTGGGATGCCTGGCTTTCACCTTGCGGATACCCTGCCGGGGTTATCTCACAGGGGAATACCAGGACGGGTTCCCTAAGCAAGCGCTTAGAAACCGCTCGGTGATTTGCGCTATATAAATTCCTGTACATTTACAGTGCCAATGAATACTAGAAAAGGAAAATGAAGAAGATAAATAATCTGATTATCTATCACTGCACATGGTATGTATTTGCTTACATATGGGATGACTTTAGGTGCTTTGCTTTTTCCACCAGATAAATAATCTGATTATCTATCACTGCACATGGTATGTATTTGCTTACATATGGGATGACTTTAGGTGCTTTGCTTTTTCTTGAGTGAACAGTGATACATCCACACATGAATGACCGAGTTCTACTAAACTTATTAACAGAGGTAGTGAGTGGCTATCGTAATAGCCGGATATATGCTGTGCTTGCAATACAAACTACTGCTACTATTCATGGTAGTATTCGGACAAAATTAAAACTTCTTTTCCTTGCCTTTCCTACACTGGAATGGACGTGCGGGTGCGGTGTTACATGCTCTTCAAAGTAACACTTAGTTCATCCAGTGACCGTCTACTCTCTCTAGATACACATATGCTATCTAAGAGTCAGATAGTACCATGATCCAGGTATCCATCCATTCAAACTATATGTCAATCATTCTTCTTCATGTCTCTCATCTGGACAAACCTTACGTTTTCTCACGGGAAAACAACCTTTTCATTTTATTTGGGAAACCGCAAGCCATACATCGGTGCTTGACTTGCATTTGAATTTCAACCAAAGGATATATTGCGCACACATACAGTTTCTGTTTCTCCCACCAAGGCTGTTCTCCTTCCACCCATCCTTGCTTCATCCTTCACCCAGCAATGCATCATATTCCTTCCCAGCCACCTCGGGCACCAATCAAACATGTATCATTCTTCTTTGTCAGTCATCATTACTTTTAACTTGCTCGTCCTTCCACACTTACTTACACCCTTCTTTCTCTTTTCGTTCATCCCATCCATCAAGTTCATCTCAGATCTGATTTGGATTCTCGAAAAAAAATTCACCGCTGAGTTGAAGTACATTTAAAGGAGGCAACTACCTGGTTGATAAAAACTTTGGGGCATATTATCAAGGACAGGTGATACATTATCGCCGCTTTTATCGGCAGGAAACTTCAGATAAAGCGGCGATAATGGGCTTGATAATATGCTCTATGAATTCCTATTGAAGCCCTTGTTAGATGTGAAGACATCTAACATGGGCTTTGATAGGAATTCATAGAGCATATTATCAAGCCCATTATCGCAGCTTTATCTGCACCAGATGTTCCACCTACAAAGTACATTTAAGAATGTTAGATGTCATAGACATACACCACTCACTAGTATTTTGTCTAGGAATGAAGAAATGTGAATACAGAAACCAATCTAATAATTTGTGACTGTCTACTCTAAAGTAAAAATGTCCCTTTTTCCAGGGAAGGTTGTGGTCTTGCTGCACTTTTTGGCACAACTGATCAATGCTTGCTTTTTAACACGCACCATTTTTCTCATAACAGACAGAATTTTCACTTCTAAGAACAAGAGCAAGATCAGATCATCATCACTAGGACGGAGTGACCAACGATTCAGCACCAAAAAGAAAAATCAAAGTTCAAACCTGGTGAGGGCTCGGCTCGCCCACAATAAATGTGTGAAATAAATTACTAAGCAATTTTCCATTTTTAATCAACGGTTTATGTTTTATGACAAACTTGATTTTTAATAAATGTTTTTACTTTTAATAAAGCTTTAAAACTTAAATAGACTCTGTGGTTTTTGGTCAATAGTGACTGAGCAAAAGGTTTTGCAATTTGCAAGCATGAGTCCGTGCCTCTGACACTTCTGGACTCTGACTCCGTACTCTTGTCCTGCGTTGGATAATCATCATTGTGGATCAATCATTGATGAATTCGGGAGCTAAATGACTCTGCCACACTATCTAGTCAGTAGGGAGATTGGGGGTTCTTCAAAGTCTGTTATCACTGAGGTATGTGGAAAGTCTACCTGCGCCTATTATAATTGCTAAACAATGCACTATTTAGGGTCCATAGTTCTGTTTGTGCAGATTTGTCCCTGCAACAGTAGTAGTATGGATTGTCCTCCTATCCAAACCAAAAGTAAAGTAGTATCTTATTCTTTCTTGGTGGTCATTCGCATTTTATTGTTGGGAATTGTCAAAGCATAAACATTTTGAAGACTTGAAAAGACATTATGGACAATCCCAGAGGACTGCACTCAGTTCATAGAGCTATTGATGAATAGAATGGGAGCTTCGTTTGACACCTTTTGCAATCTTAGTTAGCTACACACACAGACTAATAAGAATAATCTAGTAATACCACAGGGAGTCATAGTTGAGGCAGGATAAGAATTTAGATACAGTCTACAAGAAGATCAAAGCCGATTTAGAAAAAATCGAATGAGGAACGCCAGTAAAAAATAGGTACTCTATATTAAAATGAAAACTTACTGGGGCCAGCAAAGGAGCCCTTGCCTGGCCGATCCTGGCCTTCTACAGCAGCAGCAGCAACCACCTCCTCCTCTGTCCTCTTGCCCCTGGAGGGAGCTGATGTACAACATGAAAGAAAGAAAGACCCGAAAACATGGATGATTGTTGTCAACCAAATCAAACATTTCAAAAGAACAATAACAAAATATTTTGGCGAAATAGCAAATAGACAACTATTCCACGGGATATATTGACCTATCTCATGTGGTCTACTACGATATTAGTATTGCTTGATTTGCGGACCGTCGACTTGGAAAGTTATGTAACTCACTAAACAAAGTACTAAAAAGGTTCGCCTAGGACTGGCAGGCAGCAGTCCGCAGCACGCGAAGTGATATACAAACTCCATCGTGATTGCAGATCAGTGACAACACTAAAAAGTTTCCTACTACATTAACCAGTCATTAAAATACTCAAACTATCAATCCACCACCACTATTTCTTCTTATTGCCAGGTGTACAAAGGAAGGACTAGACTTGAGTCTGTAGGGGCAGATTTACAAGCCCCTTGCGGCTCTTTAACTCCGTTGTTGCGTGACTTTTGTGACGCAGCGGCAGAACAAAAGAGACGCCATGGTGCGGCATATATTAACAACGTGACGCATATGGGAGATGCATCACGTTGTGAAGCCCTGTGCCATCAGGGGGCGTTCCGGCGCAAGGGAGGGCGTTCCTGCGCAAGAACGCATCCTAAAAGTGGCTGAGGGAAATCTACAAGATTTCAATCAGTCACTTTTAGGACAATGATGCGTCACTCAAACCCTGCGCCTGCTTGAAGCAGACGTACGGCTTGACGCAGCATTGGGGAGATAGGGCACCCCAGAGCATTGCTGGAGCTGTGCCATCGTTGCGACGCAACTCCAACAATGCGCCGCCTTTACGGCACAGATGCGTAACGCTTCGGTGACGTTTTGGGCCGATGGTACGCCGCATTGTAAATACGGCGCACCATGGGTGGTGGTGGCCTGGCGCACAATTACTGGCGCATCCCTGCTACTTTGCAGGGATGCGCCGGTAATTGCAAATCTACCCCTTAGTGTCTAACATTACGCAGTTCTGTAAATTACACTCATACATAATTTCTCAGGCCAATGAAATGAACACAAAATCGAAAACAAATAAGCATAGTAGCAACGCTACTGAGAAGGAGAGCAGTGCACCTGGGAGCGCGGAGGAGGATGCAGCTGTACCGGTCGATGTTGTGGTCGACTGCGTGTCCTCCTCCTCCTTGGCCACCAGCCGCCGATATTCGGCGACAGTCGCCTCCAGCCTCCGTTGCCGGGCCCTTTTAGCCAGCTCCTTCCGTGTTGGTTTGGAAGGAGCATCTATATGAAGAAAGAAAGACATAGTCTGTAACCAATGTTCTTTAAGATTAACACAAAATGATTCAGCAGAAAGTTGTGTCACAGTAGAACTAGCAACTTGCAAGCGCAGTACATAACTATTGTGGCCAGTATCTATCTAACCTCCCACTTCTTCATCCTTGCTCTAACATTAGTGGGAGTTTAAGTAATCAATTCTACGAGCACTATGGACTCACTCCATTAGAGTCGACTATGACAGTACACCAACCAGTCTTATTCTTCTTCTTCTCTCTTGTTTAGCAAAATTGGTACGTTAACTTCTGCAAGCCGGCATAATGCCAGCGCAGTCAACTTGCACCCGAGAAAAACAGACGCCCGCCATGATGAGTGAGACAGACTTGCGTTACTGTACTGGTCCAGTACATGCAGGTGGTGATGCTCTTACTTTTCTATTACGGGTGGCACTGAGAATACTCTGTTACAAGGGCTACTGCTTAATTAATTTAACTTTCACCCTACAGTGGAGACGTGTGGCTCACTGGTTAGAGGAGGCAGACTTGGAAGCAGAGGTCAGCCCGGGACCAGGGTTCAATTCCCGGCTCGGCGGGGTCTTGAGTCCTAAAATGTCCATGGACTCGACAATTCTCGCTCCGGTGCCTACTCGATTCACGGGTTCACACTCTGCGACTCTGGGCAATAGCTTGCTTAATCTCCACAACGGCCCCTCGCGGTGGGATGCCTGGCTTTCACCTTGCGGATACCCTGCCGGGGTTATCTCACAGGGGAATACCAGGACGGGTTCCCTAAGCAAGCGCTTAGAAACCGCTCGGTGATTTGCGCTATATAAATTCCTGTACATTTACAGTGCCAATGAATACTAGAAAAGGAAAATGAAGAAGATAAATAATCTGATTATCTATCACTGCACATGGTATGTATTTGCTTACATATGGGATGACTTTAGGTGCTTTGCTTTTTCCACCAGATAAATAATCTGATTATCTATCACTGCACATGGTATGTATTTGCTTACATATGGGATGACTTTAGGTGCTTTGCTTTTTCTTGAGTGAACAGTGATACATCCACACATGAATGACCGAGTTCTACTAAACTTATTAACAGAGGTAGTGAGTGGCCATCGTAATAGCCGGATATATGCTGTGCTTGCAATACAAACTACTGCTACTATTCATGGTAGTATTCGGACAAAATTAAAACTTCTTTTCCTTGCCTTTCCTACACTGGAATGGACGTGCGGGTGCGGTGTTACATGCTCTTCAAAGTAACACTTAGTTCATCCAGTGACCGTCTACTCTCTCTAGATACACATATGCTATCTAAGAGTCAGATAGTACCATGATCCAGGTATCCATCCATTCAAACTATATGTCAATCATTCTTCTTCATGTCTCTCATCTGGACAAACCTTACGTTTTCTCACGGGAAAACAACCTTTTCATTTTATTTGGGAAACCGCAAGCCATACATCGGTGCTTGACTTGCATTTGAATTTCAACCAAAGGATATATTGCGCACACATACAGTTTCTGTTTCTCCCACCAAGGCTGTTCTCCTTCCACCCATCCTTGCTTCATCCTTCACCCAGCAATGCATCATATTCCTTCCCAGCCACCTCGGGCACCAATTAAACATGTATCATTCTTCTTTGTCAGTCATCATTACTTTTAACTTGGTCGTCCTTCCACACTTACTTACACCCTTCTTTCTCTTTTCGTTCATCCCATCCATCAAGTTCATCTCAGATCTGATTTGGATTCTCGAAAAAAAATTCACCGCTGAGTTGAAGTACATTTAAAGGAGGCTACTACCTGGTTGATAAAAACTTTGGGGCATATTATCAAGGACAGGTGATACATTATCGCCGCTTTTATCGGCAGGAAACTTCAGATAAAGCGGCCATAATGGGCTTGATAATATGCTCTATGAATTCCTATTGAAGCCCTTGTTAGATGTGAAGACATCTAACATGGGCTTTGATAGGAATTCATAGAGCATATTATCAAGCCCATTATCGCAGCTTTATCTGCACCAGATGTTCCACCTACAAAGTACATTTAAGAATGTTAGATGTCATAGACATACACCACTCACTAGTATTTTGTCTAGGAATGAAGAAATGTGAATACAGAAACCAATCTAATAATTTGTGACTGTCTACTCTAAAGTAAAAATGTCCCTTTTTCCAGGGAAGGTTGTGGTCTTGCTGCACTTTTTGGCACAACTGATCAATGCTTGCTTTTTAACACGCACCATTTTTCTCATAACAGACAGAATTTTCACTTCTAAGAACAAGAGCAAGATCAGATCATCATCACTAGGACGGAGTGACCAACGATTCAGCACCAAAAAGAAAAATCAAAGTTCAAACCAGGTGAGGGCTCGGCTCGCCCACAATAAATGTGTGAAATAAATTACTAAGCAATTTTCCATTTTTAATCAACGGTTTATGTTTTATGACAAACTTGATTTTTAATAAATGTTTTTACTTTTAATAAAGCTTTAAAACTTAAATAGACTCTGTGGTTTTTGGTCAATAGTGACTGAGCAAAAGGTTTTGCAATTTGCAAGCATGAGTCCGTGCCTCTGACACTTCTGGACTCTGACTCCGTACTCTTGTCCTGCGTTGGATAATCATCTTTGGGGATCAATCATTGATGAATTCGGGAGCTAAATGACTCTGCCACACTATCTAGTCAGTAGGGAGATTGGGGGTTCTTCAAAGTCTGTTATCACTGAGGTATGTGGAAAGTCTACCTGCGCCTATTATAATTGCTAAACAATGCACTATTTAGGGTCCATAGTTCTGTTTGTGCAGATTTGTCCCTGCAACAGTAGTAGTATGGATTGTCCTCCTATCCAAACCAAAAGTAAAGTAGTATCTTATTCTTTCTTGGTGGTCATTCGCATTTTATTGTTGGGAATTGTCAAAGCATAAACATTTTGAAGACTTGAAAAGACATTATGGACAATCCCAGAGGACTGCACTCAGTTCATAGAGCTATTGATGAATAGAATGGGAGCTTCATTTGACACCTTTTGCAATCTTAGTTAGCTACACACACAGACTAATAAGAATAATCTAGTAATACCACAGGGAGTCATAGTTGAGGCAGGATAAGAATTTAGATACAGTCTACAAGAAGATCAAAGCCGATTTAGAAAAAATCTAATGAGGAACGCTAGTAAAAAATAGGTACTCTATATTAAAATGAAAACTTACTGGGGCCAGCAAAGGAGCCCTTGCCTGGCCGATCCTGGCCTTCTACAGCAGCAGCAGCAACCACCTCCTCCTCTGTCCTCTTGCCCCTGGAGGGAGCTGATGTACAACATGAAAGAAAGAAAGACCCGAAAACATGGATGATTGTTGTCAACCAAATCAAACATTTCAAAAGAACAATAACAAAATATTTTGGCGAAATAGCAAATAGACAACTATTCCACGGGATATATTGACCTATCTCATGTGGTCTACTACGATATTAGTATTGCTTGATTTGCGGACCGTCGACTTGGAAAGTTATGTAACTCACTAAACAAAGTACTAAAAAGGTTCGCCTAGGACTGGCAGGCAGCAGTCCGCAGCACGCGAAGTGACATACAAACTCCATCGTGATTGCAGATCAGTGACAACACTAAAAAGTTTCCTACTACATTAACCAGTCATTAAAATACTCAAACTATCAATCCACCACCACTATTTCTTCTTATTGCCAGGTGTACAAAGGAAGGACTAGACTTGAGTCTGTAGGGGCAGATTTACAAGCCCCTTGCGGCTCTTTAACTCCGTTGTTGCGTGACTTTTGTGACGCAGCGGCAGAACAAAAGAGACGCCATGGTGCGGCATATATTAACAACGTGACGCATATGGGAGATGCATCACGTTGTGAAGCCCTGTGCCATCAGGGGGCGTTCCGGCGCAAGGGAGGGCGTTCCTGCGCAAGAACGCATCCTAAAAGTGGCTGAGGGAAATCTACAAGATTTCAATCAGTCACTTTTAGGACAATGATGCGTCACTCAAACCCTGCGCCTGCTTGAAGCAGACGTACGGCTTGACGCAGCATTGGGGAGATAGGGCACCCCAGAGCATTGCTGGAGCTGTGCCATCGTTGCGACGCAACTCCAACAATGCGCCGCCTTTACGGCACAGATGCGTAACGCTTCGGTGACGTTTTGGGCCGATGGTACGCCGCATTGTAAATACGGCGCACCATGGGTGGTGGTGGCCTGGCGCACAATTACTGGCGCATCCCTGCTACTTTGCAGGGATGCGCCGGTAATTGCAAATCTACCCCTTAGTGTCTAACATTACGCAGTTCTGTAAATTACACTCATACATAATTTCTCAGGCCAATGAAATGAACACAAAATCGAAAACAAATAAGCATAGTAGCAACGCTACTGAGAAGGAGAGCAGTGCACCTGAAATGCACAGAAGATTTTGAAATATAATTTACCTACAATGTAATCGGCAGCATTATTGCGCTTGATAAAAAACAAACATTTGCAATATAATAACACGCAGAGCAGGAGAAAACAGAGTAGTGATGAAATAGCTACTACTACTCACCAAGCCCGGGGATCTCGACGCCGAGCAGGTCGAGCAAGTCGCGTTCCTGGTCCAGGAGATCCGTCCAATGGTGGGTTTCCTGGTTGTAGGTGCGCCGGACCCGAGAGTGTTGAAACATGGCCCGGCACACCTTCTCCCACCGCTTCCGGCGCTCCCGGAGCCCGTAGCCGCTTGCGATCTTGCCACCTGCCGCGATGGTCCTGGGGAGGCGGCGCTGTACAAAGAACACTAGTGCGGCCACCTCCTCCGTGCTAAAGATCTCCCGTGGCATCACTAGCTCCCCCCTCAAACGCCCGCACGGGAGCCGGGCACGGGGTGCGGGACCCTTTCCCTTCTCGGGCTGCTTCCCAGCTCCCTTTACCATGGTCTGGGCAGAAAGGAAGGTAAATAATAAAGAAGAAATAGAATAGGGATGAAGAAAAGAAAAGAGTTTAAAAAAGTAGTTTAAAATTAACCAAAAGTAGCAGAAAACACAAAAATATAGAGCTAGAAAAATAGAGGGATAGATAATAAGTAAAATACATCCAAAAAAACTTCAAACAAGCAAAGGATGGCAGAGATTGATAGAGGATACAGAAAGGATGCCCAGAACCATAGCAATGAATGAAAAACAAGATGGCCACGCCCGTTCACGACCGCGTGGGTAAGTTCGCGCAAGATTTCCCCTGCGATCACACGCAAACTTGTACTAGCGAGCCGCACACTTTGCAAGATTGCACACAGCGCCCGGAAACGGAATTACGTCACGCAAACAAGATGGCCACGCCCATGTACGACCGCTAGGGTAAGTTTGCGTTGTTGCGCTACAAGCGGCTTGCGAAAACGCAATAAATCACGCGAACTAACACGCCGCAAAAAAACAAATCGTATATTCGCACGAATTCGTGGATTCCGAATTCGATCTCGTGCAAATTCGCGCCCCGCGAATCCCGCAAAATTGCAGAAAAACGATTTTTTCATAACTGAAAGCACTCAGTAGGTGCAAAAGTTCAATCTCATCATTAGTAACCATTCCCTGTAGTGCTTCCTGAGGGGCCCCTCCAGAGTTCAGTTGCCTACTTGCAACTATTCTATGACCCCGCTCTGACCCTCACAGCAGGCTCAGAGAATAGCTACAAGTATGCTACAAAGGTCCTGTTAAAAAAAATTACACTGCAACAGAAAGCAATTACAGATAAGGAAGCAGGTGCCAGACTGGAAGTTCAAATTCAGTGACACATTAATCAGCCCCTAATTCATTCATGTCAGTTGAGGCAGGGCAGGTGTGCTAACGAATTTTACAAAACTGAAAGCACTTAGCAGGTGCAAAAGTTGAAGCTCATCATTAATCAGGAAGCACTTACAGCTAAGGAAGCAGGTGCCAGCTCAAATTCAGTGACACATTCATCAGCCCCAAATTAATTCATGTCAGTTAAGGCAGTGCAGGTGTGCTTTTCCCCCCATAATCTACAGTGATGAACCAGAGGGTGGCAGTGATGAACCAGAGTGTGGCATGAGTGAGCCAGAGGGTGGCAGTGGTGAATCAGAGGGTGCTGTGATGAACCAGACGTAGAAACAACATGGTCGCGACCGTTGCGACCCGACAAGTAAGTTCGCGAACTGGCAGAAACACTTGCGAACACAAAAAAAAATCAGCAAAATTTGCGAAAGTTTGCAATTTTTGCGGATTGCGAATCCGTAACTACGCAATTTCGCGAATTGCGAATTCGCAAAATTCACCCATATTTATTTCAGGGTTATCCTGGGAATCAAATTGTGTGCCCAAAATAGTCTAGTAGGTGTTTGAGACTAGTCGTGTGAAGAATGTTGCATTTCTTGAGTTTTTCAACCATATTGGCAGCCCTATAAATCCTGACTGGATACTTCTATATCCAGTTGTCTAGTCTGAGAATATAACAATGGTTCAGTCAATTAATCAACAGCAAGCTAGCTGTAGACTCATTTTGAGGTAGGTGTGTTTGAGAAATAAGGCTCTTTTTAAAAAGATAAGCAGGTCCCAGCTGTGTTCAATAATGCTGCTGATGCTTTATCTCATTTCAAGTTCCAGGAATTCTGACACTTTATTCCTGGGGCAGATAAGGAGCACACCGTCTCCCCTATACATCTATGGGGACTTGGTGCACAATCCTCCCAGAACTTGTGGCCACCAGCTTAGTCCTGTCCCAACTGCCAGGCCTGGTCCTCCCTGACATCATGGCAGTTCTCTTCAATGTACAAAAGGTTTGATTTATTGCTGCTTTCAGTTGTGATAGCCGTTCACCCTACTTTTACAGTTCTTTGTGTTTCCGCAACCAACTCGCCAAGCAGGAGTTTATGTCATAAAAACAAAAAAACAAACGACCCCGAGAGTGTTCTTCCAGGGTTTGCAAGTTATTTTTTACTGACCCTCACAGAAAAGAGATATTACACCAATCATCATAAATAGAGCATGTGGTTTAATGTTTTTCATCCAATGGCCCATACTTTTTATGGCCTTCAGAGGAATTTTTCCATTGATGGAGACAATGGTGGCTCTGTTGTTGATCTGCCAATCTGAAAATGAGGTGGGAAGATCTAGGGTATGGTGGTCAGAGTAACCTGAATGCCAAACTCTAAATCGGATCCGTAATTCTTTTAAGAGGTTGAGAATGGGCTCTGCCGGGGCTGTTTCAGGCCTCACTTTGGCTAGGTGCTCCATTATTTAGCTCATTGGGGTTGTGAGGAATGCTGTCCAAGCCAGGGATCACGTTTTTAACCATTAGCCCTGCCCATTGCATTGTTGGAGTCAGGGGCCCTTCCAGGGGAGCTGTCTGGAACAATTAATATAGATTCACATCAGAGTGGACCGGGCTGGGGGGGCATGGCTTGAAGCCCAAGGTGCATGGCGGCGTCCGTGTGAGGCTCCTGGGCTTCCCTCGGTGGAACCCCCCTTTCAGCACCTCTTCATGAAGCCCTTCGGGAAATAGGGATGTCGGAAGGTATGCTCTCAGCGATGCGCACAGGCTCTTTTGTGTGCGCACGCTGAAAAGGAGTTTTTCTTTCATTTATGCGTCCCTCTCATAGAGGAGCTCCGTAGCGGCCGCCATTTTCTTTTTTCGCCGCGTACGGAGCTCCTGAATAATGAGGCTCGTTTTCAATACGTCCCGCATTTCTGTATGAATGGGCAGTTATGTCGACTAATACCATCATTTTTTAACCTGCTCATTTGCCTAAGCCCACATGTTTTATTTTTCACAAGTATTCATGTTAGAGGTGGAAGGACGACCTTGGCAGCCATTTTAGGAAGGATACACTGTGACTCTATGTGGCACTGCAATTTTGAACGTATGTGATACCTCAGCTCTGTCCAGCAATATTCTCCTCATGTTTTGAGCACTACTAATTGCTTAAAAGAAGATACAGATATATTGGTCTCTTTTGACTGTTTTACTCTCTTTGTCTCATCTCCAACATCGCTTTCCTCCAACATACCCGCATTTTTTCATGATATGTTTGATGGGCAGAACTAAGACATTCTCCTCCACATCTTTAAAAGCGAAGCAAACTTTTATCAAAACTTCAAAAAACTTTACAGAATTTTCCAAACTTGAGGATTCTTTGTTGTCTTCACCACAACCTTTGGAGCCCAGAAAGGATCCTTCCTCTGTAGTTTCAGGGAAATCTATCACAAAACGCCTGAAAAAGCATCCTCCTTCTCCTCCGAAATCAGTCTCGCTGTTCTCCATGGAGCTCCTATTGGAAGAAATTAGAGCTCTCCGACCTTTTATGGAAGAGACTAACGTTAAATTGCAAATCCTTATGGATAACTGGTCCCAGTTAGACACAAGAGTCTCAGCAGTTGAGCAAAGTGTCTCATCACTCAAGGATTCATGCACCAGCGTCTCACAACTTCACTCCCAAGTTTCTGTGCTCCAACGACAAGTTGAAGACCTTGAAAATCGAAATCGGCGCAACAACCTTCGCATTTACGGCTTGGCGGAAGGACTTGAAGGATCAGATGCTCTTGCCTTTTTTCAGATCCTTCCTCCCTAAGTTACTTCACATGCCAGATGGAACTATGCTTAATATCCAACGAGCACACAGATTGGGTCGTGTTCCTTCCATCACTTCACCTTCACAGAGACCAAGAGGTGGGATCTTATATTTCTTAGAGTACACGGACCTGCTAAAAGTTTTATCAGTGACTAAATCCATTCAAAAAATCGCATGGCCTGGTTCTACCCTATTTTTTGTACAGGATTATGCCAAAGCCACTGCTAAGAGGCGCAAAGCTTTCCTTAATATGAGATCTAATCTTCGCTCAATGGAGCTCGCTATGCACTTTTTCATCGTTGTCTCTGTAAGGTCACTTACAATATTAGAACAACTACATATGAAGACCTGATGAGACTACAAAGCTTCATCAACTCTTGTAAACCAACCGACATGGAGTCCTCCACTTTTTCATCGTCATTCAACATTTAATGTTATACTATTGTTTAATGTTCCATTATCACTTCCAAGGTTATGTATAAGGTTAAAATCCTCCCAGTAAAGACTGCTTACACTAGTATGGATACCTGTTGGTTTTAATACTGTATTGTTCTGTATTAGTTTCAAAATATGTTTAGTCTAATAGACGTGTTTTTAATGTCTCTTTATTTGATATGCGGTATGTCTTGTCATCCATCTGCCTGACTGTTGTCTTCTGCTTCCACAGATGCCTCTTCCTTTTGGCGTGGTCTCCCCCTGGGTTCCCATGTTTCGCGCTCGGACGTTCTGTCTGTCCATGTGGGCTCACCTTCCTCCCCACCACATCTTCCCTTTGTGGGTATGTTTCTTGTTGTGTCTCTTGTTCTTTGTGTCACAAATCTTTTGTTAATTCAGTATGTTTCACAATTCGAATTCATTTGCTTTCTTGGTGTCCTTAGTATTCTCCTTTGTTATCCTTTTATCTACTTCCTCTCTAAACTTATCATTGCATGTTCATTTTTCTTCTATTTGCTACATTCCTTTTTCTCAGTTATATTACTCACCTTCTAAGTTGTTGGTACAATATGTCCATTTTTTGATTTTCATTTCCTCTCTTGACTCTTGATATAAGGTCCTTACATCATTTTTGATTTTGAGATTGATTCATTCGTCATTTTACTTTCTTCTTACATCCTATATTGTTCTTCGATTGAATTGGGCTCCCATTTCACAATTTTAGGTCAATCCACTTTCCTATATCTATGTCATTAAAACTGGTTACCTGGAACGTAAGGGGCTTGAACTCTCCCATTAAAAGACAACGGGTTTTGTCGCACTTAGCCAAATTAAATGCCGATATTGCTTTTTTGCAAGACATTCACCTTTCAGAGGTCGAATCACTAAAGTTAAAGAAGGGTTGGGTAGGAGAGGTTTTCTTCTCTCCAGGAGATGGTAAACGTAATGGAGTAATGATACTTTGTTGCAAATCCCTCTCACTTTCATTCTTATCTCAAGAGTCAGATGCCTATGGTACATGGTTGAATGTTAAGCTGTCCTTAAAGGGTGCTCCAGTCTCTCTTCTAAATGTCTATGCCCCTACATGCGGGGAACCCTAATTTTGGCCTACACTTGCTAAGCAAATTTCTCACTGCATAGAAGATAATTTAATCATGGCTGGCGATTGCAATGAGGCTTTTGACCCATTTATTGACAGGTATTCTAAGATCTCCTTTGTGCCAAATAAACCTCACAAAGCCTTTGTTCATGCCATTAATTATCATAAACGCCTCGAGGCCTGGAGACTCTGCAATTCAAATACTAGAGAATTCACTTTTTATTCCCCATCTCACCATTCTCAATCAAGGATCGATTACATTTTTGTCTCCCACAATATTTCGGAAACCGTCACCCATGCAGAAATCGGTCATATTCTGTTATCAGATCACGTTCCAGTTTAAATTGGCCTTGACATCTATACTAATATAATATAAAGAGAGAACCCAAACCTTTGAGGCGGGTAATCTCAGGAACCACAGCACCAATCAAAACACCCAATACAGCGTTGAAAAGGGCAGTTGCAGCAGAAGGACATAGGCTATGCAGACGCCCACCATATACATTTAAAAGGTAAAAGAACCGTGCCATCATAGTAGTCCCTTGTGGGCGTGTCTGCGTTGTGCTGTGGGCGTGTGCTGTGGGCGTGACAATCGCTGGGGGCATGTGGTACGTTCCGCCCTTCATGCCATGTCTCATATCGTGTGCTAATCCCAGCCTGCTCCCTTTAAATACCCCTGCACCCCATAATCATAACCCACCCTTACTCCTTAAAATACCCCAACACCCTTAAACACTAACCCATTTTAACCCTATAAATATACCCTGTACCCCAAAACCCAAACCTATCCCTAAACTCTAAAAATACCCCTGTACGCCAAAACCCAAACCTAGCCCTGAACCCTATAAATACCCCTGTACCTCAAAACCTAAACCTACCCCTGAACCCTAAAAATACCCCTGTACCCATAACCCAAACCTAGCCCTGAACCCTAAAAATACCACTGTACCTCAAAACCACCCCTGAACCCTAAAATACCCCTGTACCCCAAAACCCAAACCTACCCTTGAACCCTAAAAATACCCCTGTACCCCAAAACCCAAACCTAGCCTGAACCCTAAAAATAACCCTGTGCCCCAAACCGCAAACCTAGCCCTGAACCCTGAAATACCCCTGTACCCCAAAACCCAAACCTAGCCCTGAACCCTAAAAATACACCTGTACCCCAAAACCCAAACCTAGCCCTGAACCCTTAAAATAACCCTGTACCCCAAAAACCAAACCTACCCCTGAACCCTAAAAATACCTTTATACCCCAAAACCCAAACCTAGCCCTGAACCCTAGAAATACCCCAGTACCCCAAAACCCATACCTATCCCTAAACCCTATAACTATCCCTGTACCCCATAACCCAAAACTATATCTGAACCCTTAAAATACCCAAACACCCCAAAACATATACCTCAGTACCCCAAAACATATACCCCTATACCCATACTTACCTTTTCCAAACATTAAAAAAAACATGCTTTTACCATTCATGCATTTACAACGAATTTCGTTGTAAATGTATGTGTGGTAAAAGCATATAAAATGTAATGCCATGCGTTATAATGGCATTGCGGGGTCATGGTTCTTTCGTAATGAAAGTATGCGGAGTGATGGTTTGCGGAAAGAAAGTTGCGGAATAATGGGTGTTTACCCTCCCCCGGTAAGTACATTGGTGGCACGGCGTCCCACATTCTCAGCAACATACTCATATTTTTTCACCACCCATTTGAAAAATGCACAGGTCTCTCTCATTGATGGCCAGCACCGACATACACTTTTAGACACACCTCCCGCCACAAGTTCTAGAATTGCAAACTTTAGAGCTGGGGAGCTACGTTCGAATCTCGGCATCAGCTCAACATCCTGCGATTCCAAGCAAATCGCTTTGTCTCCCCGTGCCTACCACAAATGAATGTGTTCTTCTGTAATGTAAATTGTGCTCATGCCATGTTGTCGAGTTCGCGCTGTATAATATTGCAAGGAAAAATAAAGTAGGGAAACTCGAGTTCACACACTACTGAACGCGCACTCTTAAGGGGATCAGCAGTGCACTGTGAATCGGAGCGTTTCACAGGCCTGTCACAGATAAGAAATGCTATCAAAACGAAATCCTACAAAACAATATACTACTGGCCGGCATCAATTCATACCCAGACAACGTCGGGACGGGCTGCTAGTCTTACCTAAAAACATGGGCCCTAGGAGGTGGCATTTCAACAATTCCCTTCTTTTGGACCCAAAATTTACTACCTCCTTTATCACCTTCTTTGATGAATTTTTCATGATCAATCAGACTGAATCCATGCCTTTTTCTACTGTATGGGATGCTTTCAAAGCCTCAGATAGGGATTTCATACTAACCTTTATTGCAAGGAAACGAAAAAATGCTCGTAAACAGACTATGGATCTTCTTCAAGACATTAAGAGCCTCGAGCACTCTTACTATACCTCACACTCAAAAGATTGTTTAACAGCCCTAATCAACGCCAAAATGCAATTTAATAAAAAATCCACAGAGGACGCTTCACTATATTTGTTAACATCTGGTGCTAAATTCTATGGTGGGAAAAATAAAGCTGGGAAAATTCTGGCTAACTATTTGAAAGTTAAATATAATAAAATGAACATTGAATCCATATATGATGCAAATTTAGATCTAAGGTTTAAGGATGACGACATTTTGAATGAATTTTCACTTTTTTACAGGAACTTATATGCTTCTGAAACACAACCTACTGATCATTCCCTATCACACTATTTCTATAACATTCATAGACCTCAATCTGCCATTCCAGACTTATCCTCATTAGAACTAGATTTAACACAACAAGAGCTGTCAAGAGCCCTTCAGTCTCTCAAACATGACAAGGCACCGGGACCTGACGGTTTCACGGTTGAGTTTTACTCACACTTCTCCAAACTCTTATTACCTAAACTGTATTTTCTAATACACTCGTTTAGCACGATAGGACACTCCTCTGGTTCTTTCTCAGATGCTCGTATTTGCCTAATTCCCAAAGAAGGTAAAGATTCTAAACATTGTAAGAACTACAGGCCCATATCTTTGGTAAATATCGATTATAAGACTTTTTCCAAAGCTTTAGCCATACGATTGGATTCTTATTTACCAGACCTGTTAGGGCTAGAACAATCTGGATTTGTCAAAGGTCGATACATAACTGATAATACTCGACTCCTGTTCAACGTCTTGTCAAAATCTTTGCGTTTTAAGGAGCCCCTGGCAGCGATAGCGTTAGATGTTGAGAAGGCGTTCAATAGAGTTGAATGGCCTAGCCAAGAGAGACATGGCGAGGAAATGGGGGGTAGTCACTCTGCCACACCTGAAGGAATGGAGGAGAGGCATGGACTTATATATGGCAGCTGAAAGGGTCACATATAAGGCACGGGGATGTCCTAAAAGGTTTGGTAGATTGTGGGGCAAATGGCGCCGATACCATGGTCTAGATGGAGGACTCTGAACCAGAGGGGGTGAGAGGGTATCCAGCCCGAGACAGGAGGGAGTGCGATGGAGGACAGTATGGCGTAATAGGTGAGGGCCTGGGAAGAAAGCTGATGATGCTAGTTGAAGCGGAGGGAAGTGAATTGTTTTTAAAGATGAATCTTGGAGGGTGGGGGAAGGAAGGGTGGGGTATGATGATTAATAATGACATGACACAATGGAGTGGTGTGGCTCACTGATTAGAGGCAGCAGACCCGGAAGCAGAGAACGGCCCGGGGACCAGGGTTCAATTCCCGACACGGCAGGGTCGTGGACCTAGGGTCAGCGGACTCGACAATTCTCGCCTCGGTGCCTACTCTAACCAGGGATCACACTCGGCAACTCTGGGCATTAAGCTTGCCTCATCTCTACAACGGCCCCCCACAGACGCCGGGGATGCCTGGTTTCACCCTGGAGATACCTAGAAGGGACCATCTCACAGGGAAAGCCAGAACGGGTTCCCCAGCGGTCTTCAGCGCTGGGACGCTCACGGGCAGCTGTGCGCTTTACAAGTCCAACACACACACACACACACACATGCTTGTTATGTTTATGCACAATAAAAAGCAAATAAAAAAGTTAAAAAGAAATATATAGAGTTGAATGGCCATACCTATTCTACACCCTCAAAAGGTTTGGATTTGGTCCCAATTTTATCTCCCTGATTTTCCTCATTTATTCTATTCCTAAAGCGGCTGTTTGTGCTAATGGTTTGATATCTCCATATTTTGATTTAGAAAGAGGTGTGCGTCAAGGATGCCCTCTCTCCCCTTTTCTTTTTAACTTGGCTTTGGAACCATTCCTCTCTAAATTACGTCAGAATCCATATTTACATGGCTTCCAAACATTGTATTCCCATATTAAACTTGCAGCATACGCAGACGACATTCTGTTCTTTATGTCTCAACCAAGTGACTCGATCCCTGCTTTCTTAACAGAAGTACAAGCTTACTCCATCATCTCTGGTTACAAATTAAATGATGATGTATGCGAGATTTTACCTTTAAGTAAGTACACTTTTAAACCTGATTTTAGTGCCTCTAATTTTACTTGGAGTCCTAACCACATTAAATACTTAGGCTTACATGTCACAACTTCAATTTCGGACACAATTTTGCACTAATAAATGTATACAAAAGTTCTCAGATCTAACTACCAAATGGCCCCCCCTCTACTTATCATGGTGGGGCCGGTTAGACACTATAAAGATGATGCTCTCCCCCATAATCATATATACTATCTCCAATATCCCAGTTCCCATCCCAACAAATTTTTTTAGGAAATCTTCCTTCCTTTGGAATAGTAAGAAACCCTGTATATCTATTCTTAGATTAATTAGTCCCAAAACGGATGGCGGAGTCAACTTTCCTGATTTCCCGTCATACCAAAAAGCATTCTTTTTACACCAAGCCTCTTTATGGTTATGCGATCCTAAAGAGTACTGTCCCTTATGGACCTCAATAGAACATCTCTATGTATCCGCCTTTTCATTTGGTGAATACCTTTCCTTCGCACGTAAACCACAAGCCCTATCTACTCCCATTATTAAATTGACCTCTAAGCTATTATCACCTTTATTCCCTTTTCCTCCCCACACTATAGACTCCTTTCTCAATTCCACAATGTGGCACAATAAGAACCTGCTTATAAGGAATAAACCATTTTACTGGAAAACTTGGCATCAGAGAGGGCAAACCTGGATTCATCAGCTCTTTTCACACTCAGACTTTTTATCCTTTCATTCAATTTACCTGCTTCATTCATCCACAAATACCTCCTCCTCAAGAAAGCTGTGATGGATACAGCAAATGACAGCAAATTGGAAGGATTCCTCTAAAATGTCTTACAAGGCATGGTGGTATGCTGTTTGCCATAGGTTGGACACTTCCTTTGTATACCCCATCCACATGGCATCGAAACGGTTGGATTTATGATGGTCACCTATATACATGTGCCAGCCGCTCTTTTCAATTACTCCCCATTCAGCAAGAAGTTTCAAAACCCCCCTGAAAACCACTAACTGTTCCTAAAACATTGGATTTTTAAACATTTTATATGATTGCTTCTGATGTTTTATTACTTTCAACTCTATCTTTTAGCCCGATCCATTAATTACACTGTACCTCTTTCTTTTCGCAGGACAGGCATTTCATATGATGTACTGTGGTATGACACCTTGTATTTCTCATTAATAAAAACTTTTTGAACTGAAAGAGTGGACCGGGCCCCATCTTATTGTGAGCTGAGGAATTTACATTTTGATGGTTGGCCCCAATGGGATGGGTGGAGCTTGAATAGGTTTCCTAAGGATGGAGAGAGGACCTGGTGAGAACTACAATCATGAGTTCTCAAAAAAAAGTACATGAGGGTGGTTGGGACGGGTGGGATTAAGGCTGTATAGAGTACTGTGCATGAGGACAACATTTTATTTCAAATTGCACTCATTTTCAAAAAGATTGTGAACCACATTGGACCGTCTATTTACAGCACATCATAATGTGGTAATTATTCAATTTTTAGGAGCAAATATATTCCATATTCCCCTGTATTCGTGGCATATATATGTAGCAAACATGTAAAGCAGTGGTTCTTAACCTTTTCACTTCTGTGAACCCCCACTTAATCATTAGTGGAACTTAGGGACCCCCCACTGAATAATTATTGGAATCTGGCACCCACCCCCCACTGAGTCAGTGCAAGAAGCCAGGGAAACCAGCCTAAACATTTTTGATGATTTGAACTGCAAAGCAATACACAAAAAAGACATTTGTCAAAAAAAAAACAAATTATTAAATATTTTATTACATTCACCAACCAGGTAGAAAAAAAGATCTACATTTCAATTGGAAGGATGGGGCTTTTCTGAATTCAATTGATGCCACTCATCATCCATAATATATTCTGTTTGAGGCCCTTACACTTTTCCCACAAATCAATCTAAGGATGCTGACAATTCTTAGCCTCAAATTTCAAATTCCTTCAAGTTAACAGAATGATTTAACATTTTCAGTTTTAATATTTTGCTTCTTTATTGATATACATTTTATTATCTATTAATATTATTTACTTTTTTAAGCATTGGGGACCCCTAAGTAGGCTCTGCCGACCCCCAGGGGTCCCCGGGCCACAGGCTAAGAATCACAGATGTATAGACAAGTCTTTCTTCTATATTGGAGCTGTCTTCTAATTTTCAATTCTATTTTCTTTACTTCATTATGTTCGTTTTCTACTAATTGTTAATTCAATTATTTACCTCAAAATACTTTTTTCGATTATTTGACAAATTTAATTTCTATCCTAATAAATATACAAGGCCACCAACATGAATATATGAATTAGGCTTTAAACTTTTTTCCCTTTACTTGTACTTCCCTTTGCAGTTTCTGCCAAAATGCCTATATGTGGACAGAGACAGATGATCGCTGTGTCTCTTGTGTGCCTGGATAGCAGTTTAAAGCTTGCGCACTTCATCTCTTTATTGGTTACTGTAGGAGATGCTTATGGAGTTATAATTTTTGTGCAATATTAACGATGAGCAAACTTGATTTTTATGCTTGATTTAACATGTACAGACTGATGTAGCGTAATCGTTTTTGAAACTCGTTTTCTATGACGTGTAGAAGTTTGTTTTTCCAATGTATGTTAATTAGGGCACATGTTAGTGTAAAAAACAGTGACCAAGAAGGAAGTCTTCTCTGTCCCTCATTCTTTGCTTTCCCGACCTGCAAACACCATCCCCCCACAAGCTCCACGGTAGGCTGTGAGGCCGTAATGTATTAGTATATTTCTGCTGCTGCTGTTATTGTTCTGCTCACGATTAACCTTCTCCAGTTCAGCTGTAACTTGCAACATGTTGCCATGTCTTCCGCTTAGTCACTGAGACCTATTCATTCACAGCTCACTATATTGTTAATGTATCTTGTTCGGTTCAAGCATTTCCGGATGGCATTAGCATTGAGGGTGCTGAATCATTATTCATGTAGTGGGTTAAGGTAATGTTTATGTTTGGGGTAATGTGATGTCTATTTTTCATGAGCTTTAATCTGCTGAAGAATGTTTTTTACATTTGCTCACACCACGATGAATCTGCATAAAGTCTTATTTTCTATGCAGAAATTGTGTAGAAAAATGAATCGATTTTAGGAGCGAGCCAAAAGACTTTCCTGTTTTACTAGGGAGGCTGTCCAATTCTATCCTGAGTTTGAGACTTTTTGACACATAGAATAATTTCAGATTTTTACATACTATGTATAACTCTGCACTTGAGAGCCTTCATGGCATTGGCTCTGTACCACTTACTTTTGAATTATGTAATTAAATGATTTCACTTTAATTGATCTAGAACTCAGTTATTAAGTAGGCCCAATTAATTAACTAATTGTATTTTTCTTGATTTTGATGTTTTGAGGGTTGATAATATGGGGACAAATTGCCCTAAGAAATTTGAGGTTTAACACTTGCTCCACCAGAGTAAACTATGAGAAATCTGATTGATGTAACTTTTGGGGGGTCTCTCAATTGTGTGGTACCCTTTTTCTTCCACAAAAGTTTGGTAGCTGAAGATGGTTGCACTTTAAAGAACTCTTCTTTTTTCTGTATGGGATCCCTCTTTTTGCTCAGTCCATAGAGACAGCGACTTTACCCGTGTGCATTATCAGGTGGATTTTGCTGAGAATCTTTACTTGTTGTGCTTTTCCAGAATGAGTTAGATTATAAGCATGAATAGGGCAGAAAGTGATGATTGACAGTGATTCTGGTGTCTCTACAGGGTGTTACCGAGGGTTTGAGAGCTGGATTGTTATGCTATGTGTGAGGTGTTTGGTTATGCAATGTTGATTTTGGGTTCAATTGGTAGGTTGATCTCTGTTGTTCTGATGTACAATTCTTATTTACGATTTTCTTTTTAATAAGGCTTAGTTTTATTATTGGTTGGTTTGGTTATCAGATTTGTCAAAATCCAAGATATGAAGCTATTGTATTTCTTCTGTCTGTTTAAGCTAGTGCGTTTTACGAGGCTCCACGTGCACACAGATAGGGTTTTTTGAATGAATAGGTTTTCCTTTCCAGGAGATTGTGTCTCTCATCTGGGTTAATGTCCTTTTCTCCTAGGTGCACGGCAGTAGGTACTAGGTAGATTGCCACTGGAGGAGAGGTCTGCCTAGTGTGAAATGGGATGAGCCTGTGTTGAAAAGGTGATACTTTATCTTCTATCATTCATAAGACTTGTCTTATTTTATCTCACACAAAAGGGCTCAAGGAAGAATATCGCTACAATATAGACAAGGTCTATCCCATAAATCTTCCAAATCTAGTAAATCTCACCCAAAATATAGGGTAGCTTCAAATTATGTATAGTAAAGCTGAAAACAGAAAAGAAGTTGTTTATGAGTGGGAAAAAATTGGGGCACAACCTAGTTGTGGACGAAAAGCCTCACTCACCCAAGGGTGACATGCTTCATCATTGGGTTTCTCCAACACACGGGGCCGCAAGGTACCCCGTGTGGGCTACGACTTCACCCGAGAGGGAAAGAGCTGGAGTGCAAAGCACTTGTTGGTTCTACCAACTCGTTTATGGTAACGAGGGGCAGAGTGCTAAATAAATCAAACATGTGTGTTTTAAAAACTACCTATTCAAGGGCACTAACTTTATTCTCCCATCCTAAATGGCAGTGGTTAAAAATCTGATTGAATGTAGGGTTATGGGTGTATACCCTAGTTACTGCAGGAGCGGCTGCAGTAGCATTACTTACCAGGCCTCCAGGTGAACATGTTTGTCACGCCCCCAGCACTCGGCCACAGCAGACGATCTTCTGATTAATGTACGACCCACATGGTATGAAGGGCGAAACGTAGCACGCGCCCCCAGCATTTCTCACGCCCCCAGCGTGCCCCTTGATGCGGTGCAATTGCGTTCACATGGCATGAAGGCCGGACACACGCCCCCATCGTTTCTCACGCCCCCAGCGTGCCCTTTGATGCTGCGCAGCAACGTAATTGGCGCTTGTATCTACGACTCACATGGCATGAAGGGCGGACACACGCCCCCAGCATTTGTCACGCCCCCAGCACATGCCCACAGCCCACAATGTGATGGCCGTACCACACCCCCCCAGCGTTAGTCACGCCCCCAGCCCACACCCACAGCACAACGCAGACACGCCCATAAGGGACTACTTTGCTGGCACGGTTCTTTTACCTTTTAAATGTATAGAGGAGTTGGCCTAACGGCTAAGGCGCTCGACCTCGGACCTGGCAATCTGGGTTTGAGTCTTGGTAACGACGCCAAACATCCTGTGATTCTGGGCAAATCACTTAATCTCCCCGTGCCTAACAAAAATGAATGTGTGTCCTCATGTAACGTAACTGGTGCTATGTAAAGCGCTCTGATACCTGATTCAGTTTGGGTCAAGTTCGCGCTATATAAAACTCTGCCAAAAAATATATATATATATGGTGGCCGTCTGCATAGCCTATGTCCTTCTGCTGCAACTGCCCTTTCCAACGCTGTATTGGGTGTTGTGATTGGTGCTGTGGTTACTGAGATTACCCGCCTCAAAGGTTTGGGCTATCTCTTTATAATATTAGTATGGATGAGGTAGAAGGACTGGGATCTGGTCCTGATACTGTTATGGTACAGGATATGAGTGCTCTAGAAGGTTGTTCCGGGGGCCAATTACATTTTTTATTTTGAAAGTTTTATATAGCGCGAACAAGACTCTCGCGAGTATAAGAGCGCTTTACAAGTCAAGCAGAGGGTAGTAAACACCACGATCAATGTGGGTGCGTTAAACATATTCACAAATCGAGAGAAGACAGTGCTAAGATAGCGCCAACAAAAATAAACAGAAGGACGAATATGAGCGCAAAAGACATTAAAAGAAAAATACATTACAGTGAATAGACATAGAGTTCACATGAATTTAGCCATGAGGATAGCTTTCACTTTTCTTTTGAAGGAGGCAGTTGAAGGGTTCATTCTTGTTTCGCTGGGTAGAGCGTTCCATATTCTTGGAGCCATACCAGAGAAGGACCGGTTATACGTTTTTTTTCTTGGCAAATCGTTGAGGTTGAAGGAGAAGAGTCTTGGTGCTCCTGGAAGCTCTGTTGCCCGCTGAGAGTACCATTTTCCGAGCCAGGTAGTGTGGGGCGTCGTGGTAGAGGGCCTTGTGTGTCATACAAGCGATTTTTTAATTAATTCAGGCTTCAAACAGTAGCCCTTTAAGGGTTCTCAGGTCAGAGGATATGTGAGTGTTTCTCTTAGAACCTGTGATGAGTCTTGCAGCTGAGTTGATCGTAGCTCTAAGTGGGGTTGTCGATGACTTTGGGTGGCCGCATAAGGTTACTGCTCCATATTCTACGCGGGGGATAACTAGGGCTTGAACTGCTTGATTGAAATCGTAGGTGGGCAAATAGGGCTTCAGTTTTCGCAAGGTCTTTAGGTGGAAGTTGGCTCCTTTTGTTGAGGTGCTGATGTGTCTCTGCATATTTAGGTTGCTGTCCAGCGTTACCCCAAGAGATTTTGCTGAGTCGACTATGAGCGGTTGTCCATTGAGAGCTGTTAGGTGCTTCACCCAGTGTAGGATAGTGTGAGTTTTGTTAGGGGGAGTGATTAGAAGGAATTCAGTTTAAGGAGGGAGTTAAGTTTCAGATGGTTTTTCGCCAGCCAAGTTTGGGTTTTTTGAAGTGTGGTGTTGAGAGATTTGATGTCTTCTAGTGAGTGGATCTTGATGTATATTTGGGTGTTGTCAGCATACATGTGGAAGTGAATCTTGGAGAGGCTGAGAATATCAGTAAGAGGTTCCATGAAAAGGTTGAACAGGGTGGGAGAGAGGAAGGAGCCTTGTGGAAGTCCGAGTGTGACGTGCGAGTGGATGAACAGGCATTGGTTGACCTTGAATCTTTGGGATCTGTTTTGGAGGAAAGAGGCGAACCAATTAAATACATTTCCTGACATACCCATTCTGTGTTTCAGGAGATCCAGCAGGTTGTCGTGTTTGATGGTGTCAAAGGCTGATGACAGGTCCATTCGGAATAGCAGACAGGCTTCATTTTGGTCTATGATTTTTAGAGCGTCGTCTAATACATGTGTCATGGCTGATTCTGTGCTGTGACCTGCTCTGAAGCCAGATTGAAATTGGTTCAGCAGGTTGAATCGATCAATGTGATTGTTCAGTTGTATGTTAACGCTTTTTTCCAGGATTTTGGCTAACAAAGGTATGTTAGAGATTGAACGATAGTTATTAGGGTCTGAGGGGTCCGCTGTAGTTTTCTTTAGGATAGGTGAGATCTGCCCTGTTTTCAGGATGTCTGGAATGGATCCTTGGAGAAGGGATGTATTAATGATCTTTGTCCAGAGGGGTAGTAAGAGAGGAATAAATTCTTTTATGTAGTTCGCCGGGAGCGGGTTGATGAAGTGATTGGAGGGTTTCAGTGCGTTTAGCATCTTTAATATGATGTCTTCACTGTAAGTGTTGAAGTGGGACCAGGATGCATTGTTTTTTTATTTAAATAAAGGGAGGTCATTGTAGGAAGGTAGATCCCTGACTATGGTTGCCCCCAACTTTTTGCCTGGTGTTTTGCTGGTTTTCTGACTTAGTCGACCTGGGGCCCTGCTATTCAGGGCCCCAGGCCTACTGCTCTCTCTGTAAAATGGATTCCATGTACCTTAGGTACATATCTAATTGGATACTGAGTCACCTTATCAGTCCCTGTACAGTGTACCTTAGGTACCCAGGGCATAGGTGTGCCCAGGGCCTACCAGGGGCTGCAGCATGTATTATGCCACCCCTGGCTGGCCATCCAAATCTGACACAACTGGCTGCACGACAGCTGGGGCAAGGTGGTGTAATCACCCTTTGCTTTAGATATAGTATACCTATATCTAACCCTAAAAATGGGCACATGTATTCCTATCAGTCACTCCTATGGCAGGCCTTAACAATCCTGAAGGCAGAGTGCTTGGAATCATGTGAGATGGTGCTCTGGCATGAGCTGAGCCCGTTTGCAGCTTGCGGAACCAAGTCCTAATAGCTGTTCCATGATAACGCATACCATATACTCTTAAGTGCATTATAATCCTCGCGGTTATATGCCAACTCTGGTATCGCTTTATCAAAACATGTCGAGTAAGGTGTCATACGAATTGGAATACTAACCCCTCGCCAATTCTGGCGACGGGGTTAGCATTCCACCCTTCTAGAGGGACACGACATGTATGTAACCTGTAACCCCGGTTAAAGTCAGACATAAACTTAGCTCCACAAAATGGATGCTGCCACCGAGACACAAGTCTGCCCTCCTGCTGCTGGGAGTCCTCCCAGAGCAGGAGGCAAGGACAAAGGGTTTACTGTCAGGGGCGGTGCCAGCACCGTCCCAGACAGGATTTTGTGTATCCTAGGTAGGCAGGGCTTTAGAGGAAGGTGACTGCAAGTGGCACCCCGGTGCTCACTGTGCATAGGCCGGCTTGAACCAGTTCCAGGGGCACTCCAGCCCCTGCTCTGGGGAAAAGCCCGCCAAAGGAGAGGGGTGTAACCACCCCCCTCCTGGTCCCACCCATAGGGCAGGACTTAGTCGCGTGCCAGCCCCCTTTTTCAGGATAAAGGTAGGAACTGGCCCCCTTCCAAATTAGATCATCTTTGAATCCTGAAACTACTTTCTACGAAAAGAACTCAAGACTTCTTCCCAAGATTCTCCCTTGTGACTAAGGAGTAGTCACCCTGCAGCAGCAGGCACCAACCAAGCATCGCGGTTTGTTGCCAGTCTCTCCTTCGGATCAAGACTGCTCCAGCACAACGAGAACCAGCTTCCCTGGCACCTCTGACCTCAACCTACATCATCAGCCCAGCTGTGATCCGTGGGTGTGACGAGACCTCGAGGGACCGGCCATCTTCAGAACTGCACGACGCTTGTCCAGCACGACTCCCGAGTGACCCTCGACTGACTGCTTTGGGGTAAGAGAAGCCCCGACCCTGAGCAGCTCCAGCACCGAAGTTCAGCCCCCCTGCATCCACGAGATCTGCGTGGGGCCCTTCTGCTCTTTGCTGCTCACCGCGTTGTCCAGGTCGCTTGCCCGTTGGCTAGTGGCCCCTTCACGACGCTCCACGACGACAACTACTGCTGGTCTGGTTGCTCCAGACTAGCTCTTGCTCCCCTCCAACAGAGGAGCACCCTGGACCCTCCCGGTCCACTCAAGACGCCATCTTAGGTCCATCGCGTGGGCCTTGCATTTGCCAAGACTTGTTGCCCAATCCTGGGTCCAGCGACGTCGACAGCAGAGACCTTCGTGGGACAGCTCGCACCTCCATCCTGGTCGCCGACAACGCCTCCGGGTCCGAGAGACTGCAGAGCCCAGCAGCGCCCACTCACCTGGTCGAGGTGACTTCGCCCGGTGCCACTCTGGTGCCCACCTAAATCACTGGCTAGTGATTCAGAACTTGGTCCCCTCTGCTTTCAGGTCTTCTTCTTCCTTGATCCAGGCTTGGATCTCCACTAACTTTTCTTCACTGGCCGCCTGCCAGCAACTTCCTCTTCAGGCTCCTGGTTCATCAACGAGGGTTTCCGACGTGACTTCAACCCTATGCAGCCGCAGCCCCTGGGCTAGGTAAACCAAGTACTCCGGTGCTTCAGCATAGTCCAACACTCTAAGTGTTCGGATCCACTCTTGTTTTTGACCCACCTAGTCGGGTTCGCCCGAGAACAGTAACTTTGCAACTGCTAGCCTCCATAGACTTTTTCCCGCCTTACGCGTGAGAGTTCCCACTCTGCACACGACGTCCACAGGCCTCCTGCATCTAATCCCAGTGTTTAGAATTGTAGGCCTAGCGATTCCTGAGTCTAGAAAAGTATTACTTACCTGCTAGCAAGTTCGCATTCCACTTACTGTGTATATGGTTTTTCGTGCCCCTAGGGCATTTGTGTAAATTGTGCGACTTAAAGTATTTTCTTAAGAGTTCTGTTATGTGCTTAGCTCCCTGACTCATAAAGAGTTCAGGGTAGTCTTGTTATAAATAAATATCTGTTTATTTTCATAACAACTTGTGTGGTGTCCTTTCACTTGGTGTTCAAGGGGTAATGTGATGGTAAAACAGCTGGCTTAACACGCCCTCTAGAGTCTTAGCCTTAGACTGCTCGTATCCATGCTACTAGGATAGCTGGTCTATAAGGTTGACTTACAACCAATCATCAATAAGGGTTGTTTGGACTGATACAAAGTGCTCACTAGAATAGTGAACATTATATATCAGGCCAACTTCTCACATTGGTGAGCAGCGGTTGGGATTTGAGCTTGCTGTTGTTTTACCACACATATCCTAAGAATATCATTTGAAAGATCACATAAGTACTAAAGGTACATATAACTTAGCTTAGAATACTCTGAGTTCTACTGAACCAGCTGTTGTAGCTCCTAGGGCCTAGCACACCCTAAACTACAACTCTAGCAAGGGATCAGTAGGCAAACATATAGTGTAGGTAAGTGCACCACTTACACCTCACTAGAAAAGCATGTCTACCCATGGAGAGTCTTCAGAGACTCCCCTTGTGGTTATTGACCCTCCACAGGTCACTTCAAGATATGCAGCTCTCAGTTTCCAGGAGATGAGACAAGTGTGTACCTCCAGGAAACTGAAACAGGGGTCTAACCCCACCATTCCCTTTCTGATAGGTCTCTTAGAGACCTATGATACGAGAAAGCTTTCTCAGCTAGATGGGAATATGCCAGCCTTAGAGGGTACCACTGGGGATCCAGACCTCCTTGACACTGACAAAGCAGTTGAGGAGGAGGATCTCGAGGAACTCTCTGGGGATGAGGCAGACAAAGGTCTTGAGGTAGTCAGAAGGCTAACTAGGGCCAACTTAGACTTGCTTGGGCTAGGATCTGGGGGACCCCCAGTACTGACCCTAAGTAGGCATAACCTTGGAGTTAGGAGAGATAGATCTCTTTCTAGGGACTCCAATAGATCTCTGCACTCCAATGCCTCTTCTCAGAGGAGGAGGAACTCTCCCCAGAGGAGATTGACTTCCCCTCAGAGAATGGAGCATGAAGCCAGGATGAGACAGGCTACTCTGAGGATTGAAAGGGAAGAACTTGCCCTGGCCAAAGAAAAGCTTGCCTTTGCAAGAGAGCAGCAGATGAGTGGGTTAGCTCCCACTGGTGGCAGCAATCTCCCAAGAGAAAAAGAGAAGGGTTTAGATACTAAACACCTGACAAAGATAGTGCCCCCCTTTAAGCAAGGGGATGACATCCAGAAATGGATGGCTGCTTTGGAGAGGGCCTGCACTGTACAGTGCATCCCCCAAAGTCAGTGGGCAGCTATACTGTGGCTCTCCTTTGATAGCAAAGGTAGAGATAAGCTCCTCACTACTAGAGTTGAGGATGCTAACAATTACCAAGTCCTGAAAAATACACTGGTTGATGGGTTTGGCTTAACCACTGAGCAGTACAGGTTGCTGTTCAGGGATACCCAGGAAACTCAGTCTCAGGATTGGGCTGACTTCGTTGATTGTGCCACTAAGGCTTTGGAAGGCTGGCTACTGGGTAGCAAGGTTACTGACTTCACAGGATTGTATAATCTTATTATGAGAGAGTAAGCCTTAAATAATTGTCAGAACCAGTTATTACACCAGCACCTGGTAGACTCTTATCTGACCTCTCCACAAGAATTGGGTAAGAGGGCAGACAAATGGGTCAGAACCAGGATTAGGCCTAAGAACCAAGGTGGTGACCAGAAAAAGGAATCAACCAAGCCTCAAGAGAAGGGTGGGAATAAATCTGCAGAGCAAACCACATCAGGGCCCCAAAAATCCTCTGAGGGGGGTGGGTCCCAGAATCCTTCCAATGCCCAGAAGAAACCTTATTGTTATCCCTGTAAACAGGTGGGTCATTTGAAAACTGACAGCAGTTGCCCAAAGAACAACAATAAGGAGAACATACCCCCAAGTAACATTCCCAAACCTCCTGTTACTACTAGTAGTAATCCCCCAGGTGGTGGGAGTGCCCCCAAGAATTTGGGTGCATTTACTTTGGGAGTCCCTGGGGACTCTGGCCAAACCAGGTCCCCAAACTTAGATACTCTTGTCTGTGAGACTGGCCTGGGGTTTGCCAACTTCACAACTTGTCCCAACACTTTGGGCAAGTACAAACAGGAGCCCCTCATCAATGGTATAAAAGTTGAGGCCTATAGAGATACAGGGGCTAGCATCACTATGGTGACTGAGAGTCTAGTCCCCTCAAGGCAACTTTTACCTGGTGCCACATACCAGGTGACCAATATTGATGGAGTACAGAGAGATCATCCCATGGCAGTGGTCAATCTCAGCTGGGGAGGTGTCACTGGCCACAAGAGAGTGGCAGTGTCACCAAACTTGCCTGTAGATTGCCTACTGGGGAATGATTTAGAGCTCTCAGCCTGGGCTGAAGTAGAGCAAGAAACCCATTCTAAAACGGTAAACATCCATGGTAAGGTTAGTGGGGCAGTGATAGCCACATCCCCAGTCCAAGATGTCCTCCCTGAACAGGTCAGGAGGGCTGTGCCAGTCACAGCCCAATCTCAGACAACTTCCTTCCCAGAACAGGTTGTCAAGGCTGTGATGGTCACAGCCCACACCCAAACTGAGCCCCCTCCTGAAAAGGTTGGGAGAGTTGTGATGGCCACAGCTCAAACTCAGACAGATGATAGTGTTGTGAAGCCTGAAACTATGGATCACTCCACTCAGACAGAGAGCATTGAGGAGGAAGATAAATCTCCCTCCCACCAGACTTTAGGAAAGGGTCAGCCTCCTCAGGGAACTGATCTGACCCCTTGTGAAGAAACTGCCACAGAGGTAGTCAGGCCTAGCCTGGCAGAACCCCTGATGTCAGTGGACCCTTCCAAGGTGGGACCCAGTCTGGAGCAGGTAACCTGCCCCTCTCTACCCTGCCTCAGTCAGCCCAGGGCTGTAGAGGTCAGGGAGGCCAGTGTTGGACCCCAAAGGGCCCCCTGTCCAAAAGAATCCCCCAATCAGCAGATTAAGGGCACTGAAGCTAGCAGTCCTAGCCAAGTGAAAATAAAACAAACTCCTGAGGGATCCCCCTTAAATTTAGTGAGGGACCTCCCACAGATGGACACTGTTGGGCACAGCCAGACCTGGGACCTAAGGGCCCCAAACCTGACCTGTCCCTCCAGTAAGCCAAACAGAGGGACCCAACCTCCAGCTGTAGGTAGCCAGAGGTTGACCCTGAGAGCCCAAAACAACTCAGTCTTGGAAAGAAAGGCCTCTATGGTGGAAAATGATTGGAGGAAGCTGAGCCTAAAATTAGTGGAGCCTCACTTCAGTACCCCATTTCAGCACCAGCCTTTTCCTTTGCCAAAACACACCACAGGTAGAGATTCCCTATGGTGGAGACCCTCAGATACCCTTAGGGTGAGGGATTGCTTAGTGGACCATGAGATAGGGGGTAACCATGCCAGTGCTGGTACTTCCTTATATGGCCACTCAGGCAATATAGGCTTACCTGGCAAAGATAGCCTTATCTCCTTTCGTTTTGGGGGGGGGGGTTATGTAGGAAGGTAGATCCCTGACTATGGTTGCCCCCAACTTTTTGCCTGGTGTTTTGCTGGTTTTCTGACTTAGTCGACCTGGGGCCCTGCTATTCAGGGCCCCAGGCCTACTGCTCTCTCTGTAAAATGGATTCCATGTACCTTAGGCACATATCTAATTGGATACTGAGTCACCTTATCAGTCCCTGTACAGTGTACCTTAGGTACCCAGGGCATAGGTGTGCCCAGGGCCTACCAGGGGCTGCAGCATGTATTATGCCACCCCTGGCTGGCCATCCAAATCTGACACAACTGGCTGCACGACAGCTGGGGCAAGGTGGTGTAATCACCCTTTGCTTTAGATATAGTATACCTATATCTAACCCTAAAAATGGACACATGTATTCCTATCAGTCACTCCTATGGCAGGCCTTAACAATCCTGAATTATTTACAACAAGGGGTGGTGATGGACAGAGTCTCTGAATTAAGCAGAGTACTCTCACCCAGTCAAGAGATCAGGGCTAGATCCAACACCGTTTTTTAGCTCATTGCACCATCCCAGTTTCAGAACCTGGCTGTATGCAAATTAGTCTGTCCCTGGCCCAGTGCATCATGGGAACAGGGCAGACCAGACTACAAAAGCCAATTCTTACACTGGGAAGGAAACATGCTTCCGGGGACCGGTTTCTGCCATTTCAGGCGTCTTCGGCCCGGCTTGCTTGAATCCTGATGGTGCAATGAGCAAGGGACTCACATCTGAGTATACCCTTCCACGCTTAGGGTGGACAAAATGATTTACAACAAGGGGTGGTGATGGACAGAGTCTCTGAATTAAGCAGAGTACTCTCACCCAGTCAAGAGATCAGGGCTAGATCCAACACCGTTTTTTAGCTCATTGCACCATCCCAGTTTCAGAACCTGGCTGTATGCAAATTAGTCTGTCCCTGGCCCAGTGCATCATGGGAACAGGGCAGACCAGACTACAAAAGCCAATTCTTACACTGGGAAGGAAACAAGCTTCCGGGGACCAGTTTCTGCCATTTCAGGCGTCTTCGGCCCGGCTTGCTTGAATCCTGATGGTGCAATGAGCAAGGGACTCACATCTGAGTATACCCTTCCACGCTTAGGGTGGACAAAATTATTTACAACAAGGGGTGGTGATGGACAGAGTCTCTGAATTAAGCAGAGTACTCTCACCCAGTCAAGAGATCAGGGCTAGATCCAACACCGTTTTTTAGCTCATTGCACCATCCCAGTTTCAGAACCTGGCTGTATGCAAATTAGTCTGTCCCTGGCCCAGTGCATCATGGGAACAGGGCAGACCAGACTACAAAAGCCAATTCTTACACTGGGAAGGAAACAAGCTTGCTTGAATCCTGATGGTGCAATGAGCAAGGGACTCACATCTGAGTATACCCTTCCACGCTTAGGGTGGACAAAATTATTTACAACAAGGGGTGGTGATGGACAGAGTCTCTGAATTAAGCAGAGTACTCTCACCCAGTCAAGAGATCAGGGCTAGATCCAACACCGTTTTTTAGCTCATTGCACCATCCCAGTTTCAGAACCTGGCTGTATGCAAATTAGTCTGTCCCTGGCCCAGTGCATCATGGGAACAGGGCAGACCAGACTACAAAAGCCAATTCTTACACTGGGAAGGAAACAAGCTTCCGGGGACCAGTTTCTGCCATTTCAGGCGTCTTCGGCCCGGCTTGCTTGAATCCTGATGGTGCAATGAGCAAGGGACTCACATCTGAGTATACCCTTCCACGCTTAGGGTGGACAAAATTATTTACAACAAGGGGTGGTGATGGACGGCTGAAATGCCAGAAACCGGTCCCCGGAAGCTTGTCTCCTTTCTGGTGAAGAATTGGCTTGGTAGTTTGGTCTGCCCTGTTCCCATGATGCACTGGGCCAGGGACAGACTAATTTGCATATAGCCAGGTTCTGAGCTGGGATGGGGCAGTGAGCGAAATAACGGTGATGGATCAAGCCCTGATCTTTGGTCTGGGTAAGAGTGGTCTGCTTAATTCAGACACTCTGTTCATCACCACCCCCTTTTTCTGAATCGTTTTTGGCCACTATAGGTGTGGCAGGGTATACTCAGACATGAGTCCCTTGCTCACTGCTCCATCAGGATTCAAGCAAGCCGGGCCGACGACGGCTGAAATGCCAGAAACCGGTCCCCGGAAGCTTGTCTCCTTTCTGGTGAAGAATTGGCTTGGTAGTTTGGTCTGCCCTGTTCCCATGATGCACTGGGCCAGGGACAGACTAATTTGCATATAGCCCGGTTCTGAGCTGGGTTGGGGCAGTGAGCGAAATAACGGTGATGGATCAAGCCCTGATCTTTGGACTGGGTAAGAGTGGTCTGCTTAATTCAGACACTCTGTTCATCACCACCCCCTTTTCTGAATCGTTTTTGGCCACTATAGGTGTGGCAGGGTATACTCAGACATGAGTCCCTTGCTCACTGCTCCATCAGGATTCAAGCAAGCCGGGCCGACGACGGCTGAAATGCCAGAAACCGGTCCCCGGAAGCTTGTCTCCTTTCTGGTGAAGAATTGGCTTGGTAGTTTGGTCTGCCCTGTTCCCATGATGCACTGGGCCAGGGACAGACTAATTTGCATATAGCCAGGTTCTGAGCTGGGATGGGGCAGTGAGCGAAATAACGGTGATGGATCAAGCCCTGATCTTTGGACTGGGTAAGAGTGGTCTGCTTAATTCAGACACTCTGTTCATCACCACCCCCTTTTCTGAATCGTTAACAATCCTGAAGGCAGAGTGCTTGGAATCATGTGAGATGGTGCTCTGGCATGAGCTGAGCCCGTTTGCAGCTTGCGGAACCAAGTCCTAATAGCTGTTCCATGATAACGCATACCATATACTCTTAAGTGCATTATAATCCTCGCGGTTATATGCCAACTCTGGTATCGCTTTATCAAAACATGTCGAGTAAGGTGTCATACGAATTGGAATACTAACCCCTCGCCAATTCTGGCGACGGGGTTAGCATTCCACCCTTCTAGAGGGACACGACATGTATGTAACCTGTAACCCCGGTTAAAGTCAGACATAGCCTTAGCTCCACAAAATGGATGCTGCCACAGAGACACAAGTCTGCCCTCCTGCTGCTGGTAGTCCTCCCAGAGCAATAGGCAAGGACAAAGGGTTTACTGTCAGGGGCGGTGCCAGCACCGTCCCAGACAGGATTTTGTGTATCCTAGGTAGGCAGGGCTTTAGAGGAAGGTGACTGCAAGTGGCACCCTGGTGCTCACTGTGCATAGGCCGGCTTGAACCAGTTCCAGGGGCACTCTAGCCCCTGCTCTGGGGAAAAGCCCACCAAAGGAAGGGGGTGTAACCACCCCCCTCCTGGTCCCACCCATAGGGCAGGACTTAGGCGCGTGCCAGCCCCCTTTTTCAGGATAAAGGTAGGAACTGGCCCCCTTCCAAATTAGATCATCTTTGAATCCTGAAACTACTTTCTACGAAAGGAACTCAAGACTTCTTCCCAAGATTCTCCCTTGTGACTAAAGAGTAGTCACCCTGCAGCAGCAGGCACCAACCAAGCATCGCGGTTTGTTGCCAGTCTCTCCTTCGGATCAAGACTGCTCCAGCACGACGAGAACCGGCTTCCCTGGCACCTCTGACCTCAACCTACATCATCAGCCCAGCTGTGATCCGTGGGTGTGACGAGACCTCGAGGGACCGGCCTTCTTCAGAACTGCACGACGCTTGTCCAGCACGACTCCCGAGTGACCCTCGACTGAGTGCTTTGGGGTAATATAAGCCCCGACCCTGAGCAGCTCCAGCACCGAAGTTCAGCCCCCCTGCATCCACGAGATCTGCGTGGGGCCCTTCTGCTCTTTGCTGCTCACCACGTTGTCCAGGTCGCTTGCCCGTTGGCTAGTGGCCCCTTCACGACGCTCCACGACGACAACTACTGCTGGTCTGGTTGCTCCAGACTAGCCCTTGCTCCCCTCCAACAGAGGAGCACCCTGGACCCTCCCGGTCCACTCAAGACGCCATCTTAGGTCCACCGCGTGGGCCTTGCATTTGCCAAGACTTGTTGCCCAATCCTGGGTCCAGCGACGTCGACAGCAGAGACCTTCGTGGGACAGCTCGCACCTCCATCCTGGTCGCCGACAACGCCTCCGGGTCCGAGAGACTGCAGAGCCCAGCAGCGCCCACTCACCTGGTCGAGGTGACTTCGCCCGGTGCCACTCTGGTGCCCACCTAAATCACTGGCTAGTGATTCAGAACTTGGTCCCCTCTGCTTTCAGGTCTTCTTCTTCCTTGATCCAGGCTTGGATCTCCACTAACTTTTCTTCACCGCCTGCCAGCAACTTCCTCTTCAGGCTCCTGGTTCATCAACTAGGGTTTCCGACGTGACTTCAACCCTATGCAGCCGCAGCCCCTGGGCTAGGTAAACCAAGTACTCCGGTGCTTCAGCATAGTCCAACACTCTAAGTGTTCGGATCCACTCTTGTTTTTGACCCACCTAGTCGGGTTCGCCCGAGAACAGTAACTTTGCAACTGCTAGCTCCATAGACTTTTTCCCGGCTTACGCGTGAGAGTTCCCACTCTGCACACAACGTCCACAGGCCTCCTGCATCTAATCCCAGTGTTTAGAATTGTAGGCCTAGCGATTCCTGAGTCTAGAAAAGTATTACTTACCTGCTAGCAAGTTCGCATTCCACTTACTGTGTATATGGTTTTTCGTGCCCCTAGGGCATTTGTGTAAATTGTGCGACTTAAAGTATTTTCTTAAGAGTTCTGTTATGTGCTTAGCTCCCTGACTCATAAAGAGTTCAGGGTAGTCTTGTTATAAATAAATATCTGTTTATTTTCATAACAACTTGTGTGGTGTCCTTTCACTTGGTGTTCAAGGGGTAATGTGATGGTAAAACAGCTGGCTTAACACGCCCTCTAGAGTCTTAGCCTTAGACTGCTCATATCCATGCTACTAGGATAGCTGGTCTATAAGGTTGACTTACAACCAATCATCAATAAGGGTTGTTTGGACTGATACAAAGTGCTCACTAGAATAGTGAACATTATATATCAGGCCAACTTCTCACAGTCATTATCTGGGGCACCGGCTAGGGGCAGTGATGAGCTCTCTTTCAAGTCTGATATGTATATTAGGTTCTTGAGTAGATCTGATTTTATGGATTCTGTTTTAGCGGCGAAGAAGGAAGCAAATTCATCACAGTTGGGAGTAGAGAGAGGGTTGGCACTGAGTACTTTGGGTAGGCTCTTGGTTTGTGATTTGATAAGATCGAATAGTTTTTTGGGGCGGTTCTTGGCTAGGTCTAGTTGGGACCTGAAGAAATCGTTTTTTGATTTCTGATTTTTCCAAAATAAGCGTTTCTGGATGTTCTTAGAAGTTTGAGGAGGTCAGTTGAAGGTGTAGCTCTCCAGCGTCGTTCAATTACTCTAAGAGAGCACCTGTCTTCATTTAGTCTTCCATCGTACCATGGTTTAGAGTCTTTTAAGGAGGTTCTTTTCAGTTGCAACGGGGCAACATTGTCTAGGAGGTTGCTCATGGAGTGAAAGTAGGGATTTGTCAGCTCCTGTACATCAGCCAGGTCTTCCTGGGGACTGAGAGGGTTAGAGTTAGCTAAGGCTGTAAGGTCAGTTCCGAAATTTTTCAGGTTTCTCTTCCAGATCTTTGTTCTCAAGGATTGCGTAGGAAGTCGTTTAATGGTTTCCAAGATTTGGAATGTCATGACATTATGGTCAGACCAGTCACAGGGGAGTATCGAGTCGAGCTGAGTGGAGTCCGCTTTGGAGATTATTAGGTCGAGGGTTGCACCCTTGTCGTGTGTCGGGCTGTTACATATTTGGGTGAAATTGAGGTCCGTGAGGAAGGCTTTGAGGCTGTTTACCCCTGGGTCATTCTGGTCATCCCAGTGAAGGTTAAAGTCCCCTAGAAAAGTTTGCTTAAAAAGTTGGTTGTCATTTGAAGCTAGAATGTCCATGAAGTGTTCTATGAAAGTGAGGTTATCACCCGGAGGATGGCTGTGAGTGCAATTGTGAGTGCCCCATCTGAAATTGCAATGACAGCACTGCCGGGCACTAATAGATATAACACAACTGTTTCTAAAATTCAATTTTTTTCACCTGCCACCACATTTGTGATTTAAGATATTCCTACAGAGAGAACTTTCTATGTTTATCTTTTAAAATTTTAATTTGGGGAACTTTTACAGGGACAATTGGTCTGACTAGACTGTTTTGATACAATGTTGATGAAATGCATTATTTGATCAAGGAAGCAACTAGATGTGCAAATGAGGCAACTAACAAGCTAGAAGAATTGTCCAATGAGTGTGAGGTTGAGCAAAATGAAAAATGTGAGAAGAAATTACAAAATGGATTTAACTCATGATGGAATAAGGAAATGGGTTTACTGACTTTAAGATCTTTGTGATCGAAAAAGTTATGATGATGGAATTAAGAATTAATACATGCAAATTACAGAAAATGTAATTTGTTTTATAAGTTCAATTTAAACTTGTCAGAATGAATTAACAGACCTTCAACATAAAGCTATTGAAGATGAGAAAAGAACATGGGAAAAATGAGGTTACAAGAGAAATCATCACGATTTATATGTTGCCTCTGAATATGAGTACATTTTACCTGATTCAATGGTATATCCATGGCACATTATTTTCACAATCAGACCCACTCAGGAAGGGATTCACTGCTCAAACTTCTAAAAAATATTTTAAAAACTACATTTTTAGAATTGTGGCAGAAGATTTAGGTTCACATTGTCTAGTGTGCAAAAGGGATCATCAAGGGAAGAGGAACAACATGTTCATGAATTACAATGGCAAATCAGAGGGACTATTTACAAAACCTCAAGCAGATTTTGTGGAGATGCCAGTTTACAATACCTTGAAATATAGTTTTTGTGATTGTCTGCTTGTATTCTATATGAGTTGAGGCTTATCCCACCCGGGGATCAGATAGTCTGACAGTTGCCAAATTCTCGTTGAGGGAATTGATACCCAGATTTGGCCTTCCAACTTCTACTGAGAGTGACTATATTTCCTATTTTAGGAATTACATTTTACAATTCATTTGTACTGCTCTCCAAATTAACCAGAGGTTCCATTGTAGCTATCCTCCTCAATCTTCCAGAACAGTTGAAAGGATTAATTGAACTGTAAAGAACAAACTGTGTGCTTTTACTGGTTAGAAGTGGCCAGATCCTCGTCTCCTTGATTTGCTGAGCATTAGATGTACTCCTAACAAAAGACTGGTTTCTCATCCAGAGAGGTGCTGATGGGTAGAGCAGTGAGATTGGCTTATACTCCTTCAGCTGCACTTGCTTCACCTGATGATGACATCTTTCTAGATTACTGAAAGTTCTGGCTGATATGGTGATATCTGTTTTTCATCAGGTGAAACTGGTAACAGGAGCAACAAAAGAAGTATAGTGTCATACCAGCGAGAAGGAGAGCTCCAAATAAAAAGTATTCATCATCACGGAATGGGTGTATCTAGCAACAGTGTCTGAGGAAAAACAGAGGTCTACAGTCCAGTAAATCGGTGCCAATACACCTTTGAAAGTGAGCCTGAAAGTAAATCAGTAGAGGGATAAGTGCTACCTTGAATGTTTTGAAGATACTGTTAAAGACAAAAATAAATTGTGAGAATTCCCAGAAACAAATCTAAAAGAAGAAAAAGAATCGTTTGAGAACCTAAAAAAAGATGATTTTTGAAGATTTCATTTTTATTTTTGTTTTCAAATAAATAAGAAGAAACAAAGATTTTATTATTGTTTTAAAAAATCTGTTAATTTTGGGAGTTTTGCAATCATTTTTGTTTTACTCTCAATAGAAAATGGAGTACAGCAAATAATGTAAAAATATTGTTTTAATTGTCTTATTAAGGTTATTAATAGTCATGGCTAGCCTGTTGTGTCTACTTTCTCCACTGGGATTTGTCTTAACAAATGTTAAATTAACTTCAGCACATAATGAGGTGAAAGATGAGACAGGGACACATAGAGATGGTTTTATTGGATTTCAGGAAAATATTTACGCTAAAATGTTAAAAAGATATATTGAAATAATGAATGCTAAAAAAGCTACATGTAAACTTTCTTCCCTTTTCTGCAGGTGAAGGTGCTACTTATTTAGAACTTTTAATCTCATACAGCTTTTCATATAATGTGTTTATTAGTATATTTAACAAGAACAAGTTTGTCTGCTTAGCTGTTGAATTTCAACATCTTGTTGGAGGATCTACCTACCACTGACAATGAAGGTGTTAATAAGGGTCTTAAATATGGCAAATTTCTGAAAATAATTGCACAAATTATGCATGGAATTAAAAGTACTAACCGGGGATATATGTGTAGCTTAAGTAAAGAGGAGCACACATTTGTGAAGGAATACAATGAATGATGAGTGAAGACAGTGAGAGATTGGAGAGATGAGAGAAAGATAAGAAAACAAATCAAAGATGAAGAAAAATGTGGACCTTCAAATTTACATCCTAGATTGCGAATATTCCGGTTTGTGTTTAGGAAGGTACTTCCGGCTAGGAGGTCAGCGCTCTAGTTGTCAGCACACTTTGGCAATAAAACAACATGGCCACCGGCGGTCTCAGCGGACGCGCATTTGACCACAGGAACGGTATCAGGCGCTAGCTGCCACCTCCGCATAGAGCAGTCAGACCCAGAGACAGTCATGACGAGCACCAGGTTACAAACGCACTGCTTAATTTAAAAAATTGACATTGTTTTTAAATTGAGGCATTTTTAACTTGGGGGACACTTCACTTGAGAAGCTTCGCACGCTTACCTGCTCCATGCTGATCTTCCTGAAGCCATGCTGCCTGGTCCACCGTGGAATATCCCGTTTGTGTGGAGGGAGGTACTTCCGGCTAAGAGGTCAGCGCTCTTGTTGTCAGCACACTTTGGCAATAAAAACACATGGTCACCGGAGCGCGTGGCGGTAGTGCCGGAGGCGCACCAAAGGCACGCCAAAGCCAAGCCCGTATGCGCCCGTCCACGCCAGACCGCCGCCAGCCGCCAGGGACTATGCCCAGCCTGACCTAACCCTCAAGGATCACAATAAACTCATCTTTTCCGAGACAGAGCTTATGCATATCAGGGATCACACCCACCACCAAGCCCCATGTCGCCTCACTAAGGGCTTGAATTGCCTCCAAAATATAGAAGGTTTTTTCCCATGCCCTCATTGCAGATACCAAAGCACGTACTGCACATTAGCACAGCCTATATCTCACTCCCCCAAACCCTCACCCATCTCAGGCCCTAAGGTAAAAATCAAGGCAAACACTGACCCTAATCCCTCACATCAAACCCCCTCCCCACAAACTAACTGGAAAGGCTCCTGGGAAATGTAAGATCACTCCCTAAGCATGCAACTGATATTTGGGACCTACTCAATACCAACCCCCCTGACATTGGCTTCATTACAGAGACATGGCTGAAACCAGCCATCACTCCAGCAATTGCTATTGCCCTGCCAGACGGGTATAGGATCCTCAGCCAACACAGGCAGCCTAAAGTTGGAGGAGGGATTGCCATCATTCATAATGAGAGGGCAAAATTCTCCATATTAGAACAACTCTCCGACGAACTGATCAAGATCATGATATTTAGACTGGACCTGTCCCCCCAACAAACCGGGAAAGGGGCATTGGTGTATCGCCCCCCCCGGGACCCCTAGCCAATTTTTCTCTCCTTCTAAAGGAGATGTTAGCCCCTTACGTGATCCCCTTTAGCAGCTTCATGTTAACGGGAGATTTTAACATCCACAGTGAGAACCTCGAAAAAGCAGAAACTGCATCCTTCCTAGCAGACCTCGTCTCCTTCAATCTCAATAAAATTAATAATGACCCCACCCACACAGCAGGGCACACCCTAGATATTATCTTCTTGCACTCCCCCCTCCTCACATACGAGGTCCCGAAGTCAGTCACCTGGACTGACCATGCAATCATCGACTTCCATCTAAAAGGACCCAGAGAACTTGCCCGGCCACTCCACCAAAACAATCCAGCTACAGGCAATGGCATAGAGTCAATCCAACCACCTTTGCATCTGATTTTACACCTTCTAAATATTCGCCAGGGACAAACACCGAAGACAGCCTTGCCCACCTTAATAAATCCATCTTACCTACCATCAACCTGATAGCCCAGGAACAATTAGGCACCACTAAACCCAAAGCTACAAAGGCTGCCTGGTTCTAGAACTTCACAACAAAAAAAACAGGTGCAAAAACCTGGAAAGAAAATGGCGTCACACCAACCTTATAGCCCACAAAAAGTAGTACAAGGTCGCCCTCACCCATTACCACAAAAACATTAAGCGCGCCCGTAAATTGCATATAGCTACACAAATTAGCCAAGCATGATGCACTTCCCCCCTGTAACCCTAGAGGAAACTGAAATAATAATGTGCAACATAAAATCCGGATCCACACTTGATCTCATACTCGCCAAGGTCATGTCATCTCTTGTAAAACAACTATCTGAGCCCATCTGCTCCCTTCTAAACCAGTCCCTGGAGGACAGATATTTACCCCCTTCATGGAAGGGGGCCCAAATCATTCCCATACGGAAAAATACCAAACTACCCACAGAGAATCTAACGAATCTCTGCTCCATCTCCCTCTTACCTTACATAAGTAAAGTCTTGAAAAAACGTGTCAACAAACACCTTTCCGACCATATCGAAGCGGCAGGATACTTGGACCTGCCCCAAACTGGCTTCCGGGACAAATATAGCACTGAGACTGCTCTGGTGGCCATTACCGATAAATCCGACTCGCCCTAGATCAGAACCAGCCCACCCTTCTAGTTCTATCAGACCTCTCTGCCGCTTTCGATATGGTCGACCACCAGACTTTGCTCATGAGAATGAGGGAGACAGGGATCGGGGGAGTAGCCCTGATATGGATGGTCAGCTTCCTCTCTAATCGGTCCCAGACCATCAACCTTGGCCCTTTCCGCTACAAAGCAAGAGAACTTACCAAGGGGGTACCACAAGGATCTTGCCTAAGCCCCACTATGTTCAATATCTACATAGCCCCCTCTCTTAAGGAAGCATGGGTTTGTTCCAATATCCTACCGGCGGATGACACCCAATTTACCTTCTCCTTCAACAAGACCTCTTAGACCACCCAATCCACCTTCTCTTCCGGCATGCTAGCAATATCCAGATGGATGGAAAAAAACTACCTCCAGCTGAATGCCGGGAAGACAGAGGTTTTGCTCTTTGGCGACGCCCCACTGCTATGGTC
Source organism: Lissotriton helveticus (assembly GCF_964261635.1). NCBI lineage: Eukaryota > Metazoa > Chordata > Amphibia > Caudata > Salamandridae > Lissotriton > Lissotriton helveticus. The sequence continues at coordinate 716,314,419 of NC_136070.1, forward strand.
ACCCCAATGGTGGCCCCTGGAACTTGGGAATGCTCCTTCCCCAGCAACCACTGTTAAGGACCCTAGGACTGTACCTTGAACAGACCCTCACTATGAAGAAGCATGTTACCCACACCCTGGGCTCATGCTTCCACATATTAGGCCTCTTAAGGAGAGCTTTCCCCTATCTACCCGACTCCACCAGAAAGACCTTGACTAAAACTCTAGTACTGAGTAAACTAGACTAATGCAATGCCCTACTGATCGCAGCCACCGAGTCCTCTCTAAATCGACTCTAAATGATACTTAAACACTGCTGCCCGCCTGATATTAAATGCTTCTCACAGATCTGCTTCTCTCCCCCTCCTTCACCAACTACACTGGCTACCCATACAACGTGTGAAATTTAAGATATGCTGCATCACCCATAAAGCTTTATGGGGGAATGGACCCTCCTATCTGGTGTAGAGGCTCCACCCATAAACCCCACTTCGGACTCTACGCTCAAGTTCCAAAGCCCTTCTCAATACACCCAGAATGAAAAAGTCAAGGACTGGAGGCAAGTTCTTCTCTCACCAAGCCCCTCTCATATGAAACTAACTCCCTCTTGCCTTAAGACAATGCCCTGACCACTTGAAGTTTAGGAAAACTCTGAAAACCGCTCTGTTCTCAACCTTAGCCAGTGCCACCTCTTTCAATGCACGTCCTGAGCGCTGAGATATCCCCTTGGGGGTGATTAAAGCGCTATACAAATAATAAATCAAATCAAATCAAATGAAACATGAGAGAAAGAGTGAGATGTGTATGGTGCATCGTGAACCTTTGAAAATTGTCAAACTTGAATATGTCGGGAGAAAGTGCATGTGAGAGAGATATGTTAATAATGGAGTTTTTCTGATTGGTGAAGAGTCGATTCTGTGAGGAATTTATTATGTGTGTGGTTAGACTGCTTATTCAATTTACCACGAAAATGGGTTGGATCATGCTATCCTGCTTCGGTGTTTCCCAGAGTCCATCATAATGGGGACGTGCTGGAATTGAAGGGGGCATCTTGGCTGCTTGCTCCTGTCTCTTAGATGCACACTCTGGCGGGAGCCTAAGCCCAGAGCGATCATCTCCATTCCAAATGCCGCAACATTTCCTTGAGACGCTTTTGGGGCCGCCATCCACCCTGGTGGTACTATGAGTCCCAGGGTACAACAAGGGACACAGCACTGCCACTTCCACTACCGCAGGTGAGGGGGAGGTGATTCCATCGCGCTAGAAAGCGCAGCCTCTCCTCCCGCGACATGGGATGTGCTAGAATTGAAGGGGGCATCTTGGCTGATTGCTCCTGTCTCTTAGCTGCATACTCTGGTGGGAGCCTAAGAACAGAGTGACCATCTCCATTCCAAATGCCGCAACATTTCCTCGAGATGCTTTTGGGGCCGCCATCCACCCTGGTGGGACTACGAGTCCCAGGATGCAACAAGGGACACAGCGTTGCCACTTCCTCTACCGCAGATGAGGGGGAGGCGCTTCCATCGCGCGACAAAGCACAGCCTCTACCCCGGCGGCACAGGACACGCTGGAGTTGAAGGTAGAATCTTGGCTGCTTGCTCCTGTCTCTTAGCTGCACACTCTGCAGGGAACCTAAGCCCAGAGTGACCATCTCCATTCAAAATGCCGCAACGTTTCCTAGAGACGCTTTTGGGTCCGCCATCCAACCTGGTGGGACTATGAGTCCCTGAGTGCAACAAGGGACACAGCACTGCCACTTCCGCTACTGCAGGTGAGGTGGCGGCACTTCCATCCCACTTCAAAGCGTAGCCTCTACCCCAGTGGCACGGGACATGCGGGCCACGACCGGACAAAGCCAGGGCCAAGGGCGGGCCCGTCCTTGCCTGTAGGAGTCTGGGCTGGGCCACCACCCTGACAACAAGCCTTTGAAGCTGTCGAGCGTCTTCCCAAATACGATTTATAGAAAGTACTGTTTACACCACCATTGGGGCTTTTTTATCACTCACTAACATTGTAATTCCGGCAAAAATCAAAAGAGGAATTTTGAGAACGCATAACTACACTGACATTTACATTTTCCGGATCTTGTGTCTACAGTCTCTGGTGCTACAGTATAGTGTTGTGTTACGTTGCAGACTTAGTTGCCTTGTAGAAAATATATAAAGCTGATTAACAGTTGCAGCAATGGGGAAACGGAAAGAGATTGAAGCTGGGCAGGGAGGTGTTATAAAAAGAGATTAAAAAAACGGCCCGTGGAAACTGCAAAAGGTGTTGAGAGTGAAGGGGGACTGGCGAGGAAATTTTAGATCGTATAGAGAATATCATCACCGATTGTGAGGAATTGTTGACATCGTAGTAGGGCATCTGCATACCATAAAGCTCCTGAGGAATCTCAGGCATCCCAGGTATTTAACCACAAGCAACATATTCCCCCACCAATTCCAATTTTTCTGACTAATGTTCCTAAAATCAACTTTAACTGTCTTAGACATGAGAGTGGGGTCGTCCTAAAAAATAAAGCTATACATTGGCTGAGACACGTCAGGGGGTGCAGATCTATAATAAGGGAGGACATCAGCTATGCTAAGAGGTGCATCTTGGCTCATAGCCCAGTGGATGCAATTTAGTTAACATAAAATACAAACCAACTAGTGCACAATCTAATTGCCTTGGAAGTAAGATCTCATTCCAATGCTTCAACAAAGATTAGACTGAGACTGACTGCCCCCCCCCCCGGTCCAAATGCAAGTGTGAGTAAAGCACCCCTGGCTTCCCCTACTTCAACACTCTCGCAGATTGATAGACTCATTCCTACACCTCTCAGTACAGCAATGAATATCCTTAGTATGGTTAATACGCCCTCTATAGTCCCTTCCCATTTACACTCTAAGGGTTGGCTGGCTGAGCAAGAGCGGAAGAGTTGTTTTTCAGTAGAGCCTGATCATTCTAACTTATCATTGGCAGCGAATACTCTCTCGGAGGTTAGTGATCCAGCTAAAAGGACTGACAGCCGAGATGTGCCCATGTTGCAAGATTTACCCTGTACCCAGGTCAGTGGAGAATTAGTTAATGGGGATATGATGAACATCCTTTCATGGAACCTGGCAGGCATTATTTGAAAGTGTAACTGCCCATATTGGTTGGATCTGGTTTCTCGCCAGGAAATATGCTTATTACAGGAAACCTGGTCTCAGATTCCTAGACATTTTCCTGGGTTTAAGACCTTTTTCAAACCAGCAGTGTCTGCCAAAGCGGGACGGGCGTCAGTGGGGCTACTTATCTTGGTAAATCTTACCCTGAATTGTGTAACAAAAGAGCTGGTTACCAATAATCCAGACATTTTGGGGATTAGGCTAGCAAATGGGAATGGACAAACTGTTGATATGTATAATGTATATGGTAGGAGCACTATAGGTGGTAGTTCACCAACCCTTCTTGTTTTGGATAATCTATTGGGAGACAGGAATGTCAGTTACCCGCTGATAATTGGTGGCAATTTTGATGTTACATTTGAACCCCTTGATTGGGTCGAGTCCTTTGATGTGTTCGAAGAGGATAACGCTTGGAGGTTACCTCAGTTGTAATTACCTCCAATCAAAAAATAGTCACATGCTGCCCTCCAATTGAATGCAATATTCCTAGAATACAGGCTAAGGGCCACTAATGGTGGAATGACCTTCATAGGAACAAATGGGTCAAGTCGGGTTGACTATATATTAGTGGATCTGACCCTGTGGCACCAAGTACAGGCCATGCATATACACCAGGCCTGTGACAGTGACCATAACTCCCTACACTTATCCATTAGTCATCTATGGGGGAGTATTCAGCAGGATTTCACTGCCCCACTATGCACACGGGAGTTGAGTGCCACAAAGGATAAGCGTCGGCTTAAATGGTCCATGGTTTTGGCAGACAAATCTAAAATGCATAAGATTAATTAAGTTCTAGTTGAGCATTTAGTGACATTAGAATCAGTAAGTAGTGATCCACACTCTATGAATACCTGTAGTGTCCTCCACAGAGCTTTTTTTGAGCAACTGGCCACCTTCTTTTACATCCCCTCTAAAAAGATTAGATCCTCGTGGGGTAGTCGCCATGGAGTAAATCCTTGGTATAACAAAGACTGTAGGTCAGCGAGAGCGAGATTGACCACAGCTATCAAAAACAGGGACCAAGCAAGCATCCGTGATTGCAGAAGGGTCTACAAACAGGCACAGGGTAAAGCCAAAAAACAATGGGATGAAGAGAGATGGGAAGAGCTAGAGGAGGCTATTGGTCATCCTGATCCTCAACAATTCTGGCTGTTAGTGGCCAAAACAAATTTCGACTGCTCCCCTCCCCTGGCCAACAATATCCCATCACTAGAATGGTACAATCATTTCAGTGAGCTATATTCCATAGGTAACACTACTGATAGCTTTCGGATGCCCCCCAGCTTGGATGCCCAATGAAGCATCATTGTATTTACTAGGAAAGAGATTATGAGTTCCTTTGATGCCATTATACCGGCCAAAGCTTCAGGCCCAGATGGCATCCCAGGTGACCTCTTTCGTGCTGACAGGGCGAACTGGGCAACGTATTTTATTAACTTGGCCAATGATATTGCCAGAGGAGGAAGGATTCCGGAATCGTGGAAGGGGGCTGAAGTGATCCCAATTTTTAAAAAAGGGGACAGGTCTAAGCCCTTCAACTACTGCCCAATTAGCTTGATAGATTGCTCCCAACAGGTCTTCTGCCGCTCGCTCTTAACTAAAATCCAACCCTGGATGGACGAGAAGCACATCCTCTCTCCATTACATGCGGGCTTTCGACAGAAGACCAGTACTATTGATCAGGCTTTTCGCCTTCTCTTGCTATATCAGAAGGTGTTGGGCGAAGGCAGCTTATATCTTGCCTTCGACCTTGTCCCCAGAGACCTACTTTGGCAAAGCGTCATGAATATGGGAATGCCCCTTGAAATTTTAGAACCTTTCGTCAGACTACATGACGATAATTTTGCACGTGTGAGGTGGGATAATCAGGGGCAACTTACCGACCCAATCAAGATCCGGTGTGGGGTACGCCAAGGGTGTGTTTTGGCCCCTACCCTTTTTTTCCCTTAATGTCAACAGGATTATCGACCTTTTATGTTCAACTCCAGCTGATGCCCCTTCATTGGCGAACCAGAAAATAGCTAATTTGTTGTTCGCTGATCATTCTCTTTTGGTATCCAAACTTCCTATGGGTCTCCAAAAACTCCTGGACCAATTTAAGGCCTTCTGCAATGCAAGGGGCTTGGTTATCAACACTACTAAAACCAAGCCGATGATAATGAACCTCATAAAACTTTTAAACGAAACCTGGTCTTAGCTAATGTCCTATTAGCGAGGGTTAGCTCCTTTGAGTATCTTTGCATAACGTTGTCTGATAGCATGACTTCGAATAATCATTTTAACAAGGCATCCCTAAAATTCTCCCAGCAATCAGGGGCCTTGCGGAGCAAGATTTGCTTATCATAAAATAAGCCTGTAGCCCCTGCCCTTAAACTTTATAGCTCAAAGGTTGTGAGTAGTGTGCTCTATGGGGCAGAACTGTGGGGTTTAGTGTATGGAAGGAAATTAACAACAGTTGAAAACAAGTTTCTTAGGAGTCTTGTATCCCTGCCTCAAAGCACCCCCCTCCTTCCATTGAAATTGGACCTGGGAGTTAGGTCTATACACGATCAAGCGAGTTTGCGCCCCTTGGTTTTTTGGTATATGTTGGTCACTACTCCTGTTGCTGCTTTTAATGAAGTTTCTGCTTTAAACAGGAACAAAAAAATTGGGTGGATAAAATATATCAATACTGTCCGGGCAGCAATTGGTCTCCCAAATAAGTCTGTTAGCTCCTCACCACTGTATTCAAAGGACCTATTGAAGCACCAATATTGGCTCTGGGTAGAGCAGACCACCTACTCGAGTATTCGTCATGGTTGTTTAACCGATGCTTTTTTAGATATAAAATCCAAACATCTTGACAAATATTTTGATATCATTAAAGTGCCTGGGGACAGGAAATTGTATAAGCAATTTAGGTTTGGCTGTTTACCTATTAATGATTTTATCAATCTTTGGCTGAACAAAAACAGCCAGCCTAAGGGATGCCCGTCCTGCCCAAACCCAAATGAAACTGTGGCCCACGTTTTTTTTGCATGTCCAGCATATGTTAGACCAAGAAGGAATTGTTTGGTTCCATTATGTATATAGTTGGGGACTCATAGCCACCTCGATGCCTTACGGATTTTAAGATCAGATACGAGACCATCCTTTGTATGTCCTGTTTCAAAATTTCTTTGCCAGTTTTGGGTCATTAGGCGAAGGCTACTGTCTACTCTTCCTTGTGCTAGGGACTAGCTGCAGTAAAAATCATATGACTTGAGGGTGCTTTAATTCTCAGGATCCTGGTTTTAATTTCCCTTTTAAAAGTTTTTTATCAAAATTTTACCATTTTTACTTAAATTTATAAAGGCAAAAGAGCCTCTATTGAAAGCTTCAGAGAGAAAACTGTGGAGATGGTTAGACATTAATGCACTTGCACTTTATACTTGTCTTATCTATCTTACTTGGTTCTAATAGAGTCAACACATAGTAAATGATGTATATTAGTGATCTTTTCGGTGTTTACAAATTACGGGGTATATTACCAACAACTAGCGATAATTTTTGTCTCTAACTTGTTTAGAGACAAAAATTATCGCCGCACATCGGCGATTTTTATCGCAGATAAACCTTGCTATTAGCAAGGTTTATCGCAAATGCGATAAAAAACGGCCGCAATGCATGAATATCGCTGAAAAGTCAGCGATATTCATGCATTATCGAGCAAATGCTCTTAGCCATGTTATCCACCTCCCATTGGATAACATGGTGAAGAACTGCTCAGGGCAGGTGTTAGCTTTTGGAGATATTCGCGCTTAGCGCGAATATCTCCAAAAGTTGGTAATAGGAGATAGCGATGTTAGCGACTGTTTCCAGTCGCTAACATCTTGGCACGCTCACTTTGCATGTCATTAGTGATAAATATCACTGACATGCAAAGCGGGGCCCAAGATGGTCGCTATCTCCTATTAGCTGTCACTAACTGGTGTTAGCGACAGCTTGGTAATAGGGAGATAATTTTATCTCCGCTTTCTTGGCTTTTAAAGCCAAAAAAGCGGAGATAAACCCCTTGATAATATACCCCTACATTATGATATACTTGACTATTAGAACCTGGTGCATCAAATATTTTGTTTGTGATAACTGTATCCTGGGTTCCACTGTCAAGGAAGAATATGTGTGTATCATTTATGGTTTTATAACCGAAATAAAGATTTAAACTGCAAATGGAATTGATGATGCAGTTGGTTTGAAGAAAGTGAAACGAGGATTGACAGATGGTCTTAGATATATGAGGTGCTATTATTCCTCCTATAGGTTTGGCTATGAATGATGCAAACATTAGAAGCTTGTATACAGCTTTGGACTGGCCTGCTGTAACTGAATTGAGCTGAAACATTGACTCAAATTAATTTTTAATTAATCACTTAGCGAGTAATGGTGATGAAAAATTGCTTAATGCTAGAAATCTTTCTTGCTGAGGAAGGCAGTGTTTGCAAGGTACTGAAGGTAAAGGAATGTTACACCTTCATACTTGATAATTTCAGGGTTATTAACGCATACATTCAACATTTTACAAATGTTTCTCGTGAACTTCAAGCTTTAGAAGAACATGGAATGATAAAGAAGGGTTTTAGTAAGGTTGGTGAATGGAATCAGGACCTTTAAGATTAATCTTAACTCCTGTAATAATTATAATGATTTGTGCAATTGTTTTGTTCATCTTTATTGAATTTTCATGCTGCCTGTTTAAAAATTGTGGGTGTAAGGTTGAAAGAAAATCATTAAATCTAAAGAGAGAAAAAGAGGTCGAAATGGAGAATGTTAAAGATCATGTTTACAACCTGCTAACTGGATGGAAAAACACACCAGAAAGAAACAGCAAAGTAATGCAGACTGTGTTATAACTTCCTGATTAATAAATTATTATTAACTTTGTTTTTTAGTGAAGGCAATATATTCAGAAGTGCAATTTTGAGATGTCTTTCTGGATTTATATGTTTTGTACACTATTAAAAATGAACACAATTTAATTTTACATTTGATTTCACATGTACAGACTGATGTAACGTCATTGCTTTTGAAACAAGTGTAAATGATGTGTACAAGTGTGTTTTTTCTAATGTATGTTAACTAGGCCATATTTTAGTGTAAAACATAGTGGCCAAGAAGGAAGTATTCTCTTTCACTCATCCTGTGTTTTCCCCACCTGCACAAATCCGCTCCCCATAAGCTCCACAGCAGGCAGTCAGGCTGTAATGTACTGGGATATTTCTGCTGGTGTTATTGTTCTTGTTGGAAGCCTTAGTCCCAGTATCCCACTACTGTCACCAAGCACGAGACCCAGGGCTCCCCACTCAACGTTAGGCCAAGTAAGGACACCATTTGAGATAGCCCTGCTCACCCCCTTAGTAGCTTGGCACAAGCAGCCAGGCCTATTTCCAAGGCACGAGTGTTCTTTGTGTGCAACCATGCCCACAGCGACTCCTTGGTGACACCAAAAATGGACTTCACACGAGCTTGATAAAAATGAGTATAAACTTTATACAAAAGGATATACGATCAGACCACATGATACATAAGCCAATATAGAATAAAGGGTAATATTCTTTCCGGCTGGCTGGTAGGTTCAAATCCCAACCACCACTTTCAAAATGCTATGCTGGTAACAATGCTAGAATCACACACGTTGCAATGGACAAACAATAGTGCACTGCGTAATGATAATATCCTGTGCTGGGCAAAGGAGATATAATACAATGCGTAACGATACACCCCGGTACCTGCAATGGGGGAAATAACGCAATGCGTACCGCTACATTTATGTACTGCGCAATGAAGGAATAATGCAATGCATCACACCCCAATCACGTACTTTGCAACATAAAAATAATGTAATGCGGGCCGCTACAATCATGTACTTCGTTATGCATAAGACAGTCCGGCAGTTGGTTAGCAGCAATATTGGCAATGTGTTTTGCGACAATCAGCATCTTCGATAACAGTTGCCCCCCACATGGTTCAACGATGACACAGAGTACAGCTCTGGCCCCTGTACTGCCACTCCTTTCGTCAGTACAGGCCCCCACTCTGAGATGAAGCAAAGGCTCACGTCGTCAGAAGGACTGAGAGGCTGAGAGAGTGTCCCTCCGAGCCCGCACCCCGCCCATGTAGTAATCCACGGTACCTGGGGGCGCGACCCCACTCTTCTCTCCTCCTTCCTTGAACTGGGCCTACCATGCAGAAATCTCTTAATGGGCCTCACTGGCTCGGCCTGGCAGCTCAGCTCTTCCGGGGCTGTCGGTCTGGGCCACGACTGTTAGGAAGGTCTCAGGCAGCCGGAAGGCACACGTACCCCATGCCCCTGAGATTACTTTTACTCCAGGTGCACGTCCACCACCACATCCTCTGGGTCTCTTCTGGCATGAAGTCACACACACAACGCTGATGGGACTTCACGTCAACTCCGAGTGCATGCTCACCAGGCACTCCCTGTGGTCTCAGTTGGCAACAAGACACGTACATCACGCTGCAGAGACTCACTTTCTTCCATGCACAAGATGATCAGCCTATCACCTCCACAGTCCCAAGCTGCACCAAAGCACGCATGATGCTTCACTGAGACTTACTTCAACTCCGGTGCCCCGATATCCAGGCACTCTTCACCAACGCCTTCGGCCACACCTTGACACGCTTACTGTGTCCGAGCCTCACTTCTCCTCCGGTGCACGCGATCACCAGGTGCCCTTCACCAACGCCTTCGATGCACCCCGACATGCACCCTGCGTATCTGAGACTCCCTCCACTTCTGATTCTAATGCACACGTTGATCAGGCGCTCATCACCAACGCCTCCTGTGCACCAAGACATGCACCCTGCGTGTCCGAGACTCACTCCACCTTCAGTGCACACGCCGACCAGACACTCACCAGCGCCTGTGGTGCACCACGACACGCACCCTGCGCATCCGAGTCTCACTTTAGCTTCAGTGCACACGCTGACAAGGCGCTCTTCATTAACGCCTGCGGTGCACCGCGACATACATCAAGCACGTCCGAGACTCAGTTCAGCTTCGGTGCACACATTCACAATGCACCAAGCACCTCTGAGTCTCACTCCTCCTCCGTGTGTCCAAGATCACAGGGCACACCTTCCGAGGGTCTCAAGCTGCCACAACACGCGCCCACTAATTGCTTGAAACTTCTCCGGAAACTTTTATGTTCCTGTGTTTTCAAACAGAGAGCCAGCTCATCGCAGGCCCTTGGGGTTACAAGACACAGCACAAAGCACACACTTCATCAAGCAGGGGGACCCAGCGCCTCCAAGCACAGTCCCAACAGCCTCTTCCTTGGTTAGAACAGCAAACTGCAGACCAGCCCCAGATAACGAAGCAAGGATTGGTCTTTCACCAGCAGTCTCTTCAGTTGCTCCTTCCTTAGCAGAGGTTCCTCTTGACCACAAAATGGCAAGCCTTTTCAGTCTCAGTGCATTTCTGTTTCATTCCCCTGTTCAGGGATTTCAGCTTAATGTCTTTGAAGTTTGTTTGTGCTCAGGGGTCCCTGACCCCTCCCTATTCAGTTATGGGTGTCTCCCTCCCAGTGTCACCTTTCTCCCTTTGATACTGGGGTCTGGATCCTTAATCACTCAGCAGGAGATTGGTTTATAGCACCAGCTCAGGCCTTTTCACCTCCCGGGCTTCACTTCCCCTTACTCTCCAGATGAAGGGCAGCCTGGTGCCATCTCATCCCCTCCCTGGGTTAAGACCTCTCCCAGCTCCTCTCACCTCTCAGATCCAGACAGTCAATCTACAGTCAGCAGTGAAACACTGAAATTGTTAAAGCATAAAACTCAGTCACTTTATCAAAGAATGGTTTCTGAACACACAGTGACAAAACCACTTTCACAGAAAGAAGTGTTATGACACTGTGAGTTCATACATACTAAACTTTACCTCTCCATTATAAACGTACAGGAAACTAGGCTACCAAAACACAATACCCAGACTCTCGCATTCTGTCCTACGGGCAGATTGGCTTTTCAACAGTGAAAACTAAATGGAGTGTTTTTCACTGTCAGCACATAGCACACACCTCAGTATATGTCCTGCCTTTTGCCTACACTGCACCCTGCCCAGGGGTTTACCTGGGACTTACCAAAGGGGTGCCCCAATATGTATGCAAGAGGGAAAGTAAGGCCTGACAAGTGGTTGCACTTGTCAGGAGAACATGTTAATTTAGCAAACTGGGCGCAGGACCTACACTGCAGGCCTGAGTTCCCTTCTCCGTGCACCTTTGCATTTCTAGCCCTGGAACACACAGTGCACATCACTAGGGACTTTACTAGTAAGGCAAACATACCAATCATGGCCAATCAATTACCATTACACTTTACATAGGGAACAATTGTACTTTGACACTGATCGGCAGTGGCAAAGTACCCAAAGCATCTAAATTGGCAACTCTATGTCAGAAAAATGGTCTAGGGGAAAACAAAAAGTTTAGGGAACTTTAGCCAAAAAGGCCAAACCCTACAGTTCTGCTCTCCATTAACCTTTTCCAGATCATCTGTCACTTGCAACATGTGATGTCTTCTGCTTATTCAGTGAGACCTATTTAGTAATATAAAACTTTATTGCTAAAGTATCTTGTTCTGTTCAAGCACCTCTGGATGGCATTAGCATAGAGGATGCTGAATAATTATTCATGTAGTGGGTTAGTACTTAGGAGTTAAGGTAATGTGGTGTCTATTTTTCATGAGCTCTAATTTGCTAAAGATATGATACATTTGCTCACACCACCATGAATCTTCAGAAATTCTTATTTTGTATGCATTAATTGGGTATAAAAAACATTGTTTTGGTGGGGCGACCCAGAAGAGTTTCGTATTTTACTAGTCAGGCTGGCCAATTCTATCCTGAGTTTATCAAAGTCTTCTTTGTCACTCTGCATGTTCTTCCGCCCCACACATATCCTCTCCTCAAAAGCTCCACAGCATGCAGTCAAGTTGAAATGTATTGGGATAATTTCACTGTTATTATTCTGCTCATGACAAACCTTTTCCAGTTTATCTGTAACTTGCACTGTCTCTGTCTTGTCTTGTTCACTGAGACCAATTGATTCATATAATAGTTTATTGTTAATGTACCTTGGTCTGTCCAAGCATCTCCAAACGATATTGGTATCAAGAGCGAGGAATAATTGTTCATGTAGTGGGTTAGTGTTTAGGTGTTAAGGTAAATAAAGTTTATTTTTCATGTACTTTGATTTTCAAAAGAAATGATAAACTCGCTCACACCTTGATGAATCTGCAGATATTCTTATTTTTTATGCAAGAATTGTGTATAAAAACCTTTGAGTTTGTGGGTAAGCCATAACATTTTTATTATTCTATTAGGGATGCTATTCGATTATTTCTTGATTTTGCTTCTAATTAAGACTTGGACTAAGTTCCGTTTTTTACATGTTCATACTCTGTGTAACTCTTAATTTGATAGGCTTCACAGCGTTGACTCTGTACCACTTTTTTTTTTAATTCAGTAATAAAGCCCTTTAACTCTTCATTGCCCTAGAACACAATTATGGAGTGGGCCCAAATAATTAATGTATTGTATTTTTCTTACTTTTTATATTTTGGGAGAGACTTAACGGCGGGACACATTTCTTCACGAAACTGAGGGTTAACATCACCCCTGATCCGGTAAACTGTAAGAAATCGGATTGAGGTAAATTTTGGGGCATCTCAATTTTGGTGTGCCCTTTTGCTCCCACGTTACCAGCTGAGTTGGTTTGACTTTGTGCAATGATTTCATCAGAGGTTTAAATGGAGTGTCTCTGACTTTAAGGAGAATTTTCAGTGGCAAATAGTTTTATTTCAATACAATTAATTTGGAATTCCTACAATTTGGGTCAGTCAAGAAATTGCCACTAATTATTGGGCATCTGCCAGATTTAGTTGTTCTTTACACCTATTTGGTACTTTTTAATGAAGTACTGCTCTTATTGTTTTCAAATTGCTTGCCCAAATTTAGTAATTTAATTTCAGTTTACGATTTATTCCAACATAGGCCAACCTTTTACGTAAAACATAGACTTCTTACCTCAATAGGGCACCTCATTCACTTTTGCCACACTATTTATGAACTCTTACTTGAAGTCCTTTATTTTTACTGTACTTCTGATTCCTGCATCCTGCATAGATTTACTCAGCTGTCCTCCTTTCACTTTATTCGTAGATCTTTGGTACTTCATAATGTCATCCCTCTTTTCTCTCTTAACTTTCTTTCATTCTCTGGTTCTTATGCTTGCCTTTATATTGTGCTGATGATGGTGCTTATGTTATATAGGAGTTGAAACGGTATGAACTAGTCCTCCAACTGTGACCCCCAAGAAAATTTAAATGCTATTAGGAAAATGGTCGCTGATTGATTCTCAACTTCGTTTTAACTGTCTTCAGCAGTCTGTCACTGGATGTAATACAGTGGAATATTTATAGACAAAGATGAGGTAGTATTGATTGCAAATACGCACTTTACACTGAGCATTTTTTTCACCTCTTTATAAGAGATTACCTGTTAATGTAGATAAATAATTGTTTTATTTGATCATTATGTACAATAGATAATATCTCAAGACATGAAGTCCATTATTAATTTTCCTTTATCAGAAATGTGTCAATTAGTAATGGTAATTTAATCTCACATAGAGACAGAAATACCTTAAATCAATACACTGACAGCCTCACTTATACTTAAACGCATTTGCTGTCATTTTCTGGTAATTATTCGCTCAAGCGGAGATATAGATTCCCCAAAGCGGGACAATTGATTTACACCGTATTTAAAGAAAACTGCATCTTCACAAAAAAAAATCATTTTCTGGTGGTTAGTGGAAATGCGCTGATATTGTGGATAGTGTCCGATTCCAATGCTCATTAAATGAAGTGCAAGTGTTTATTTAAATTATTTACATTTGCCGGAAGGCATAGTCTTATTTCTGTGACAATACTTTGATAGACGGTGGGGAACAGAGGACAGGTCGAGCCGAATAGAAGCTTTTGTACGGTCCAGTTCCCAAAAAAACTGTGCGGTCATGTACCATGAACATACTGCTGCAAATTAAATTTAGAAGAAAAACAATTTTCCATGAAACATTTTTTGGCGTGTCTATGTTATACCTGGAGTTAATCTTTGCACGTCTTAGACCAGTTTACTGTTAAGTGGTTTGCTAATTACAGTTGATATTTGAAAAAATCCTTTGTTATATATTAACAAAATAATTTGCAGTAGTATAAATTCCCATAGGTCGCCAACTCGATGTTGGAGGTCTTTTAATTGCTCTCCCTCACCTTTCTGTCAGAAAGGGAGGAATCCATAAATAGAGGGCTGGACAAAGTGTGATAAAGCAGAATAGTAAACCACATTTTTATTGCACTTTTCAAAGACTTCCACTCCAGTCCTTCACGCATTAAACGCAAATTTCTCCACCATTTGAGCGCTGGTGGCGAAATGGTTTAATTATGAGGAAAAGGTGCGAAGTCTGAAAACACTTTTCCTCAAGTTTTCATCATTTTAACCGCACCACATCCAAGTATAAATGAGACTGTGAATGTTTATCTCTTCGACCCAAATCAAAGCATGGCAAGTAAACTAATCCCATATTTACTATTTGAGGATGCAGATTACTGGAAAAAACTCCTCCCATTAACTTGCATTTACGTTGAATAAATTTTAAGAAGCAGAAAGCTAAATTAAAATCTTCAATACTTAAAAAGAATAGGGAGTTTCAAAACTAAATTGGGAGTGTTGGCATGACTAATGAGTCATATGTTATGTTATAATGTTTTATAAAGCGTACAGCTGCCCCAGCAAAGGGGCGTCCAAGCGCCCTCCTTACCCGGGCACAACCGCCAGATGATGACCTATCGAGCGGAGTTAGCTGCTGGGTGAATGTGATGAAAGCAGGTTGACCAAGATGCCAGGAGAGGAAAAGTTCAGGATTTTAACAGCAATGCAGAGGGACTTAAACTCCACACATCTGGCCACTGGCAACCAGTGTAGCCAACAAATAGCACTGGTGGAGAAGCAGGTTCTAGGAAGGCCAAGGAGAGTTTAAGCAGCTGCGTTTTGGACCGTCTGCAATCTCAAAATCTCAGTCTTGTTCGTCCCAGGTAGAGCGAGCTATCATACTCCACTTTCGACAAAACAGAGGCCTGAACAATAACCTGCCTGATGGGCTGATCGAAAGAACCCAACAACGGTTTGAGCCCCTGACACTTTCTTAGTTCGGACCTGGAAACTGAGGGCCGAGTCCACCCAGACACCTAGATTTTTCACCACTTGTTTGGGGGTGGGTGCACAGCCCAGGGTAGCAGGCCACCAGCGTTCACTCCACAGCACAGAATCTTTCCCAAAAAGCAAAATCTCAGACTTGCTAGCATTGAGCTGGAGGCAGTTGGCAGTCATCCACTCAGTGATAGCAGCGAGATCGCTCTGAAACTTATGAACGTCCCGCACGGAGTCGTTGGAGAGTGCAACTACCAACTGCGTATCATCTGCATATGATATTACTGTAAGCCCTCTATTCCTGGCCACTGCTGCAAATGGTTGGACGCACAAGTTGAAAAGTGTTGGGCTCAGAGCTGAGCCTGTGGCACACCTTATTTAATAGTATGAACCATGAAGGCAAAAGAGGGGGCAGTGATCTGGAAGGTCCTCTCAGTAAAAAAAGAGACATGCTACTCCAGGGCAGAGCCCACAATACCTGCTTCCTCCAACCTTTGCAGCAGGATCTGGTGAGAAACTGTGTCAAACGCAGCACTGAGATCTAATAATATCAGTGCTGGAGTACGTCCTGCATCTAGTGCTACCCTCAGATGTTCGGTCACAGCTAGGAGAGCAGACTCCGTGCTGTGGCCCAGACTGAAGCCATTCTGAGAGGGGTCTAGTATGTTATTCTCTTCCAAAAAACCTGTCAAGATGGAATTTATGTAGGCCTCAGAGATCTTGGATGCCCACGGCAGGAGAGAGTTAGGACAAAAGTTCTCAGGTTTAGCTGTGTCGAGGGTAGACTTTTTTCACAGGAGAACAACCCTTGCCTGCTTCCAAGTCCTAGAGACAGCTGCCATAGACAGGGACATGTTGATCACCTGACCCAGAGGTGTAAGAAGCACAGATAGCAATTTCATAAATTGATCAAGCTGCATGGGGTCAGCAGGAGAGCCGGATTTAACCTTGCTACATAATGAGAGCATCTCATCCAGGGAGATAGGTGGTAAAGCGGCAAGCGTGTGAGTGGGAAGGGGTTTACACACAGGTCAGAACACAGAGCAGCTTGAGGGAAAGGTCTTATAAATGTTTTCCACCTTGTTAACAAAAAAGTGGCAATAGCCTCACATTGCTCATCTGACGTGAAAGAGGGCACTGCAGGTACCCCTGCCAATATAAGATATTTAAATATAGAGAAGATTCTTTTGGTGGGGTTACTGCTGCTCCTGATCCTGTCTGCAAAGTAGGCTGCCCGTTCTGTCTGAATAGCCCTCTGATACGTCTTGGTGGCTGCCTCATAACACCCCTTCAGTATCTCGTCTCCACGCCCGCTCTAACCTCTTGCAAGCTTTGCACATAATAGCGAGCTTGTCATTATACCAGGGACTAGATTTAGTGTTACGGCACTCAGACCATTTAGCAGGAATAAGTGTGTCCAAAGGAAGGAGGATCCAGTCCGATCTAGTCCGACAGAGCTTTATCTGCACCCTCCGGATCATCCAGCAGATTTGTGCCAGGGCGTTTGAGAGAGAATTTCTGGAGCACCCTCTAAGGGGGCTCTACCCCGAGAGTGTCATGGGGATCAGATAGTGGTCAGACCAGCACACCGGGATGGGGGTAGTAACTGGGAGGGAGGGATGATTAGGGAAAACTGGATCTAGCAAATGGCCAGCAGAGTGGGTGGGGCCTTGAACCAGTGGAGCAGCTGACATGCCGCCAAGGAAGCAGAGAAGTTGCCCACTTCTGAGTCATGGGGGCTGTCAAGATGCAGGTTCAAATCACCAATAACGCTGAAATTGCCAAATCTCATAGCCAGGGAAATAACTGTATCGATTAGTGCAGCCCTAAACTCTTTCGAAGGTCCTGGTGGGCAGTAAACCAGTAGGCTCGACATGGTACAGCTAGCGTTAAAATAGATCCTAAAACCGCACACTCTCAGCCCACCAGGGTTTTTTTAACAGAAGTGCAGGTGTAGCAGGATTTAAAAACAACTGTGATACCTCCCCTCTAGACTCTCTATTAAGAGTCACAATGCTAAAGCCCTGGGGGAGCTCCAAACCTGGATCAGCCACCATGTCAGCTGACAGCCATGTCTCCGTCAAAAAAAGGACATCGGGAGATTCATCCTGTAACAGGTCGTAGACATCAGGAAAGTGCTTGGCTAGGGAGCGACAATTGAGGGTAAACAGTCTGATATTCTGTCTGGAGCAGAGAGGAAAAATGGGGGGGACAACGTAGTGGCCTAAGAATTGAAACCACAACTTTTACAGTAGAACAGGCCCTCAGGCAGGTTACGTTGAGGGTGACTGCACGGGCTCAGTACTTTCCTAATGGCTAGGAGGTCACCACAAGAGTAGGTAAGCTTACCCCTCACTGAACCGGCAGCATGTCTGACGTCTGGCAACGTCCAGGCGCCGACGGGAGCAGACTGGCTAGCCTTAGGCGCGCCATTGGCGCACAAGCGGCTCGGCGGGTGCACGCGTCCTCTGCACTTCTGCAGTCTGAACATGCCTAAGTACTGGAGAGCAGGAACAGTACCGCCCCTATCGCCCCCAGAAGTGTGTCATCTCATACAGGCACGGAAGAGAAAGTGACTGCCCTCCAGGCAAACGGCGACACAGCTGCAGTGGACCAGAGCGGGGAATAGAGAAACCCCAGCAGGTAAGAGGCAGAAAAGGGGTAAAAGTAGATCGTAAAAACACACAATACAGCACACCAAAGATCAGCAGGTGGTTAAAAAGATTAAAGCTCAATGCCCGTAGTGCTAGTATCTCATAAAATAACATGCAGCCTCACCAATCAAACTGACCACCTGAAAAGCCAGAAAAAGAGAAGACAAACATTTAAATATGATAAACCAAAGTTGAAGAACACACTTGAGACCTTTAAAAATGAAAACAAAAAGAGGCAAATGGAAACACACTTCTAATTTACAGATGCACTCTGTACGGCCTCACAGAAATATTTCTCTACTAAAAATGAAATTACATATTATAAGAAAAAACGTAAACAATTGTGTACATGATGGAAAATCACAAACATACTCAGTCAGATTAGCTGTGGAGCTCAAATACAGCATGACTTCCAAGCTTACTCAAAGCACAGGTTAGAGATACATAGTAAACATTGTTCCATTCAACGCATTTGTTGTCAGCATAGGCACAGGTCTTGAGAAAAGGAGGTTTTATGTTTTGGAAAGTCTTGCTGGCCTTCTGAATCTGGAAATTTTACAAAGATCCAGGGCCTGGAAAAAACATGCACTGACATTCCATAGGACTGCTGCACTTGCCATGGCGGTCTGACCACCACCACCACCACACTGTGAGCCATCAAGCAGTATTACAAGTGTGGTGGTCGGACTGCCACAGGACCGTTGCATTCACCGGGGATCCAGAAATCTGCTGCAGTCACACAGCGACATGAGGAGGAATATGCTGGTGGTGCCCCTGCGGCGCAGCCGAGCATGTTCTGAGTTGCCTGTCCACCACCCCTTTCATGGTGGTGAGCCTACCATAGAAAGGGTGGCAGGGAGGCAACTGAGTGGGCGCTAACAGGGCCCCCGTGCTGCTTCTAGGCCTGGGGGCGCATGCAGAGGAGCACACCTGTTGTGCCCTCCCTGGAAATGCACCCCTGTTCCTACATGGTGTGGCATGCATGCCACACCATGCATGAATACGCTGAAGGTGCTGTCACGGTGGTGGGCTGCATGTTAGGCTCTCCTATGAGCCTAAGAGCCCACTGTCGTGAGACCACTGCAGCACTGCCCGCCCACCATGGATTTCAATCGTAATCCAGCAGACGGGCGCACCATGGCTTTGAGGTTCGCTTGTGGACAGCGCAGTGGCGGCACCAGAGGAGGACCGCCAAACTTGTAATAAGGCCCTTAATATTCTCTCAGAGTCCTTAAAGGTAGCCAACCTTAAGACACGACTAATTTGGACTTTAGATATCTCAGCCAACCATCAAGCTACATTGAAACAAAAGCAGCCCTGTCATTGCTCAACTCCCGGTGCCCCCTTGAGACTCTCATCACACCTTCAGAAACTGACAGCAGGATTTCACAGACTCTCAGTCTGCATTTTGGCAATCCAAATGATCAATAAGTACCCCCAGTCAACCCCTAACCAACCTACCCTCAATCTATATTCACTCCCCCTCCCAGCTAGTCATTAAACACCAGCAGAGGTGTTTCAGACACTCACAACATATCTTAGAAAACTAACACAGATGGTATTTACTCAAACAAAGCAGCAACAAATGTTTCACAGTTTTGTTTCACAGGTTTATGCTTTTGGCACAGTTACCGTCAGTAAGGCCTTGTGGTTTTATTGTGGATGCACTCCTTGCATCTTTCAGTCCATTTTAGTCTTCATTACACGAGAAAGTACTGACAGACTTTCAAACAGGTAATCTCCTTTCATTTAAGCAATTAATTTCTATCAAAATTGATTTCGTGACATTATGATATTTTACTTCCATTAAAGTTCTTCAGGATAACTCAACCTTGCTAGGTTGTGCTGACTTTAAGTGCTGCAGAACGATTCAAATTGTAAAATAACCCAATACCTCCTCCAGCAGGGAGCAACCTCTCAGCACAGACCAATACCCCTGGAAGCTGCAAGTTTTAAAAACACAAACACCTATTGTAGTAGCCCTCAAAGTAGCACAGAACATTTCACATGTGATTGCCTTTAGTAACGCCCCACAGCATCATGGTAGATGGAGACCGTGCGTCTTTCATTTACATTTTCAATCTTCACTGAACAGCAAACTACTGACCACTTTTCAACCAGATAATCCCCTTTAATTTTTACTATGGGCATCCCAGGAGTGATTTAAGGTACGTACACCTTCAGACACTGCCAGGGGGCCCTCTAAACCCGTATTTTGACAACCTAGCTAATGAATGTCCTCTGCCTTCTTTCAACTATTACCACTTTGTTCTTAGGCATCTGCCTTGTGTGGGGCGCTGCCCAACAGAACATGGTATAGGACATACATCGCTGCAGGCTCTTGCTGGTCGCATGTTGAAACACAAATCCTTTGTCTAAGTCAGAGGGCTGGATGTCCCAAAGCTCCTGATAAACGTAGTGCTCCCAGTGCTCCGATATGTTAGAAATGCATCAGAAGCAGTCGCGAAGGCGACTCACTGTGGACCACAGTGGCGATGGTAAACCAGTAAGCTTTCACTGAACCAGTTTAAGCAGCCCCATTGCTGTGCACTGAAAGATATGTCTTTTCGCGGCCAAGACATGGAACACCCTCCCACTGAGCCTACGACAGACCCAAGACCTGCTGACCTTCAGTAGGACACTAAAGACCTAGCTGTTCGATCAGTAGCGGCCCCCACCTCCCCCCCCAGCGCCTTGAGACCCTCACGGGTATGTAGTGCGCTTAACAAATGACTGATTGTTTGATTGATTGAGTAGGTGGCCGTAATATCCTGTTGTGAGCAACGAAATGAGACTCTGATAGTAATTGACCACGAGTGAAGAAGGAGCTGATGAAACCTCCTGAGATCATAAGAACCATGGCCGATGGCGGGACTGGTTGGTTAGAATTAGGAATGTGTTGACGGCCTTGAGGATTGGAGAGTGATGATGTAATATAAAATGTAGTGGCCTGAGCAGGGTCAGACATGGACAATTATATTGAAGCACCAATAACAGGGGTGAAAACAAAACACTAGAGAAAAGACAGAAGGTGATAGCACCAGCATTGACCCATTCCAGCACTTCCACTCTCTTCTTCCTGCCTTGAAAACAGCAGAGAGGAAGAGAAAAAGAAGTAGTGTCTGGCAATGAAGTGGAATCGTGGTGTAGAGTGGAAATGTAATGAGTGACGTATAGAGCATCCAGTGATGTACATAAGCTGGGAAAAACTACCTACATAACTGCCCCTATAATCAGACTTTCCAACCATCTATGTGAAATATTGCAATGGCCCACTGCTCAATGCTACATCGATAACAGTGAGGCAAATTAAGCGCCCCAATATGCAGCGGGTATCTAGTGATGTTTCACCTGACTAGTTTCTGAAGTACAGCTAACTGGCACAGCTATTTATTTATTCACCGAATGGGCAATACCAGTTACAAATCATGGCCCAGATCCAGATATGCTCTAATGGGTTAAGCCACAGCATAACTTGAAATCCTATTCCAAACTGACCATATCAATGCCAACACACTTAACATTAAAAACGTACATTGAACCTCTCAAAAATAAAATCAACTAGAATTGTGCAATTCTTTATATAACCTGACTAACCCCGTTTTATTCCTCATAGGCAAATGTTTCACATCATAAGGCAAGTGCTTCACCTAAATGAAAGGGCAAGCAAAAACGGGATACCCTTGGACATACTGTCTTTAGATACTAAAAAAGCATTTGATTGGTGAGCTGAGTCTTTCTTAGGAAAACCCTTAAGAAAATAGCTCTTAGGAACTAAAATGAGTGATTTCAACAAAGCCAATTATGTCACTTCAACTACAAGAATAGTTGTTACTGGAATGATATTAGGTAGAGGAACAAATCGAAAATTCCCCTCTGTCCCCACTAAAATTCACCTTACTGGCATTGCCATTTGCAGCAAACATTAGAGAAGAAGGGGGATAGAGGGAATGGTCACCATAAGATTCACCTTCTTCCTGACTATATCTTGCTGACCCTCAGGACACCGTAATCCTATATACCGGAAATCTTAAAGATATTAGTGAAATATAGCAAGGTGTCAAGCTTTAAGGTGAATTTAGACAATTCATAAATTTCGAGCGGGGGATGGGGAGGGGTGGACCAGGACAAAGAAACAAGGCGTAAAATAGAAGAAACCACCTGCTTCCTATGGCCTAAAGATACAATTAAATACTTAGGAACATACATCACCCCTCACACTCAACTCCTTCTACAAGGCAAATTACCCCACATTATTCACGGGCATCAAACGGTCCCTACAACCTTAGTAAACCCTGCATATGTCAGGGCTAGGAAGACTGGCTTCATTAAAAGAGGCTGTGTTCGCCAATCTCTTACACTTATTTCAAGCATTCCTGGTTATGCTCATGGCAAAGGAAGTAGAATTCCTACAGTCAGCTGTCAATGACTTTATTTAGGCCGTAGGAAACCAAGAGTGTCCAATTCAGATCATTCAGCACACAGGAAGTCAGGTGGGTATGGACTACCAGTAATACTTGAACACCACTAAGAAGTTATGTTATGTTAAAGTTTATAGAGCGCTCATATCACCCTGAGGCATCACGGCGCTAACCAGGCATATGTACACCTATGGAGTAGGCATAGAGTGTAGACTAGCCAAATTTCTAGAAGAGGTATGCTTTCAACTGTTTCCTAAAGATATTATAGCTTGTGATTTCTCGTAATTCTTGCGGGAGTTGATTCCAATACTTCTGCGCCAAGAATGAAAAGGCTCTGCCTCCCGTTGGGACAAGCCGAATTTGGGGAATCTGTAGAAGGTCATGAGCCCTAGATCTAAGATTCCTACACGGAATGTATTTGTGTACTTTTTCCCGTAACTACAGAGGGCCTCTTTCATTGACCACCTTTTGTGTTAAAACAGCAGATCTTAAAGAAATATCTTTTCTTTACTGCCAGCCAATGCAGCTCCTTCAGGAGGGGAGCTGAAGGAGAACCTGCCGGTTGATTCAGGATCATTCTGGCTGCAGTGTTCTGCACCACTTGAAGTTTGGCCAATAAAGTCTCTCCAACTTCCGCCAATAAGGCGTTCCCGTAATCCAGACGACTAGTAACCATTGCTTGTACTAGTGTTCTCCGATGTGGGACGGGAATCCAGGGTAGAATTTTCCTCAAGAATCGGAGGGCATAATAAGATGAACTTGTCGTGGGCAGGACATGACCTTTCATGTTCAGGGCTCGATCGAGCTTTAACCCCAAATTTTTTACTGTCCCTTTGGGAGATGGAGCAGGTCCCAGCTCGGTAGGCCACCAGTTTCCTGACCAGACATCCATTGCTTTCCCCAACAACATCAACTCGGTTTTCTCCGGATTCAACTGGAGACAATTCGCTGTCATCCAGTCCGAGATGGCACGCATACCTGTGACAAAAGGGGCTTTGTCGAGTGTGGGTTTCCGTCCGATGGTAAAAATGAGCTGCGTATCGTCTGCATACGAGATGATCTCGAAACCCAGTTGCTCGACGATCCTTGCCAGAGGGGCCATACACAAGTTAACAAGGGTAGGGATTAAACACGAACCCTGCGGGACGCCCCTGCCCGGATGTCTTTTTTTGGGAGATGTAAGGTCCCAGCATCACCGTTTGGGTTCTCTCATACTGAAAGTCGCTAAGCCACTTGAGTGCCAACCCCTTAATACCCGCAGCAACAAATCTCTCTGCCAGCCTGGAGTGCGAGATGGTGTCAAAGGCTGCGGGGAGATCAAGAAGGATCAGGATTGCTGAGCCCCCGTGTCAATAGTTAGTCTAAGTGAGTCCGTCACTGCCAGAATCGCGGTCTCAGTACTAAAGCCTGACTTGAACCCTGACTGTGATGGATCCAAGAGATGATTGTCGGTTAATGATGCCTTCCAAGATTTTGCTCAGCAATGGTAGCAAGGAAATGGGTCGGTAATTACCGACAATAGAAGAGCACCTGCAAGTAGTATTTTAATGGTCAGCACATAAAACTGAGAAACACTGAAACCACATGGAGATGCCATACTAGAACAAGCCCTGTGGGACATAATTTGGTTACTCAAAAGTTCCATATACCAGGTCAGAGCTGAAACAGAACCCTTCTGGGGTCTGGAAGTTTTTGATAACTAAAATATGACCCATGACACTTGTCATAGTAGTGCTGGACGCAGTGTTGTCTAATACCTCTAGTATTGAAAGTGTGGAAGGTGAACTGTCAAATACTAGAGTTACTTGATAATTTGTTGAGGAACCAGTGTCTCGCCACCTTCCAATCCCCATTTACTCCATTATTTCATAACTTAAGAATTTACACCAAGCATCAATGGGGAACAAATCCCTAAATGGAGATAAGGAGATTTCAGAATGCAAAAGTATATATTCGTCATAGGAGAGAGGACATCATTTGAGGATTGTAAAAGAGACTTCAGTGGAGAAATCAGAAAGACTACACTACTTCCAAATGTGTCATTTGACACTCTCACATGCTAACCAAAAAAAGGAACTGGAGAGCGTATACCGTTTGAAAAACGTTTCATCGCTTTTGTAGATATTCTAAAATATCTACAAAAGCGATGAAACGTTTTCTAAAATATATATCCATTATATTATCAAGTATCAATGACAGAACGTGAGAAGGAAATCCACATGTATGAGGATATTTAGTTAAATACTGGGGAAAGCTGTTCTGTATCCCAGCTGGCAAATGATATGAGGAGAAATCCCTACTTCATTACAAGGTGTCCAAAATAGCAAAACAATGTATAAATCGATGTTTTACTGGTACCCTACCCTGTAAAAAATGAAACATATATTTACTTATGTATGAGTCTACTGGTGGCAGGAATATGGAGACCAGCAAAATATGGTACATTTATGGTGATCGAGCCCTAAATTCAGACCTCTTGGAAATAGGTTCTTTGCCATATTAGCGGAACATTGGCATTCCCATTCCTTGATGAATCTGCATATGAAATGGCTAACAATAAAATCACCGAAGGCTCATAATAACCATGACTTTGGCAGCAAAATAACTATTAAGATTGCTTTAAGATTGAAAAGCACTACCTCACCTAATGGTCAAGAAAGGGTTGGAAGACTTTGGTCCGTTCTGGAGAAAGAAGACTTCCCAGGGATTTGCAGGGCAAGTGTTAAAATTCAGGAAACAGTTTGAACTACTCCTGAACTACTTAACAGAGGGATCACTTGTTTTATCTTGCCCAGATCATAGAAGGAAAGCGATATTCTGGATATCCTAGGTGCAGAGTCACTACCTATCCTTTAATTAACTGTTTTCTTCTGTTAATAGGTGTCGGCGTGATGTATTTCTTTGAGGCAGGAGGGGACAGGAGTAGTCATGTGTAGTTATGAAACTGAGGAATGCCACCCTAAAGTATTGGTAATGGCAACATGGTGAGCTACCTGGAGGATTGGCTTGCTAAATCTGTTTTGCCCAAGGTCTTTTGAGTTTATAAGCAGCTGTAGGAGCATGCAGAGCCACCATCTTGGGCCTCCCCAGAGGCCTGTAGTGGCAAGGATAATATACTTCAGAGTAGAGACACAATCATGCACGGTTCCAAGAAAACTGGCCTTTTATTGGTAGAAAAATGCAAAGTTAATGACCTTTTTAGATTTTACTGCAGATATGCAGCAACAACGCACCTCTTTTGTGGTAGTTAGGGGAAAGTTGAAGGAGATGGGAGTAGGTTATATGTTCATGTTGTGAGCACAACCAAGGTTGCTCCCAGGTGGTGAATTGCATTTTTTATCCACCCTGAAGACACTTCGGGATGGGCAAAAAAGCATGACACCAGCCCTAGGACAACCAAACACTAAAATGCATTTATTCAAGTAGAAAAGACGTTGAAAACCTATACCACAGAGAATAAGCAAACAATCACAGGAGGATCTCCCAAAGAAAAGCAGGCACTCACCACGAACATACACAAAAAAGGCACCACCATTTACCCCTAGAAAATTGCATGCAGCCTCCTGACAGCCAAATGTGGTCCTTTGACACCCACTCAACTGGCTCTCACACACCTTCAGATATATGGGAGATCAGGGAGAGGATATGGCCTACCGGCTAGAGCTGTTGCCATCGAAGCTGGGGAACTGGGTTCGAGTCTCGGCAGGGATGCTCAACATTCAGTGATTCTGGGGAAATCACTTAATCTCCCTCTGCCTAACAAAAATGAATGTGTCCATCGGTAATGCAACTGGTGCTCATGTAAAGCACTCTGATACCTTCGCGTCGCAGGGACGGCCGAAACGCGTCATGACTAGCTGTTTATTGGGCGAAGAAACTGTATGCTACAACAAAGTGGTCCATGCCTTGTTTTTCACCTGAGTGGTGGAGCGCTGCAAGGTATTGCAGATATCAACAAGGGACCAGCCCTTCCAGCGTTACATAGAACACCATCTTGGAATGGTTTCCTAACCTCAAAACCACTGCAGAATTAATCCATGGATTGGATACATTTTCGTTAACAATGGGCAGAAATTCAACAATCTCTTCTAATTATAACTGGTGCTCATGTAAAGCACTCTGATACCTTCGGGTCGCAGGGACGGCCGAAACGCGTCATGACTAGCTGTTTATTGGGCGAAGAAACTGTATGCTACAACGAAGTGGTCCATGCCTTGTTTTTCACCTGAGTGGTGGAGCGCTGCAAGGTATTGCAGATGTATATATATATATATATATATATATATATATATATATACATATATATATATATATATATATATATATATATATATATATATATATATATATATATATATATATATATATATATATATATATATATGTATATATTGTCTCTTTGATTGAACCCTGTTTGAATATCAATTTATTTTAATTCAACAGGGATTTGTACCATCAGTTGAGAGGTGTGGCTACGGGGGCATGCTTCTCCCCCAGCGTGTCTTCCCGTTGGCTGGTGGGAGGAGCATGTCCTCAGGACACAGCATAAGTCGGTATGAGATGCACACGTCATTCATTGGTGGCGTTACATTGATGATGTTTTTACAATTTGGAAGGGCATGAGAGAAGAGGCTGAATGTTTTGTTGCGTCTATCAATGAGAATGTTTTAAATCAGAATTTTACAGCTTCTATCAGTGACAGGAGTGTAGAGTTTCTGAATGAGCAGATTTACATTGATAAGGGACAGATCCACACAAAACTCCACCGTAAAAGTACAGCTGGAAATTCAGTGCTTCATGCAAGGCGTGCACACCCTCGCCATTTAATAAGTAGCATTCCCTACGGTGAAATTTTAAGAATTCGCCGCACATGCATCTCAGATATTGATCTAGAGCAATACTAAGCTGAAGCAGTTAAACGTTTTATTCACCCTGGATATAGTCGTACTTTAGTCGCGAATGCCCTCTCTGGGGCCAATTCTGTAACTAGAGAACTCAGTTTCTCATGTAGCAACATCACTAAGAATAGATTCACAGTCACCCCATATGCTGATCTCATTCCTGACAATACTCTTGAAATAAGGTTGATTGCCACCTATAGCAAGGGAAACATCCTTTACAACGCAACTTTTACCACGCAGTGCCTTTACGACGCAACTTTTACAACGCAAACCATTACAACGCATTGCGCTGGGGGGCGCTCTAGGATAGGGAATAGATTTAATTTACTATCCAACACCTTCCCTAGTGTCCACGGGGACTGGAGTTGGAATAGTAAATTAAACTATTCACTATCCAGCACCCGAAAGCGCTATGCGTTGTAATGGTATGCGATGTAAAAACCGCGTTGTAAAAGCATGCAATGTAAAAGCATGCGTTGTAATGTCATACATTCCTATAGCAAGCAAAAGAGACAGATAAGGAAGATTGTGAATACACATTGGCCTTATTGTCCTGACTGACATTACTCTTGGTCAAATTCTTCATAAAAGCCTTCTATCACCTTTAGACGTGCCACCTCAATGAGAGACTCCTTAGTTAAAAACAGTCCAGAGTTCACCCCCACGCAAACTTGGCTTTCCACAGAACAGGATTTTTTAAGTGCAATACCTATCGGGCCTGTAAGTTTGGGGTCAATACCAGTGAATATACGACTGCATTCAACTCTAGACCTGTAATGCCTCGATTCTCGAGCCATTCCCCTCCCCTATAGAAACAGCAACATTGCCTGCGAACGTTGCTTAGCGTTCTAGTTCCTAGCCCCGGTTCCGTCCTATTGCGATTTTGCCTGACTTCCGTTTACGTCATTTCCTGTGTTTAGTGGCGTTCTCCGTGTGTGGACTTCGTCCTCCGTTCTCTCGGTACTGTGCTGTAGTGTGCCGGTAATTGGTACTCGTCTCCATTTCCCTTACCTGGTGCTCCGCTGTCGGGTTGGTGCTTCTCGACCCCGCAGCCGGGCGCTGCCTTGCACACGTCTCCATTTCCCTTCCCTGGTGCTCCGCTGTCAGGTTGGTGCTTCCCGACCCCGCAGCCGGGCTCTGCTGTTGTATTTCCCTGTTCTCTACCTAGTGCTTTGTTGGGTGGCCAGATTTCGTCCCGTTACCCAGCGGGGTGTTGCATACCATTTATTTCTATTTTAGTTTCGGTCCTATGGTTCCGTGAGGCAACCGAAATCGTTCCTGTTGTTCTGCTTGGCATTACTAGTTATTTACTTTGGCGGCTGAAGTCGCTCCTCGGTTGCTCTCTGATTCATGAGCATATTGTACCAGGGAGAATTTGCGTGGACCACACCCCTGTGCAGTGTGTATTTACGGCTCAAATCTTCTGAATCACGATAACAGCGTGTTTACGCTACCTTTTGCTTATTCTCTAATTGTGTTGGTGTCTTTGCAATATATTACAGTCTGCCATTTAACACGTGTGCTACATACACCTCAGAAACAAACAGATATGTAGAGAAGAAGAGATCCTATAGCCTGTAACCTACTTGCCCCTCCTGGTTACTTCCGCTGAACCAAGTTGGTGAGCCTGTTTATTCCTCATCCAGAATTGAGAGGAAATAGGTTGGAAAATATATATATGCTTTGTTTGTCTGTTATACAGGTGTTACAAGAGGCTTTATCAGTATACTGACGTTTAGAAGGCAGATAGGACTACTCTGCATGCATCCCTCTGCATTACCTACTAGCCGAGTATATCAAAGTGGTAGGTTAAACGTTGATATTGCCATCATATGTCTTATAGTGTTACGTCACTTGTGCAGCAATAATCTTGTCCTTTCTTTACAGCCTGTTCAACTCACAAAGATCTATTACTGTGGTGCCATCGACAGAGAACTGTTTTGTCTTACCCCCACCTTTCCTTGTTTTGTTTCCCTGTTTTCCCCTGGCGTGCCACTCGATACTCTAGAGTCTGATAGAGTCGAGAGGCCGTAGGGGAAGGCTGAGGACCATTCATCAGTTTCCTGACACTCCTGTGGAACGATCCAGCAAGCCATTACAAGACCTATTAAAATCAAGGGACATTATACCTGTCGCACTGAATTTGCAGTCTATATTTTAAAATGCTCCTG
Source organism: Lissotriton helveticus (assembly GCF_964261635.1). Lineage (NCBI taxonomy): Eukaryota > Metazoa > Chordata > Amphibia > Caudata > Salamandridae > Lissotriton > Lissotriton helveticus. Next base: position 716,343,944 of record NC_136070.1, read on the forward strand.
TGGCCTCAAATATGTAGGCAGCACCAAACTCCAAGTTTTTAATCACATTTTACAACATCTTAGGGCAGTGCTTAACTCTGATCGTAATTACCATGTGGCCCGTCATTTTAAGTTAGTTCACAATAACAATCTCAGTGAACTAACGTATTTTGTTATTGGTGCTGATCTGATTTCCTGTCGAGGAGGCAACAATGAAAAACATCTCAGGCAGTTGGAATCTCATTTTATTCTTGCACTCGATGCAAAAATGCCTAATGGATTGAACAAAAGTGAGGATTTGCATAACTTTTTATAGAATTGCTTTTACTTCTGCTTGTTTTAACATTACTTTGATAGTCGTGTCTGTATTTTAATCATCATGAGCTTTTCTGGTGTTCTCCCGCGGTGACTTTCAATATTACTGTTCTCTGATAATTTCTCTGTGAGTGTTTACTTCAATGTTGGACCCTTTTTGGTGGTTGTGGTTATTCAGGCTGTTCACTGTTCAATTGGAGGATGCTTATGTAAGCTTCTGGGCAGCTTCAAGTTGCTGTTAATTTTTTCGATACCTTTTTAAAACATCAATTTAGCACTTTACATTATTGCACTTTAGGATTTTAGCACTTGCACTTTATTGTATGCTCATGGACTTTTAGAAGTATGGGGTTTCTCATTGCTGCTTAAGATTTGTTATTTTAATGTCCTGTCTACAATTTTTACTGTGATCACTTTTTTATCGGTGCGTTGGGAATATTGTATTACAGCGTGTGTGTTTCTTATTAATTGGGTTTATTGTACCAATTTTAAGTGGACTCTCTTTGCACTTGCATAGGATTCAAGGAAAAACAACGGCCCAGCAATCCTGTTGCTGGATATGGATTCCTAGTAAGTGCTGGAGGAACGTCACTCAAGGCTCTAAACCTTTCAGACTCGTATTGGCGAGTGAGAGTGAGCGTGTAAGCATGTGTTCCTCCCTTCAAACGATCTATTTTGTTCATTGGAATTATTCCTTTCTATGACACAAGACAGTAGATCAGGTAGGATTGAGTGAAGGTAGACGTTTTCTTTTCATTTGCCACTTAACAAATCCATTTCACTCTTTTTTTAATCATATTTGATGAAAAGTTTTTAAGAAAAGGGGGACAGCCGACACGTGTTTCGACCTATGTGGCAAGTTGAGCCAGGGCTTTCTTAAGGCTATTAGTTATGTTAAAAGGTCATAGAATCTGGTGAAGGTAGAATACATTCCAATTTGCTTCAAGATAATATTTAAAAAATATACACAATTCGAGATATATGAGTTAAGTCTCAGGATAAATCTGTTCATAGAAGTGCTTCCGTAGTGTGATGCACTTCTTTGAATCTCAAGCTCTCATCGTCTGGTGGTTCATATCCTGTGCATCTCACCTCAACTTTGTTGGGCTTGGATTGTGTATATACATATATATATATTCATAAACAAAAAGCTCTTGTGCTTTGAGAGGTCACTCACGGCATCCCCGCTATCCAGCTTCATTGCCTCTCACAGCTCGCACACCCATTCTCCTGACATTATTCTTGATTCCCAACGGGTTTCGAGGCCACTCCGCCTCTTCATCAAAGGGACAACACAGCAGCAAACAGGAAACTCTCCTCTGTTTTTCATCATTTTTATTTGAAGTTTCCGCCCTCAGTGGGCGTGGCTCGTCATGTTACACCATCAAGCATGATGAGTTGAAAAATATCCCTTAAGTAGGTTGCCTGCTCCTGTGTCAATGTTATTAGTCCAATATAAAACCTTTAGTAGGAAGGGAAAAGCAGGGCAAGAGGGCTGTTAATTAATTCGGGATGCCGTACCACAAGGCGAAGATCAGTTTTCCACTCGGGCGTCTCTGCTTCACAGTGTGGTACCTGTGAACAGAGTGCTCCTCCCCACGGCCAAGGGCAGCCGTGTGTGTTTGTATATATATATATATATATATATATATATATATATATATATATGTATATATATATATATATATTTATTATGTATTTTTATATATATATAAAATATGTATTTTTATATATATAAAAAAAATCGAAATGTTTTAAAAGCTTCCTGGTTCTCCACGAGGGTGGGCACGTTCTCCCAATCAATATCTTTCCTGGCTACTACCCTGCCCAGTGTCAATAGCATCTGGTCATTTGCACCTTCTCAAGATTCCTTTGTGGCCCTATAATATCCTGGATTGAACATTGCCCAGGTCTCTGCACTGTGTATGGCAGCATTTCATGCCAGGCTCTCGGTGACACTGGCATCATACCACAAATTGTGAGAGGATGTTGGCTCTCAGCACTTCCTGAGGGCATGTGTCTAAGGCACCTCTGCATTTTAGGTTGGTCCTACATTTCATGTTTCCTTAGCTACAATGCACCAAATTCAAGATGTTGGAATATTAGATAGTCTGATGTTTCTTGATACCTTGATCCTGGCTTAATTATTGATATCAATGACTGGTCCATCACAGAGGAATATGCGTAGCATTTGGAGGACCTTCTAGAAAGATATCAGAAGTTGTGAGTGGGAGAAACCTTAAACAAACAACTGAAGGTGAAAATACTACAGTACAGATGTAAGAACACAGCTGCAACTCTGGGATAATGGGAACACGGGTAAAGGAAAAAAGCAAAAGGGGGACTAGGTGTCAAAAATCCTGTCAGAGCACCTGCACCTCTAAGTTAAGAATGGAGCTTCACCCTTTGGCACCCCAGCAAGGACAACTACATTTTGGGGCTACCTTTTGCCTCAGGGCAAACTGCAGCCTTAAGAAATTATGGTGCACAGAAAGGCTTGGCCAAAGTGTGCCCAGCGGCTTGCAGCTCGAGATTAACCCCCAGCCCCCCTCCCGGTCCTGTGAAATGAAACATCTCCAGTCAAGAACCATTCAACATTCGTAAATCCACCCTATTACTATACCAGATACAGTAATAAAATGAACTTATACATTACGAAGCACTCATTAGCAACAATAAGCCACTCTCACAAACTCACATTCATTTGACTGCTCCAAGATGGTGGCGGGACATGTGCAGTAGCCCAGAGTACCATCCCGGAAATCCTGTAGCTGACAGAAGCTACATAGCGAGCGCAGCTCAACCACAAGGCCACCACTCGGGTACCCAGGGTCGAGGGTAGGTGCTGCAAGAAACGAACTCAGTGAAACCGTCAATAGCAACTAGCTTATTTATCATCACGTATAAACAAGGCATCGTCAGTCAACGCCACCCACGCTAACGATAACATATGCAATCTAGCAATTTTTACATTCCTAGCCCGCAACTGTGCGTTTCGCCTTGTGTTAACTCATGAAATTCGATTAAAGCAGGCTGTTAGACCTGGCAGCCTTGGCATGGGTTTCCCCTGCATTTTTTGCCTTTGCCTCCTGTATTTTTACTGTGTGATGGATTTAGTTTTGCTGGTCTAGATGCTTTGGGCACTTTGCCACTGCTGTTCAGTGCCAAAGTGCAAGTGTTCCCTTGTAAATTATTATTATGTATTGGTGTCTCCATGATTAGTTTATTTGGTTTACTGTTAAGTCCCTGGTACAGTGCACTGTGTGCCCAAGGCCTGTAAACTAAATGCTGCTAGTGGGCTTGCAGCACTGATTGTGCCACCCACCCAAGCTGCTTTGCAACAGAGTCTTAGACCTGCCATCGCAGTGCCTGTATGCAGTCTAGTACTGCCATATCAACCCAGCAAGTGCACCCAGTTGCCAGGCCCTATCCTTCCCTTTTCTTACATGTCAGTCACCCCTGTGGGCAGGGTGCAGTGTATGTGAAAGGTAGGACATGCCCTGATGTGTGTGGCGTGTCCTGATAGTGAAATACTGCCAATTTCGTTTTTCACTATTGTAAGGATATCTGTCCCATAGGATAGAATGGGGAGTTTACTCATAACATCTTATGAGTATTACTGCCTATGGGAACACGATAGGAAAATAAAGTTTGATATGGCTGAACTCAGAATGTTAAGATGCATCGTTTAGTGAGGGTAATTTTTACATTCTCAGTTTGAAAATAGCACTTTTAGAAAGAAGGTATTATCTTGCCTAACCATCCAGTGTGCCTCTGTTAGGTTGTGTATTGACAGTCTGACTTTGAAGTGACAGGGGCTGGGGATGTACATTCTGTTCAGACAGCCACTTGGGATGGAGGGGGGTAAGGTGTATCAGGGAAACAAATACTTCACCACCAGCTCCCCATAACTACCTTGCTGGGAGTTTTGACCTGCTAAGAGGTGCCTGCTGCTGCTTTGGACCTCTGGAGGCTGTTTGCCGCCGGATAAATTGACGCAGCGCCTGCCCGCAGCTCAAGAAATTGCTGCACGCCGCATGGAGTGCACCGATCCACGAAGTCCGAGATCACCACACGGATTCACTGTATTACCGTATGTGTTCACAAATGCTTTACACACTGCCTCGGAGATAAGCCTGTCTGCTTGTGCCAAGCCACCAAGGGGGTGAGCAGGGGTTATTATAGAAGTGTATCCCCCCCTTACCCTGACTATGAAGAAGGGTCCCAACTTGGACAAGGGTGCAATCCCTTGCCAACTATAGACCCCCATTTCTAACAACGACGACTAGGTAAGATCATATAGTCTCAGTTGTACCAAATGATACCATGATTTTCACACCATTACTAGCATGCCACTGTGCACTAACTATACTAACAATCAACAACTAGGCACGCGGTGAATATAATTATGTTACTGTGACTGGGCAGAAACAGATACCTGACCAGTGCAATGGTTTTTGAGTAAATAATGGTGCACTATGTTTGTGTTATTGTGTCTTATATGTACTTGTCTCCATGTCTGGTGACTACTTGGCTCCAGTAGCATACAGGGGTCCACATTCAGGGATCTTCTGGCCAATAAGGAGCCCTACTGTCAGAAACTATCTAACACTGCTGTACTATGTGTTTGTCTTTGTCTTCTCTCTTCTCTCCTGGTCCTCTGGGTTGGACCATCAGTGATATTAGTCACGAATAGCTACCACCCTACTAGAGGGGGACCGCTAATCCTGAGATTATATGTGGGGTTGGCTTTCCACATTCCTACTGTCTTTGGTCTTGATGAAGAAGGATCATTTTGACCAACAAGGGCGCAAAACATGTTAACCTCGTTTGTTACCTCACCATAAATACGTTTTTAAAGCTACTAGGGAACATCTTTAACCCAACAGTAGCGCCAACAAACTGTTTTTTTAATTTGACATGGTAGTCTATTTAGTAAAATCAGTTTGATATCCCCTAGCCAGTTTTAATTCACATTGCCACTCATTATTTACCACCCCACTAAGACACATTCACACTCATCGAATGGTGAGAAAAACTAACAGATCTCTGCTAAAGTGACCTTCTAGGGGCCCCGTAGGGCATTGCAGCGCCAGCCTGACTGGGAGCACACGCTCAATGATGAAGCATGATATCCCCAGCGATGTGTGAGGGCAACAGGAAACACTCTTGTTGACTATCCCTCATAATCTGTCCAAGTCCTAAAGCCTTTCTCTTTTCTCTTTCGTTTGTGTCTTATTAGGAACAGTGACCCCCTTTTTTGAAGCATAAATAGTCATTTGGAGCACGGCCACTGGACCTTCAACAGCTCCCAGTCCCCCTTCTTTCTTTTTTTAGACATATTGGTGCAGCAGCTAAGCAGAGGGACTCCTTTCCTTACTCCCTTTCTTTATTCCCTTCCTTTATATACCTCCATACGTAGACCCAAACACACCATGGATGAAAACTTGGACTCAGCTTTGGCAAAGACATAATTGCAGAAATCCTTAAGACACCGTCGCTGCTTGGCGCAGATGGAAGCATTCAGACATGTAGCAACCAAGGGGATTGGAATTCCATTGCCTCTCTCAAAAAAACAACAGGTGAAGATAGCACTTCTTGGTGCTGTAATGACGGAATACTTTAGAGCTAACATAGCACCCAATGGACTACTAGTGACTACAGAACCTTGACTTTTTCTTGAGGATATAATATTTAGGAGCGAATATAGCCAAATAACCTGGAAGTGCACATGTGATTGACTGGTTCTAATCATCAGTACCTCCAAACGCCTGTCAGATGCACTGATTATTAAAATTAATATAGCAGAAAAAGCACTGAAGACAGGAATAAGAATATCTACCTTCAAGACGCGTTTGGCAGAAATAAATACGGAAATGAATGAGCATAAAGATTATCTGATGCAACAGAAAATACAGAAATTACAGAAAGACATCAGAAGATTTGATAAGGAGAGAATATACCCCTACATCAAGGAAGATTAACAACCGCCAGAGAGTGATATATCCTCTGAGGAAGGTTCAATCTCATCATACAAAAACAAATCTACCCTCACACAGTGAATTCAGCAACGATAGATGGGGGAGCAACAGAAGCTGTCAAGGCCTGCTACCTCCACCTCCAATATATGGATACCATAACCCTCCATTTTCTGCCCCACACCGATGTAGTACCCGGGCTTCGCCGAACCACAACAAGCATTTCAACCATTCTTCCAACATCCAGCTCCCCCACCTTTTTGGAACAGAGGCAGTGGCAGAGGACGAAGAAGAATAGGCAGTCAGAAACAAGTGCAGTGGCAGGATACCGAGAAACAACAACAAACCAGGAGCCAGAAAGCCAAACAAAACTGATTGTTAACATTTCAGATAGGGTACTAACAGATGATGGAGGTGGCTGTACTTCAGAAATGTTTAGGTTTTGTCCCCACCCCAAGAGAAGATCAATTTAAACTGACAGGGGAACTACATCAATTCTTCAGGAAATTAAGGCTAAGGTCCTTTTCCCAAGATAAAGAAAGTCTGGACCATCAAGATTCAGGAATAAGAACCCCATCGAATTTTACCCCAAGGGCTGCCATGATGCCAAGTGAAATCCTCACATTTGAGAAAGCTGTGTTGAAGGATGTCAATGTACTAGGACCAACTCAACCATACAACAACTTACCAGTGAGATTGAGGGGAGCTCTCTCTAAGTTCACAGAAGATCCTACTATTGTAATAAAGCCAGCCGATAAAGGGGGAACGACAGTTATCATGAACACCACCGACTATGATCAAGAATGTCTGCGTCAATTGGCCAATACGAGGTATTACAAGAGATTAGAATCAGACCTTACTGAATCTCTGCTGACACGTATAAAATCTGCAGTTATTGAAGCTGAATCACAAGGATGGATCTCCAACCATGAAGCTGGTTTTCCAGTGAATACATCTCAGAAGACAGCATATTTCTATTTCTATGTCTTACCAAAAATACACAGAGGTACACATTCACCACCTGGCAGACCTATTGGTTCGGGGATTGGATCACTTCTGGAAACTCTGAGCCAATTCTAGGACTACTATTTACAACCTTTAGTTCAAGCCATACCATCCTACCTAAAAGATGCAAGGGACATACTCAATTTAATCACCAATCCTACAGCAAATGGATCAACATTCTAAACCCCTATCTACACTTCACAAAATCACTGTCTGACAAAGAGCTTCCATTTCTAGACCTTTCGATTTTGATCAACCAAGGACAACTCCAGACCAGGACCTAGAAGAAAAATACAGACTGCAACAGCCTAATTTACTTCGATAGTCACCACCCGAACGCCCTTCGTGAAAATCTCCCCTGGGCCAATTTCTGAGACTCCCTAGGAACTGCAGCTCATTAACGGATTACGACGTGAAAGAGGAAACTCTTAGTAGAAGTCTAACAGAAAAGAATTACCCAACAAGAGTGATAGAACAAGCTAATAAGAGAGCACGCAACAACAATCAGGAAGCCCTTCTGGAGAACACCACAAGACCAACTGAGGATGTGTTGACATGCGTCTCCAACTTTACCCCTCTATCAAACAAAATTAGGAACATTGTAATGAAACACTGGAAAATCTTTAAAACAGGCGGCATGGACATGGCATGCTCTAGTTTTGCATTTAAGAGATCGACTAGTACACACTAGACCACAACCAAAGAAATCTCCGAAGGAGAATACCTTGTGGAATCTCCCTCCTGTTACTGGACATTACCTGTGCGGCACATGCAATGCATGCTCTTCCACCAGACAAACAAAAACAGTAGACCTGGGTTCTTTTTACCTGGACACAGAGACAGCACACAAATTGCAATACTAGGAACTGCGTCTATCTGATCATGTGCCCCTGCAAACTCCACTACATAAGAATGACAACAAGACCTGTCAAGATCAGAACAGGGGAGCACAAAAGCACAATTCGATGCGAACACATTGCCACCAGGATATGCAACCATTTCACAGACTTAAAACACTCCCCAGATGATATTAGATGGACTGTTCTAGAGTAGAATCCTTCATGGGGAAAAACTACGCTGTTCAGAAGGGTACATCGCTGGGTGTTCCACCTACAAACACATAGGAGGGGACTGAATGATGAGATTCCTTGGATTGAAAAATAACTAGCACATGTCCCCCTAGTCTCCAACCACTAGTTTATTCTATATAGACTCCATTATTTTACTAAAATAGGCATCAAAAGTACACTCCACGCTCACTGAATAGAAACTAAGAGCATAAGACCGCACTGATTTAAAAAAATATATATATTAAAAAAATATTGTCTACTGTAGGAGAATAGGGTCTGCTTTCCTATGGTCACCCCAATTTTTGCTTTTTGCTTCACTGGTTTTCGACTTAATGTGGCTGTGGGCCTGCTAATCAGACCCACAGCCTGCTGTTCTCTCTCTAAATTAATAACCATATACTATAGGTACATCACCAATTTGGTACTGGACACCTTATCAGCCCCTGTACAGTGCACTATAGGTGCCCAGGGCATAGATGCATCCAAGACCTACCAGGGGCTGCAGCATATCTTTTGCCACCCCTGGCTGGTCACTTAGATCGACACAACTGGCTGATCACTCAGCTGGGGCAAGGTGGTGTACTCACCCCTTGCTTAGATATAGTATACCTATGTCTAAACCTATATCTGGACACATATGCACCTATAAGTCACTCTTATGGCAGGCCTTTACAATCCTGTAGGCAGAGTGCTTGGTTTTATGTGAGATGGTGCTCTAGCATGAGCTGAGCCTGTCTGCAGTGTTCGGAACCATTTCCTTACTGCTGTTCCAGGATATTGCCATACCATATACTCTTAAGTGCATTATAACCCTCACGGTTATTGCTAACTTTGGTTTGGCTTTATCAAAACATGTCGTGTTTGGTGTCATACACTTTGGAATACTACCCCCTCGCCAGTTCTGGTGACGGGGGTAGCATTCCACCCTTCTAGAGGGAGAAGACATGTTACTTTACTTAAAACGCGGTTATTCCTAACCAGAGCCTCAGCATCACAAAATGGATGCTGCTGCCCCGACACAAGTCTGACCTCCTACTGCTGAACGAAACTTGGCAGGGGAGGCCTGGACAAAGGGTTTCCTGTCACAGGGAGGTGTTACACCACCCCAGACAGGAGATAGTGGATTGGAGCAGGGAGGGTTGAATGAAACTAGACACTGCCTGGGGCACAAAAGGTGTCCCATGCAAAATCCAGTCAAACCGGTTCTGGGGCACTCCAGCCCCAGCTCTGGCGCGAAACTGGACAAAGGGAAAGGGGTGTAACCAGTGCTTAATATGTAAAATATGAAGTGCCGGTGCTCAATTGTTTTTATGAGGCCACACCCACTTCCCTCGGCTCCACCGTCTTCTGCCAGTGACTCCACTCACTTACTCTAGTTGCTTCCCCACATCCTCAACTGGCACTGCTGACTCTCAAGTACTGAAAAATTGCACATGGTGGCAAAGGTTCATTTAGTCCCTCCCATTGCATCCTGCTCTGGCTCATCCCTGCCTTTCTCTCACCTCTAATTGCATTTCCGTCCCTTTCCAAAATAGCTCTGCATCGTTTTCATTGCCCTGGCGTCCCTTCTTGTTCGTGTTTCCATTTCCACAGGAAGCCTTTTCATTGTGGTTTTACCGGCGTTGGTGTTATGCAATATAACTTGGACTGCACTTTCAAATGTGCATCACGCCGCATTGATCTTGTGCACTAGCCTGGCCCCTGACCATGTGAACATATTGTGTGCACAAGTGACAAAATCATCCATCATCCCCCGATCGCCGCAGCCGCTACTTTGATCGGCGCGGCTGGCTGGCTCAGCTGGCCACCGGCGGGGCGGGGCCACGATGACTTGGACGGTGGTGAGTGGGCCTCAGAGGCTGAGCAGAGCCAGTGCGGGTATGCTGGGGTGTGGTGTGGTGGCAAAGCAGTGAATGTGCTGCTATAGGACAACACAAGCTAAGTGAAAGAGGCTGGTGTAAAGCATTCACCCTTTCACCCTCAGTCACACAGGAGCTCTGGCTGAAAGGCAATTTTAGCAAACAGCCTTGGCCGTCTTTTGTTGAGGGTTGTGCCCCTGCTGCTGAGTGCAGACCAGGAGACTACTCATGCCCCCCAGCACCAGCGCAGCCCCAACATGGAAGAAAGTGGAGTGAGAACCTGTCGGGCTGGGTGGAGGCATCAGTCTTGCGGGGTCTCGGCCATCCTGGATCCTGGCATCCCGATAATAAATCTTACGCTTCCCACTAAATTGGGGCAGGACTCGCAGGTGAAGGAATTGTTTTAAAAACAAGCACCTAGCTCACAATAGTGCCTCCTTCACCTCTGAGCACACCCAGCACTCAGTCTAAAATGAAAGACCGTCACAGCGGCACTGCATGTGAAACAAACTTCAAACCACCTGTCATTCCCAGAGGGTCTGGCAGCCGCCCTTGCACAATTATCCTCCAAATGTAGCTGGATGCGGGGGATAATGGTGATGTGAGTAAGTCACTGCAGAGACTGAGTGCCCGTGAGAGACACGAGTGACTGCTTGGGAGGTGGCCCCGGCCTCGGAAAACCACTGTGTGATGCTTCAGCGCTGCGGGCTGCCCCTGTGTCCCACAGGCGACTCCTGTAACAACAGGTGCTGCTGGGGTGCACAACACTGTCTTATAAACTGATGCCATCGGAGCATTTCTTTTTGTTTCTTAAAACTATTTTTTTAAATATATGAAATGTAAATAAAAAGGCCGGACACGTAGCTCCTTCTATCTTGGCGCGCATTACAATGTGAAAAAATGATGATTTAAACAAAACAGTAATCCTGTGCCTGTGGCCTGCATGGCCCTGCCCTGCCCTGCCTCACCTAGGCTGCGCAGCTTTATTTATTTAAATCATGAATGATGATCCGATTCGGCCGCCGGCGCCCACCTACCCCAGGCCATCATGAACAGACGACTGGGTAGACCAATCAACATAATGATTAAAAAACTTGACCACTGCACTGTGACCAGTAATCACCGTCACAGCGCAGGCGGCCTGCCAGGCCCTGCCCTGCCCCTGCCTCATCACCTGCACAGATTTAAATCATGTATTTATAGGCCGCGGCGTTGGCCTACCCAGGCCATGCCTCGCTCGCTCGGCCCCTCACCTGGTGAGCAGAGCTATGTGCTGCAGCGTCGTCCAAGCAGCTCCCGACACTTTAAAAGACGGCGCTGGTTGAAGTAGTAGTGATCAACACAACCAGTGGATACTACTCGGTGGCGAAGAGAGGTGCGGGTATGCTGGGGCAGGCATGCTGAGGCAAAATTAAAGCGAATGCGCGCGCATTCAAAATCTGCGCACGCGTCGCTGCCTCTGCCGGGCAGAGCCCCAACCCCGCAGAAGACGACCTGCCCAGCCCAACCCAACAACAACTACTACAGTGTCCCGCCCACTAGGCCTGATCCGGCCGGAATTCTTGAGACAGAGAGGAGGAGGAAATCGAGAATCGAATTGGAGTCAGTCACGGCACGTCACCGACAGTAAGTGACTGTGTTTACAATTTACTTTGCATCAGTCAACAACCAGTATGACGCGTCAGTAAAACTTAAACACAGCAGCACAGAATACGCTCTCTGTGTGTGCCAGCCCAGTGCCACGCACGCGGCACGACTCATAAATTAATTACTGACGGCAGGACAGGTGCACTTAATGCAGCATGATAGACCCCGTCCTGATAATTAGGTGCCGGTGCTAAGCACCGGCAAGCTCCGGCTCAAATTAAGCCCTGGGTGTAACCACCCCCTTCCTGGGTTCCACCCATAGGAGGGACCTAGCAGGTAATCCAGCCGCTTGATTTGGAATAAAGGTAGGAGCTGTGCTGATGCACATCAGATTATCTTGACTGAAACTTTGATACAGAACTCTGGCCCCTTCGACATCCTACTCGGCGTGGAAGACTGAAGAATCTCCCTTGTGGTCAAGGAGTGACCACCCTGTGCAAACAGGCACCATCCAGCGCCTCACTATTTGCTTTGTTGCAGTTCCCGCCAGAACTCGAGCAACAGAGATCAACAAGACCAGCTCCCCTCGACTTTCAGCAGCCGGATCTACTGTCCCAGCGAATCTGAGACCCGTGGAGGCGACGTGAAGCGTGGAGCCGGCCATCTTGGAAAAACTATGAAGTGCTGACCGTGCAGCTCCCGAGGCTCCCTTGAAGCTGTGCATTGGGGTTTGAGAAGCCCCAGCCCCGAGCAGCTTTTGCACTGAAGCTCTCCCCTCCACACTTGCCGAGTGCTGCGTGGGGCCCTTTTGCATTTTCCTGCTTGATGCGTTGGTCCGGTCACTTACCTGTTGGCTAGTGGCCCCACTACCGACGATACTTTGAATTTACACTGCTAGTCTGGTTGCTCCAGACTGGCCCTCACTTCCCTGAAAAGGAGCAATCTATCTGGCCTTGCTGGTCTGAACAAGAAGCGATCTTCCAATCCTGTGTGGGTTGCACTTGCCAAGGCTTGTTAACTTCGATCCGAAAGCCGACACCGCCAACAGCGGGAGCCTTTGTGGGACAGCTTGTGATTGACTCCAAGATATCCTCGGTGCCCCAGAGTCCACGTGGCAGCAGAGACAAGCTTCCTGTCAAGCACCTGATTGCGCCCGACATTGCCTGGTTCCTTCCTGGTCACTGGCTAGTGACCCAGACTCTGTCCCCTCTGCTTTCAGGTACTCTACATCTTCGATCCACCTTTGGATCACACCGGACTCTTCTCTCCTGGCCGCCTGCAGCATCTTCATCTCCAGGCTCCATAGATCTACACGACGAAACCCGACACGCTTTGGCACCTATGCACCCGCTTTCTGTGGGTTAGGTAACTCATGAACGCCAGTGCTCCTGTAGTGGTTTACACCTCTAGTGTCTAAGTTTAAAGTGTGGTCATTCTAGTCCAGTCGGAGACTCCTAAAACTGTAACTCGATAACTTTTACGCACCATTGACTTTGCAGTGGTGCATGCGTGTGCTTTTAGCGCTGCACCTGATTCCCGCGGGCTACTCCCGTCCTAACTGCTGTTAGCCCAGTGTAGTCCCAGCGATTCCCAAGGCCCCAGGCCTTACCACAGTTCGAAAGGTGATACCTATACCACTTTTTTGATATATGGTTTGAGTGGCCACCGGCCTCATCCATAATTGTGCAACTTTCATATGTTATACTGTGCTTTTGTTTAAACGCTTGTGCTTCTATACTCATAAAGAGTACAGGGGATTATTCTAGTAATAAATACATATATTTTTATAATATATAACTTGTGTGGTGTCCTTTCATTTGATATTACATAATTGCATATGGTAAAACAGCTGGCTTCACATGCCCTCTTGAGTTAAGCCTTTAGGCTGCTTTGTCCATGCTACCATTAGGATAGCTTGTCTTTTAAGGTTGACTTACAACCACCACCATAAGGGATTGTTTGGACTGATACAAGGTGCCCCCGGAATTGGAGACATCATACATCAGGCCAACTTCTCACATCTACCATATAAAGGGCCCAATCAAGGATCTATAAATCCCTGTGACCTATATAGCCACTCATGTGGTATATTCAATAGGCCCCTCCCCTGTATCGATTTTTGTTCTATATCCATGACCACAGATAGACACCCTAACAATAGGGACCCCCATGGTCCTGTGAAATGAAACCTCTCCGGTATAAAACCATTCAACATTTGTAAATCCACCCTATTACTATGCCAGGCACAGCAATAAGATGAACTTATACATTACGAAGCACTCATTAGCAGCAATAAGCCACTCTCACGAACTCACATTCATTTGAATGCTCCTAAATGGCAGTGAGACATGTGCAGTAGCCCGAAGGACCATCCTGGAAATCCTGTAACTGACATAAATTACATAGTGAGCTCTACTCAACCACACAGCCACCACTTTAGTATGCAGGGTCGAGGGTAGGTGCTGCAAGAAGCGCATTTGGCAAAACCGTGAGTAGCAACCAGCTTAATTATTATTTTATGGACAGGGCACCGTCAGTTATCGCCGCCCGCGCTAACGATAACATATGCAATCTAGAATGGACTTATTTACTTTACTAGTTATGCCTTGCGTTAACCCATGAAATTCGATTAAAACTACGACTAGGTAGGATCACATAGTCTCTATTATACCAAACGATACCATGATTTTCACACCATTGCTAACATGTCATAGTGTACTAACCATACTAACAATCAACCACGGGGCATGCAGTGAATATAATTATGTTACTGTGACTCGGCAGAAACAGGTGCCTGACCGGTTCAATGATTTTTCAGTAAATGATGGTGCCACACTGATTGTGTTAAATACTGTGTTTGTGTTATTGTGTCTTATATGTACTTGTCTCCATGTCTGGTGACTACCTTAGCTCCAGAAGCATACAGTGTTCCTCATTACGGGATCTTCTGGCCAATAAGGAGCCCTGTACTATGTGTTTGTCTTTGTCTACTCTCTTCTCTCCTTGTCCTCTAGGTCGGACCACCAGTAATATAAGTCACGAATAGGTACAATCCTACTAAAGGGGTACTGCTCACCCTGAGATTATACGTAGGGTTTGGTTACCGCCTTTCCACTGTCTTTGTTTCTGATGAAGCACCAAGGATCATTTTGACCAATAAGGTGCGAAATATGTTGACCCCGTTTGTTACCTCACCATAAATACCTTTTTTTAGCTACTAGAGAACATTGTTACCCCCACTGTAATGCCAACCTACAGGTTTTTTAATCCGACTGGGGAGTCTATGTATTAAAACCAGTTTGATGTCCCGTAGCCAGTTTTAACTCCCCTTGACACTCATTGTTTGCCACCCAACTAGGACACCTTCACACTCATTGAACGGCAAGAAAAATTAAAAGATCTCCCTTCGGGGGTCCCGTAGGACATTGCTGCACCGGCCGATGATGAAGCATGACAAGAAACTCTCTTGTTGACTGTCCCTCATAATCTGTCTAGGTCCTAGAGCCTTCCTCTTTCCCTTTTCATTTGTATCTTATTAAGAACAGTGACCCATTTGTTTAAGTTCTTTATTGCTGCCCTGGATGGGAATCTGCTTGGACTATGGGGCACTAGCCCCCGCCTCTCCTGAGAACAGACTAAGCAGCTGTGAAAGGACTTGCGCTCAAACTCTCAAGAGACTTCGAGTGATGGCAAGACTTAGTGGCAGTCTAGGACAGAGCTGCAGTATTTAAGAAGGCTCCACCATATAGCCAACAGCCCATTACTGAGGTTTCTGTTGGTAGTATCCTGGTGATGAAATGCATCCGGAGCAAGCCTATAGAAAGAAGACTGCAAGCTCTCCCTGTAGAGCAGAGGTCCACAAACTTTTGGATACAGAGACCCCCCTGTACAGAAATTTCAGATGTAAGGACCCCCTCCTGATAAACATCTCTACAGCTTGGTACTCCTCATCATAGACAACCATGAACGCCCCCAGTTTGCACGGCAAATAATTTTTACAGTGGGGAAATATTATTAAACTTTGTTTAGCAAGTCAAGGGTTTGTGGGTGACTGGTCACATGCTAACTACACAGACATCAACAGTAAAAACAGTCCACCAGACCATAAAACAGGCTTGCAAGCAGCCAATAAAAGGCCCACACACTGACCTGTCTGGCCACCCCTTTAGGCACTGCCAGACTGCCCTATAGGCAGGGCTACTGGAAGTATGAGGGTGGGGAGGCCCAAATTATGCAGCAGGATTGATTAAGTTGTGAGGTAAAAAAAAAAATCTATGTGATGTGGCATTGACATTTTTTACACATGCAACAGCATAGCGAATTTTTTTTAGCAGAAGGGCCAGTCATTGCGAAAATACTTCCCTTGTTCCCCCGTCCCTTCCACACCCACGAAAATTGTTTCTGAAATAAGCAGACCTTTCCTTTAAGTCTTCCAAAATATTAGTCTAGACCAAACCATTCAGGCTACTCTGGCTGTTAAATCTGGGTCACTTTTGACGCCTGTCCCCCCTAATTTTACATGCCTTGATAGACACTGTTAATTCAATTATTAACAATATAATAAATGCCTCCCTATCCTTAGCAGATGTCTCCAATAAGTGAAAACTCACAGCAGTCAAACCTTTGCAAAAGAAACAACTTGCCGACCCCACCACACTCACTAACCTCCCCCCAATCTCTCTACTACCCTGTTTAAGTGAGATCACAGAAAATGTAGTCAATTCACAACTCATGACCTACCTGGAAGGAGCAAATATCCTACACCCTAATGAATCTGGTTTTAGGCCACAGCATTTCACAGAATCAGCCCTCCCGTACACAGCTGCATCCCTTAAAGCCACCATGGACCAGGGAAGGAACGCTGTGTTGGTCCTATTGGACCTATCAGACACTTTCGATATGGTCTCACATGACCGCCTCAAATCCTATGGTATTACCCATCTTGCCCTGGCTTGGTTAAAATTGTTCCTTCAAAACCGTAGGCAAATCATCACTCTCGGACAATACCAGTAAGCAGAAAAGCCTCTGTGCTCTCTGGGGTCCCACAAGTTTCCATTCTAAGTCCAGTGCTTTTTAATATCTATATGGCCCCACTGATCAGCTTTATATCATCCTTTAACATCAAGACCATCTCATTTGCAGACGATACACAGCTAATCCTGGTCTTAGACAAAAACACCACATTAGCTGAGGAAAACCTCCATCAATGTCTTGCAGCGGTTTTTCATTGGATGAAAGCCAATCATCTCAGATGCAACTCATACAAAAATGACATCATACCATTGGGTAGTTCGATTGATTTCTGCCCCTGTCTATGGTGGCCGTCCGACACCCCCCCTCCCCCCGAAAACACAGTAATGGCAGCCAGAAACCTGGGGGTCAAATTTGACGCAGCCCTGTCTTTCCACCAGCAATCGCTATCTGTGGCAGGTACTTTCTTCCATCTGATCAAATCACTAAAAAAGTTTTTCGATCTCCTCCCCATCTCGGCGAGGCAGACAGTTGCAACAGCCCTAATTACATCTAGAATTGACTACTGCAACAGCCTCTATGCAGGAGCTAATAAATCAGTCCTACAAAAACTTCAGATGGTCCAACACGCTGCGGCATGACTAGTAGTAAAATGGCCTAGAAAATCATCTGCATCAGCTACTCTGGAAGCAATTCACTGGTTACCGATCCACAAAAGAATCCTGTTCAAAATCTTGATAATCAACTCCAGAAGCTTCCACTCCTTCTGCCCCCAGTACCTCCGCTCCAAGTTCATTCGCTATTCTCAATGCCGCAACCTCAGATCATCCAATGCAAATCTATTATAACCTCCAGTTTTTAGATGTATCTCAAAAGGGGGGAAATCTATTGCAGTGTTATGCACCAAAGCCTGGAGCCAACTCCCTAGTAACCTTCGTCTCATTCAATCAGAAACCCTCTTTAGGAAGACCCTGAAAACCTGGATTTTCACTGCCCCGGATGCACTGTGTAGAGCACTCATCTAAACCCTTTATTTCCAGTTCTCAGTCACCCTGCCCGCCTTTTCAGTCCGCTATAGTGCCATGATACTCCCCGGAGTGACAGTTTGTGCTCTACAAATACCTTCTAACATAACATAACATGGTAACACTGGGCAAAGATTTCACCTCATTGGTACCAGTTTATAACCAAAATTCAGCAATGAACAACAGAAAGATGTCTAGTCAACCTTTGTGAAGGGCTTTCCACTCCGCAGTGTCACCACATTAGAAGCTCACCTGGCCCTGGCCGAGAGCAGCAGGGGTCTGTTACATTTTCATTCATGCATTATGTACATTATGTTAGGTTGCTTTGTTGTGAATATGACTTTCAGAACCAGGTGTGTTGAGGTAAAACTTTATGTGGCTGTTAAAGGGGTGAATGTAATTGGTTGGAAGGATCAATGGAAATTTGGAATTATACTTAATCCTCGTGCAAAAGATCCTGTTATGCTTGATGAAACCATTGATGTTGAGAATATTTCTTCTCTTGTTAATGATAAGAAGACGGATTTAATAAAATCAGAATTTAAGGATGTCTTTTCAGATAAGTTGGGCATGATTCAATTTTTTTTTCATAAAATCAAACTTAAATCTGGAGTTGTTCCGGTTAAGCAAAGGATAAGGGGTGTACCTATTAATGTTAGGGAAGATCTCAAAAAAACTTTAGATGATTTGGTTTCAGAGAAAATTATTGAGCCTATAGATTCTGCGGAATGGGTTTCTCCCATTGTTTTGGTTAGAAAACCTGATAAATCTTTGAGGATGTGTGTGGATCTCAGGGCTCTCAATTTGGCTACAATTGTTGACTGCCATCCTCTTCCTAACATAAATGAGGTAGTCTCAATGCTGGAGGGTGCAAAAGTTTTTTCAACCCTCGATTTAAGATCGGCTTATCATCAAATTCCCCTTACCGATGATTCGAAGTGCCTCACAGCTTTTATTACCCCTCAGGGCCTTTTCCAGTATACAAGAATGCCGTTTGGGTTAGCTTTGGCAGCCTCAGTTTTTCAAAGAGTTATGTATAATATTTTTAGAGATGTAGATCACTTTGTTAAGTGTTTTCAAGATGATATTTTAATTTTTTCTAAGAGTAATGAAGAACATGTAATACATTTGCGTTGTGTGTGTGAGAAACTGAGGGAAAATGGTTTGACTTTAAAGTCTAGTAAATGCAGATTATTCCAGTCTTCAGTTGAATATCTGGTTCACACTTTGTCAGGGGATGGTGTTGTACCTAAAAGATCGAATGTTGAGGGAATAAGTGAAGCTCCTCCACCCACTAATAAAGATCAGTTACTGTCATTCGCAGGTATGTGCGAATATTATAGTAAGTTTGTCAACAATTTTGCAAATAAGATGGAACCCCTCAGGAAGCTTCTTAGACAAGGAAATTCTTTTGTTTGGAATAATGAACAACAATCGGCTTTTGAGCTCATTAAGTCAGACATTTTGCATGCTCCAACTCTTAAGCCTTTTTGTTTGAACAAAATGTGTGTGATCACGGTTGATGCCAGTATGTATGGTGTTGGTTCTGTGTTGTCTCAAGTCTGTGGTAAGGAGTGGAATGTTTGTTTTGCTTCACGTACCCTTAATGAAACTGAGCGTAGGTATGCGGTCATAGAGAAAGAGCTTTTAGCTTGTGTGTGGGCGATTGAACATTTCAGGAATTTTATATGGGGCAGTAAGTTTGTGTTGAGAACGGATCATAAGCCGTTAGTTAATATTCTGTCTCCAGGTGGAGGGTTGAATTCCACAGCACGTATTTCCAGGTTAACTTCTAGACTTCAAGAGTATTCCTTCACTCCAGAGTATGTCCCTGGAAAAAAAAATGTAGTTGCAGATTTTATGTCTCGTCATCCTTGTGTGACTACTGGCAGCAACATTTTGGATGATACTGAAGTTATCACTAGTTTACAAGATATTTTATCAACTTCTTTTGATGAAATTTCTGAAGAAATATGGGATGTTGCAGATAACAAAGATCTTACCCTGAAGACTATTAAAAAATACATTTTAGAGGGTTGGCCTGATAAGAAGCAAGTGAGAGAAGATTTTATGCCTATGTTCAATGTTGTTAGTGAACTGGAACTTGAGAATAACCTGGTTTTTAAATCTGGAAAATGTGTACCACCTTTTGACATGCAAAATATTATTTTGGAATTGGCACATAGATCTCATCCAGGAATGTCAGCCATGAAAAGGTTGATAAGAAACTATTTCTGGTGGCCAGGTTTGGATCGCATGGTTGATCACAAAGTTAGAGAATGTACAGTTTGCATGGGAAATGATAAAATGCTGAAAGTCAGTGTCCCTCCATTGAAGAACACATCATGGCCCACAGTTCCCTGGAAAAAATTAGCGTTTCATATTTCTGGCCTGTTTTTGTGTCTTCCAAGTGATTCTCATTATGCTTTTGTACATGTGGACTACCATTCTAAATGGCCAGAAGTTAAGTTTGTTTCTTCTGCTTCAACTAATATGGTTTTTGAGTTCTTTAAAGAGGTCTTTTCCAGAGAGGGTTGTCCTTCGACAATTGTCACAGATAATGGAGTTCAACTCACTTTATTAGAAATGGAGAATTTTCTAAAATTGCATAGTATTAAACATCATACTGTTTCTTTCTATGAACCTCATGAAAACAGTTTAGTGGAACGTTTTAATAGGGGTTCTGAAAGGGTTCTGATCCAGCGCTCTCACCAAAATATTGCACAAATGACACTATCTACTACCACAAAACTTACACTACAACACTAGGCCCATAATAACAATAGAGCGCTTGAATCATGAGGCGATAAGATCTAAATATAGTTGTTTAAACCATCTGCAATAATCAAGACCAGCTTGTCATTTTAGAAAGTTTATTTTAACACATCTAGGAAAACTTAGGTTTTGGTATTTTATTAAACAAACATTAGAAAATGTCATAAAGAAAGATTTATTCAGTATTAATAAAAAGAGCATAAATCAAGAATTATTATTCATTAGCAGGAATAAGTAAAATTAAGCATTTCCAAAATCCTAACTAAGGGGCCGATTAGGATGGCGGACGGAAATGGGTACTGTCCGCCATGGTGGGGGAAATTTTACTCCCGGCTGCGCCGCGGAGAAACCGCGGTTGGGATTAGGATATTCATGTCACGAAACTCCGACCGCGGCGGACGGATCACAACCAACACCGTCCGCGGTGGACGGAACACAACAAAGTCCGTCCGCGGCGGACGGAGTCCAATGAACAACCACTGCCGCGGACGGAAATGACCGCGGAAAATAAAACATGTACCGCCATACCTGAGAATACTCCGAGGCCGCAATTAGGATAAATCCGCCCGTACCACGGAACTCACAGCCATCCACGTCCGCGGCGGAAACAATGCTACGAGAACCACAGCATCAGGGCGGAAGGCCAACACGCACAACATCCCTAGCGCCTAACAAATGTATGAAAGTGCACCGCAAGTCCTAAGCAAACATACGAACATTGACAAGGCCCCCCCCCCCCAAGCACAAGCCACCATGACACGTCCCAATTATCCAATAATGCACACAAGTCAACACGCCCACCTACCACCTGACTCGCAACAACCATTGAGACACGACTACAAAAAGACACCCCCACACAACCACAATCCCTTGCACCACAGCATTGCTGCCAGCAAGAGGGCCATTCGAGACACTGCTAACTCACATAAAATCACATAGAAGACACCCACCCACCACCCTACCACACAAACACCCACCACACAAATCCTACACATCACACACCACACACCTGCACCTCCCAACTCACTCAACTCACACACTGAGCACCACACACTATGGCACCCAAAAAAAAACCCAAATTCACGGAGACAGAGTTGCGGGTAATGGTAGATGAAATTATCCGTGTGGGGCCCAACATCTTCGGGGCCCAAGTCCAGCAGACGACCGTGGCGCAAAAGAACCACATGTGGGACAGGATCGTCACTCGGGTGAATGCGTCGGGGACTGTGCCGAGGACCAAGCACGACATTCAGAGGCGGTGGCATGACCTTAAGACCAGGGTCAAGGGCATCCGAGCGAAAAACCACGCCAGAGCCAATCTTACTGGCGGTGGCACACCCCCGGAGCCCATACCCTACACCGATTGGGAGGAGAAGGTGCTGGTGATACTACACCCAGAGAGCCTAGACGGCCTTGACGAAGGAGAAGAGACTGGTGAGTACAAACCAAGCACCATGATCAGCACGACATGGTCAGGCTCACACAACTGAGAATAAACATCCCCCACGCCCCAACCCATGCACGTCGGACACCAACACACTAACATGTCCATGGCTCCCAACAGGCCCCCATGTGCACGGGGAGGGTGGTGGTGGTGGTGGTGGTGGAGGGTGGGGTGTGTGAGAGGCCCAAACTACAACTCCCAACAGGCCCCCATGTGCACGGGGAGGGTGGTGGTGGTGGTGGTGGTGGAGGGTGGGGTGTGTGAGAGGCCCAAACTACAACTCCCAACAGGCCCCCATGTGCACGGGGAGGGTGGTGGTGGTGGTGGAGGTGGAGGGTGGGGTGTGTGAGAGGCCCAAACTACAACTCCCAACAGGCCCCCATGTGCACGGGGAGGGTGGTGGTGGTGGTGGTGGTGGAGGGTGGGGTGTGTGAGAGGCCCAAACTACAACTCCCAACAGGCCCCCATGTGCACGGGGAGGGTGGTGGTGGTGGTGGTGGTGGAGGGTGGGGTGTGTGAGAGGCCCAAACTACAACTCCCAACAGGCCCCCATGTGCACGGGGAGGGTGGTGGTGGTGGTGGTGGTGGAGGGTGGGGTGTGTGAGAGGCCCAAACTACAACTCCCAACAGGCCCCCATGTGCACGGGGAGGGTGGTGGTGGTGGTGGAGGTGGAGGGTGGGGTGTGTGAGAGGCCCAAACTACAACTCCCAACAGGCCCCCATGTGCACGGGGAGGGTGGTGGTGGTGGTGGTGGTGGAGGGTGGGGTGTGTGCGACAGGAAACAGAAATGTCTACAAATCAATGTAACCATGTACTGTCCACATTACTGACCAGCTCGATCTTGTCCCTCAGGTGATCGTCAACTGACTGGGGAAAGCAGTACCCGGCCGCCAGCCTCGCCTCCCACACCTACAGGACTCTCTGCTGACGACGACACAGGCAGCTCCGGGGCGGAGGATGGAGCGGGACCAAGCACGCAGCCAGGGCCATCTGGCTCACAGGGACTCCCGGGACCGACCAACGTCGCATGTGTGACTCCCGCGGCACCTGTCTCTGTGATCTGCACAGTCCCCACCACCACCAGTACCACCAGTACCACCAGTACCACCACTACCACCACTACCACCAGCACCACAACTCCTGCCGGTGCCACCCAGCATGACCCAGCGCGCAACGCTGGTCCAACGGCCCCACACACAAGCAGGGTGAGTGGGCCACAAACACAGGCAACGGGACAACTGCCAATCAGGCGAGCCACACACCGCCGGTCAGAGGAGGGACAGCTACCCGAGCCAGTGGCACAGTCCCTACAAGCTCTTGCCAGGTGCCAGGCCTCATACGACCGGTCCCAGGCAAACGCTGATCGTGTTCACCAGGACTCAGTGGACAACACCAACATCCTGCGCGAGATCTCTGGCATCCTTGGCCAGATGTTGGTGATCATGGGCCAGCAGGCAACGATGTGGAGGGAATGGGTTGGCCGGAACAACCCCCCCCCCTCCACCAAGTGTGTCAGCGCCACCGCCACCGTCACCTCCGCCTCCCCCGTCACCTCCGCCTCCGCCTCCACCGCCGCCACCACCACCTGAGCCCCTGGCGACGGATGTGGCCCATCACCAACCTGCCCTCCCAGCTGACTCTGTACCACCTCCGAGACGGAGGGGGCGGCCGAGGCAGGAAGTGGCTGAGAGCAGTGTTGGAGCGCCAGGCACACGCTCCAAGAGGGGACGACCTTGACAATGCCACTGCCTGTGCCAGACATTCACCCTGCAAACCATCCTGTCCCACATAGACAATCATTGCCACTGGTCTGCTGGACTAGCCTGACACCCCCCAATGTGGTGTCAGCACGGACATTTCATCTGCCATTACCTTCAACTCCAACTCCCTCACCCCCACTTACTTGTAAATATTCACCAGCACAAAAGCACAACCTGTCAATAAATTGCATTTACTCACACAATGATGTTTTGCCTCCATGTTTATTCACATGATTGCCATCAGATACAGACGTAAACAGGTACAGGGATCATAGTCGCACATGATCATGGCGCTGCGGGAGTGACCTAGAGAAAACCAGAGACAGCAAACACACGTCACTAAAGAGATTCACACACATCACAACACAATGCACAGCAACATTACACAAACGACAACCATCACACAAGCATGGGATGGGAGCACACACATCATGGACACTCCTATGTCCAAAGACATGAAGACACACATGTGCAACCATCACAAACCACACCCAGCTGATTAACCCCATATCCGCACAACACCAGAAAACATACATGAGCCATTGTCAACCGCCACTAGAGGTACATACTCACATTCAAGGGAAGTAGCGATCAATGAGCTGGCGCCTCTGGTCCACACCTTCCTCCTCACCACTATCCTCATCAGTCGACATGGGTGGGATGGGAGGCCGAGGAACTCCTTCGTCTTCAGGGTCCAACAGCAGTTCAATGTTATTGCGTACTGCCAGGTTGTGGAGCATGCAGCAGGCAATCACGATCTTGCATACTTTTCCTGGTGAGTAAGGCAGGGCCCCTCCGGTCTTATCGAGGCACCGAAACCTAGACTTGAGCAGTCCAAAGGTACGTTCGATGACTCTCCGTGTCCTTCCATGTGCCTCATTGTACCGCATTTCACCCGCCGTCCTCGGATTACGTAGGGGACTGAGGAGCCAGGGCCGGTTTGGGTAAGCCGAGTCGCCTATGTAGGGGGATGACAGAGACAAACATCAGAACAAGATATGGTGGGTACCCCATGCAACACAGAGATCACAAGAGTCCCCACTGCACACTCACCAACAAGCCACGCTTGACCGGGTGGCAGATTTGCCATGAGTCGTGGGACATTGCTGGTTCGCATGATGTGGGCGTCATGTGCGGATCCAGGAAATCTTGCACACACATGGGAGATGATGTTGCTCGCCAGGCACACCACCTGCACGTTCAGCGAATGAAAGTGTTTTCGATTCCTGAACACTTGTTCGCGTGCCCGTGGTGGAATGAGCGCGATGTGCGTGCCATCAATTGAGCCCACAACGTGAGGTATGTGGCCCAGTGCATAGAAACCAGCTTTGACAGCTGGCAACTCTTCCGGACGTGGGAAATGTATGTACTCATCCTTGTACAGCATCATAGCTGTTAACACATCCCGAAGAACCGTGCTGAACATGGCCTGTGACATACCCCCGGCACCTCCAACTGTATACTGAAATGTGCCAGTAGCGAAGAAATGTAGTACCGCCATGACCTTTGCAGTGGGTGTAAACGAGCCAGGATACGTTCTACGTGGCTGCAGATGAGGAGACAATTGAGCCACAAGCTCCAGCAACCGACGTCGATCCAGCCTGAATTTCCGAATCACCTCCTCGTCTACCATATCCTCCAGCAGAGTGTATGGGCGATGCACATTTGGAGCCCTCCTGTGTGGGAGAGAGATGTAACTTAGGTCAACTTACAAACGACGCATACGTGTACAACTCCATCACATGTGTACCTTACTGACAAAACTTCAGTCGTCACCCTAATGTATCGTAGACACATCACAGACACTCATGCAACTGCATGCACACAAACGATAAGTTTACACACGCCATGTCATCAAGCACAAATGCCACCACCAATGATGATGTGCATACGGTAATGACATGCATGGTGACAGAACGTATAAATCACATACACGGAATGCATGTGTACCACCACCACTGTAGTCACCTCGACACAACAAGAAACTGACAACAGATGCATTAATTGGCCACACAGCCGTGATGTACTGTGTAGTTGTGAAGATGTAACAATGTCTGTAGGGTCAAACCCGACGTCAACACGTACAAATGCACATCTGTTGCCCATTGTGTGCCGACCGATGTCCATTGTATGGACACACATGCTATATTGTATGACATATGACCTTTCACAATCACGCTCACATCCCTCATGACGCAACTGCACACAACACATCACGGTGCAGCGTCTGACAAGATCACATATTTGGCGCCGCCATGGCGGTGCTCAACTTCCGCTACTTCCCAAAGGCCATATGCGGCCTGCGTCCCTCTTCCCATTGGCTGCATGTGCAGGGACCGTCACGGGCACACATCGGCAACCGCACGTGCAAGCTTCAGGCACGGATGCTTCAGTTGCAACAATGTACTATCACTGGCGCCTCCATGGCGGTGCACGTACACAGCGGGGGAGGTGCAGGCCTATACACCCTGCAGATGTACTCAATGGACATGCCAGTTCATGACCCCCCTTACAGTCACCTTGCATCATCCACCGTACACCGGCCGGAGCGGCCGGCCCATGAACAACCGCCGTGCCCGGCCATGAACAACCGCCGTGCCCGGCCATGAACAACCGCCGTGCCCGGCCATGAACAACCGCCGTGCCCGGCCATGGCGGTTGTGTTCATGGCCGGGCACGGCGGTTGTTCATGGCCGGGCACGGCGGTTGTTCATGGCCGGGCACGGCGGTTGTTCATGGCCGGGCACGGCGGTTGTTCATGGCCGGGCACGGCGGTTGTTCATGGCCGGGCACGGCGGTTGTTCATGGCCGGGCACGGCGGTTGTTCATGGGCCGGCCGCTCCGGCCGGTGTACGGTGGATGATGCAAGGTGACTGTAAGGGGGGTCATGAACTGGCATGTCCATTGAGTACATCTGCAGGGTGTATAGGCCTGCACCTCCCCCGCTGTGTACGTGCACCGCCATGGAGGCGCCAGTGATAGTACATTGTTGCAACTGAAGCATCCGTGCCTGAAGCTTGCACGTGCGGTTGCCGATGTGTGCCCGTGACGGTCCCTGCACATGCAGCCAATGGGAAGAGGGCCGCTGGCCGCATACGGCCAATCGCAAGTAGCGGAAGCTGTGCACCGCAACAACAGGGCCAGTCATTGGCCCATTTCACGATCACGCTTCCAGGGCTGACCAATTGCTGGCGACGTATGCCACTGACACGTGCTGAGGGCCCTATATATGTGTCTTGGCCAAAATGAAACTTCCTACCCTGGGGACCAGTGCTGCCTGTGACCATCACCTCGACCTGCTGCTGCTGCTGCTGAGCTGACCACCGACTGCTGCCTGTGACCATCACCTCGACCTGCTGCTGCTGCTGCTGAGCTGACCACCGACTGCTGCCTGTGACCATCACCTCGACCTGCTGCTGCTGCTGCTGAGCTGACCACCGACTGCTGCCTGTGACCATCACCTCGACCTGCTGCTGCTGCTGCTGAGCTGACCACCGACTGCTGCTCTAGTGCCATACTCCGTGATCTTGCCATGTCGAGTGGCAAAGAGATCCGGTCTCGACCCTTCACCTCCGCGGAGCTTGATGTCCTCGTGGACGGTGTACTCCGCAACTATGGACGCCTCTACGGCGCAGCGGGACGGGTGGTAAGTGCAGTGTGGGACATGTTGGTGTGCATGAGGGGGCCAAATGATCAGGCCTATTTCTATCTTAGCTGTGTAGTGTGGGCTAGACATATGTTCCTGATTGTGCATGGCTGCTGACAGTAACGTCTTGCCCCTATGTGTGTGACAGGCCACCTGTCCACTGACTTAAACCCTTTTGTCTCCCATCATGGTAGGTCAAGCTGCACCTTCGCAAGGACCTGTGGAGGACCATAGCACGGGAAGTACGGGCATTGGGGGTGTGCAACAGACGACATACACACTGCCACAAACGCTGGGACGACATTTCCAGGCTGAGCAAGAATGTAGCGGAAGTAACACTGGGCATGATTCCAAGGACGCCCCGTCTGGCCCGACGCTCCATGACCCCTCTCATGCACCGTATCATTGCAGTGACGCATCCTGAACTGGCCGAACGTCTGAGTGCCGATCAACAGCAAACTAGCGGTGAGCATACTGTCTGTGTAGGAAACTTGTGAGTGCTATGCATGTATTGGTGCACAGACACACTATTGAGTTCCGTGTTGCGTATGTATGCCTGTGATGGCATTTTGGTCCCATTGGGTGGTACTCATTTGACATCCAGGTCCGCCATGTTGACACGCCACTTGCTTAGTAGTTGAGTGTTAAAGCACATCCCCTAGTGGTCCATGGCCCCATGGCAGAAAATGTGAGGATGACTGGTAGGGGTGGGCCATGTGCAGGATGAGGGCTCATGAACCTTTGTCTGCTATGTGATTTGGCTATCCTGTTCCTTCTGTACGTGAGTGTGCCCATGACTCACACATCTTTTCTGTGCATTTCAGCTTTGACAGAGGACACTCAGCCACATACGGTGGAGAGTAGCCGAGGAAATGAGTCCGGCTCAGACTTCGCACACACGCAGACTGACACGGAGGAGGCCAGCGCCGGAGAGGGGGACAGGACCGTCCCTGAGGACTCGCATGTGGAGACACCATCGTCCTCCTCGTCGGACACTCTTGGTGAGCCTGCACTGTTGTCACAGACTGGGAGTGGGCACTCATCACCTTCTGTCGGAAGACAGCACACAGGGCCCACACTTCTGCCAACTGCACCATGTATTGTTCGTGGCCGGAGGAGTAGGGGGAGCAGAGTGGCGTTCGGTGCAGGCACCGCTGCCCCTGCCACGGTGAGCCAAAATGCACTGTGTGCTGAGGCCGTTGATCTGCTGCGACAGCTGTGTGTGGGTCAGACCAATATGACAAATGCTTTCCAGGACCATGATAGGAAGTTGGGGCAGGTGGTGGCATTCATGGAAGGGATGCATGGCGATCTTGCAGGTCTACACAGGACAGTGCAGTCATTGGCAAGCAGTGTGTCGTCTGCAATAGTACAGTCGAATGAACAGGGTGCTACTTCTGTTTCCCCATCTACACCGCTGGATGTCTCAGGGGGTAGTGATTATTCAGAGCAGGACTCAAATACAGGTTATTGCACTAGAAGCAGCGTCAGACAGCACGTCAGGGCACGCAGGGCACAGACCCCATCCCCTAGATCAGCTAAATCTGTTCACGTAGACGACGTCAGATGCACTGGAGTACACACACAGGATCCACAAGTGTTGTTGGGGGACATGCCTTCCGGAGCTACACAGGCATTCAACACGAAAGTTACTCTGAAGGCAAGGGATACTCACATGTCCATGGACTGTTCCTTGGACAAGGCCAGTCAGAAGACAAAGGCACCTGCTAAGAGCAGGGAGACTCCCAAGAGCAGGCCCACAGCAGAGGTAAGGGACACTCCCAAGGACAGTGAGAAGACTAAGGCACCTACTGAGAGCAGGGAGACTCCCAAGAGCAGGCCCACAGCAGAGGTAAGGGACACTCCCAAGGACAGTGAGAAGACTAAGGCACCTACTGAGAGCAGGGAGACTCCCAAGAGCAGGCCCACAGCAGAGGTAAGGGACACTCCCAAGGACAGTGAGAAGACTAAGGCACCTACTAAGAGCAGGGAGACTCCCAAGAGCAGGCCCACAGCAGTGGATAGGAACACTCCCAAGGACAGTGAGAAGACTAAGGCACCTACTAAGTGCAGGGAGACTCCCAAGAGCAGGCCCACAGCAGTGGATAGGAACACTCCCAAGGGCAGGGACACACACAGGGAGCAGGTGTCTGCTGGAGGCAGGTGCACCACAGACGACAAGTCTGCTGGCAGGAACAGGGCGGCGAGCAGGGCACAGGCTACATCCAGAGACAACACTCCACCTAAGGATAAGGCACAACCTACGGACAAGGCATCTAGCATGGACAATGGCGCTATCAAGGACAGGCATACTTCACCCCTGGCTGCACTGAGGCTGATGTTTTCTACTAAACGCCAAACTGATGTCTCCGCGGCGGAGTCCCCCCATACCTCCACTCCCATCCAGGCCAGTCAGAAGCAGAGGAGGGTGT
Organism: Lissotriton helveticus; assembly: GCF_964261635.1. NCBI lineage: Eukaryota > Metazoa > Chordata > Amphibia > Caudata > Salamandridae > Lissotriton > Lissotriton helveticus. Next base: position 716,373,791 of record NC_136070.1, read on the forward strand.
CCCCTGTTGTTGCATCCCCCATTACACATCATTCCGAGTCCAGGCGGCAGGCACAGAGCAAACGACAAGCAGGCTCCAGCACCTCCCCCGAAACCAGATCCCCGGCAGCAGTTGCTCCACCTATGCTGGGTGGTGATTCTTTGGAGTCCCCACCACTTGGCAGTCCTGTCCTGTCCAGGGTGCACTCACACCTCCCTAAGAAACGCAGACACACACCATTGACACCTGCCAACCCCGATTTGGCTCAAGGTGAGCTATCCCCAGCTCCCAGGCCCACCCTGCCTCCTGGCCCATACAGCCCTGTGGCTCATCATTTCAGTTGTCCCAGTGGCGCTGGTGCAGTTGACTCTCATGTATCAGATGGTGGCACAGTGTCAGTTGTGCCCTCTCCTGTTGCAGGTCCTGGCAGTGTATCTGGGTCTATGGCTCACGTGTCAGTTAGAAGATCTGTGGCTGTGTTGCACACTCCTGTTTCTGGTGCTGGCAGTCTGTCTGGGTCAGTGGCTCACGTGTCAGTGACTACATCTGTGGCTGTGTCTCACACTCCTGTTGCTGGTGCTGCCAGTGTGTCTGGGTCCGTGGCCCATGTGTGTGTCACTCGGGCTGTGGCTGTGTCTCACACTCCTGTTGCTGGTGGTGCCAGTGTGTCTGGGTCCGTGGCCCATGTGTGTGTCACTCGGGCTGTGGCTGTGTCTCACACTCCTGTTGCTGGTGCTGCCAGTGTGTCTGGGTCCGTGGCCCATGTGTGTGTCACTCGGGCTGTGGCTGTGTCTCACACTCCTGTTGCTGGTGCTGCCAGTGTGTCTGGGTCCGTGGCCCATGTGTGTGTCACTCGGGCTGTGGCTGTGTCTCACACTCCTGTTGCTGGTGCTGCCAGTGTGTCCGAGGCAGGTAGTTCACGCAGTCCCCCTGAATCTGTGATGTGAGGTGCTGTACACTTCACTCAAATGTTACTTCACATGGTGTGTCCATTGAGAACTGCGTGGCACTCTTGTGGTCCCTGTGACGGGTTGGTAGGGACACGTAGTTGTGCTGCCTCTGATGTACCTGCTCTGTAATGCACAATGCCCTGTTGATGCTCTGATACTGCATGCTGACCTCTCGTTACCTGCTGTGATGTACCTGCTCTGTACTGCACAATGCCCTGTTGATGCTCTGATACTGCATACTGCCCCTCTCACGTGCTGCCTCTGATGGGCCTGTTCTGTGCAATGGACTGTTGATGCACTTTGGCCCTCTCACGTGCTGCCTCTGATGGGCCTGTTCTGTGCAATGGACTGTTGATGCACTTTGGCCCTCTCACGTGCTGCCTCTGATGGGCCTGTTCTGTGCAATGGACTGTTGATGCACTTTGGCCCTCTCACGTGCTGCCTCTGATGGGCCTGTTCTGTGCAATGGACTGTTGATGCACTTTGGCCCTCTCACGTGCTGCCTCTGATGTACCTGCTCTGTACTGCACAATGCCCTGTTGATGCTCTGATACTGCATACTGCCCTCTCGTTACCTGCTCTGATGTACCTGCTCTGTACTCTACAATGACCTGTTGATGCTCTGATACTGCAACCTGCCCTCTCGTTACCTGCCTATGATGTACCTGCTCTGTACTGCACAATGCCCTGTTGATGCTCTGATACTGCATACTGCCCTCTCGTTACCTGCCTATGATGTACCTGCTCTGTACTCTACAATGCCCTGTTGATGCTCTGATACTGCATGCTGCCCTCTCGTTACCTGCTGTGATGTACCTGCTCTGTACTGCACAATGCCCTGTTGATGCTCTGATACTGCATGCTGCCCTCTCGTTACCTGCTCTGATGTACCTGCTCTGTACTACACAATGCCCTGTTGATGCTCTGATACTGCATGCTGCCCTCTCGTTACCTGCTCTGATGTACCTGCTCTGTACTGCACAATGCCCTGTTGATGCTCTGATACTGCATACTGCCCCTCTCACGTGCTGCCTCTGATGGACCTGTTCTGTGCAATGGACTGTTGATGCACTTTGGCCCTCTCACGTGCTGCCTCTGATGGGCCTGTTCTGTGCAATGGACTGTTGATTCACTTTGCCCCTCTCACGTGCTGCCTCTGATGGGCCTGTTCTGTGAAATGGACTGTTGATGCACTTTGCCCCTCTCACGTGCTGCCTCTGATGGGCCTGTTCTGTGCAATGGACTGTTGATGCACTTTTGCCCTCTCACGTGCTGCCTCTGATGGGCCTGTTCTGTGCAATGGACTGTTGATGCACTTTGCCCCTCTCACGTGCTGCCTCTGATGGGCCTGTTCTGTGCAATGGACTGTTGATGCACTTTGGCCCTCTCACGTGCTGCCTCTGATGGGCCTGTTCTGTGCAATGGACTGTTGATGCACTTTGGCCCTCTCACGTGCTGCCTCTGATGGGACTGTTCTGTGCAATGGACTGTTGATGCACTTTGGCCCTCTCACGTGCTGCCTCTGATGTACCTGCTCTGTACTGCACAATGCCCTGTTGATGCTCTGATACTGCATACTGCCCTCTCGTTACCTGCTCTGATGTACCTGCTCTGTACTCTACAATGACCTGTTGATGCTCTGATACTGCCTACTGCCCTCTCGTTACCTGCTCTGATGTACCTGCTCTGTACTCTACAATGACCTGTTGATGCTCTGATACTGCAACCTGCCCTCTCGTTACCTGCCTATGATGTACCTGCTCTGTACTCTACAATGCCCTGTTGATGCTCTGATACTGCATGCTGCCCTCTCGTTACCTGCTCTGATGTACCTGCTCTGTACTGCACAATGCCCTGTTGATGCTCTGATACTGCATACTGCCCTCTCGTTACCTGCCTATGATGTACCTGCTCTGTACTCTACAATGCCCTGTTGATGCTCTGATACTGCATGCTGCCCTCTCGTTACCTGCTCTGATGTACCTGCTCTGTACTGCACAATGCCCTGTTGATGCTCTGATACTGCATGCTGCCCTCTCGTTGCCTGCTATGTTGTACCTGCTCTGGTGCCCACTTTGCCCATGCTCACGCATACACTGTGATTTGACCCCTATTTTGTACAATAAAGGTAGTCTATCAAGTCTCGTGGTCTGTCGTTGCCATTCCTGCTTGCGTACTGCAAATGTGTATTCGTATATGCTTCTCATCAGTGGTTTCGGTAACATGACACTCCCCCTCCCTACGTCACGTCCCTTGCTGGTATTCCCCTCCAGACAGCCAATGGTTTGTACCTTACCTGCGTCGTCGTCCATAGTAGGCCATGACTAGGACGTGGTGGATCGCGAAGAGCATCGGGAAAGCGTGTAGCGCCGGGTCCATGGTGGTGGTCAGCTTGCGGTGGGTATCTCGGCTGTGTCACCTATGTTCGCTGTGGGGATTCCGCCGTGTTAAGACAGGTTGTTTTTCCGCTGCGGTTTTATGTGTGTTTTCCGCCATCTTGATTTGGGGGACGGTCTTAGACGTCAGTGCGTACGGCGGAGCGTCCGGATGTGTTCCGTCCGCCGCGTGGTCGTGTGTAGTTGGCCGGCGGAGCGTGCTTTTCCGTCGCGGACGGAAATTTGACACGTTTTCCTATCCTGATATGGCGGACGGAGTATCCGCGGCAGGCGGACACGGAAAAGGCTTTTTCCGCCTACTCCAGGGCCGCGGTGGCTCTTCCGTCCGCCATCCTGATCGACCCCTATATCTCTGTCTCTACCCTCATCACCTAGTAATAAAGTAATTAATAAAAACTCCTGTCCTCACGTGTAAAGTCCATCAGCATAACATCGTCCTCCAGATTTCTCGAGCGTAAGCCAACTATGTGTTCTCTGAACCTATTCTTATACCCTAAATTAAGCTGAGCTAACTATTTTTCACATTCCAGCAGACGAATTCTAGTTCTCCATTGGCTGAGCCACCTCGTACCACAGTAAACTGTGACACCTCCTTCTTACATGCCCGGGCAAAATTCACTAGTTCATTGTTCATTTAGAAGTCTTGGCAGTTCTTCCTTAGACTGCTACATTTTGTAGCGAAAGCTTCCTTTTAACCTTGAGCCAGTCAGCTCTGAACTCCCGTGGCACGTTAGCAAACGTTAGCAAATTTCTCCAAAAAGTCATCTTTTTAGCAGTTCATTCCAAAACCTTTCAAAATAAAAGCTCAGAGGCCTTTTCCATCCTTCTCAGAATTATTTTCACTTGAGCCATTTTCATCATTAGGCCTCTTTTCAAAGAGCGTCAATTTTCTGCGCCACCTTCCCTGCGCCACTTTTAAAAGGGTACTAATTTTCTGCAGCCATCTCTAAGCTTCACTTGTAAAACTATTATATAAACAAACACAAAGAATAATTAGTGAAAGAAATTCAGTTTGTTCTGTTGCCTCCCATCATTGTTAATAATTAACCCATTAGTCTAAATTACCTAGCAGTAAAGCACAAATAAAGCAGCATTTTATATCTACCAGTCTTCATGAATCCATAAAACCTTATGTGCACCTAGAATAGTAGAAATGACATCACATAGACAAGGGAAGCAAAATAAGCACATGCCATAATTTTTAAAAACAGCTGCTATTAGTTATGACATGACAATAGACAAGATTAATTTATTATTTTCCACATACATGAGAATGCAACATAATGCACATTTATGAGCACACATGTTAGTTTCCCGCGTGTTCTGTGAAAATGCAAATTTAAACTAGGTTGAATTATTATACACACAGCACAAGTTGTTAGCATTATTAATTTATTTATGGAAGTTTGACTTCACGGGTTTAAACAGATTTCTGTTTTCTATCCCGCTCCATCAACTCCCTCATCTGGTGATTAACAAATCACCACACCACCACCCAATATTTTAGCAAAAAATGTTATCAAAGATGAACATGATTCAATTTCACCTGTATTAGTATTTCTAAAGACTTATCTCATCAGTTTATCTACAATTCTCATATTGAGTTTTAAGAAACCCCTCTAGTTCTATTTCTTTTTCTTGTGTAACATACAACTAAGCTTCAATAAAAGTATTGCAAAAACTATAACTAATAAAATGTCAGTATCTTGCTTGTCATATTGACCTTAAACTTCTCCTTGTTAATTTCTAAAAGAACAATAACCTAAATTAACCTAAGTTGAATTATTAGGAGCATATATATCAGAGACATCTTACAACATCCCTTAAAGATTGAGCATCTTAAACTTGTTGAATGTATTTTCATTAAGCTTGCAAAGAAAAATAAAACAAAAATTTTAAAATTTTTACCTAAATTTTCAAAAAATTTCTAACACCCCCCTTTTTCAAAATTTATTTATTTTTTTATTTTTTTTATTTTTTTTATACTCTTTAAACCTTCTAACAGTTTTTCTTCGACCTAATGTCACAAATTAATTTTTCAGCTGACAGAATTTCTTCGACCTTGTGTCATCTAACAAGATTTCTTCAGCCTTATGCCAAAAACAGAAAACCTAAAAATTTAACAGGTATGTACTTCAATCATTGTCACTATTCTTTTCAATCACTTTTTGACTGTGACTATTTACCTCCATTACAGGTATCACTTCTATTTTCTTTTCTGCCTCACTTTTCTTTACAGAATCTTTTTGACTTTATTTTTCATCAATCTGTTTCTTTGATCTGTATCTCAATTTGAATTTTAGGCCTTCATTTTCTCCTGACCATTCATCACTTTTTCTTGGTAATTTCTTCTTTTGCTTGGTCACATTACATTCTGTTCTCCAAGCTCCTTTTCTGAATTTTCTTATTTGAGAATCTTCATCATTCTCATCAGTTTCAGTGTCAGAAATTTCCATTCTGGACTCAGGTACTTCTTTACTCGGCAGCTTCACTCCGTTAGGAACATCATCTTTGTAGCTGGTACTTGGCAATTCATTTTCTTCTTCAATTACCTTCAACTTCCCAGTTTCAGAATTCTTGTTCCTGCTTTCAGAGCTACTTTTCTGCTTTTCAATACTCTCCTGGTCTTGAATCACAATCTGATCACATTCTTCTTCTGCTTCTTTTTCTGGCAGATTTCCATCATTTTCTGAGTCTTCAGTCACAACTTTCAAGTCTTCTTCAATCAAGGCTTGTTTTCTATTCATGTTCTCCAGATGTCGACCAACTTGTCGATCTTCAAGATCTGGATTCTCTTCAGGCTCTTCTTCAGAATCTGAATCATCAATTGTGACACTATCCTCATCAGGATTTTCAGGTGTAGTTACACGAAAAGTATGGCCAGTGTCAATCCACCTCTTCAGTATTTTGCACTTCTCTGCATTTGTTGTGACAAGACTGACTGACCTCCTTTTCTGCCACCCTGGCACTAGAGAATTTCTTTTTAGACGAACCTTTTTCCTGATCCTTTTACCTGGTAACAGATCAAATACTTGCTCTTTTTCTCTTGTTTGCACTTCAGTTTCATCTTCATCAAACACAGAAATCATTTCATCTGATAAATTCCTGAAATTCTCTAAATTGATGCTATTATTGATAGGCATCATTCTTTTCTCTGGTATAAATGTCTGTCTCATGACCTTGTCCATCATAATCTCACGTGGACTTAAATCTGTCTTTTTATCAGTAGTGTTTCTCAGAAACATCAAAACAAGTGGAAGGATATCTGTCCACTTTGTACCTGCAGCTAGGCACATTTTTGCATTTCTGTCTTTTATAGTACCGTTCTCTTGCTCCTCAACATCTGAAATTTCTATTCTATCTGTACAATGAAGCAATCTGTTTTCAATATGTCTTTTGCCATCTGCTAAATTTGCAACAGTAATTTTATCATCATGTCGCATCTGAAATGTTTCAAACCATTTTATAATCAAACAGAAAATCACAAAAATGTAGCACAGTTTGTCATGTAGTGACATCTCACAGAAATCCATTTGTAATCTGGTCAATGAATCACTCTCCTGTAATTCTGTTCCCAATCTCACAATTATTCTCTTAATTGTGTTTACTTGCTGATATGTCAGACATCTCTGGTAAAGAAATTCTGCAATTTTATGGTATATTCTGTCCATATCAGTAATTATGCTATTTAGTAAAACTACTCTACCATCTCTGTGTATCCAAATTTCATCCTCATCTCGCTGTCTAAAATCTGCACTTAACCATGTGTTTTTCTCCTCATGAGTTGCTTCATCTTGTAAGTCTTTGACTACCTGCCATGTTTCAACTACAGATGTTAGTATTAGTGAACTCAAAGCATGTTCATCATTCTTTTTGTATGCTGCACATATCACGCCAGCAAACCTTTCTGCCAATTGAATATCATCAATCAACCTTTTAATTAAATTTGCATTTCTGAAAAGTGAACCTGCAGAAGTCAATGTTTTAATCTGTTGATCAATTGCGTCCTTCACTTTGATGTCTTCACTTAAAAGAACATCATTTTTATTCCAACATTTTGGAAGTGCATTTAATCCTTTTGGACTGTTTTCCTGTTCTTTATTTAATCCTGTATCTGTCTTCTCTGTCTGTTCATTAACAAAAATTTGCAATGGCAGTGAAGCCATCTCAATCTCTTGAGTCATTACCTGTCGCTGTATTTGTAACTGTTCATTCAGCTCATTTATCTCAATCTCCTTTTCATTTGACCATAATTTTGACTCATCAGGCTGTGTTAATTCAATTAGGTCAATGTCAGACTTCTCACTTACCAGAACTGAAATCATCTCTGTTTCTTGTTGAGTTTTAATCCCTACTAGTTCAATCTCAAGTACAATAGAATAAACCTTTTCAGTTAATGGGACCTTTAAATTTGCGGAACTAATTTCATCTTTTCCCAGTACAGGGACTATCTCTGTTTCCATAATTTTCATGGACTCCTTTAAATCATTTGATGAATTTACATAAACAGGAATATTAATTCCAGATGTACCAAACATCTCATTATGTTTTTCTGTTGCATCATTTTCAGAAGAAGTCTGAGCTGACATTCTATCAATCTGATCTGGCATTTTTGGCGTTGCATCAATCTGTTCTGGCAGTCTTCTTCGATTTCTGTTCTGATCCATATTTACAATATCAATTTTACATTGATCAATATTTTCTACTCTGACACCTTTATTATTTACATTCTCTAATTTTCGAATCTTTAATTTATTCTCGCATTTGGCAACAACCTTTTTCATTTTCTTGTACAAGGAAGACATTTTCTTTAATTTGGTAAATATACTCTTTAAATTTGCCTTGTAACGCTTGTTGATCAATTAATTAATTAATTTAACACTATCAGGTATAGAAAACCTTATAATTTGGTCAATTTAATATTTCTCTTAATTTACCTGTATTACTAAATTTAATTAACCTGTAAAGAAAAACATTAATTTGCAAAAACAGTAGCAACGCAAAAATTTTATTTATAACAATAATATCAACATATAATCACATGTGTTTTAATTGTACTTAATTTTCACTTACACTTACACACCTTCTGCAACGTATACCTGTGAAAAAAGAAAACCTACTCTGTTTGCCACTATATCTCTGTCTCTACCCTCATCACCTAGTAATAAAGTAATTAATAAAAACTCCTGTCCTCACGTGTAAAGTCCATCAGCATAACATCGTCCTCCAGATTTCTCGAGCGTAAGCCAACTATGTGTTCTCTGAACCTATTCTTATACCCTAAATTAAGCTGAGCTAACTATTTTTCACATTCCAGCAGACGAATTCTAGTTCTCCATTGGCTGAGCCACCTCGTACCACAGTAAACTGTGACACCTCCTTCTTACATGCCCGGGCAAAATTCACTAGTTCATTGTTCATTTAGAAGTCTTGGCAGTTCTTCCTTAGACTGCTACATTTTGTAGCGAAAGCTTCCTTTTAACCTTGAGCCAGTCAGCTCTGAACTCCCGTGGCACGTTAGCAAACGTTAGCAAATTTCTCCAAAAAGTCATCTTTTTAGCAGTTCATTCCAAAACCTTTCAAAATAAAAGCTCAGAGGCCTTTTCCATCCTTCTCAGAATTATTTTCACTTGAGCCATTTTCATCATTAGGCCTCTTTTCAAAGAGCGTCAATTTTCTGCGCCACCTTCCCTGCGCCACTTTTAAAAGGGTACTAATTTTCTGCAGCCATCTCTAAGCTTCACTTGTAAAACTATTATATAAACAAACACAAAGAATAATTAGTGAAAGAAATTCAGTTTGTTCTGTTGCCTCCCATCATTGTTAATAATTAACCCATTAGTCTAAATTACCTAGCAGTAAAGCACAAATAAAGCAGCATTTTATATCTACCAGTCTTCATGAATCCATAAAACCTTATGTGCACCTAGAATAGTAGAAATGACATCACATAGACAAGGGAAGCAAAATAAGCACATGCCATAATTTTTAAAAACAGCTGCTATTAGTTATGACATGACAATAGACAAGATTAATTTATTATTTTCCACATACATGAGAATGCAACATAATGCACATTTATGAGCACACATGTTAGTTTCCCGCGTGTTCTGTGAAAATGCAAATTTAAACTAGGTTGAATTATTATACACACAGCACAAGTTGTTAGCATTATTAATTTATTTATGGAAGTTTGACTTCACGGGTTTAAACAGATTTCTGTTTTCTATCCCGCTCCATCAGTTCATTACTGATGTTTGTAAGTCTGATGGAAATTGGAAATCTGCCTTGAGAGAAAAACTTTGGTTTTACAGGATCACTCCTCATTCGACCACAGAAGTTAGTCCTTTCCGCCTTCTCAAAGGGCGTGATCCCGCATCAACTATTTGTCCTTGGTGGTTCAGAGATAAATGTTTGAATAAATCCTTTTCAAAGGAATTGGTGGAACAGGCTGCTCAGAAAGTTGAAAGTAAACAAGCAAAATCTAAGTTCTGGTATGATAATAAATGGCATGTTAGAAATCCTAATTTTGCAGTGGGAGACTTAGTTAGGATTAAAAGACCTGGTTTGATTACAAAATGTTCTGATAAATTTGGCAAACCTATGAAAGTAGTAAGGGTGTTTAGTAATAGCGTTATAACCAAAGATGGAAAGTTGTGGAACATCAAACGTGTTGCTAAATGTCCCATTGTTCATCATACCATGAATTCTCATTCACAACAAGCAGCAAAGGAGTTGATTGCATCTAGAGTCAAGATGTCTTTTTGGCAAAGATATATTCCCAAGAAATTTGATGACTATGTTTCTTAATCTGTTTTGTTTTATTCTTGTTTAATGAAAGGAGATGTGTTACATTTTCGTTCATGCATTATGTTCACTGTACCTTTAACTTCCTTTTGTTATGCTTTGAGTGTTCTTTAGAACACATCTGGCTACTAGGCATTCAGATCGGTTATTCTGATCCTGGATGCCAAGAAGCTACATTCTCTGGAACACATCTGGCTACTAGGCATTCAAATCGGTTATTCTGATACTGGATGCCAAGAAGCTACATTCTCTGTTGCTGTGCTGCCGACAATAAATCTTGAATACAATCTTCAAGCTGTTCCTGTCTTTTGTATAACAGGGTCCCTTAAAATCCTGGCGGTCTTGTGCAAAGTTAAGCAGTTTACACATGCCCCTTTCCCCCACACCCTCCCTTCCATCCCTCTCACCTTTCACATCGCCCAACCCTGGATCCCTCTCTCCCTTTGCAGGCCATTTTCTTTCACCCCTTTTTACAACTTCTGAACTGTCCCCATTCAACCTCTCACTTCACCTTTAATCACCTCTCGCCGTTCAGTCCTTTCAATCCCCTCATCTCTAACAGTCTCTCTCGTTTATCTCATGGTCTCTCTTGCCCGTCTTTTCTCTCAACCATCAGCACTTCTCATTCACCTCAAGTCTTTCCCTTCAATTTTCTGTCTTATATATTTGTATCTAACACCTCTCCAGTCTCCCCATTCATCATTCCCATCTCTCCTTTGTTCTTCCACACCTCTTGAACCAACGTCCCTCTTTCCTGTCACCTCAGGACCCACCCCAGTACACCCTGTATTCCCCAATTGCTGCTCTCCCTCACCCATGTTGCATCTAATTCTCTTTTTAACTCACAGATCACCTCTCAGCTATCTTCTTTCACGCTTTAACAGTAGCCCTCCTCTCTGCCTTCATCTTTCACTCACACTCACCTCTCCCCTTGTGCTTCCACACTTCCTCTGCCACTTCACATTTCTCCTCATCCCATACCTCTTAAATCGAATTCTCTGACTCCCTTGCTGCCCTCCTCAACTATCTTGGCTGTCTTCTCTCATCCCGTTTCCTCTCACTCTCATCTCTCCTCACCTCTCACATCCTACCCTCTCACCCCTCCCATTCTTCCACGTCTCTTACCTTGCCTCTCCATACTTCCCTCACATCATCCACCCCTTCTCTCCAGTCCCGTCTCACACCTGCATCCCGCCTCTCACCACTGGCTCCACACCTCTCTCCTTGCCTTCCAATCGGCCTCGCACACCCCCATCTCCCATCGCACATCTCTGTAGGGAATATATAACGATACTACGCAAACTAAAACAACGCATACTTTTACAACATTGTTTTAGTTCGCGAGTACCATTACAACACATTTTCTTTAAACAACCCCCCAACACTACGCTAATTTCTACATACATATACACTACCCTACATAACACATACTTCACAACATTACCCTAAAACACTACCCTACACTACACAACACTACACTACCCTAAACCCTAAAACACTACCCCCTACATGACCCTCCCCCCTCCCCCCAGCCCGGTCCCTATGCTCAAACACTACCCTGCACAACCCCGACACTACCCTACACTACACAAACTTTACAACACTACCCTAAGCCCTAAAGCACTACCCCAAGCATGACCCTGCCCATACCCCCAGTCCGCTCCCTACACTGAAACACTACCCTGCACGACCCCTGAAACTACCCTAAACCCTAAAACACTACCCTACACTACACTACCACCACAACACTACTCTAAACCCTAAAACACTACCCCCAGCACGACCCTACCCCTACACACAGTCCGTCCCCTACACTGAAACACTACCCGGCACAACCCCCCGATACTACCCTAAACCCTAAAACACTACACTACACTACACAAACACCACAACACTACCCTAAACCCTAAAACACTACCCTACACTACACTACCACCACAACACTACCCTAAACCCTAAAACACTACCCCAAGCACGACCCTGCCCCTACCCCAGTCCGCTCCCTACAATGAAACACTACCCTGCATGACCCCCTCGACACAACCCTAAACTCTAAAACACTACCCTACACTACACTACCACCACAACACTACCCTAAACCATAAAACACTACCCCCAGCACGACCCTACCCCTACACACAGTCCGTCCCCTACAATGGAACACTACCCGGCACAAACCCCCGATACTACCCTAAACCCTAAAACACTAGACTACACTACACAAACACCACAACACTACCCTAAACCCTAAAATACACCCCCAACATGACCCTGCCCCTACCCCTACCCCTAGTCCGGTCCCTACACTGAAACTCTACCCTGCACGACCCCGCAACACAACGCTACACTACACAAACACCACAACACTACCTTAATCCCTAAAACACTAACCCCTGCAGGACCCTCCCCATCCCCCACTCCTGTACCTACATACAAACACTACCCTGCACGACCCATAACACTACCCTAAAACCAAAAACACTACTCCTCAAACACAAACCCTTTAAAAATACACAGCCCCTCTTTCCTCTCTCTCCGCGGTGCACGTCCCGTGTCCCTTGTCCTTTGTCCTCGGCTGCAAGCATTGTCAATTAAAGGACAGCAAAAGTGCCCAAAAAAGCCCCCAGCCAGCGCACAGGGGCCTACAGATCCGCCCCAGGCACTCCCTCTGTCTGCAGCCGGCTTTGCCTCTTGGTGCATGTGAGATCAGCTGCTTATTGACGAGAGGTGCTCTGAATTATGGGGTGCTGAGATGAGTGCGGGGTGCCCGGAGCCCCTCGTGCCCTTGCTTCGATGCTGTGGTTACCAGGTCGCCTTCCACCACGCCATCTTGCGGGTCGGGCACCACTTCCGTTGTTCGCCTTGAGGGAGGGGAGATCAGAAGTGAGAGCTGTGGGGACATAGGGCTTCATACTCTGCCCTCACTCCTGGGTTGAGAACCCTCTTTTGCGTCTGTTTACCCCACAGCTCACCAATCCATACCCTGACTGCCGTCATCGCTGCCTCCTCGTCACTCCAATTCCCGGCGCAGCCATACACGCATTGCAATGCATGCGTTGTAACAGCGCATGCGAAGTAATAACATGTGTAGTAATGGCTACGCGTTGTTACAGCGCATGCGTTGTAATGGTAGGCGAAGTACAAGTCGTGTACTAATGGCTGTTTAACCCTCTGTCAGTTAAAGAATGTTTACCCTGCCTCTCAATACCTAGTAATCACACACAGACAGTGCCTTGTTTGTCCAGGGTCTTCCCCTTCATCCCTTCAGTGTTATGCCCCCCTACCCTACCCAAGCACATTGCCCTTCTGTCAGCTGCATGATGGCAGTGCCATTTCTAAAGGGGAAAGAACACCTGCAGCCCTGCCCCAACCCTGCCTCAGGAAGAAAGTAAAAGGCATACCCCTAACCCCCTGAGAGCTTGGGTCCGAGTGCACATGACATGTGACACCTCTGGTTGGATTCTCCTCATTTCTTGTGTTGAATACTCAATGAAAATAACACATGATTGAGTTTTGGTAAGAATGGCTAGTTTTGTCTTTAAATAAACTTTTTTGTTTGAAAAGATTGTTCCTTCCGTTGGGGCAGGTGGGAATGTGACTTCCTCCCTAGGGGACTTTAAAGCACAGATGGAAGTGTCAAATTTAAAAGAATGTAGGTCAACTTTGCAATAAAAGTCAAATAACAGATATTGGTAAGTGAAACTCATGTTATTTACCAAATGTAACTGGCTGGGTAGATTCCACAAGGACACAGCACAGTGGGGTTTTGAGGTGTGTACGCAGTAGTCGGGAAGAACTGAGCTCATTGGAGTAATTGATGAGAGTAAGTGCCCTGCATGCACACTCACGGGGAAGCAAGCACACAGAGAAGTGTGAGCTACACTGAGATGTCCATTTGCACAGTGAGTGCCTTTACCTCTTGGATCTGGTCCTTGGGTTTTGTTAAGAATGGCTATTTTGTCTTTAAAAAAACATTTTAGTTTTAAAAGATTGTTCCTTACATTGGAGCAGGTGGGAGTGTGACTGCCTCCCACCTCAACCCCGAGCCCGTGATAGCCTATGTGGGCTTTCCTTAAGCCAGCCAAACAAAACGGAGGTTGGAGAACGGCAACAACTAACAGGGAGGGCAGAGCAGAAGTATCCCACAGATAGCAGCAGGGAAAGGTCGGGCGTAAAAATAAAGGAGTGTTTTAGATTCCAGTTCCAGGCAGAAGTGCGACCAGGAATGCGTGACCACCTTTTTATGGAACCACAGCCCCCCTGGGGGTCGCACCCCACACATTGAAGACCCCTGCTCTAAAGACAGATGGGAGTTTACTGGATAGCACTTAGAAGAAGATGCTCTTGCCAAGTGTGTGTAGTTTGACCAAAAAATTGGCGGTGGGAGAAGCACTAATCCCATATTTCTAAGGGATTTTAAAAATTGTTGTGGAAAGACACGTCCCCCCCATTGTTCTTTTTTTAAGCTTCCTTTATCACAAAGAAACATCAGAAGGCAACTGGAGAGGGTACTAGTTTTAAAGTAAGGCTCTCTGAAAACACTGTACAGCGAGGAACGTGAAAACCTTTTACTGCGACTTGTAGCCTCTAAGTCATCATTGGCTCCAACACAAGGAACAATAGGAAGGAGGAGGTGGCCAGGAGCAATTATGTGTAGGACATTTGACTACTGCTATGCCTAATTCTTTGCAGAAGCAAAAGCATGTTGATGCTGTTATTTGTCTGAGTAGGGCTTCAGCTCAGTGCAAATCCTTCATTAGGGTTTACTTCCTCCAGTAACTCTGAGGAACTAAGGCAGGAGGGGAATCATTGTCAGACTATTAATGTATTACCTTGGCAAAACTGTGTGCAAGACACAGTAGTAAAATCTCTACAGGATCTACTCCTTGGCTTCCCTTCCCTAACCCCTTCCCTCTAGTTCTTGTTGTGGGAATCCATTTGAGTTTGTCATGTGACAACTGCATCAAAACTGAGGGGAATTATATTCTGCTTCTGCATATGTATACTGGACTTGGCACCAGGGATACAGAGCCATGTTGAGTACTGCTCAGAAGCTGAGGAAGAGAATCAGGTACCCTAACCGAGATAGATAACACTCTTCTAATAGGGCACCTAAAGAACAGCAGCTACATCAGGCCAAGTTGTAACTTACACTCCCCACCACCACTATTAAAATCACCAACCAACATATAGGAACAGCAGTAACCAGCCTGGGAAGTATGGAATGTGGTGAGACTCCAAACAATGGGCTACACTTCCGAAGCTTACTCAGAGGAGATAAATGGTCAGAACATATGCACCGCCACTGTGAAGTGCACGCAGAGACAACATAAAAATATTCCAACTCCACATAGGTTTGGATTGCAAGTCACAAAGCCCACCTCTCTACAAATCCCATCCCTAGGGAAGGCCGACATTCACTCCACATCACATATACATATTGGACCAACGTACTACATAATTCAATTAGCTCACAGTTTGCAATTTGTACACAGTAGAACTAGGTGAACTACAAGAACTCGCATACCTGTCCACCTTATAGCAGTATCCTGATCAAAGAAGGTCGCTGAGAGTCAAAAACTGTTTTATAAGCACATGGCACTTAAAAAGCAAACATCTCTGTTTCTTTTAACCAATATCAACTCCAAATGAATCAGATTATAAATATACGGAAATAATACACTTTTTATACTCAAGTGTGCACAGGGATTTTTAGGCATGAACAAGTTCATAATTATATTTAGCATGAAAGTACAACTAATGGAGCTGAATTCTCAGTCTTTGGTCGGGGATTACAAAATATCATGTTATCTACACAATACAGAACTAGGAAAACAATAGCAACACGCATACTGGCATACTAAGGGAGCAGCAGCATAACTAACAACGGTTGCTATTAGTTAAACATTGTTTACATCAGCCCAAGTCATAGTAGAATCAAATAGGTTAGTCTCCTTTAACTTATATCAATTGCAAATGAATAAGTATATCAATTACCGGAAATATTATATTTACTACAACATAGTGTACATAGATATTTTTAGTTTTCAATATTTTTATAATTTTATTTTGAATTAAAGGACAACCAATAGGAACAAGCATTTGCAATGCAATAGGTATCGCATTTGCGAGAGTTTAAGCTATTAGTATTGTAAATGGACAAGGTACCCTTGCTCTTCAGAGCGTTAGCGGACTCGCGTATTTTAGCGCTGTGCTGAAGGTGCGCTGCGTATTTTTTAAACTACCCGTTTTGTATCTTTGTTACTTTTACTTTGTTCCCCCCTGTTTTTAATTCTGGGCAATCTCCCTCTTACCTGCACTGTAATCGCTGATCCACCGCTGTTTTAGCAGGTCCGGTTCTGGGGGCTCTGGTACAGTGGAGAATTGGCCGCCATCTTGGTAGGGGTGGTGACGCTTTGTGGGCGCCATCTTGAGCGGTCTAGTGGTGCTGCAGACAGGCAGTAACCCTATTTAAGGCGGTTCCTCAATCGGGTCAGCCTGGACATGGTACCCTTGCTCTTCAGAGCGTTAGCGGACTCGCGTATTTTAGCGCTGTGCTGAAGGTGCGCTGCGTATTTTTTAAACTACCCGTTTTGTATCTTTGTTACTTTTACTTTGTTCTCCCCTGTTTTTAATTCTGGGCAATCTCCCTCTTACCTGCACTGTAATCGCTGATCCACCGCTGTTTTAGCGGGTCCGGTTCTGGGGGCTCTGGTACAGTGGAGAATTGGCCGCCATCTTGGTAGGGGTGGTGACGCTTTGTGGGCGCCATCTTGAGCGGTCTAGTGGTGCTGCAGACAGGCGGTAACCCTATTTAAGGCGATTCCTCAATCGGGTCAGCCTGGACAAGGTACCCATGCTCTTCAGAGCGTTAGCGGACTCGCGTATTTTAGCGTTGTGCTGAAGGTGCGCTGCGTATTTTTTAAACTACCCGTTTTGTATCTTTGTTACTTTTACTTTGTTCTCCCCTGTTTTTAATTCTGGGCAATCTCCCTCTTACCTGCACTGTAATCGCTGATCCACCGCTGTTTTAGCGGGTCCAGTTCTGGGGGCTCTGGTACAGTGGAGAATTGGCCGCCATCTTGGTAGGGGTGGTGACGCTTTGTGGGCGCCATCTTGAGCGGTCTAGTGGTGCTGCAGACAGGCGGTAACCCTATTTAAGGCCGTTCCTCAATCGGGTCAGCCTGGACAAGGCACCCTTGCTCTTCAGAGCGTTAGCGGACTCGCGTATTTTAGCGCTGTGCTGAAGGTGCGCTGCGTATTTTTTAAACTACCCGTTTTGTATCTTTGTTACTTTTACTTTGTTCTCCCCTGTTTTTAATTCTGGGCAATCTCCCTCTTACCTGCACTGTAATCGCTGATCCACCGCTGTTTTAGCGGGTCCGGTTCTGGGGGCTCTGGTACAGTGGAGAATTGGCCGCCATCTTGGTAAGGGTGGTGACGCTTTGTGGGCACCATCTTGAGCGGTCTAGTGGTGCTGCAGACAGGCGGTAACCCTATTTAAGCCAGCTCTCAAACGCGCAGCGGTATCGCGCAGCGGGCGCGCCCTCACTGCGCCTGAGTCGTGCCAGAGTCCTGCCCATCTGCGCCCGTCAGCGCTAAGGAGGCGTAGGCGTGGCGGTATTCTGCACGTGGGAGTTGGGTTCTTCCTCAGGTAATGTCCTCGGTGAGTAGATATTCCAGGGATGAGTTGTTGGACTTTAGGCAATCGGTCCCATGTTGTTTGCATGGGCCTGTTAGTCCCCTATGTGGCCCGTATAAGTGTGCTTGTGGGACTTGGTCTCTCAATGCCCCTTCTTGTATTACTGCCTTGCAGGAGTCTTCTCCGGTTAAACTCCCTCGCAGTAGACCACCGGTCCCTCAAGATATTTCTATCTGGAATCTTAATATCAGATCCCTTCGGAAGCACCATGCTGAACTTCATGATCTCATGAGGGATGAGTCACCTGACGTGTTCTTCATGACGGAAACATGGCTTCAGGAAGTGGACACGGCAGCAGTGAATCTTGCTCTTCCCCCTGACTATTCCATCTTCACTCACAATCGGACATCTAGGGGAGGTGGCATCGCTGTGGCCGTAAAGTCCTGCTACCCATGTGACTGGAGGGTAGTGGATTTGGTAGGTTGTGAAAGCGCGTTCTTCAGAATCTCCAATAGCCATCACTTTACTTTCTCTGGCCTCTTAATCTACCGTCCCCCCGGTTGTGATACTGCTTTTCGAAAGGCTCTTCCAGAATGTGTTATCTCTTTGGCAATGGGCTGCGCAAATTTTAGCATACTTGGAGACCTTAACCTTCATCTTGACTGTGGTCATATATCTGCCATTAGCAGTACTCTGGCGGATTTGGAGGCTCTTCAGCTAAATCAGCTGGTCTCCTTCCCCACCCATGTGGGGGGCCACACTCTTGACCCTTTTTTTACTAATTTGATTGGGGCTAAGGTGGCTAGACCCAGCCCAGTTGCCTGGACCGATCACTTTTTAGTGAAAATTCTTCTTCTGATTAAAGAGCACCCATTTAAACCCCTAGATAGAGTAGTGTACAAACGTCACTGGAAGAAACTTAAATTGGAGGACTTTCATCATCTTTTGGAGGCCCACCCGCTAGGCCCTTCTCTCAATCTAGAATCTGGGTATGACCTTTTTTGTGACTGGGTCTCTCGGGCCTTGGATGCACTGATTCCTGCTGCTTGGACTAAAGTTCGCACTAGAGAACCCAGCCCATGGTACGACAGTTCCCTGGTGCCGGTAAAAAAAGCGTGTAAACAGGCAGAAAGGGACTGGCGGAAATCTTATGAGACTGGGAAAAAAATCCTCTACTTCTCTAAAATTAAAAAATACCATAGAGCTGTTTGTAGAGCCCGTGCAGCCCACTACTCTCAGGAATTTAGAAACAGCCTGAATCCGTCCAAGTTAATTTTTAAGGTCCTTAAGGACCTGACGGCCAAAAGAGCTCCTGCAGCAGAAATTTGTTCAGTGGCTCACTGCGAAGATCTGGCTGCTTTTTTTATTGAAAAAGTTCAAGCTATCTATCGTGCATTTTCCATCACTGAGCCGGTAGCGGAGCTCACTAGCTCTACATTGGCCACTTGTGAGACCTTAATCTCACTTCTTAGTCTGTCGATGGAGACTTTTCTTACGCTGGCCTCCAAGATAAAATCTGGCTCACCAGCGGATCCCTTGAGACCAGCTCAGCTTAGAAACTCTGCTGCTATCTGGCTTCCTCCAGTGTGCCATCTTATAAATCTTTCGCTCGCCTCGGGTGTTGTTCCAATTAAATGAAAACAAGCTGTGGTGACACCCATACTGAAAAAGGCCTCTATGGACCCCCTTAAACTTGAGAGTTATCGTCCGATTTCTCTCCTCCCTTGGGCCGCTAAAATCACTGAGGCCTATGTGAATGGGGTACTGTCTGAACATTTTGTGAGGGCAGGGATTCTAGACTCCTCTCAGAATGGCTTCCGTGCTGGTCACAGCACCGAGACAGCCTTGCTCTCAATGACTGAACATCTGAATTCTGTGCTTGATGCCGGTCAGACTGCGGCACTAGTATTACTCGATCTTAGTGCCGCGTTTGATACTGTTTCGCACAAGATCTTACTCCAACGTCTTAGAGAGGCGGGTGTCTCAGGCACTGCACTCAATTGGTTCAGTTCCTTCCTTGCTGACCGGACCTTGAAACTAGCCACCCCGCCTTCTGAGTCCAAGTCTTATCCTCTGGAGCTGGGCGTGCCTCAGGATTCGTCGCTGAGTCCCACACTATTCAATCTTTATGTGAGACCGCTGGCGGCTGTCGTCAAGCAGTGGGGTATGACTATGGTCTCCTATGCTGACGACACGCAGCTGGCGGTCGTCCTGAGTGGGAACTCCGACCTTGACGCCCCCAGATTCCGGGATGGACTCCTGGCGGTGGCTAGCTGGATGAATGCCAACTGCCTCCAGCTTAATGCTAAAAAAACTGAGGTCCTGATTGTGGGCAAGAGGACTGATCTTTGGGGTGATACATGGTGGCCCCCTGAACTGGGCGCAACTCCTATTCCAGTCTCTGAGGTAAAAAACGTGGGGGTTTGGCTAGATCCTGCCCTCAGTTTTTGTGCCGACACTAAGAAAGTGGCGGCCACCTGTTTTGGCATCTTACGAGGATTGAGACCTATTCTGAGGTTCTTTGATGCCACTACCAGGCAGCTGGTTATACAGACATCCATACTATCTCGGCTTGACTACACCAGTTCGCTCCTGTTGGGGGCCAACCAGGCTGAAATCGCCCGGATGCAACGTGTCCAGAACGCCGCAGCTAGAGCCTTGGTAGGTTTACCGAAGTTCTGCTCTGCGGATAATACCATCCGTTCTCTGCACTGGCTGCCTATGGCACAGAGGATCCATTTTAAGACCCTGTGCCTAGCATTCAAGATCCTCAAGTTGGCCTCTTCCCAGATCCTTGAGAACCTTCTGGTGCCTTATGTGCCTACGCGCTTTTTAAAATCTCTGGTCAAAACCTGGTGGTGGTCCCTCGGTTCAGGCTGTGCAGGGCTGGAGGTCGATCCTTTCGGGTTTTGGCTGCTAAACTGTGGAACTCTCTTCCGTCCCACATTCGTGAACTCGATGAGCTTCTGAAATTTAGGAGGGCTATTAAAACGCACTTCTTCCCTCCTTCATCTTAGTTCTTTGATCAGTGCGCTGCTGTCCTTGCTCTGCTGTGTTGTGTTTGGGTACTCTCTCTGAAGTGCCGGGACGCCCCTTGGCTGGGGAAGCTGTGCGCTATAGAAGTGTTATTAACATAACATAACATAACAAATGACAATGCCTTTTATTTATGCTTTAAGACCCAAAACATAAATAAAAGGCAATGTCATTTAAAATGCCAATAGCTCAAACGTGCGTAAATGCGAGACCTATTGCATTGCTAATGCTTGTTTTGCTTTCCCTTTACTATCTTTTTTCTTCCACTGGCTATCAAGGAAGCCACTGTATATTTGCTTTCTGTGATATGGTTTCACCGAAACCTACATGCACTGCTTTGTTTTTGTTTAATCGAGTGACACATAGCTGTTACTTGCATTTATTGGACAATGCACATCTGTGTAAAATGATATTACTGAGCACACGGTGTAGATAAGGTTTTGCAGCTATTTATTGAACTAGTTGTTAGATGCTGCTACCTACGGGCCTGATTCACAGAACTAATCTGAGACAAAATCCTAAACTTACTACTTCTGGTATTCACAGAATACACTTACTACTTTTGGTTAAAAGTACTACTTTTGGTATTCACAGAAGGTATTTAGTACTACTACTATAGCCTTATAACCCGCCATAGCAGGCTATACCTGCTATTAAAGGCCCTCTCCAGCGTTAAGGCGAGGGTCTTTAACAAGGGAGAGGGACTTTAATAGCCGGTTAAGCCCAGCTAATAAGGTCTATAAGGCTATTAGAACATTCTGCCACTAGAGGGATTATCCAGTGTCTCTTGGGGCCACTGACAGTCTCATCTAATCTACGCATCATCCTTGGAAAAATGAAAGACTAAGTGGCCCGCCAGGATACAAACCTGCGACGCAGACGTCAAGCGCGGATCCTTGCTGTGGATGCTTTAATCCACGAACATTAGGACCAGGCTACGTGTATATTTCTGATTCTAGTTACACAAAAAATGAACCAAAGACGGGCATCCATCGAACGTTTAGGACCCGTGTTGGGTGCAGCGGTTTTGGTCCAGGATGGTTCAGGCCTGCTTACAGGCCTCTGTTTATTCCTGTCCGTTGTATGTACAACTCCTTTTAGAGATCAGCAAAGAACGTCTCTCCAGTCAGGGCACTGTATCTGTCCCTTCATGTGCAGATGTGGGTGATGCAGTGGGCACAGACTGCCCCTTCTTAGCAGGGGTGGGCTAGAGGAATTTCCTGCTCCGGACACGTACCTGCCCCATCTGTGACTGAGGAGGGGGGACCCCTGCTGTAGATATAGTAGCAGCGCCTACTCTTCAGGGGTGGCTCAGAGGGATCCCCTGCAGTGGAACCGTACCTGCTCCCACCCTGTACGGAGGTAAGGGGGAGGGGCGAGTTCGCCATCCTTTGCAGGTGTTGGTTCGTTCCCGGGTGTGGTGCCTGTACCTGTCCCCCACCCCTACTATTCAGGGGCATGGGAGTGTGTTCAGTGCTGCGCTTTGGGTACAGAACACCCTCCCTGTGTTGTGGTGGGCGAGGGGAGTTCCCTCCTGTGGGCATGGTACCCATGGGTGGGCCAGGCTGCTGACAGTGACGGTTGGTTCTAATGTCCTCACAACAATAATTACCTTTGCCTCTTCGGGGGATTGCGGCAGCTGCGGCCTCGCACACCTGCACAAGTCCAACATGTCTGCCAAGGCATCCCATCGGGAGGAGTGGGTGGAGTGTTCACACCTTGCACAGGGCGCACAAACATGGAGGGGTCCTTGGGTTCAGGGGTGCTTGCTTAGCAAGAAGGGCTGCTGAAAGAGGGAGCTCTAGGGGTGGCAGCACACACTACACCCACGGCGGCCTTGAAGGAGTCACCTGGCAAGAGTCTATCCATGGGTCGCGGTGGGGGGGTTGCTGTAGAAGGGACCCAGGGGAGTGCTTAATTTGTCCCAAAAAATTTAGTGCCGGGGCTCTGAGCAGGAGGACACTAGAGCTTGCACCATCCGTTGCCCCTGGCCGCACTGCCAATGACAGCACCAACACACTACTAATCATCACACTCTCAAGTGTGACAATTCACACTGTTACAGGCCCCCAAAGCTATAAGAATGACTTTGAAGGCAAATACTAATAATTGGAAATTGAAATTGAAATAATAAGCAGAAGTTGTTGTGCTCGTACCTAAATTGGCAGACACCACTACCATGTGGCAGACAGTCATAAGCCCCGGTGCTGGCAATTTTGTGCCGGTGCTGAGCACTGGAAAGCACCGGCACAAATTAAGCACTGACCCTGGGGAGGGGGGCTCCACACAGGGATCCTCGGCCTGGATCTTTAGGGCCCTGACGGTACTGGATAGAACAGGACTGACTAGTTGAGGTGGCAGAAGTGGGTTCAGTGAGGGGGGTCGGGGAGGTGGTTGGAGGGAGAACGGGTAGGGCCGGCGGGGGGTAGGTTGCATGAGAGTCTCAACAGTTTTATCGAAATAGGAACCCTGTAGTAAAATGATGTGGCGCGGAGAGTCTACGTCTGACATCGCTAGGCTAAAAATAAGATTTGCCTAAAAGAGGCGGCAGATTGTTTGTGCAGGTACACATGGAGTCCGTCACTCCCCCAGTGGAGGGCTGGGGCATCTGTGCATTATGAGTTCATGGCAGAGGGGGGGCCACAGTCGGGAAGGAGAAAAACAGAAGCAACAAAGTATAGCCCTGAAAACGTTACTCCTATATGGGAATAAACACCAGATCTACGGAAGATTTTCCCAAAGTTTGGACAACGTTTTGAAATCAAAGTTGCGCCTCTTCTATTTTTGATGTCAGAACGGAGCATTACGCGGGCCACAGATGGATGAAGCTGTGCCTCACGGAGCACAGCTAAAGACCAAATACCTCCCTGAGCACAACAGAACACACAGCGAAAACAAGCATTTCCAATGCAATAGGACTCGCATTTACGCGAGACCTATTGCTTTGGAAACGGGAGTGCGGGCGGGCCAGAAGGCACAAACGGGAGTGCGAAAGGGCGGGGGCCGAGAAGACACGGACTGCAGGGGAGGGAGGTACAGGATGAAAATAGTGCTCAAAGTAAAGAGGCCAGTAACCATGGAAGGATACAAATGACTACATGGCCTTCATGAGGAGGGACTAACAAGCCTAAAACCAATCAGAAGGCAGCATTTAGGAACTAAGTCAATGAAAAAGATGGGCGGAGAGTGAGCGGAGCTTCCATTGAACTTCTGCGCCATACTGAATACTGCATGCCTTGCAAAGCGAGCAGTGCAAGCGCTCTGGCGCTATAGGCTTGACCTAAAAAGGGCTTTTATTTGGATTGAAAAGCATAGTAATGTCACATGCAATGTTATGTAAAACACAAGTGCTACCCATGCAAAATTAAACCTTTAAAAAGAGCAAGCATGCTTTTGTACACTCAGTTAGTAGTAGTGAAGGAGAATTTAGAAGGTTGATACTTGTGTGCGCATTTTGTTCTGCTCTGAAAAATAAATATTGATGAAATCTCGTCAATTAGAGGATTTTTAACATTTATGGAATGCAATTCTGTTTTATTGTAAATGGTTTTAATAAACAGGACAATTATTTGACTCCTTAAATAAAGCTACATAAAAATAAAACGGACCAGGCTTGTCCAAGGACATCCACCTTACAGGGAATTTCTATTAATAATAATAATAATAAAAACATTTATATAGCGCATGGCTGCACAACTGTGTATCCCCGCGCTGACTGCCAACAAAACTCACAGCGGAAAAAGAACGGAAGAAGAGCAGAGAATATTATTGGGGAAAGAGGTAAGTTTTTAGTTTGTCTCTAAAAAGAGTTTCTGAGGGTTCCATTCTTAAATGAACAGGGAGGGCATTCAAGTATTTTACTCCAAGATAGCAAAAGGAGCGGCCGCCTATTTTCGCTCTGTGGATACGGGGAATTTTGAATTGTGTCATTCCCGACGATCTAAGATCTCTGGTCGGGCGATGGATAGTGAGAAGGTTTCTTAGATAGATAGGTCCTTTGTTGTGAGCAATCTTATGGGCGAAGCAAAGGCTTTTAAATCTGATTCTGATTTAAATGGGGCAAACCCACAACCACACATCAGCTCAGAATCATATACTAAGGGACAATGAAATTGGTGAACATGCATTGTATCAGAAATCTGTACCACAACATAACCAAGTCACCGCACAGTGTTGGGTGTTAAGACTGCCTCAAATTAGACTGAATGAGCAATCCCAAACCTCGTGTAGTTGGGTAGTGGGGCTCTCTCTCGGCACAATTTCTCCCATGTGTGTTGGACTTCCACAAGAAACCTTTGAAAAAATAGTTGTAAAATAGAATTTAGGACATTTTTAGGGAAATTGTACTGAAACAGTCACCTTTACAAGAAGTAACAAATTGGATTATCCTATGCAATCTGGCCTATCATATTTCAATATGTATATAGCATCCTTATTCACTTTATTTTATTTTCTAAGTAAATTCTCAGTCATATGCTGGGGAGAGAGGGGATTGGGATCAAAAGATGGGCAAATCTTACTATCACAGGTTGTAAGGTAGCACAGACAGTGGCATACTAAACTCTTATATGACCCTTCTGCAAGGTAAGGTGCAGGGACCCATACCAGCTCCTTACTCAGTCTTGCTTCTGATTGCATTAAAATATCTCTCTCCAATGAAAATGTGCAATTTAGTTTGGTACCTAATAATTAGTGCATTATACATTCTGCTCACATCTGTATTCAAAATAAAATGTTTCATTCATCGTATTTATCATGAAACTCTGCTTTGCATTAGACCATATGATTCGTTAGTCAATGTTAAATTGCTAAATAGTCTATCTATCTGACCTACATAATATTTACTGACTGCCCTTGCTGGTTTTGCCATGTCAGAAGAGTAACATACCATCTTTACAAATTGTTGATTGTACGATAACCTAGGGAAAATGCATTTTTGGAATTTCAATGTGTTAGGTAAGCTTGGCAAGATTGGTAAATACTAATCACTGAGTAAAAATAAATTCTATCCACTTCTAAGACTAAGATAAGACTTAAAGCTAAGCCTAAGATTAAGACAGACACCACATTCGAATTTTGTACATACAAAATGAAGGAGTGAGATACTTTGGTGATTATTACTTGCCAAGTTTTCAAGGTGTGTTTACTTTACCTTTTATATAAATATATGTAGCTCAATAGAATTGTTTAACTTTTCCTGTGGTGAGGGTATAATAACCTTAGATCCGAATCACACAGCCTGGGCTCGCCAACCTTTGGTGATGGAATACTCTTTTACGTATGTCGCCATGCTTATGGCAGTAACCGTACGTTTCATTTCTAGCACTGAGGAAGTCAAGGGTGACGACGCCGGATGAAAAAAATGTTGGCTCAAAACTTTTGATGAAAAAAGGAGAATAAAGATTAACTATTGAAAGATTCTTCCAAGAACTCACTCGTGTTCTTTTTGTGCTTGCAATGGTTTATTTTAACCCATTTGTTCATATTGGCACCTCCAGACATGAGTCCCTTGCTCACTGCACCATCAGGATTCAAGCAAGCCGGGCCGAAGACGGCTGTAATGCCAGAAACCGGTCCCCGGAAGCTTGTTTCCTTTCCAGTGAAGAATTGGCTTGGTAGTTTGGTCTGCCCTGTTCCCATGATGCACTGGGCCAGGGACAGACTAATTTGCATATAGCCAGGTTCTGAACTGGGATGGTGCAGTGAGCTAAAAAACGGTGATGGATCAAGCCCTGATCTTTGGACTGGGTAAGAGTGGTCTGCTTAATTCAGGCACTCTGTTCATCACCACCCCCTTTTCTGAATCATTTTGTCCACCATAAGCGTGGAAGGGTATACTCAGATGTGAGTCCCTTGCTCATTGCACCATCAGGATTCAAGCAAGCCGGGCCGACGACGCCTGAAATGGCAGAAACCGGTCCCCGGAAGCTTGTGTCCTTCCCAGTATAAGAATTGGCTTGGTAGTTTGGTTTGCCCAGTTCCCATCATGCACTGGGACAGGAACAGACTAATTTGCATATAGCCAAGTTCTGAGCTGGGATGGTGCAGTGAGCTAAAAAACGGTGATGGATCAAGCCCTGATCTTTGGACTGGGTAAGAGTGGTCTGCTTAATTCAGGCACTTTGTTCATCACCACCCCCTTTTCTGAATCATTAAGTCTGAAATAACTTGCACTTTACCAAGATCCTCATTTTTCATGGGTGAGCCGCTTATGCCAATGACTACATTCCATATGACAGTGGCAGAAATTTACCATTGATACTGCAGCCAGTCATGAGTACCTTTAAAAATTCCCTTCGGTATACAAGGGTCAGAATTTTGCTGTTGACAACCCCTATAAAATGAGAACTGGAAATCTTATGACAAGAGTTACCTCAAATACCAGTTCAAACATTTTGCTATGGATCCACCCCATATGCTAAGAATTTCGTTCATCATATCAGGGTCTTCAGCCAGGTGTGGTGGCGTGTGTTCTGTGTCCCTGCTGCTGGGTATGACTGGGTTATCGGCTTTCTCAGTTAGATAGTTTGAGACCCCACAGCCAATGATGGTGTCTTCATAGAAGCATGTCAAGGCCTGCATATTGCCATAGGTAACACCTTCCATCCAATGCTGTTAGTGCCCTGTCCATGAGGCAAGAATAACTTCCAGTATGCCAGACCAGCACCACACTTGCACGCATAACAAACATACACTCACACACACATTCTAACTATGGGCCCGATGTAGGTAAATATGAAATACCGATTCATAAATACCGAATTTTACCGATTCGGTATTTAGATATTGGTATTTCATATGTAGCTACAAATTCGGTAAAAAATACTGAATCGGTAATATTTGTTATTACCCAATCGTTAATACCGATTCGGTAATAAGGAATCACCTTCCCATTCATTCCTATGGGCCTTGAGGGCCATAGGAATGAATGGGAAGCCATTCACTATTACCGATTCGGTAAATACCGAATCGGTAATAGGGGGAGCATATTCAAGGGTGGCAGGGTGTCACATTTACACCCTGATGCACCCCTGATTCGTGCATGTGTGCACATGTGGCGCACACACATGCCCTAAGGGCATGTATGTCTGCCACATGGAACGGAGAAAAAAGCAAAAAATTGCTTTGTTTAGGGTATTCGTTATTTACCACCAGCTTGTAGTAGGTAGTACATAACTAATCCTGATAGCAAAAATGCACTGACTTGAGCTTTTAAGGATTGGGTAATTTACTGATTCCTTACAATAAGGATTCGGTATTTTACTGATTCCTTAAAATAAGGAATCCATAAATTACTGAATCCTTAAAACCTGCCTCCTACATTAGAAAAGGCTAAATACCGGTCGGTAACGGGATAATTACCGATTTTCGGCCATTACCGACCGGTATTTAGCTACCTACATATGGCCCTAAATCTTTTGCATTCTTTCGTACCTTTGTACTCCGTCACACTCACACACACTGCCACTCACACTTCAATTAGTAAATTTGCTTTTATTGTGTTAGAAAAGCTTACCCTGCTGCTTCTGCTTTAGCTGCCTTGCCTTTTAGTGAAACTTAAGAAAAACAGATTCTCAATATGTTATTCAACATAATAATATATTGCCTTGACAATGTTTTTTACAAGTATGATATGAATGACAAATGAACTTCCTAAAATAGCTGTGCAGGGCTTATGTTTGGTTTCACGTGTTTATCAAGCAGTTACAGTATTGGAAATGAATTATTCCACATTCTCTAACATGTAGTATACAGCATCCAGCTGACCTTATAAAATGCTTGACTTCTGCGGCAACTATGGATTTCATCCAGTAACACTTCACATTTTGGGGTTTTTAAGACCCAACTAACAATGTAAAAAAACAAATAAACTGTGCGTCTCGTGATGAAGCCAGGTGAATGGAAAGCCAGGAATGGCTGCGGCTGTCACATGTTCTTCAATACAGCACCATAACTGAAAGCCTCCGCCGTAGCCTCCCACCTCGTGCCATCCCACATTCTCAGTCCACTCTCCCTTCTTGCACCAACCCTGTTGTTGTAGATGGAATTAAGTAGGCATCTAATACCAAGGAAAGAACAGGTATTTTTATGGGTGCCTTTGTAGAAATATGTGTAGATTCATGAGTTGTGTAATTGTTTTTACTATGCAGAGTAAGAGGTGTGCTCATGTAAGTGCTGGGTGATGGTGACTAGTGTGAGTGAACGCAGCATGAGTGGTATGAGTGTAGTGTGAAAAATGTGCAGATGTGAGTGTCAGGTGAGCTGCATGAATGCAGTGTGAGAGGAGGGCCCATGTGAGTGTCGGGTGACATGAGTGCGTGCAGAGTGAGAGGAGTAAGTGCAGGGTAGTGTGAACGGTGTAAATGCAGGATGAGTGGTGTGCCTGTGTGTGGTGCAAGGTGAACAGCAAGAGTGAAGGGTGATCAGTGAGAGTCACTGGTGAGTGCATAGTGAGAGGAGTTAGTGCAGAGTGAGTGGTGTGTTCCTATGAGTTCCAGCACACTATTGTCCCTGTGTGCAGGCAGGATGAACAGGGTGTCTGTATGAATGCAGGCTGAGAGGTTTGTCTGCATGAGTGCAGGTTGAGCGGATGAAGTGCAGGGTAACTGGTGTGACTCCAGGGTGAGTGCTGTACTTGTTTATGAGATATGAGTGCAGGGTGAGTGTTGTGCCCATGTGAATGAAAATGTGCTTGAAGATGTGAGTGAAGGGCAAGCTGTGTGAGTGACAGGAGTGCTTATGTGAGTGCACAGGGAGCGATGTGACAGAGGGAGAGTTGGGTGAGAGGAGTGACTGCAGGTAGAGTGATTTGATATATAAGTTTTGGTGCGAGTGAAAGTGCAGAGTGTGAGAAATTAATGCATGGTGAGAAATGTGCTTGCTTGAGTGAGACTGCAATGTGAGCAGTGAAGTGAGTAAAGTGGCACATGAGTGCAGGGTGAGTGGTGTGCTTGTGTAAGTGCAGGGTGAAAAGCATGAGTTCATGGTGAGTGGTGTGGCTGCAGTGTGATCACTGTGAGTGCTGGGTGAGCGGTGTGCTGTTGAAACTGCAGGGTAAGTGGAGGGAGAACGGCCTGAGTTCATGGCGAGAGATATGAGTCCAGTGTGGTCTCTGTAAGTACAAGGTGAGCTGTGTGCTCGTGTGAGCGCAGGGTTAGAGGATGATGAATGCTGTGACTGTAGGGTAACAGAGTTAGTTCAGTATGATGGCTGTGAGTGTAGGTTGAGCGGTGAATGTGACAAGTGAGTAGAGTGCCATCTACGTGCAGGGTGCGCAGTGTGCTCATGTGGGTGCTTTGTAGGAGGAGGGTGAATTACGTGAGTGCATGGTGAGCAGTTTGATTGCTGTGAGTGCAGGGTTGGCGTAAAAGTGAAGGGTGAGTGATGATAATGAGGAGTGAGGTGTCTGAATGCAGGATGTCTACCCAAACACCTGGAGTAACTCAGCATTGTATTGACGTGTGAGTTGTATATGCACAGTATAGAGCCTGGCCACAGACTGAGGCCTTTTGGTTAAAAGCTGTGCTAGTAAAATGATCTTTGAAGTGGTGAATGAACTAAATTCCAGTTACAAAGGTCCTACATCTGTGGAAAAAAGTTCAGTTTGTAATTGCGGGAATTTTTCAAGATGATGTGTTGGGGCTTTACCTTTCTGTTGGAAAACAAAATCAAGAACCAGGTGCAGGGAAGGGGGAGCTGGGAATCACAGGATGAAATTGTTTTGTGAGTGCTTAGTCGTCACAAACACTCCTGCTACTAGGTAAATCGCCGGGGCACCAGTGTCTCAAAACCTCACCACACAGCGTGGGAGTGCTTATTTTTCCTTTTACTCCAGCATGCTGCCGACAGTTCTTCCTGCCTATGGTCCTTGCAGTCTTCCTTTTCTAGCACCAATTGCAAGATGGCCACCACTGTGGTAAACTACAAAAAATGGTTTGAGGTTCACATCTGCCCAGCTGCAGCCCAGGAAAATCTTTTGTCTACAAAGTTTTCCCCTTTGAATTTACAAAATGCAAGCCTTGCTGGCAACAGATATCACATGCTGCACATAACTGACTCATAACAATGAAAAATGTACTACAAGTTTATACCTGCTGCACAAAATATTTTCTGGTTTTGTAGAACTTTTTAACAGTGCTCACACATACAATTAGACCAACAACAAAGTGTGACTGAAGTGAAAAAATAACTAACCTTTACAGAGGTCAAGAATGAGCGAAATGATTCTGATTCTAGCTCATATATTTACAGAAGGTGTCAAGTTTCTCACCCCCCCCTAGATTACAAAGTTTGAGACTAATGAGTTATCCTACAGCATTTCAAATGATTGGGGTGTTACCAGAGGTTCATTAGTCAGGGCATGAACTCCAAGCTGTAAATCCCAGAGAGAATGCCCTTATGGTGGTTGAACTGGATTGTCTATAAGGCACTGAACCCAATATAAAATGTGGCAACAGTTTGCATGTGGAAGAGCAGGCGCTTCAACAGTTTAACACTGATTTTGATTATGAACCCCAACGTAAAATGTGGCAGCAGTTTGCATGGGGAAGGGCTGGTGCTTCAACAGTTGAACACTGATTTTGAGGCTATGCAATGATGGTCACGTGATGCAAGTGCATACAAAGCTTGTACATTTGTAAAACAGTTACACTTTGCATTAAACGCTTAGAAATTAATGTCCCCATAGGAAAATTGTTATTAAGGTTTAAAAGATTCCAATAAAGCAGTATGTCATTGCTCTGGGAAGCCAACATTAAAGACTAAACTACAACAAATAATATAATTAAGTACCAATATAATCTTAAAAAGTTCTCTTGCAGACTTTGTAAAGAACAACAACAAATGGCCGGTTTCTTTGTTGGCATCCCTACTTGTCAGATGCCTTTTCACTAAATGCATTCTCCCACTGTGGCAATAAAAACAAAATCTAAAGTACAGGAATAGGCTGAGTGAAGACACAGGGGGAAGGAACAAGTGAACAAAACAACAAAGTCTCCTTAACCAGTTCCAAAGAAATGTAAATGGTCTTTAAAAGACTTGTGAAAAACTCGGGCTTGCTGGAGATAAGACTCCAGACACTGCCAGTCCACAGCAAGTCCAGCAGCCCGGGCTGAGACAGAAGAGGATGGGGGTGACAAAATCTCTTTTAGATCCATCAGATGTGCTGCAGCCTGATCACAGGTAACTGGGGGCAAATTACAGGTCAAGTACAGCCTGTTCAAGGCCATTGTACGCAGAAGGGAGAGGGAGAAATTGTTTGTCCCCCCCAATCTTGTCCCTCGTGTCCCCCAACTCCAAAATCTGGGGGGATATATATACCCCTTGTCCCCCACACTTCCTACGCCCATGCTAGGCTGTTCCCAGCCACTGGTACCTGGCACATGCAGATAAATCGGCATAAATGCGTAAAACATGCACAGTCACATAAACATATGTGAAGTGAGCTTTAATCAAGGCATGCAAGATGGAAAAAGTTTGTAAGGTTATGGTTGCCGGTTTTCCATAATACCGTCAAGTCGAAATTCAAATTTAAAAAACTTTATTTGGTACATTTTACATGACCATAAAAGCATACTAAAAAAACATAAAATAGCAAATATATACTTTACACACTCTATATTAATTTACAAATACAGTCCATATTTCAATAAATCCAAGAAAGCAGTTCAGTGCAATACATTAAAATCTAATCAATTCATTAATGTTAAAAAGCAAAACACTATCATCACATGGTGCATAAAGTGCATTCAGTTTAAAATTTTGCACATATAAAATGTTTAGCATCTTCAGTTTTCATAATTCTCAGAGGTTAAAGCCTCCAATTGGGAATGTCTTTCTTTTCTCAATTGACATTTGAATAAAGTTACAAGCAGCATTCATAATTTTTTCATCCTCCATGCTACATATAATATTAAAAGCTTGCTTATAAACATATTATGTACTTGTTTAAAAAGAGGTTTCAAAGTAAATTTCCGAATGTCCCTGTAAAAATCACAAAATAATAGAAAATGCAGCGTGGTTTGTGGCGATTTACCGATGCATGTACAGTTTGGTAATAGATGATACATTCTTCTCTTCGTGGGGAATGCAACCAAATAATGTAAGGTACCAAATCTTAGTCTGGTCAGAAAAAACCTATGCTGAACATTTCTTACTATAGCAAGGTAGGGTTGTATGCCCCTAAAAAGATGGAGTTCATAATAAGAAATAACGCTTTGTTTTGTTATTTGCTCACCCTCCCTTGCTAAGTCCATAGCAACAATAAATCTTTTTTTCAAATCTTTCTTACTATATTCCATGACTGACATAGGTTCCTTGGGCTCTAGGATTATTTCGCAACTTTTTAATAATGTTTGTATATATTCAAGCCACAATATTTTTCTGCTATTCTGCATTGTCCAAGCAAGACAGCTGGTATACCCATGAGTTGAGGGTAGCTAAGCAGAACTGTAGACGGGCTGAGAAAGCTTGGAGGAAAGGGAAGACCGAGAGCAGTAGAGTAGCCTTCCTAGACACTCAATCCAAGTACTACAAAAACATAAAGCATGCCAGGAAGCAACACCTAACACAGCAGATTGCACAGGCCGGCAACTGCTCTAAGGAGCTCTTTAACATTCTGCAGAATTTTATCAAGCCGATTGCCTGTGACAGCTCCGAGGATTTTTCACAAGACCTATGTGATGAAGTCTCGAGATACTTCGAGGATAAAATAAATAACATCTACGAAAAAATAGTGGCTGCCAATGATGCTATAAAAACCTCCAACACAGGCCATCCTTATCCTCAAACATCGGTATCTGGTAACAAATCCACCCTTTCATCCTTTCCTCCGATCACCAACACAGAGCTCCTTTCACTCTGCAGCCACATCAAATCCGGGTCGCCTAATGACCTTATTCCAACCAAAATGGTCGGCCCCATGATCCCTATTCTGGGTCCGCACATGTTGGATGTGATTTACATCTCCCTAACTAAAGGCCAGGTCCCTGCAGATTGGAAAAGGGCAGTGGTGAACCCGATCAGGAAAAAGGCATCCTCTCCTTGGACTGACCTCTCCAATTTACGACCGATCTCCCTCCTGCCTCACCTGGGTAAGGTTACAGAGAGACATGTGAACACCTTTCTTTCTCAACATCTGGAAGCGACGGAAGGCCTGGACCACTCACAATCTGGTTTCAGGCCTAACCACAGCACAGAATCAGCCCTTCAAACAGTGACCAACAACATCAGAATGGCACTGGATGAGGGCAGCTCCCTGATTCTGGTGCTGTTGGACCTTTCCGCCGCTTTCGATACGGTGTCTCACACGGTGCTCCTTGACCGCCTAGGTGAGGTGGGTGTGGAGGGAGAGGCTCTGACCTGGATGAAGAGCTTTCTGACTGGTCGTGTCCAAGAAGTTAGGCTGGGCTCCCACAAATCCACACTAAGGGAGCTCAATAAGGGAGTGCCACAAGGCTCATGCCTTAGTCCTACACTCTTCAATGTGTATGTGGCACCCCTAGCCAACCTGGCTAGATCTTTCGGGTTCACCCCGGTGTCGTATGCTGACGACACCCAACTCCTTTTCCCGTTTAAAACTCTCACATCTGCAATAAAAAGATCTTTTGCAGATGGTATGAGAGCCATTGCAGACTGGATGTCAACTAACTCTCTGCAGTGCAATGTGGGGAAAACGGAGGTAATGTGTTTCGGGCAAGCAGCAACATATTGGTCATCTGACTGGTGGCCCGCGGAGCTTGGCCCTGTCCCCACCCCCAAGAGTTCTGTTAGGAACCTGGGAGTGCTTTTTGACCAGCAACTTACCTTCAAGGGACATGTCAATCAGGTGGCTGGTACCTGCTTCCGGGCTATCGGGATGCTGAGACGAGTCTTCCCCTATATACCAGACCATCATAGAAAAACGCTTGTGCAGGCTCTGGTCATCAGCAGGGTGGATTACTGCAATGGGCTGCTCCTCGGAGCAAACGAGGAGCAGCTCAGTAAATTGCAAGTAATCCAAAACACAGCAGCAAGGATTGTCCTGAATGTTCCAGCTAGGACTCCTTCAAACCCCCTGCTGAAGAGACTCCACTGGCTTCCAGTGAGGAAGCGAGTCCAATTTAAGACTCTATGCACAATTCATAAGAGCAGGATAGGGGAGGGCCCGAAGTACATGACTAAGATCTTTCAGCCCTACATCCCGGGGCGTTCTCTGCGCTCTAGTCATCAGCAGCTCCTACAGACACCAAGAGTAAAAAAAAACAGACAAGGTGGCCGTGCATTAGCCTATGCCGGTCCAATACTCTGGAATTCCTTGCCCCCAGAACTCAGATCAATCTCCAGTCATCTGTGTTTCCGGAAGAATTTAAAGACTTACCTATATCCCGATAAATAAAATAAATTACCCTTCAGTTTCGGCACTCCCTAATAATCATGCTCTCCTAACTAGCACAATCTCGTGGTACAGCAATAGCGCAGAGATACCCCTTCGGGAGTCTAGTCTGGCGCTTTATAAGAATATAAAATAAATAAATATTGCCGAGAGCCAAACAGTCAAGTATTATAAACCAGATTTATGAAGGCCTTGCGCCGCTGGTGCGTCACTTTATTTGACGCAACGGCGCGCAAATAATGCGCCCTATTTACAACGTGACGCATCTAGGAGATGCGTCACGTTGTAAAGCCCTGCGCCATAAGGAGGCGTTCCTGCGCAGGGGGGGGCGTTTCTGCGCAGGAATGCCTCCTAAAAGTGGCTGAGTGAAATCTATGAGATTTCACTCAGTCACTTTCAGGACAATACTGCGTCAAAACCCTGCGCCTGCTTGAAGCAGGCGTAGGTCTTGACGCAGCATTGTGGAGATGGGGCACCCCCGAGCATTGCTGGAGCTGCGTCACGCTTGCGATGCAGCTCCAGCAATGCGCCACCTTTACGCCACAGATGCGTCACGCATCTGTGCCGTTTTTGCCCCATGGTGCGCCGCATTGTAAATGCGGCGCACCATGGGTGGCGGAGCAGCGGCGCAGGATGACTGGCGCATCCCTGGGGATGCGCCAGTCATCATAAATCTGCCCCTATGTTCTTTGTGAACCTAGCTTCTTCTCGTGTCCAAATTCCATGCCATACTGTTAACCCAGCTGTTTTTATAAAATCACTAATGTAAAGGACAAACAATTCTCTATGAGCTAAACAATTAGATGTAGAAATTGGGACTGCTAACAAACGTTTTAAAAACATATTCTCCTGTATTTGGAGGGTAGCAGTATTAGCTCTCCCCCATAATGCTGCACCATAGCATGCAGTCTGAATTGCTTTAGTTTTTTAGAGGGAGAGCATTTCCCTTATGAGTTTATTTCCTATTTTTTTCTGAGAATCTGAAAATGCCCTCTATACTTCGTGTAAATGTTAAATTTGCTAGATTAATATGTGCACCTCATGTGCCATTTTTATTAAACAATAAGCCCAAATAAGTAAAACTGGAAACCCTCTCATTTCCAATGCCATCCACATAATGCTTTTTAATCATTCTTTTGTTTTTGCCGCAAGTCATGATGAAGGTTTTAGCTAAATTCAATTTCTAGTCCTTTTCAGTCATGAAATGTGCACATTTTTCAATCAGGGATTGCTGTCCATTTGCCGTCCTTGAAATAAGGACGGCATTGTCTGCATAAAGGGGCACAGGTTTGTCGCGAGGTCCCACTCTCGGTGCATCAGCCTTAAGATTTTGTAAACAACGGTCAACATTGTTTATATATAGTGAGAATAAAAGGGGTGCTAAAACACGCCCCTGTCTTATCCCCTGACATCAGGCATGCAGTCACCTTTTAGGCCAAATCGAACTTTAGATAACAGAAAAGTATAAATCCTGGATAGGTAAACAATGATAACTTTGGAAGCACCTATCTCAGCCAGAGTTCGCCACAGTTTTTCATGATTAACCAGGTCGAAAGCACTTGTGAGATCCACAAAACAGAGGTGCAAGCAACCCCCTTTTGCTATAGTATATTTTCCCACCAGGAGATCCAAGTTCATACACTGTTCTATTGTCCCTATACCTCTCCTGAACCCATACTCATACTCCCTTACGCTGTAAGAGGCGGACGCTCACTCGCTCTCTGGCGATTCCCTCAGCGCTATCCCCATCCTCTGAGTGATTCCCTGTTTGAAAACGGACGGCTGGTATCGTAGCGCTTCGCATTAGCACTGCTATTCTGTACTTGCATCGCAGCGCTTGTCCTCATTGTAACCGCCCGCATTTGCCTGCTACATTTGCATATTTGATTTCGCACTGCGCTCGCTTTGCTAGGCTTCTTACGTATATATTGCTGTTCGTTTACCTGTGCCTTATCTCCTTTGATTATTTCACTTTTGGCCCCAAGCTCGCCCAGCTCGTATTTCCCTCTTCTACCATTTTGTTTGTTGTGCTTTCGAGCGAGCCCCTCCTCTCCGCCCCGCACCCGCCTCCCCAGCTGCTCCTCCCTTCCAAGGATTGATTACAACTGCCCAGTAGATTGAAGCTCTGTGACCTCCCTTACGCTGTAAGAGGCGGACGCTCACTCGCTCTCTGGCGATTCCCTCAGCGCTATCCCCATCCTCTGAGTGATTCCCTGTTTGAAAACGGACGGCTGGTATCGTAGCGCTTCGCATTAGCACTGCTATTCTGTACTTGCATCGCAGCGCTTGTCCTCATTGTAACCGCCCGCATTTGCCTGCTACATTTGCATATTTGATTTCGCACTGCGCTCGCTTTGCTAGGCTTCTTACGTATATATTGCTGTTCGTTTACCTGTGCCTTATCTCCTTTGATTATTTCACTTTTGGCCCCAAGCTCGCCCAGCTCGTATTTCCCTCTTCTACCATTTTGTTTGTTGTGCTTTCGAGCAAGCCCCTCCTCTCCGCCCCGCACCCGCCTCCCCAGCTGCTCCTCCCTTCCTCCGCCCCCCTCCACTCTCCATTTATGTCAGATGCCCCAACGCGCAGCGTCCACACGCTGCGGCCGCGCCGAAGGTGCGCCAAAGGTAAGCCCGTCTACGCCCGTCCACGCCTGGACCGCGCCCAGCGCCAGACCCCCTGTTTCCCGCAATGCCCAGCCCACTCGCATCACTTACGATGCCACCACCCTCCTAGCCCTTAACCCCGGCCACTCCCCCAACTGCGTCCAAGCCGCTCCTGGACACACCCATGGACCCTTCTCTTGCCACTCCTGCAAGTTCGACGGCACCAAGAACAACTCCTCATCCACTAACACCAACCAGATATCTGACAAAAACCACCTTAAATGCATCCTACTCAACACCCGCTCGGTCCACAGGCACGCCATCGACCTCTGGAATCTACTAGACACCATTTCACCGGACGTCGCCTTCCTAACAGAAACATGGATGAACGCCTCATCAGCCCCAGACATCACCATTGCCATCCCGGAAAGCTACAAGATCATCCGAAAGGACCGCATCAAGCATACAGGAGGAGGCATCGCTATCGTTCATAAGAACTCCATCCGCATCTCAACTAGCTCAGACGTCAACCTCGCTAGCGCCGAACACCTTCACTTCCAGATCCACACCGACCCCAAGACCACACTCAGAGGCACCCTCCTCTACAGGCCTCCAGGACCCCGTGCACAATTCAGTGACGACATCACTGACTTTATCACCCCACACGCCCTCCCCTCCGAGGACTACATTCTATTGGGAGACCTCAATTTTCACCTGGAAAAGAACAACGACAGCTGCACCACCACCCTTCTGGACAATCTCGCCAACCTCGGACTCAAACAACTTGTCTCTACGCCCACCCACATCGCAGGTCACACGCTCGACCCTATCTTCACCTCCAGCAAACATATCTCATTCAGTCACACCACAGCTCTTCACTGGACGGACCACAGCTGCGTTCATTTTACCTACAATAAGACCACAATCCACAACCATCCTCAACCCACCCTGCTAAGAAACTGGAACAAAGTCACCAGCGACCAGATCTCCTCTTCGCTTCTACTTAACCCCCCCGCCCTCTCCTCAAACCCCGACCAAGCAGCCATCAACCTCACCCAATGGTTATCCAACAGCGCCGACATCCTCGCACCGTTGAAAAAACGCCAAATCAAGCTAAGCAGCAAAAACGCATCCTGGTTCAACGATGATCTTAAGAAATCGAAGAAACACTGTCGCTTCCTCGAAAAGGCCTGGAAAAAAGATCCTAACACCAGCACCAAGGACGCCTTAAAAAATGCTACCCGCATACACCACCAACTAATCCGATCTGCCAAGAAAACCGCACTCAAAGACCGTCTAGATAACAACGCCCACAACAGCAAGGAATTATTCAACATCGTCAAAGAATTTACCAACCCATCAGCCAACTCCAACGACATTACCCCCTCCCAAGCCCTCTGCGACTCCCTAGCTTCCTTCTTCCACAACAAAATCGCAGACATCCACAACAGCTTCGACAACCGTCCCGAAGACCAACCCACCCAATCTTCTGCAGGACCTTCACCCCCTTGAACATCCTTAACGACTGGAACCCAATCTCCACTGAGGACACCATCCGCCTGATGAACTCCATCCACTCAGGATCCCCAACTGACCCATGCCCTCACCACATCTTCAACAAAGCAGACTCCATCATAGCACCACACCTCCGAGATGTCATCAACTACTCCCTCAACTCCGCCACCTTCCCGGAAAGCTGGAAACACGCAGAACTCAGCGCCCTTCTGAAAAAACCCACAGCTGACCCCACCGAACTCAAAAACTACCGCCCCATCTCGCTTCTGCCATTCCCGGCCAAAGTCATTGAGAAAGCCGTCAACAACCAGCTCGCCGCCTTCCTCGAAACCAACAAATCCCTCGACTCCTCACAGTCCGGCTTCCGAGCCAAACACAGCACTGAAACCGCCCTCATCGCAGCAACAGACGACATTCGAACTCTACTGGACAATGGAGACACAGTCTCCCTCATCCTCCTCGACCTTTCCGCTGCCTTCGACACAGTCTGTCACAGCACCCTTCTTCAGCGCCTCAGAGACGTAGGAATCCAAGGAAAAGCACTGGAATGGATCACCTCGTTCCTCACCGGAAGAACACAGAAAGTCCGCCTCCCACCATTCAAGTCAAAGGCCTCTGAAGTCATCTGCGGCGTGCCACAAGGATCGTCACTCAGCCCCACCCTCTTCAACGTATACATGAGCCCCCTTGCGGCCATCGCTCGCCAACACAATCTCAACATCATCTCCTACGCGGATGACACTCAAC
Organism: Lissotriton helveticus; assembly: GCF_964261635.1. Classification (NCBI taxonomy): domain Eukaryota; kingdom Metazoa; phylum Chordata; class Amphibia; order Caudata; family Salamandridae; genus Lissotriton; species Lissotriton helveticus. The sequence goes on from NC_136070.1 coordinate 716,413,837, forward strand.
TGATCCTATCACTCACCAAAGACCCTAACACAGCCAAAACCAACCTACACGAAGGAATGAAAGAAGTAGCCGAGTGGATGAAGCACAGCCGTCTGAAACTGAACTCAGACAAAACAGAAGTCCTCATCTTAGGCACCTCCCCCTCCGCCTGGGATGACTCTTGGTGGCCAGAAGCCCTTGGAAAAGCCCCCATCCCGACGGACCACGCACGGAACCTGGGCGTCATCCTGGACTCCTCACTCTCAATGGCCAGACAAGTCAACGCCGTTTCATCATCTTGCTTCAACATTCTTCGCATGCTCAAAAAAACATTTCGCTGGATCCCCACCGAAACTAGAAAAACAGTCACCCACGCACTGGTCACGAGCCGCCTGGACTACGGAAACACACTATACGCCGGTACCACCGCAAAACTCCAGAAAAAACTCCAACGCATCCAGAACGCTTCAGCCAGGCTCATACTAGACATCCCGCGTAAAGAACACATCTCTGGTCACCTGAAAAACCTCCACTGGCTCCCCGTAAATAAGAGGATTACTTTCTGCCTCCTAACCCACGCACACAAAGCACTCTACGAACTTGGACCCAAATGCCTCAACACACGATTGTCCTTCTACACCCCCTCCCGTCAGCTGCAATCCTCCAACCAAGCCCTTGCCACTGTACCTCGCATCAACAAAACCACCATGGGAGGTAGATCCTTCTCCTACCTGGCAGCTAAAACCTGGAACTCACTTCCCACTCACCTTCGCCTTACTCAGAACCACCTAGCATTCAGAAAGCAACTTAAAACTTGGATATTCGACAAGTAATTCCCCACCCTCCCCCTAGCGCCTTGAGACCCTATGGGTATGTAGCGCGCTATATAAATCTCTTGACTTGACTTGACATACTGGGCTCCGAAAGAATGTTATTTTCAGAGGCCCAGAATTCTAGTCTTCCCAATAGGATTCTCCCCATCAGTTTCGAAGTAGAGTCCAGGAGGGATATAGGGCGATAACACGTGGGGTCTCCTCTGTCCCCTTTTTTAAATATAGGGACTATAATGCCTTCTACCCAAGATATAGGCAGTTTTCCATCAAAGGTTGCATTGAAAAAATTCTGTAAAACAGGTGACCAGAATTCATTATCATGCTTAAAAACATCAATAGGGACCCCGTCGCGGCCAGCGGCTTTATCACTAGCTACTTTTATTAAGTGCTCCTTTTATTTCTATTATAGTTATCAAGGGTATCCCTACGGGTTCTACAGTTATAAAAAAATGTTTCCTTCTTTTGTGGGGTATTTATCCCACTAGGATTAAAAATGCCTCCAAAGTGGGTTATCCAATCCTCTGGAGGCCCTAGGACATCTATTTTTACCGCTGTGGCATCTCTAAAGAATGGATAATTAATTGTTTTCCAGAATAAAATTGTATCCCCGGTTGCTGCAGCTTTAACTAGTTTCTCCCACGTCTCTTCCGGGATCTCTGTTTTCCTGGCTTTCAGAGCTAAGTTATATTTTCTCCTTAGTTCTCTTATACCAGCTATGTTCCAAGATTTAATTTTTAAAATATCTTTCAGTTCCCTATTCAGTCTTGAACATTCCCGGTTAAACCATCTGGGTTCTTGGTAATGTACTTTAGTCTGCTGTTTTATTTTTAGGTCATCAGCTATTTCTGTAATGATGTTAGAAAATGCGCCAATAATATACAAATTAGTTGATGTACCATCTAGACAGATATCAATTTCATGTTGTTTTTTCCCAGTAAGATTTTCCATAAACAGGGAAGGATTTACTCCTGGCCATTTAAGGGAGACTCTGTTAGTACACTGGGCCTCGATAATTTCCTCTGTTGCCTTTCCTCTTTTAATCCTAGATATATTTATCTTCAAAGTCAGGAAAAGTGGTCACTAAAAAGACTTGCACGAACAAAAATGGAACCCACTAGTTCCCTATGCTGTTCAGTAACAATAAAGTGGCCAATAGTGGAAAACGATCTAGCACCTACGAATGTATGGGTAGGCGATTGTTCATCTGCATCCTTTACTTCCAAAATTGCTAGATCATATTTATGGATGGCAGAATTAATAGCTTATCCATACATATCATGGGGTAAATGAGAGATTCAGTCTCCATAATCATTTAGATGGCCACATTGTTCCCCAATTGTGATTCTACATTTATCTATATTAAAGTCACCAGCCCATATGAGCATATAGTCAGCCCCCCATTCCTATCAGGAAGTCATCAAGATCTTTTTCGAGGGAATTAATCACCTTTCATCTTGTTTTATCAAAAAAGTTGTTATAGAAATGTATTACAACAACGGACTGTTTCCCCTCGACTTTGAAATAAAATAATTGATAAAATTGTGAAGCAATATGTGATTTTTTTAAAACGAGGGAAGAAGATAATGAAATTGCTACCGTGAGGCCGCCTTTTGCATGTCCCATCCTAGATGGGACGTGCAAAAGGCGGCCTTGCAGTAGCAATGGCATGAGTGCATATAGTTTGGTAGCCATTTATAAAAAAAGGTTTAGTATGCCATGTTTCTTGTAGCATAATTAATGCACACTTTTCAAAAAATTTCAGCCATTCTTCGTCATTTAATTTAGCTTTTACCCCGGTCACGTTCCATGGCATTATACTTAAATTGTCTTGCGGGAGTTGGCATCCACTAACCACTTCTTCTATACTCATTCCTCCCCTTTTGCAAACCAGGGGCCACTGTTCCAGGGTTAACTTTCTGGCAGAAACATCTTTAGCTGACATCCTACTCTCTTATACATGATATAACTTATTATAACTTTGGTGGTCTTTCTGATCATCTATGGATTTCATTCCTTGTCAATCTATATTACTGAGGTGACTTAGTGGAAAAAAATCTATTTGGAGAGGGGGTAATCCCCTTGGCTTCAGACATTCCTAAATTGTTGTTACCATTATAGTAGTTCTCATTTTTTGGATTATAGAAATATCCGAGTGGAAGGGCTGTAATGTAATCCCTTTGATATACAGTGGGGTCTACCATGAGGTTAGAGAACAAATTTAACAAATTTCCCACCAATTACCTACTTCGAAAGTTAACTAATGCACAATCCCCGTGACAGGCCTGTCTTGATTTGCCTACCCAGCTTACTCTTCTCAACATTATGATATTTTGCTGTAGTAGGTTAGCATTAAAATTGTATTAATTTGAGATCCAAGGCACCACCTGGTTTTTTAATGTTTCATATATTTCTTTCCTGGTCCACCTCAATTTAGGAACATTTTTCAGTATTATCACGTAACGGGTTGCCTGTGGGGGTAAATGTAAGACATCAACTACATTATTAGTCAGTACATCTAGCCCATTTTCAAAATTCTTTACTTTAGCTGTAGTTTTTAGGCCATCTTTGTCTATTCTTATGTGTAGACCATGTAAGGAATCCTTCTGGTGTGGTGATACTTGAGGTATAGATCTTGATCATATTTTACTATCTGCGTTATGTGTCCCAGGTTGCTCCCCAGAGCAATCTTTCCGTAACCCAGCTGATGACTTTGTCATGGATATTTTTTCTGGAATGTTTAACGATGGTAATTTTGAGACCAGTTCTAGAAGGTGCGTAATGTTCTTCTTCACTAGATCTATTTCTGACATCAATCTACGTTCAATGGTGTTCATTTTCCCGTGGAGTTTTTTAAACAAATTTTCCAAGTTCAGTGCTTTTGAAGCACAGTTGGTCACATTTTTATTTTGCATATCCCTTCATTTTTTTCTCCTTTATTAGTTTTTAAGTTAGCTGTACCCTTTTTTGGCTGGTTCAATGTCGATGTTTCTTTGGCTTTGGGAGGTTGTTGTTTCAATTTTTTGGCCGGTGGAGAGATGCAGGCATTTTTTATACCTCTAGTATTCACTAAAGTGCTTTCACAGTGACTAACAGATATAGAATCAGCCACAGAAAGATTTTCAGTCCCCCCATCAGCATCCTTTAACACAGTGGACAGTGAAACAGTTTGTGTACTCCCAGCCTCTATATGCGACTTTTTCATTACTGCATCTAGGGCATCCTTTGTAGCAGCAAGTTCTTCTTCAACCTGAGTTATCTCATTATTAATTAACCCCACTGCACTTTAAAAAAAATTAGTTATTGGTAAAAAAAAAATTTGTAGGCCTTCCCACCACTTGTCGCCAATTTTCTCTTGCCAATACTCTGTTATTACACTTAACAGATAAATATAAACGGCATCTTTTTACCGGTGTGATGTATATATGGGGGCCTAGAGAGGTGGCCTGCCGTGGACAGGCGTGTCCCGCGTTGCGGGAGTAGACGGCTGCCTTTATGTGCCTCCAGCCGCCGGTCAATGACGTTGCGGCAAGGCAAGGTGCCGCCGAGGTCCTGGAAAGCTGGACCCTGTACTCCTGGGTGCCGCTAAGGCGGTTTTGCATGCTGCTGGCTATCCGCTGGAAACACAGAGGGCACAACGATTCAGCTCTGTGAACTCAGGAGGAGGGGGCAACTCAGCTTCATGAAATGGTTCCAGAGCAAATGCTAATTCAGCTGCCCACTTGCCCCCATGCAGCAGACCCCGCTCCCATTATCTTTTCACAGCACTCCTGCATCTATCCTGGCCGTTACTTAGAGAGGTACGCGCCCCCTCCTCACCCTGATGGGCGCTGCTCGCAATCAACAACTCCTCCGGCGGCTGCAGAAAGTGCTCACCTCCTCCTTCCTCATACTCGTGGGCGCTGCCTGCGCCGATCCACTCCGCCTGCAGATTCCCAGCTGCGAGCGCCCTGTGGGCAGAACCCCGCTCAATCCCGATGCCAGGGATCCGAGAGCCAGCAACACCTCGCAACACGACCCCCGGAAAAAAGTTGCGGCAAAAGACTCTTAGGAACGCCGTGCAAAAACACCAGCCGGCCAGCAGGTACACGCAGGTTGGGGGTGGGGCGGGTCTTTAGACATGCGACAATAGGCGGACAGAAACATATGCAGATATAGACAGACACACACACAGATGCACACACAAAGACGAAAACTCAGACATGCAGACAGTCTCACACACAAACTTACCCAATGAGAGGCATGCAGGAACACAAATCTACACACAGAAGCCCTAAAGAGAAACAATTTTAAAGATACCTGCACTCACAAACAAGATATTCAGACATATACACAAACACACAAACTCAGACATAAATGAAAAGGCATAGCCATACGCACACACAGGCACACTCTAAAACAAAATGCCTGACATGCAGCAATAAATAATGACCCCTAAATACATTATGTCCTTGTTATGCATTTGAATTGCATTGTTTTATATTGCTTATCACAGTGTATAGTTGGTTCTGCGATTGCTTATATTTGTATAGCAGGTTCGGCTCTAAAAATATCTATAAGCATGCACTCGTAATATATCTTTCAAATGTTTTTTAGGAGGCCCATATTGATTTAGAGTTAGGAACAAAGGTCTGTTTTTTACCTATAAGCTTAAGAAATATATTCTTAGGAATTTGGTCATTTTTAGTGAAAGTACAAGCGACTGATTGTATTAAAAGGTAGGCTCTCAGATAAGAAATTGGCTTACAGTCACTCAATTCCCAAAGCATGTTGCAGACATGTTGTGCATCTGCTGTGCAGGTATTTCCATCTGGAAAATACATTTATGACTGTGAAAAATCTGCAAACTGAGCATGTTTATCCCCGGATGTTAGTGTCACCAATGGATGGGGAAATTATTTTTGCGGATGTTCTGTTGTATGACGTTTGAGAGTAAGCACTACAAATGCGTTGGACATCCCACGAGGATATTGAAAAAGATGCACAATGAATTTACCACACTTATTTGCACTGATAAATGTGCACCTAAAATAAATCGGTGTTAGAGGTGTGCTACACCATGAAATGGGGCTGCTGTCAGCAACCAGCCTCACAGGCAAACCATGCAATTAGTAATTTCAATATTTTTTAATTTAATTTTTTTAAACATTTTACATTGAATTTGTCACCCAACTTTGCTTGCAACCTTGGAAACATCATCATTCGGCCCTTGCTGGGAAAGTGCCCGGAGCACCTGCATTTTTGAGAAGTCGTGAGGTTGTGTTTTCTTTACTTGGAAAAATTATTATGAAGGGCATTTTTAAACACTAGTTGCCACAACATGTGTAGATTCCTCTTTTCATAGATGTGCTAATGCATAACAGCGAATTTCCTTTAACACGTTAACCGCGGCGCAAAATACGGCGCGATGTGGGCATTCCTTTGTACGGGCGGGGCCCGTCGGCCAACGGACGTGTGCAGCACTACGGAGGTAGTGCTCGTGATGGCTGACAGAAGCACGCAATGGGTTAATGAGGAAAATCCATAGGCATAGGATTACAAGGACTAAGCATTTGTGTGGAACTCCGCAGAAAGCATAGATTTTGCAGGCATGCCCCGCTCCGTGGTGTTGCACTAGTGACATCCGCTCGAATCCAAGCATAGAAAAAAGAACAACGGTCAGCTGTTTGGGAGTGCATACGTTCTATATTTGAAGTGCGGTGGCCCCTCACAGCTTTGAGCCCCGGCACCACTGCAGTAATAAAAACTATGCCCCTGACACTTTCATGAACTGGTAACCTGTGTCCAGGGCTTTAGATGGGATGAAAAAACTGGGGGGGTCTCCCAAAGGGGCATGGGTAATTAGGATGTCAGCAGAATAAGCGATAGACAGTTTTGCCAGTCACTGTCTTTGTTAACAGATTCACAATTGTTTTATTACCCTAACTGCTTTCTCAAATTTGCTTGAAAATTCACCATTTGCCCACTCTATTTTCAAAATTTTCTTGGGGAGAGAACCCCCCAAATCCCCCATAGGTGGTCCGGGCTCGCTTGCTACGCTCATTTGCTACAGTGCTGTACAACAATTGTTTTATGCCTCCCCACTTTCAAATGTCACCAGCCGCCACTGGTCATAACATGTGTATCAATCAGTTGACTATATTAAAGAAGAAGTCAGAGGTTTAGCGGTTGATCCTATTAAGGTGATTGGAGAATGAACAATCTTTGAAGGGTGATATAAGTTTCAAAATAGTTCCTGCTGAAATCTAGAAATGTTTTGTTTATTAGGAGGGTGCATGTCTGTAAACAGAAGGCGACACCCTAAATGAGGGAAAGCAGACAGGGATGCATTGGTTCGAATCATTAAGTAGCTCACAGAGTGATGTGTCTGTTGCATGTAATGTGGAGGTATGTCACAGAAGTCTATGTTATATAAGATAGCTCAATGTGATAAACCTTTTGTTGCTGAGATTCTTATTAACCTGCAGGGCACAGTTTACAATCCATTAAAATATCAGAGTTATGCTCTGACTGCAAAGATCTATATGAGACTTTCCAGGCATATATTTTTTAATCCTTGCATTTTTAACAGAATATTTCTTTATGTTAGATTGATAACAGTGTTTTGGCTAACTACTTATTATTAGGTGTCAAAAGCATTCTCCCTTTATCCTATGATGTATAAATAGTCATTTAATTACCAGGGCTGGACTGGGAACAGAAACCGGCCCTGGCATACTGCTCAGCCGTCCCCCACTGGGGTGAGGGGGAGTGCACCCGAGCAGTTTGCGAGGGCAGTTTTCAAGAGATTTTGAGACAGGGGGCCAATATTGCCGACCCCCGGTAACAAAAACAGCCCCCCCAGGGGCCCAAAACCGGCCCCCACCCTAGCGACCTACCGGGGAAATGCTGAGTGCCTGCTACGGCCAGTCTGGCCCTGTTAATTACACATACAAACATGCCTATAAAGCACACACTCTAATATATAGATAGATTGACTGAAGAAACACCTAAATCACACTTTATCGCTTGTGAACTTCCAATAAGAATTCGCACACACCTTTTTGGCTAAATCTGTAAGCAAATTTCTAACTGTGATTAATTTACCACTCCAAGGGGGAGAAAGCAAAAGACACACAATTGATGGACTGAATGCAGAACAAATCAAAACATTCACCCCCAGTCAAGAGATCTGGGTTAAATCCATCATTCTTTTGCTCACCATGCCACCCCAGTTTAGACCTAGCCATATGCAAATCAGTCTTCACCCTGTGCCTCATGGGAACAGTCCAGCCCGAACTGCCAAGCCAGGTCCTCCCTGGACCGGACACAAGCATCCTAGACCGGTTTTAGGGTTTCACCCCTCTTCAGCCAGGATAGCTTGATTCCGGTGACACAGTGAGCCCAGGCCCACATCTGGGCATACCTAGCGCAATTAGGGCGAGAAAGCAAAAGAAACGCAATTGATGGACGGAATGCAGAACAAATCAAAACATTCACCGCCAGTCCTGGCTGATGAGGGCTGAAAGCCCAGAACCAGTTCTTGGATCCATGTTTCTAGTCCAGGGAGGACCTGGCCTGGCAGTTTGGGCTGGACTGTTCCCATTGGGTGCAGGGTCAAGGCTGATCTTCTGGGTCCAAACTGGAATGGCATAGTGAGCAAAAAAACAATGGATTCAAGCCCAGATCTCTGTACTGGGGTGAATGTATGACATTGTTCTGCATTCTATCCATCAATTGTTCTTTCTGCATTTGTCACCCCGAGTGGGACGGGTATGCCCAGACGTGGGTCCTGTGCTCTCCATGCCACTAGAGTCAAGCTATCCTGGCTGATGAGGGCTGAAAGCCGAAACCGGCCCTGGGATGCTTGTTTCTAGTCCAGGGAGGACCTGGCCTGGCAGTTCGGGCTGGACTGTTCCCATTGGGCGTGGGGTCAAGACTGATTTGCATTTGGCTGGGTCCAAACTGGAATGGCATGGTGAGCAAAAAAACAATGGATTGAAGCCCATATCTCTGTACTGGGGTGAATGTATGACATTGTTCTGCATTCTGTCTATCAATTGTTCTTTCTTCATTTACCACTCCCAGCAGGAAACACAACTTTATCAAATGGAACAGCACAGTGAATCATTCGAAGAAAGGCTTTAAGGAAAACAAGAGTCGTCTCCCATTGTATGGTGGCAATAGTATGTGTGTGAGATCCCTGAATGTACCGGTTACACAGCTTTAGGCCACATTCAGAAAGACTAACTGGGGCAGTTCACAGGCAGGTTCTGACTCAAGAATAGCTGCCAGAACCAGGAACCAGCTGGTTCCCACTGAACTCCAAATGGCAAAATGCAGAGACAGTGGAGTAACTGGGAGTCGAGCTGGCCTACTTTGAATAGCCCTACTGGTTCTTCATCTTAATATTGCCTCACTGGCATCTCTAGAGATGGGGCAGAAGATGGCCAATGACTAAGCTCTATTTGTCCTGGCACCACCATATGTAGAAACATGCAAAGTATCATGTCAACATTTTAAGCAAGTATAAGACCTTTGTACATAGCTCCAGCACTTATCTGTGGCCCAATGTGTGTCCCCTTATAATGAACTTCTGGTGACACCTCATTACAGACTTCCAAACTCTAACCAGCATCAGGGCAGCCTAATTCCTACTACTTTATTTTGCTACCTTACTACACCCATGGACTGCTCCCTAACTTTGCTTTAGTACCAACCCTTAGGCTAAGTCCTTCAATACATAAGGCAATTATGTCATTATGCTGTGTGGTATTCAAAGCTGTCTTTGCTCTCTCTAAACTATAAGAGACTAACTGAATCTATATAACTAGACCTATGTACTACAGTGTTTAATTTGAGCCGTTGGTTACCGGTGTGGCCATCGACACTTAGTTTTGGTGACGGGCACTTATTTTTCTGCATTACTAATTTTCAAAGTGTAACAGAGGAAAAAATACGCAAATTGGAAAGAGGAGAAAGAGAATGATGGCAAAACCATCACAAAGGGCGAAAGCAGGAACCTGCAAAGGAGAGATAAAGGGGCAGAGACTGTTCGATAGTTAATGAAAGAGTCGTGAGCTGGATTTAAGACTACCAGCTTTGACATTTGTCACTCCAACGTTTAATTGCACCATCCAGAGACTTCAGGTACCGGCCCTCCTTCTTTTACTAATGAAGCACTGCATACTGACGTTTGCATAAACATACATGCTTCCACAAAGACAGATTCACTGACGTATTAAAGTACACTGATATAAACACACACAAAAATGAACACACATATACAAGTCACATGAACTGAGAATGCACACACAGGTGCACACAGGACACACACAAACATATAAAACAACTATTGAATGCTGCCTGAGATATTTGTAGAACACACAATTTGTGACTGAGTGTATATACTGTGTGTGAGTTATTAATTATTCGTGTGTAGTGTGTATGTGTGTGAGCTGTGTTTGTGAGAGAGTACCACCATGCAATCTGTGTGCGTTCGCTAATTTAACAAACATGGGGCATATTAGCAAGAACCTTGTTAAAATTATCGCAGTTTTAGCGGCAAGAAACTGCTGCTAAAACTGTGATAATGGGCTTGCTAATATGTGTTATAGAATTCCAATTGAAGCCCAGGTTAGATGTGCAGGACATCTAACCTGGGCTTCTATTGGAATTCTATAACGCATACTGGCAAGCCCATTATCGCCGTTTTAGCGTCAGTTAATTGCCAATAAAACTGCAATAATTTTAACGAGGTTCTTACTAATATGCCTCTTAATTTTTCACATAACCAACGTGTATAAAATGTATTGTTGAATGTAGATCTGGTGAAACATATTAAAATGACACAGCCTAAAACATTAGTGTATATTCCATATGCAAACAGGTACACGCGGACTTGTAAAGAGCAGTGTATATAAATGAACACTTTTTCTTGACAATGTTCAGCCATCTGGCGAATAATTTGTTCATCCTGAAATATCCATAATACATTATTTAGAAACACATGGAAGGACTGAATGAAGATAATTAGGACATTGGAGGTTGCAGTGCCTTAAAGCAGTTTCAAAAAACGGCTGACAAAAACATGACCTAAATCCACAAAATTAGGTGTCCTAATATCCCTCGGAAATTAAGTGAAACAGGAGTTATTAAAGTAAACCTTATTGGAACTGGGGCTCCAGTAACAGCATTTTGACAAACACCCTTCTCGCCAAGCCCATTAGTGAGCTACTCACCATATATAGAAGTAAATGCATCTTAGTGTCAATTACGGAGCCCCCCTGTGGGGTCTGACAAACTGCAAATTGTTGCAGACACAGGAACATCCGATACAATTATCGCCGTTTCAGCGACAGAAAAAATCAGCTAAACCGGTGATAATGGCCTTGATAATATGCTCTATGGAATTCCAATTAAAGCCCATGTTAGATGTCATTCACATCTTCCGCTAAAGCGGCGATAATTTTATCGCCTGTCTTGATAATACGCTCTGGAGCGTTGAGCCCTCATTTTCTCCTATTGTTGCCCTGTGTTTTGGCCCTCGTTCTCCCCTGGTGGGGATTTGCTGCTCAACCCGCGGCCGTAGCCGCTCCCGTTATCGCCGCTAGAAGGGACTACATTGCACATCAGTCACTGGGCTGCACAGGAAGACCGCGTCATCGCCCAGCACCAGGAGGCGCATAAATCACCAGGAGGGACCACGCAGCGCGGGACGTGCGGGCGTTCCCGGGAGCTGCCGGGGCGAAGCCCGGGCCAAGGGCGGGCCCATTAAAGCCTGGATAAGGCAGGGCCGGGCCATCCTTCTTTCAACTTTACCTGTATCTTTAAGGATTTGGTTAGTGACTATTATTTGGACAAATTGACTTGCTTTTTGTTTTCCCCTTATTACACTGTAATTAGTTATTGGGATCCAAAGCAGATAATGTCTAAGTCTATCAAAAAGGGTGTTGCTGGGACTCTTGATGCGTTCCTCCTTCGAGCTGAATCGGTCCTTATTAAAGAAATTGAACTTACACAAAAAAGACTGTCCCTTGACTCAAGGAGAGTTTAAGCTGGGGCTCCTGTATTGTGCTCTCAAGAGGGGGTGGGTGGTTCCATTAATGTACCACAGCAATCGCCGTTGGGGCAAACTCTTCCAGTGTTAGCTGTCCCCTCAACCCCTGTAAGTGTCCCCTCGCCCACTAATTCCTCCTCTGACATGGTATTAACACGCCAGCAGCGACAAAAACTGTCTAAAAAGGAAGAGGGCAGAGCTCCCGCCCTATCCAAGAAAAGAAAAGCGGGAGGGCTCCCCTCTACCTCGCACCAGGCTAGCAAAGTGGCAAAAACCAAAGGGCCGGCCCGCAGTGGTAAAGCCTATGGACAAGAGGCTGTTACACCCAAGTCTCTTAGCCACTTACCCACTGCCTTGAATTCTACCAGCCAGATACCTTGTGTCATGGAGGACAGGCTACTAGACAGGTTAGAGGAGAAACTTTTGAAAATGCTGGATCCCTTAGTGCTAAAATTGGATGCCATCAGTCAAATGTTGTCAACCATTGAGGACCACCTATGTAGGCAAGAAGGGAATTATTTGAGTTCTTTGAACAAAGCACCAGCCCTTGCTCCATTGATTCCATCTAGTGAACATGTTAACATCAATGCTATGACCGGCACTACTGCTGAAGAACCCCCGCCCCCTCCATCGGGTAATAGAATAGTAGCGGATGAGTCAGCACACAATGGGAGAGTAGTGCCAGGGGGCAGCACACGTAAAAAGGTCCCACAGGGAGGTACGTATAGGCATCACGCTAATGAGTCCCTCAATCTACCACCCAAGTCTACCCCCTATACTATTGTTCTCACTAATGTTCCCCACTTGCAATCAGGCGTTGAGGAAAACTGGGCCTCCTTGAGAAATAAGGCTCTCCATTTGATTAATTCTAAAACTAGACTGGCGGGTTTTCTATTTGGGAGCTTTAAAATGGCACGCAGAATAAACTGGGTAGGCCCTGCCAGGAAAGCAAGTAGAGGAGATTGTGTGGTGGTCAATTTTAGGTCCCCCCATTTGGTTAAAACAATCCTTGACATAGCTGGCTCACGATACTTGAGTGAAGATGGTATAAACATCGTCCCACTAGGGTTTTTTTTACCACGACGTAAGGTCACCGATGATATCCATGGGTGAACGCAATCCTGTCTCGCAAGTACAGGGGCGATATGAATTCTCTGTTCCAACCTTTAACAGATTTGAATCGTTTACAAATCTGGAGGACATAGACTGACTGGGTTTGGGTACCCAGTCAAGTCCAGCTCACGAGGGTCAGGCTATTGCAGGTGGGGGCAGTGGATCTACCCACTTAACTAGTGGGAGGAACCAAGTGTTACAGGTAAGAAGCTTGGCCCCCCGGTAACACTAGGGCTCGGTGGCAATAAAGGGGGCTCATCTCTCACGATCAATGACCAAGCACCCACTACCTTAATACTAAACACAGACCCAGGTCCAACAACCATTGTTCAAATAGGGCCCCGTTCAGCCCTCAAAATTATTTCATGGAACTTAGCGGGGCTTGCATCTAAACTTGTATCTACGGAATGGACCTCATTCATTGAGGAGCAAGACATTGTATTCCTACAAGAAACCTGGGCAGTGGACCAAGTATTTTATAAAGGTTATATTAACTTTTCTAAACTAGCTGTTCAGGGAGATAGGGGCAGACCGAAGGGGGGTATATTGATCTGGATCAGACAGCTCCTTTCTTACAAACTACAGGAGATTGCCATTGACAGCCAGGACATCCTTATAGTGAAACGTTCGCATGGTATTCCCCCCGACACTATTCTTGTTAATGTTTATTCCAGGGGACAGCAAGGAGGGAGGGCATCAGCGACAATAGAACTTCTAGATACTTTTTTAACTCACTATAGAGACAATAGTAATATCATAATTGCAGAGGATGTTAACTGTACCTATGAACCACTTGACTGTGAGGACTTGAATAATAGTTTTGAGGTAAACGACCAGTGGTTGATCCCTTCACTAGAACTTCCTCCAATTAAAAAGTGGACAAGAGCAGCACTCCAATTAAAAGCTATCTGTATGGAACATGGGCTAAGTGCGGCTAATGGGCGTACAAAATCTGACAAAGAAGGGACACCAACATTTAGCAATGGCCTACGATCGAGTCGCATAGACTATTTTATTCTAAACAAGGAAATGTGGCCAGAATTGCTTGATATGAAGGTGGTAACCAGGCCTGAGAGCGATCATAATCCACTCTCTGTCTCAATGCGGGCATTTGGCCCCAATTGTGAAGAAGGTGTGGTAGACTGTCTGGACTCTGTAGAAGCCGTTCTATCTAATGATACCAGACGTCTCAAATGGTGTAAGGTCGCAATTGACCCAGAGAAGCTGCTAGCTGTGAACAATTTAGTAGTCAACACTATTGACATTCTCCAGACAGAATCCGAATTGGGGGTTGCTAGGGACAGGTTCATCCAGGTACATGAGCATCTTTTTAACCAACTGAAAAGTTTTTTTATTACTAATAACAAGAAAGTACCAGCTCCACCACCCACAAAGGGGGCAGCGTAGTACAACTCCAATTGTCGTTTAACCTACAAATCTCTGGCAATGGCAATTAGAAGTAAGGACCAGGCCACAATTAAAGATACGAGGCAGGGTTATAAGGTGGCAAAATTGAAAGCAAAACGAGAATGGGACGAGGCTCATTGGGCGGAACTTCTCAAGGCCTGGTCAGGGCGGGATATGACTCGCTTCTGGCATCTGGTGAAATTGGGGAGTGGTTCTCCAAGCAATGTTCCAGTTAACCATGTGGAACCGGACCAATGGATTAGCCATTATAGCGGCCAATTTGCAAACAGTCTGGGGGCCCAGGACAACTTCGTCGTGCCACTATCCCCTGACCCACTTAACATTACTAGATTGGAAGTAGAAGAAGCGCTCAAACAAGTTCCAAAAGGAAGGGCCCCAGGCCTCGACTGTGTCCCTGCAGACCTTTTTATTTAAGACCAGACATCATGGGCAACTCATATCCAATTAATGATGAATGCCATTGATGAGGGAGCAGCTATTCCTGGTTCGTGGGCAGGTGCGGTCATCCTTCCAATCCACAAAAAGGGAGATCCATCCCAACCAGGGAATTACAGGCCCATAAGCCTGATCGACTGCATTCAGAAGGTTGTGGCAAGAGTGATTCTATCTAGAATGCAGGTATGGTTGGACGAGCATAACATCCATTCTGACCTACAAGCAGGGTTCCGTCGAGGAATTAGCACGGTGGACCAGGTGTTGAGGTTTATTCTCATCTACTGGCGCACCGTCACTTTAGGGAAAGGGTCAATTTACGCAGCTTTTGTGGGCCTTAGGTCTGCATTTGATCTAGTGCCTCGCTACAAACTGTGGCAAAATCTTATCAAGCTGGGTATGCCACTGGAAATCGTGTCCTTTATGGTCAAATTGTACACAGACAACTATGTCCAGGTTAGATGGAACACCTTAGGACATACAACTTATACGTTTTTGCTGGAAATGGGGGGGTTCCTCGCACCCACCCCTTTTTCTATCTATATTAATGGGATACTTGAATACTTTGAAAACTGCCCCACGGACGCGCCTACCTTAGTTGGCAAAAAGATCCCACTCCTAATGTTTGCCGATGACACCCTTATACTATCAAAGACACATCAAGGGCTCCAACGTGCGCTAAATAGATTTGTAGAGTTCTGTGCAGATCATGACCTAGCAGTTAATGTAGACAAAACTAAATTCATGATACTCCATAACTCTAGTAAATCCACTGACGAAGTTAGGATGCATGGTGGGGTCTTAGAACAAACCGAGATATTTTCCTACCAAGGTGTAGTCCTTGACAAATGGATGAGCTGGAAGCCGCAAATTGATAGCCTTTCGGTTAGACATGCCCAACTCTCGGGTGTCCTGCTCAGGGACCATAGTCTTCACTTACCAAACCCGTGACTCCAGTATTGCATATTTATAATTTAAAAATTAGTGCCTCAATTTTATGTGGCTCAGAGCTATGGGCCCATGCGAACTATGAGGCTCTGGTGGTGGCACAAAACAAAATTTTTCGATCTTTGCTGGGGTTGCCCCAATCCACTCCCTTGATTCCCCTGTTTTTGGATCTGGGGTGCCACTCCATCAGAGACGTATTCCGCTACAGGTTACTAATATACTGGAGAAGGCTATGGGTGACTCCGGAACTTGCCATAAATGCTTCGGCTGTTCTAGACCTCTGTGACTTGGATGTGAGCAATACAATTGGGTGGTTTAGGAGTATTAAAAATGTTCTCTGTGATTTGGGCATGAACAAACTGTGGACTTCCCCGGCTGACAGCTCAATCCCGAGCAAAACAGAGTTTAAGGGTGCATATTGGTACCTGGTATACTCGAGGCAATTTGCATCCTCAAGCAGTCCAACTCTGTCTAGCACCTTTCTCCAAACCAAACATGAACCCAAGTATGAACCATACTGGGATCTCATCACATCGTCCCGTGATAGAAAACTCTTCCACCAATTCAGAGTAGGAACTCTACCTACTAAGACCTTCACTTCCAAATGGTCTAATTTGGGCTCCATCTCTAGTGATTGCCCTTTTTGCCCAGGCCAGCGTGACACTGTCAAACATATGTTATTTGTCTGTCCAGCACACTGTAATCTGAGAAGACGCTGGCTGAAACCAGTGTGCTTAAACATGGGTACAAGGGATCACAGTGAGGCATTTAGACTATTGAAAACAGCTGTGAATGGCCCCCTTGTGGTTGCCTTAGCCAAGTTCTTGGGATGGGCGTGGGTGACTCGCTGGTCCGCAGAGAGGCATAGTTAAACCTCTTCTGCTTTTTATACTTTTTTAATGTACAGATCGTGGATTACTTTTTATTTTTGTATGTGATGCTCTCATGTAAATGATATATTGATCTTGGTTTCTACCTGGTATTATTTTACAGTTGTATTTAATATTTATGGTTTTAACACTGTCATACTTGTTCGTGACACTCTCATCATGTTTCTCGTGTCAGTGTAATTCTATCAATTAATTCAGTTCCTCTGCGGTTTTGTGATGACTTTTGTGATTTATTTTTTAATCGAAATAAAGTTTATAAATTGAATTGATAACATGCCCCTTCTTCTTCTGGCACTATTTGTAGTACCTTGCTCAACCCCCTCGTAAATAGCACTTAAGGAATAAGCAATCCCCAATTTAGACGACGCCTTCTAGACAAGCCCCATCACACCATGGCATAATATGTGGTTTAAAGATGGCACCCAATCCACCAAAGATATAACAGACTGCTTTACTTTGGAATATGGAGCAAGGATACCATGACTGGCTTATGTAAACAGCTTTGTTAAAGGAGGTGGATGGGAAATTGATCATTGAGGATCCAGAGGGTGTGTTACAATTTAGTACGAAAGATTTAAAAACGGTTTTGATTGAACAAATATTGCAGCCACTGTTCTTAAAATATAAAATTATTTATCACAAAGATGCTTTTGATCTTATTCGTAATCTTGATAATGTGTACTTATGTTAATGAGTCGCCGTTTATGTTTCTTATGCCATCCAAAGAAGGAAATAGCTGCTATCCCTGGATATTTTACGGTATAAAGATGAATAGCCAAGGACATTATGCTTTTAATAGCATTAATATGTTTTAATTAACTTCCTTCTATCAATTGCTTCTGGTAATGTTTTTATATTTGTTGGCCATTGAGTAGATGCTATGCCTTGCCGGGTATCTGGGGATATGTGACCTGCATATTTGTTCATGTCATGAGATCATCCTGTATGAGTTTTAAATGTGAATATTTGTATCAAGACTTTTGTCAATTTTATCCGTGCAACCCTTTTATGGATATTTTTATCCGAATAAAGATTCATTTTGTTGTTGTTGTGCACTGTGTGTGTGAGCTGTGTTTGTGAGAGAGTACTTCGTTTTTCACATAACCAACGTATATCAAATGTATTTTTGAATGGGAAGCTAGTGACATTTTTTTATAATGAGACAACCTGCAACATTAGTGTATATTCCATATGCAAAAAGGTACACGCGGCCTTATAAAGAGCAGTGTAAAAAAATTAATACTTTTGCTTGAAAATGTTCAGTCATCTGACGAGTAAATCGTTCATCCTGAAATGTCCATAATACATTATTTAGAAACACATGGAAGGACTGAATGAAGATAATTAGGACATTTGAGACTGCAGTGCCTTAAAGTAGTTGCGAAAAATGGCTGGCAAAAACATGACCTAAATCCACAAAACTAGGTGGCCTAATATGCCTTTGAAATTAAATGAAACACGAGTTATTAAAGTAAACCTTGTTGGAACTGGGGCTCCAGTAACAGCATTTTGACAAACACCCTTCTAGCCTAGATATCTATACCTAAATCAGACCGGACATGGGTACCAGCACCAGAACAAGCATTTGCAATGCAATAGGTCTGTCATTTCTGCGAGTTAGAGCAATTGGCATTGTAAATGACTATGGGACATATTATCAAGAAAGGGCGATACATTATTGCCGCTTATATCGGCAGGAAACTGCCGCTAAAGTGGCGATAATGAGCTTGCTAATATGCCCTTGTGAATTCCCATAGAAGCCCAGGTTCTGGTGTTAACCAGGGCTTCTAAGGGAATTCACAAGGGCATATTACCAAGCCCATTATCGCCGCTCTAGTGGCAGTTTCCTGCTGATAAAAGCGGCGATAATGTATCACCCTTTCTCAATAATATGGGCCCATGTCTTTTATCAGTGTGTTTTGGATAACCACGCCTCTATGGCCCAATGCCATATGAACCATGAGTCACAAGACTTTTTGTTTACATCAGTCTGTCGTTACAACTGCAAAGATGCACTTTATACATCGTAGTACTGTTGTCATGCCATGATTAAACCCATGTGTTTTCTATCAAAGTGTTTCTAGGTAATGCTGCTCTTAAATAAAGGTGACAATTTTATTTTGTTTTACACATGATAAAACCTTGAAATGAACCCCTGTCCTTCGTGATTTCTTGGTGGGTCAATGGTCAAGGGAGGTGGTGGGGCCAGGGATCATGTTGACTGATAAAAGCATGCATCATTTAATAAGGGACCATGCTTATACTGTGCTGTAAAGTGACTTTTTAAACCCAGCAACTTAAAGGTAGTAGAGTGACAACTACCAAACATAATATTAAACCATTAGAGTTCCTTTTACGTGTACATCTGCATGCTTGCAGTAAAAAAAATCCTGCAAATAAGGCGCCAAGCTATCCAAAATACATGGTAATAAAGTCAACATTTCAAAAATGACCTAAAAGCTGTGTGCAGTAACATGCACTGAGTTGTGTTAATTTTACAGACAAAGCTGCAAAAGATGACCAGAAGCAATAAAACCACACAATTGCCTCCCCGACACCTACCCATAAAACAGTGATCATTCTCAACAAATGGTAATGTTATGTTATGTTATGTTATGTTATGTTATGTTATGTTATGTTATGGGTGTTATAAAGCGCGCAGCTGTCCCAACAACGGGGCATCCCAGCACCATATGTTGCTGCCCTAAACAAGCCAAGAATACACAGGAGGCAATTATGCGGAGAAGAGGTGAGTTTTGATGGCTTTACGAAAGAGAGAGTGATCTTGAATATTTCTAATATGAACAGGGAGGGAGTTCCAAAGCTAAGGAGCACAAACGCAGAAGGAGCGTCCTCCGGCCCGTACTCTCTTAAACCGAGGAACAACCGCTAGATGCTGGTCCATGGAGCGCAGCCGACGGGTAGGTATATAGGGTGTCATGAGGCTAGCCAGAATAGCGGGAGGTTGGAGAAACCTAATTCTGTGGGCAATACATAGGGTCTTAAATTGAATATGTTTCTCCACCGGCAGCCAATGTAGTTTGCGGATGGAACTAGCAATGGAACAGATTATCGGCAGACCAAGGAGAGCCCGGGCTGCTGCATTTTATGTCCATTGTAAACGCAATATCTCTGCCCTATTGGCCCCGATATAAAGGGAGCTCACATAGTCCAATCTAGAGAGTACAGTGGCCTGAATGATTACCTGACAGGTGGTAGGGTCACAAAAAAACAGCAAAGTTTTAAGCCCACGTAGGAGCCCAAAACATACTCCGGCTACTACATTGGTCTGGGTTTGAAAGGAAAGAGTGGAGTCTATCTAGACTCCTAGATTTTTTACTGCCGGTTTAGGAGCCGACGGAGGGCCCAAAGAGGGCAGCCACCAGGATCACTCCACAGATGATGTCTTTGCCCACCACCAAGACCTCCAATTTATTAGCATTGATCTGAAGACAATTGGCCGTCATCCAATCTGCAATAGCAGTCAGATCTTCCTGGAACTTAAGTGCACCCTGCCCTGAGTCACCAGATAATGCCACCACCAGCTGTGTGTCATCAGCGTAAGATACCACAGCTAATCCTCTGCTCCTGGCCACTGCTGCCAGAGGTTGCATATAGATGTAAAAAAGGGTTGGGCTTAAGGCCAAACCCTGCGGAACCCCTTGATGGACGTCATGTACCTGGGAGCAGAAGGTAGGGACAGACACCTGGAAAGTACGTTCAGCAAGGAAGGAGGTGAGCCAGCCCACAGCAGAGCCACTGACACCGATGTCCTTCAGACGCTGCAGCAGGATCCGATGGGATACAGTGTCAAACGTAAGAGGACTTTTTCATACTGAATCTGTCATTGTGAGTTACCATTGCCCTCTTGTAGAGCGTTGGCAACATCAAGAACACGTTGTACATCTGACCATATTGGTCTGTGCACCTTGCTAAAGCACTGAGCAAAGCAGCTGGCGCAGTACATTTAAAAATGGCATTGCAACAATACTATACAGGTAACACCACACCGTTTTGTGCAATGTTACTGATAGACACTACACACCAGTGTTCAACCCCATCTGCTGTGATAGGGTCGTCGCCTTGTGGCTGCCTCTTGGAAGACCAGAGTAAGATTGGAGCATTTTGTAAAGTAATTTTTGTAGCGAAGCAGAAAAATGTTGCTTAAAATTAAAACATTGGCAGCGGGTGAAAGTCATTTTAGCCAGCCTGCTCTGTTTGAGCCCCACCTGCAGGAGGTTTCGCAGTGGTGAGGGGACAGACCTTCAGTTCCCTTCAGCTCAGAGGTGCTGTGAAGGAAAAAAAATGGCTTGCAGCCTTCCCAACGGCTGCCTTGCTGTGTGATAAAGTGTGGCACCCATGCATAATAAAGCATGCACAATAACGTGCACAAAACATAACACCAATGTGTGCAAACAAACTCACACAAAAGGGAGGGGCTTTATATACCGGAGAGCTTGGTGCTGATGACTAGCTGTAAGCCGGAAAGACAAGATGGGATAGGGAAGGGAAACCCGGTGGGGCCAGAGACCTTGGTGCCAATGACCAGCTGTGGGCTGAGAGACGAGATGGGATAGAGAAGGGTGGCCCAGCGGGAGAACTTTGCTCATGAAAAAAAAAAAACTAGCCAGGCACCGTGTTTATTAAAGAAAACACGGTGCACAAGTACTTCTGTGGGCTAAGAGACAAGATGGGATAGGGGAGGGAGGCCCAGCGGCAGACCTGTGCTCATGAAAAAAACAAAAAAAGCTAGCCAGGAACCGTGTTTATTAAAGAAAACACGGTGCGCAACTAGTTCTGTGGGCTAAGAGACGAGATGGGATAAGGAAGGGAGGCCCGGCGGGAGAGCTGTGCTCATTCAAAAGAAAAAGTGCAGCTGGTGCCATGTTGATTAAAGAAAACATGCCGCACGCCTCCTGATGTGGCCGGCATGTTACACGGTGTTTGCGGCAAAGCTGCCCGCTGTCCCCCACAGCCTCCTATGAGCTGTTTCAAGTACAGTAGCCTGAAGCCTAACCATGAGCCTGCTTATGCCCTCCACGAAACACGAGGCTGGCGCGCGAGCAGCTCCCATAGGCTTTCAGCATAGAGAAAAAAAACAAGTAGTCCTCCAAGCCACATATCAACATGTATAAGCGCAAGGAAACTGTAGTTGAGAAGTGCTCCTGGCAGAAAAACGGAGGTGATGTATCCGGAGCACCAACTAATGAGGAGCCAGCAAAGAAGAGCGACGCAGGAGTGAAGCAATGGCAAGCAGCAGGTGGGATTACACTCCATATAGTGATTACAGCAGGTCTTCCAGGCTCAACCCAAAAATGAAGAGTTTTCTCGCTGGGTGGGTGACCAACGCTGAATGGATTTAGAATACTTTACCATTCTTAACTGTTGCAAGATGGATCGTTTCTTTTAATGAAAGCATTGGCAAAGATAATTGGTCTGACTTCTTCATAAGTGAAAATGCTTCATGATTGGTTTGTGTGGATGGGCAAGTAAGTGAATGTAAGAATGGGTAATATTTGAATGGATAAATTATTGAGTTTATGGATTGAGGATTGATGAATGAGTGAGCAAGTGGGTGGATGAAATGGTAAAGGACATATGTAGATGGCAAAGGGAGCAAGTGGGTTAAGTACAGTGAAGCCTAAGAAAATGCCAGTGTGTGTGACCAAAGGCAGTATGTCAGGGCAAGGGTAGAGCGTGGTGGGCTTCGGCAGGTGTTCACACAATGTGAAGGATTGTATGTTGTGCAGGAGTACGTGTATGTTGCAGAATGTGAGGCTGAGAATCCTGTATATAAGGGGTGACTTTACTTGGTGTTTTGAGAAAGCATATTTTGCTTGTGAAGATGGGTGTATATTGTAGCATCAAGTTTCAATTGCATTAAGGACATCAAAGAAGAGATATGCTTTTTATTAGAGCGTTCAAATGCAGATGTTGCTATTTATAAGTACTGGTAATACTAATATCAAATTCTAAAGTAATGCAAAAACATATAACAGGAAGATGACAATCTATGTGGTCCTTCCTGCATTCAAAGCCTCGACCCCAAAGTCAATACAGATGTCAACAGTGAGCAGATATAGAAAACAAATACACCAATACAAATTCAAACACTTATTTGCGTAGACACATCGCAAAAATCAGACTCAAACAAGCAGAGGAAAGCACAAAAACACACCCTAGCCTGCCGCTAGTCAGATAGAGTTGCATAGTAACACAGGCATGTCAACTCACATAGCCAACCCAAAGTAAATACATGGACACCTAAAACGTCCATGACTATAGACACATTTACACACAAATAAATACATGCGCACACGAACACAACTCTGCATACATCCACATATGGTACCACAGACAGACACAGTCAGACATATGCAGGCAGATCATCTGGCCATTATGTGGAAGAGAAGTGGACTATTTCCTGCTTTCAGTCTCATGACAAATGTCCTTTCCCCTCTGCAGTGACCGGTGAGTGTCAATGTCACGCCAGGCATTTCTCCCCAGAGGAGGGCCACCTGCTAACAAATTGAATATCAAAAGTAGCAAATCCTTTCGTTTCTCCTCTCTCTTCCTGCAGAAACACATACAAGAGAGAAAGAAGGAGGGAAAGAAAGAAAATGGGAGAAAACTAGAGAGAAAAGGCAATGGGTGGCTGGAGTGGTAGATGAACTATAAGCTGAGAGATAATTAAAAATGCAACACGGCTAAGAAAAGAAGCGCATTTAAAACGTGTCTCTGCGGAAAACTGTGGCAATTTAGGTGTCATGTAACAACAGGAAGAATATCGAGGGAATAGATGGCCCAGCAGACATTTTCAAGCGTAAGAGCAGGTTAGCATATACTCCTGCCGAGAATGAGGCACGCTTTTAGAAGTGAGAGCGAACCCTCTCAAGTTAGGCTGCTGTAAACAATCCCAGCTTCCGATGTGGTACTTCAGGGGAAAACTAATCCCACTTCAAGCCATAAAAATATCATCATTCATGATTTATAATTTCTGCTGTCAGCTTACACTGCCCCTTGGAAAGTGCTGCACTGCAAGCCAGCCAAACATCATGTTACAAATCTAAAAATAAAAAGCTGGTCATTCTGTTGCTTGGAACAGAGGCATGAATAAAACAAATGCAGCACCAGAGGCCTAAACAGTGTTAACAGCAGGTAGCACTACTGATGTGAGCACATTTATATTTAGAAATGCGAATAAACGCTATTGTGCTTTGTTTGCACGGCAGTGGCCACTGGCCAGGATGAAAGAGCGTTCAATGGATGATGCCGCGTGTGTGTGCCTGTTCTCGTACTTGCTTCTGTGAGTTTAGGGAGTGACAGGATGGGGAGTATTGAAGCTGTGTCTTGTGTCAGATTCTGCCCTTTCTTTCCAGTGCTTCACCTGTCCCACCATAGATCTGGAACAAGCATTTGCAATGCAATAGGTCTCGTATTTGCGAGAGTTTAAGCTATCGGCATTGTAATTGACAATCCCTTTTATTTATGTGTTGGTTTTCAAAACAGATAAATAAAAGGCACTGAGCCAGATGTGCGACCATTTCATTTAGCGCCTCGCAATTTGCCACAAATTGCGAGGCGCTAAATGAAATGTACAAACGTGTGTTTACACTGTTTTGCGATTCCCAATGGGGTCGCAAATTGCGAGGCTCATTATTATTAATGAGCCTCCGCAATTTGCAAGACTATTGTGAATGCCAGCCCTCCCTGGGATGGTGGCCTATTGGGCTCAGCAGACCACCATGTCTGGGACTGCTTTTTAATAAAGCAATTTTTTTTTTTTAAATGCAACCCCTTTACCTTAAAGGAAAACGGGATGCATTTAAAAAAAAGAAACGTTTTAATTTCATTAGGTCAAGCCTAGCGTTGCAGCGCATGCGCTGCTCGCTTTGCAAGGCATGCTGTAGTAGGGTATGATGTGGAAGTGCTGTTGAAGCCTCCGCCCACATTTTTCATTGGCAGGTATCATTGTCCATGGTAAATGCTGGCTTCCGACTGATAATGAGGATTCTTAGTTCCTCCTTGTTATCTCCCTGTGACCGCCCATCAGGACTGGATGTTTTACTTGCAGTGTTACACTGTCTCATTCATTAGTCAGTAAGCCCTATGTTTTTTTTCATTCGGCTTTGGAAATTGCGGTAATGCAGCTCGATGCAAATATAAACAAGCGACTGCCTTTGCGCAATGGTGATAGCTTGTTTATTTTTGCATTGTGCTTTCACTTTAATAATAGCTGCAGGCCAACCCCGCGAGTGCTGTGTGGTGAGTCAGCTATTGATGCTTGTTTTTGTTTTGGACGAGTTAGCTTGGGTGTTTTTGGAGTAGTAGGCAGGGTGATCTGGTAGCTAATCTGTTGACTAAGTGGCGTAATTCTGGGCTAATTGCTTTTCTTTTTTTTTTAAATCTCACAGCTGGGTAGGTTCCTGGCAAGCTATGGAGCGCCAGAAAGAAAGCTAGCCTAGGTGCTATGAAAAGTAAATCAAATGATTATGTTGCACTGATCGCCACAGTTTCAGAGAGGCAGTGTGTTTTCGGCCATAGATGCTCTTTAAAAGTGTGGAGGTAAAGAAAAGTATGCAGTGGGGATGGACAGGAGGCCTGCTCCTGTCACACACCCTGCAGCACTTTATGCATGCTCCTCAATGCAACCACACGAACAAGAGAAAGTGCTTCGAGACCACAGTTGTTGTAGACGTGAGCGCTATGCCAGTACAGTGGAAGTACTCCAGCAGGGGCTCTTGGCAGGGGAGTGATTGTGTGACGGCGGCACCAATGATTCCCACCATTGTGAGCTGCTATAAAGATAAGTGGGGCTGCTTTGGCGGCAGGGCCTCTATGTCAGGGCGTCTTTGGCATCAGGGCCTCTTTGGAGACAAGGCCCCCTCTCGCACTCAGCCTGTGCCGGATGCTGTCTGCACAGCCTTATCTCTCTGCTCTGACTGCAGCTAAATAACAAGTTATCTCCCCTACTTGTTGAGTTGCATTCACGCATGTGTTTATTTAGTTATACTGCCAGGCGTGCACTGTGGTCGGCTCATGCGCAGTGCGTTTTGGGTATTGGCTCCCACGGGACACTGGTGCACTTCACTAAATATCTGCCTCTGGCTCGAGACAAGTTCATGGCCTTGTTTGCAGGGTCAGTAGAGAGGCCAATGAGCGAATGGGCATGAATTTAAACTTTGTACAGGGAGGTTGTGTTGTCGCTGTTTATCCTGCCCTTGTTTGGTGTTTGTATTGGGGTGGTACTAGGGCGACAAGATTGTGAAAACCAAGAACTGGGACGTTCCACAAACATAGAAGTAGGACTTCAGTTTTCCATTGGCCAAGCGGCCCAGAATGAGTTGTCACGCAGGCCAACATCTGAATAACAGAACACGAAGCATTAAGGGGCAATTTAAAGTAACTTAACACACAGTGTTATCTCTGTAAACAATTTGAATTCTGATATGGCTGCTTACAAATTCTTCAATCAAACAGATGAGAGCCGCTCTCAATTGACTCTGAAAACCGGGGCATGTGCTAAATTAACGGACCTTTGCAGAGGCACATGATGGAAAACAGGACGGTCCCGGTAACAGCGGGTCACTCGGTCACCCTAAATATAATGGCTGCACTTACCACTACTGGAGGACTAGACTGGCACACCCCACCAACCGAGGGGACCGACTACCGTTAGAAAGACGAACAAGGACAGCACTGTGTGTTCCACTTCTGGGAGCTGTGCTGAAGAAGGTATTGCAGAGATCTCAAGGTGCCCCGCGAGTAGCTCATTCAGTATAGTTTTCTTTGCATCCTGGGACTTCTACTTTTCTATTCCTAAAGGTAAAAACAAAAGTGAAAGTTCAAGAAAGCAAATTGTAAAATCAGGATTTGATCAAAGTAAATAACTGCCTCCGAGATAGGGGAGAAGGCAGAGCAGAGATGCTTGGTGATCGACAACAGAAGTATTTGCCTTCCCTACCATATAGAACTAAAAAGATAAAATATATATAATATTATATTGCACCTTGTTGCAGTATGACCTGGTAGTAAAGTTGTGTGGTCTCTTACATTTTAAATAACATAGCGCACACGAGTACTTTCATGAAATAACCTCTCTCCTTTTCAGACGTAGTGATAAAGCCAGGGGAAAGAGCTAGAGTGGTGGGCCTCCTTGATGTCTGCTCACCCCTCTTTGCATCCTACTCTGTCATTTCATTTCGGTTAACTAAACTGGTTTCTTCTAGGAGCTGCTAACTAATTTTGAATCAGAACACATACAAACGTGTCTCCCTCTCTGAAAACCAGTTCAGGTGCTACATTTATAAAGTTGTGCTTTGAAAAACGGTGTAAACCAGGACTGCGACGGATCCGGAAAGCCGGGTCACCCAATGGTGCTGCTTCTGTCTGTTCTATTCCTGTTGTTGTTGTGTGTGGTAGGTGTTGAGGCCACAGTTTCACTAGGGTGTCAAATGGCCACTGGGGATATGGGGTAACCACACGGGATAAGGCTTTGGGGGCACAGCAGGCAAAGAATGGGTACACGACACACAGAAGTATAGTCGGACCGGAAGTCCCGAGCGACCTCCGTCCATTTATTTATAGCCTTCAGGCCACGCCTGGCCTGAAGGTGATACAATGTGTGTGTGTGCTTCCGGAAGCACTAGAGCATTACATCCCTTCCCAAATTGGTCTTTGAAATAAATCACCTTAGAGTCTCTAGCATGCAAAGTCTGCCAGCCTTTGACTAGGCCTGGGGTTAGGCCTGAGGTTCTACTGGCGCCTTCCTCGTGTGGGAGTGTGTTCTAAATTGTCTCTCAGGGGTGACGGTGCTGCTGTCCCTGGGGTGGATGCTGGTGACTCAGGATGAGCCCTGTCAGGACTGCATCTAGCTTCCTCTCCTGATTGTGTGTCACTGGCTGGTTCCGGGTCACTGGGCGTTGGTGGTATTCGTTTGAACCACGAGACATTCCGCGTCACTTCTTCTCCATGCCGCTGTACTGTGACGGCAGTGCCCTTTGTTGCTTTGATGATCCATGGTTCCGCCTCATAAGGGGTGCGGAATTTCCCACCTGGCCTTCTCGCCCGGATGAGTACTGAGTCTCCTGGCACCAAGGTTCTCTCTTGAGCTCTTCTCCTCCGACTTGCTTTGTTGTTATTTCTCCGTCTGCGTTCTTGGGTATCCTTTGGTAAGTATGGTTCAGGTGTCCAGTTTTCTACCATGGGCAACAGGTCGCGCCGTGGTCCTGCCAACATCAGCGACCAGGGTGAGCGTTGAGTCGTGCTGTGAGGGGTGCTCCTGTACTCCTGGAGTAAGTGTTGGAGTGCTACCTCTGGGTCGGTGCCTTCCGCTGTGGCTATTCTTAAAGTCTTGTTGATGGTCCTCATAAAGCGTTCCACTTCGCCATTAGCTTGTGGCCATTGTGGTGTGACCCGGTGGTGTTTTACTCCCAATGCCTGCAGGAAGTCTTTGAAGTCGCTCCCCTGGAACGGAGGGCCATTGTCCGTTTTGAGCACTTGGGGGATTCCAAATAGCGCAAATGCTTTGCTGAGGGTTGGTTGGACATTCGTAAAGCTAGTGGATGGTGCTAGATCTACCATCGGGTATTTTGTGTAGCTGTCCATTAGTACCACGGTGATCCTTCCGTCTGGGAAGCTCCCAAAGTCTAGGCTGACCCACGACCAGGGGGATGGTGCGGGGTCTTCGGTGATGATCGGCGCTGGCCGCTCTGGGGTGCTGGTTAGTTGGCAGGCGCGGCAGTTTTGCACCACAGCATCCACGCTTTCTTCTAGTCTGGGAAACCATACCTTTTCTCGCATCCGTGCTTTCATTCTTCGGGTGCCCTGATGTCCTTCATGGGCAAGTGTTGTAGCCTGCTCTTGTAGTGTCAACGGGATCACCACCCTAGGCCCTCTCAGGATTAGCCCATTTCCTGCGATACTTAGTTCGTTGTGGACCTTCCAGAATTGGCTTAGACGTACTCGGTCTGTCTCACTCCATCCTTGGACGTTTCGTAGGAAACCTTCCCATGATCCTGTTCATATGGCTTCAGTTACTCTTTGGATGATCGCGTCATTGGCATATTGAGCTATGATCATGTCGGCTGACAGTGCCTGGGGGCATGCCCACTGTGATATCATATTCACAAACTCTTCGGTTTGGGTGTCTTGTTCGGACTCAGGATCCATGTCTGTGGAAGGGTGACGAGACAGAAAATCAGCGGGGTTTTTGGCCCCGGGTCTGTACACCAGATCCATTTGGTATTGTTGGATCTGGATGACCCATCATTCGATCCGAGGTGGCGGATGAGGTCTGTACCTCTAAACAGGGGTATTAGAGGTTGGTGATCA